>NC_092717.1:133363490-133971341 GCF_047496885.1 Scyliorhinus torazame
GGAGGGGAGAGGGAGGAGGGGGGAGGAGGAGGGAGGAGGGGGGGAGGAGGAGGGGGGAGGAGGAGGGGGGGGGAGGAAGAGGAGGGGGAGGAGGAGGGGGGGAGGAGGAGGGAGGGGCGAGGAGGAGGAGGGGGGGAGGGGAAGAGGGGGGGGAGAGGAGGAGGGAGGGAGGAGGAGGGGGGAGGAGGAAGGGGGGAGGGGGAGGGGGGAGGAGGGAGGAGGGGGGAGGAGGGGAGGAGGGAGGAGGGGAGGGAGGAGGGAGGGGGGAGAGGAGGAGGGGGAGGAGGAGGAGGGGGGAGGAGGGAGGGAGGAGGGGGGGAGGAGGAGGAGGGGGGAGGGGAGGAGGAGGGGGAGGGGAGGAGGAGGAGGAGGGGGAGAGGGAGGGGGAGGGAGGGAGGGAGGAGGGGGAGGGGAGGAGGGGGGGGAGGGGAGGGAGGAGGAGGGGGGGGGAGGGGGGAGGGGAGGAGGAGGGGGGGGAGAGGGGGGAGGAGGGGAGGAGGAGGGGGGGAGGAGGAGGGGGGGGAGGAGGAGGGGGGGGAGGAGGGGGGGGAGGAGGAGGAGGAGGGGGAGGAGGAGAGGGGGAGGAGGAGGGGGGAGGAGGAGGGGGGAGGAGGAGGAGGGGGAGGAGGAGGGGGGGAGGAGGAGGGGGGGAAGAGGAGGGGGGAAGAGGAGGGGGGAAGAGGAGGGAGGGGAGGAGGGGGGGAGGAGGGGGGGGAGGAGGGGGGGGAGGAGGGGGGGGGAGAGGGGGGGGAGGGAGGAGGGGGGAGGAGGGGGGGAGGAGGAGGGGGGAGGAGGAGGGGGAGGAGGAGGGGGGAGGAGGGGGGGGAGGAGGAGGGGGGGGGAGGAGGAGGAGGAGGGGGGAGGAGGAGGGGGGAGGAGGAGGGGGGGAGGAGGAGGGGGGGGAGGAGGAGGGGGGGAGGAGGAGGGGGAGGAGGGGGGGAGGGAGGGGGGAGGAGGGAGGGGGGAGGGAGGGGGGGGGGGGAGAGGAGGGGGGGGAGAGGAGGGAGGGAGGAGGGGGGAGGAGGAGGGGGAGGAGGAGGGGGGGGGGGAAGAGGAGGGGGGGGAGGAGGAGGGGGGAGGAGGAGGGGGGGAGGAGGAGGGGGGAGGAGGAGGGGGGGGGAGGAGGAGGAGGGGGGAGGGGGGGGGGAAGAGGAGGGGGGAGGAGGGGGGGAGGAGGGGGGGGAAGAGGAGGGGGGAGGAGGGGGGAGGAGGAGGGAGGGGGAGGAGGAGGGGGGGGAGGAGGGAGGGGGGGAGGAGGGGGGGGAGGAGGAGGGGGGTGAGGAGGAGGGGGGGGGAGGGGAGGAGGAGGGGGGAGGAGGGGGGGGGGGGAGGAGGGGGGGAGGAGGGGGAGGGGGAGGGGGGGGGAGGAGGGGGGGGGGAGAGGGGGGGAGGGGGGAGGAGGGGGGGGGGAGGAGGGGGGGAGGGAGGGGGGGGGGGGTGGGGGGGAGGAGGGGGGGGGGGAGGAGGGGGGTGGAGGGGGTGGGGGGGAGGAGGGGGGAGGGGGGGGAGGGGGGGAGGAGGAGGGGGGAGGAGGGGGGGGAGGAGGGGGGGGGAGGAGGAGGGGGGGGAGGAGGGGGGGGGGGAGGGGGGGAGGAGGAGGGGGGAGGAGGAGGGGGGAGGAGGGGGAGGAGGATGGGGGGGAGGAGGAGGGGGAGGAGGAGGGGGGGAGGAGGAGGGGGGGAGGAGGGGGGGAGGAGGGGGGGGGGGAGGGGGGAGGAGGGGGGGGAGGAGGAGGGGGAGGAGGGGGGAGGAGGAGGGGGGAGGAGGGGGGGGAGGAGGGGGAGAGGAGGGGGAGGAGGAGGGGGGGAGGAGGGGGAGGAGGGGGGAGGAGGAGGGGGGAGGAGGGGGGGGAGGAGGGGGGGAGGAGGGGGGAGGAGGGGGGGGGAGGAGGGGGGGAGGAGGGGGGAGGAGGAGGGGGGAGGGAGAGGAGGGGGAGGAGGAGGGGGGAGGAGGGGGGGGGAGGGGAGGAGGAGGGGGAGGAGGGGGGGGGAGGGGGAGGAGGAGGGGGGAGGAGGGGGGAGTGAGGGGGGGGGAGAGGGGGGGGAAGAGGAGGGGGGAGGAGGGGGGAGGAGGAGGGGGGGAGGAGGAGGGGGGAGGAGGGGGGGGGGAGGAGGGAGGGGGGGGGAGGAGGGGGGGGGGGAGGGGGAGGAGGAGGGGGGGAGGAGGTGGGGGGAGGAGGAGGGGGGGGGGGAGGAGGGGGGAGGAGGAGGGGGGGGGTGGAGGAGGGGGAGGAGGGGGGGGGAGGGGGGGAGGAGGGGGGGAGGTGGAGGGGGGGGAGGGGGGGGGAGGGAGGGGGGGGGAGGGGGGGGGGGGGGGGGTGGGGGGGGTGGGGGGGGTGGGGGGGGTGGGGGGGGGGGGGGGGGGAGGGGGGGGGGTGAGGGGGGGGGGGGGGGGGGGGGTGGGGGGGGGGGAGGGGGGGGGGGGGGGGTGGGGGGGGGGGGGGTTGGGGGAGGGGGGGGGGGTGGGGGGGGGGGGGGTGGGAGGGGGGGGGGGGGGAGGGAGGGGGGGGGGTGGGGGAGGGGGGAGGGGGGGGGGGGGAGGGGGAGGGGGGGGGGTGGGGGGGGGGGGGAGGGGGGGGGGGGGGGAGGGGGGGGGGGGGGGAGGGGGGAGGGGGGGGGGAGGAGGGGGGGAGGGGGGGGGGGGGGGAGGGGGGAGGGGGGGGAGGGGGGGGGGGGGGAGGGGGGGGGGGGGAGGGGGGGAGGGGGGGGGGAGGGGGGGGGGAGGGGGGGAGGGGGGGGAGGAGGGGGGGGGGAGGGGGGGGGAGGGGGGGGGGGGGGAGGGGGGGGAGGAGGGGGGGGGGGAGGGGGGGGAGGGGGGGGTGGAGGGGGGGGGGGGGGGAGGGGGGGGAGGAGGGGGGGGGGAGGGGGAGGGGGGGAGGGGGGGGGGAGGGGGGGGAGGAGGGGGGGGGGTGGGGGGGGGGAGGGGGGGAGGGGGGGAGGGGGGGGGGGGAAGAGGAGGGGGGGGGGAAGAGGAGGGGGGGGGGGAAGAGGAGGGGGGGAAGAGGAGGGGGGGGGAAGAGGAGGGGGGGGAAGAGTAGAGGGTGCAATCATGTTCGGGGGGGGGAGTCGGGGCAGGGGGCCTCCATGTTCCGGGGGTGGAAGTGGGGGAAGGAGGAGGAGGGGGAAGGAGGAGGAGGAAGGGGGGATGGGGGGATGGGGTAAGGGGGAGAAGGAGAAGGGGGGAAGGTGGATGGGGGGGGAGGGTGCAGTCATGTTCGGGGGAGGGTCGGGGCAGGCAGCGGGATTCGCCTCCATGGCCAGGATACCAATGGTGCAGGGGGTGATTGATGGGGTGCAGTTGTAATGCGTCCACCATCGGAGAACAGGGACGTGTTCATGAACAGAAAGGGGACCTACTCCATGAACATTCACCGCATGAAGATCATGCATGTGTGCGCCCAGTACCCCCGGCAGTGTGCATGATGCCTTTATACTGCCGCAATCCTTAATTCCCGCCATGATCGAGGGGCACTCCCCCCGAATGAGGGGCTGGTTGCTGGGTGACAGGGGTTACCCGTTGCGGTCGTGGCTGATGACGCCTATACAGCGGCCACAGACCAACGCGGAGACCAGGGTGTTGTGGAGAGATGCTTTGGCCTCTTGAAGATGCGCTTCAGGTGCCTGGACTGCTCTGGAAGGGCCCTCCAGTACCATTCAGAGAGGGTCGGCCGCATAGTTGTTGTCTGCTGCGTCCTGCACAACATAGCCCTGCAGAGGGGCGATGTCCTGGAGGAGGAGGCACAGAGGGAGCCCGATGAAGGTGATGCATCTGTACATGAGTAGGAGGAGGAGGATGGGGGGGGAGGGGGGAGGGGCACAGACACGGCATGGGGCCTGGATATGGCCGGGAGGCTGCACGACGCCACCGGTTTGGCAAACGAGCACGTGAGGCGTTGATCACCGCACGTTTCACGAACTAGGGGGAGGGCATCGCTGAGCAAGGCACTTACACCACTGATACTGCCCAAACTCATCACCCAGCAACCCCCCACCTCCCGCACCATCCGACAACCCTAGTGCCCACACCACCACTTTCACAGCACCTTACACCTTCGGCACAACGGGATGGTCTCACACAATTGCTTGTGTAAGCGGGTGTGATCAGTGCCATGTTGAATGATGACAACCCAATCTGCGATGAGCTGTGAGCTCCGGATCGTAAGACAATGTCTGACTCATGGCCACAGCTACACCCTCCACCTGGGTGGTCCCTGTATGCTTCATGGACACTCCATCACATGGCCATGTGGGGTAGCTAGCGTCGGTGTTCCGAGGACGACGGGGTGTTTGGGGGGGGGCGGGGGGGAGGGGAACACACACCGGGCCTCACCGTTGTACCGAACTTCGACCCCAGCGCCACTCGGTCCCCTTCACGACCCCTCAGGCACCAAACAGAGCACAGAGGCATCTAGGTTTGGTGTAACAGTGACTTTAATCGTGACATTCACATACAAGTGCCCTAGCCCCTATAACTAAGCTGTGTCGTGCACCCGTCCCAACTTACTACGTGTCTAACTTCTTTGCCTTGCAAGCCCTACCACTACACCTTGGTGTTTCCCCAGACGGTACAGCAGGAGTGGAGGCGGACTGCTGAGACTCCTGCCCTGCGTCCTGGCTCCCTGTCGGCATGCGTTTCCTGGGGCGGCCTGGCTTGGATGGGCAAGGCTGCTCGGCAGGCGTGCTGGATGGCGTGGTGCCACCATGTTCTGCCCGCTGCCCACCAGATGCACCAGGAACGGAACGGGGGGAGTTCGAGTGTTCCGGGACCTCCCTTGTATGAGTCACCGGGACGGGCCCTAGAACCTCGTCCTCCCTCGTAGAGCCCGGTGGTCCCTGGGCCTCACTATGGGACGGTGGTGCGATCGGAGACAAGCGCTGTGGCACCACCGACACCTGGTGCTGCCAGCCCTGGAGGCCCGCTGTGGCATCGACCAGGGTCTGAACGTTCGCAGCAATGGAGCTCAGGGAGTGCGCCATCCCTGTCAGGGTCTGTGCAACCTCCTGCTGGGCTTGTGCGGCGCCATCCAGCACGTGCGCAAGGCCGCCGATGCTCTCGGCGATGGCCTGCTGGGACTGGGCCATGGTCTGCTGAGACTGGGCCATGGCCTGCTCAAACTGGGCCATGGCCTGCTGAGACTGGGCCATGGCCTGCTGAGGCTCGGCCAGACCCCGGAGCGCGGTGGCAATGTCCAGCTGGCACTGGGACATGGCTGCCTGTGAGAGGGCAGTCTTGTCCTGGGCCACGGATGATGCGTGCACATGAAGCCCCACGCCTTGCAGAACCTGACCCATGGCCAAAACCCTTGCCCCCATTGCCTCCACCGCGGACGCCACCCGTGCGGTGTCGGCCTGTGTGGCAGCCATGACCGGCACTACTCCCTGCTCCTGGACGCGTATGGACTCCTCCAATGCATCGGGTCTGTGGGTGGCTCTGGTAAGTCCAGGAACCCGGGAACCGTCTGGGCAGCAGCTGGGTGCTGGGGTTGGGCTGCCCTCCGACCGCCCAGCCCCTCTGCTGCTCCAACCTCCACCTGCTGTACCGGTTCGGCACGTTCTTCACAGTGGAAGACACAAATAACATGCCAGTGACTGATGGAAATGAGGCTATGACTGCGTTTCTCGTGGCCCTGCTGCTGGCCCCTTTTCGGGGCTGAATCAATGCTGCTGGCAGCCCATTAGCGCCGTCATGAAACGCGACGGCGTTCACTACGGCGCGAACACTCTGACTCGCCATCGGAGAATCCCGCCCCATATTTGGTAAAAACATCTGGGGCGTCATTCTCCGACCCCCCAGCGGGTCGGAGAATGGCCGTTGGCCGCCGTGAATCCCGCCCCCGCCGGTTGCCGAAGTCTCCGGTACCGGAGATTGGGCGGGGGCGGGAATCGGGCCGCGCCGGTTGGCGGGCCCCCCCCGCTCGATTCTCCTGCCCGGGTGGGCCGAAGTCCCGTCAATAAATTGCCTGCCCACCGGCGTAAATTAGAGTTGCTATTTACCTGCGTGACAAGGTGGCGTGGGCGGGCTCCGGGGTCCTGGGGGGGGGGCGCGGGGCGATCTGACCCCGGGGGGTGCCCCCACGGTGGCCTGGCCCGCGATCGGGGCCCACCCGTCCGCGGGCAGGCCTGTGCCATGGGGGCACTCTTTCCCTTCCGCCTCCGCAACGGTCTCCACCATGGCGGAGGCGGAAGAGACTCTCCCCACTGCGCATGCGCGGGAAACTGTCAGCGGCCGCTGACGCTCCCGCGCATGCGCCGCCCCAAATGTCATTTCCGCGCCAGCTGGCGGGGCATCAAACGCCATTTACGCCAGCTGGCGGTGCGGAAATCCCTCCGGCACCGGCCTAGCCCCTCAACGTTGGGGCTCGGCCCCCAAAGATGCGGAGCATTCCGCACCTTTGGGGCGGCGCGATGCCCGTCTGATTGGCGCCGTTTTGGGCGCCAGTCGGCGGACATTGCGCCGTTGGGGGAGAATTTCGCCCCAGATGATGTGTTAATCAGAAGAAATCGTTGTGATCTTCTTCAAGTTAAGGTTCACACACCAGTTTTTCCTGATCGTGATTTACATCAATCTGTTTAAAGAAATGTTGAACAACAACAACATTCTACTTCATCACTGAGCAAGAACATTAAAACTTCTTCCTCACCGTTGAAATTAAGATCTACTCTGGGGCACTGTCGTATGGAGTTTGCACATTCTCCTCGTGTTTGTGTCGGTTTCGCCCACACAACCCAAAGATGTGCAGGCTAGGTGGATTGGCCACGCTAAATTGCCCCTTAATTGGAAAAAACGAATTGGGCACTCTAAATTTATTTTTAAAAAATAAGAAATTAAGATCTACAAGAAGGGGAAGAAAGACAAATCGACTTAATCTATGAACTTTAACATAATTCTAGTGTTTGCAGTACTGGGTAAACCACTGCATTTCTCAGGTAAATTTTCTTATGTGTACACAAGAAAAGGTTTAAAAAGGGGGGATGGAGTGATCTTTGTATGTAGTAATACAAGATCAGACTATGTTAAGCTAGTACAGGCAACTGAACACTAGGATGCGGAATGCTCCGCATCTTTGGAGGCCGAGGCCCAACATTGAGGGGCTAGGCCGACGCCGGAGGAATTTCCGCCCCGCCAGCTGGCGGAAACGGCCTTTGTTGCCCCGCCAGCTGGCACGGAAATGACATCTCCGGGCGGCGCATGCGCAGGAGCGTCAGTGGCCGCTGACAGTTTCCCACGCATGCACAGTGGAGGGAGTCTCTTCCACCTCCGCCATGGTGGAGACCGTGGCGGAGGCGGAAGGGAAAGAGTGCCCCCACGGCACAGGACCGCCCGCGGATCGGTGGGCCACGATCGTGGGCCAGGCCACCGTGGGGGCACCCCCCGGGGCCAGATCGCCCCGCATCCCCCCCAGGACCCCGGAGCCCGCCCACGCCGCCTTGTCCCGCCGGTAAGGTAGGTGATTTAATTTACGCCGGCGGGACAGGCAATTTATCGGCGGGACTTCGGCCCATCTGGGCCGGAGAATCGAGCGGGGGGGCCCGCCAACCGGCGCGATTCCCGCCCCCGCCGAATATCCGGTGACGGAGACTTCGGCAACCGGCGGGGGCGGGATTCAAGCCAGCCCCCGGCGATTCTCCGACCCGGCGGGGGGTCAGAGAATCTCACCCCAGATGGCCACACTATCAATAATTATCTTTATCTTATTTAATAGTTTGAACTACAGTTATTTGTTTGTTTACTAGTTCAGTATTAAGTAAAAAGAACTCACGAGATTATTTTATATTACTTATTAAATGACTTTATCATCACTGGAAGACTACATCTATATTTCAACAACTCAGCTAGACAAAAAGAGCAATATATAAAATAATGAGGGGCATAGATAAGGTAGATAGTCAACATCTTTTCCCAAAGGTAGGGGAGTCTAGAACTAGAGGGCATAGGTTTAAGGTGAGAGGGGAGAGATTCAGAAGGGCCCAGAGGGGCAATTTCTTCACTCAGAGGGTAGTGAGTGTCTGGAATGTGCTGCCAGAGGTAGTAGTAGAGGCGGGTACAATTGTGTCTTTTAAAAAGCATTTAGATAGTTACATGGGTAAGATGGGTATAGAGGGTTATGGGCCAAGTGCGGGCAACTGGGACTAGCTTAATGGTAAAAACTGGGCGGCATGGACTGGTTGGGCCGAAGGGCCTGTTTCCATGCTGTAAACATCTATGATTCTATGATTCTATTTATATTGCAACATCGTAATGTACCCACATTCTGTGAAGGAATACATTTTACCGACATCACAACCTGCCTATTCTACATACTTTTGGCACTTCCTATAATTGGTGCACTTGCCAAAATGGCATCACACATGGCTGGCACCAAAAGTGCCGTAGATGTCATTTTGGGGATTAGGGCACACATTGCACCAAAAAAGCTTGGCTCTAAGGAGTTGAATTTTAATGGTCAGAATGTTTTCAATTGCAGTCAATTTCTGGGGTGAGATTCTCCGACCCCCCGCCGGGTCGGAGAATCGCCGGGGGCTGGCGTGAATCCCGCCCCCGCCGGTTGCCGAATTCTCCGGCACTGGATATTCGGCGGGGGCGGGAATTGGCGGGCCACCCCCCCGCGATTCTCCGGCCCGGATGGGCCGAAGTCCCGCCGCTAAAATGCCTGTTCCGCCGGCGTAGATTAAACCACCTACCTTACCGGCGGGACAAGGTGGCGCCGGCGGGCTCCGGGGTCCTGGGGGGGCACGGGGCGATGTGGCCCCGGGGGGTGCCCCCACGGTGGCCTGGCCCGCGATCGGGGCCCACCGATCCGCGGGTGGGCCTGTGCCGTGGGGGCACTCTTTCCCTGGAGTGGCGGAGGCGGAAGAGACTCCCTCCACTGCGCATGCGCGGGAATGCCTTCAGCGGCCGCTAACGCTCCCGCGCATGCGCCGCCCGGAGATGTCATTTCCGCGCCAGCTGGCGGGGCACCAAAGGCCTTTTCCACCAGCTGGCGGGACAGAAATTCGTCCGGCGCCGGCCTAGTCCCTTAAGGTTGGGGCTCGGCCCCCAAAGATGCGAAGCATTCCGCACCTTTGGGGCGGTGCGATGCCCGACTGATTTGCGCCGTTTTGGGCGCCAGTCGGCGAACATCGCCCCGATACCAGAGAATTTCGCCCCCTGATCTCAATCAGACTGCTGTAGAAAACACTGAGAGGAGGGCACAAATGGAAGGTGAAACAGCTCTTGTGTAGCTAAAAGAATGAAAAGAGAATGTGAACTCTTGTTGTCTCTTGCGACAAAATGATAGAAGCAAATCCTGGAGCGAAGAAAGCAGGTAAAAATTAACCCTTAGAATGGGAGGATATGAAATAAAAAGGTGGCTTTGTTAACTTGATTACACCATACATGTGGACAAGTGAATTTCGAGATTGGAATTAATGAGGACATCAACAGCTAAATTTTGCAATTTAGTCATAAATTAAATAAAGGAAACAAATTGTATTTGCAGAGGACCTTTTACAATCTTAAGGCATGTCAAAGTGCTTTACAACCAATGATGTACATTTTGAGATGTAGACCAGACTTTCCCAGCCATTCAATCGGTTTCCCAGTGGCGTGGGGTTAGGGCACACATTGACAATGGTGGGGCCAGAAGATCCCACTGCTGTCCAAAGGTGGGCTGCCTCTGCTGCTGTGAAGCACAAAGCAGATTGCGTGGAAATACCCACTGTAATAATGCAGCAGCTAATTGGCAATACAAGCTCCCAAACAGCAATGTGTAAATGACCAGAAAATCTGTTTTGAACTATCTTGGTTGAGTAATAAACATTGATCAGAACAACATGGATAATTCCCCAGCTCCTCTAAAATAGTGCCATAGGATTTCTTACAACCACCAGGGAAAGCAGTCATCTGAAAGATGGCTATTAATCTGTTGCTGAATTTGAAAGTTATGTGAGGTTTTCATGCTTCAAATGAAATTTTAAATTAATGCTAGGTTTTGAGTTTTTTTTTAAACCAATTTGGCCCAAAGAGAACTTTGATCCATGTAAATTAGAGACAGGGAGGAGTGTTGCCAGCCTTTTGGACATGTCCAAAGCTTCGGGGATTTTGGAGGGGTTTGCGGACGTCATGTCAAGGTTTTAAAAACAAGGGTGGCGCTGGGTCCAGAGGTGGCGATTTTCGGGGTGTCAGAAGATCCGGGAATCCAGGAGGAGAAAGAGGTAGATTTTCTGGCCTTTGTTTCCCTGGTAACCCGGAGACGGATGCTATTGGCATGGAGGGACCCAAAGCCCCGAAGTCGGAAACCTGGCTATCGGACATGGCAAGCTTTCTCTGTCTGGAGAAAATTAAGTTCACCTTGAGAGGGTCACTGTTAGGGTTCACCCGGAGGTCGCAACCGTTCGTCGACTTCTTCGCAGAAAATTAATCGTCAGCGGGGGGAGTAGTTTAGATTAGAGTAGGGGGTCAATAAGGGTGGGACCTGTACGAAAGGTAAATGGTTTTTGCACTATGTTTATGGTTTCATGTATCTTGTCTATTTTGTTGTTGTTTCTACACCAAAAATACCTCAATAAAATGTTTATTAAAAAAAAAAATATTGGAGACGGGCAGAAAGATGGTTTGACTGAGCAGGGCAGTTGGAGGAAGGAGGTTTTGTGATGAAATCTCCAGGAATATATCCAACCAGAGTTGGGACCATAAATTGGGAGGGGAAGGAGAAGTGGTGGACAAAAGGTGAATCGGGGACTGCAGTAGGGAAGGGGAATGGAACAGTAGAAGAGACGAAGCAAGGAGGGGAGAGAGGGGAGTCAGAATGAGAGAAGTATAGGTGTAAGTGGGGAGGTAAAGAGGAGAAGAAACTAAGTATTTTGTTGTCAATGCGCTGCCATTTTTATACTAGAAGCTAGTAAAAAGATAAGAGTGGAGATATTCAGCAGTTCAATGCAAAGCAGATGCAACACATGTTAAGTCTTGTTTTAAACTATTCCCATTGTGAATCTAATGTAGATATATAGCTTGAATCAAGTGTAGATATATAGCTAGAGTTCTGGCATGCTGAAGGCTATGTTCCAGCCATGTCTCATTGAAAACAGCCCTTGATAAAATAAATGAAGTTCAAAATATAGTGTTGGGCCAAGTTCTGGTTGTTCTCTGGACAACATCTTGTTTGTCAAATATATTAAGCTGCAATCATGAAATATTTCACTTCTGATTAACCCTTGCTGACAATATTACAACAAATATATGTAAAAGAGGGAACATGCTTTTTTATGACGAGACCAGATTAAACCATTTCAAGGTTCGCTTGAGTAAAGTTTACAAGAGCAAACAGAATATGTTTAGCCATTTATAAAGCGAGCATCTTTTAGAATATGTCATTGCTGACATTTTAAAAAACCATCACAACATACAGATAAGATAGGCCAGAATTTTCACAACTAGTTAATTGCATGTTATATATGGACATTTGTTGCCTTTTTTACCTACTGTAAATATGGAAATCAATAATGTTGCCCTTTTTTCATTGGATATCAATATTATATTGCTCAGAGTCGCCAGGTATCAAATGATACGGTCATGTGAGATTACCTTTCAGAAATGGTTGTTTAAGAAATGTACCTTTAAGAAATGGAGCTGATCATATTACATATGAAGCGATGTCAGAGGGTGGGGGGAGTTGAGCTCACTTCTGCTTTTGCGTTTCAGTTTGAGAAGGCAGCTGGGAGTGTCTGGGTGTTTTGCTGTGAGCTGCAGGAAGAAACACAGAGCTGGTCTGTTGATGTCTGCAAATCCAAAGACTATAAATATATTGAATGTAACCTGATGTGTTCTTAGTTTTGAAGGTTTGAAGTCTTTTGGATGTTTAAAGGAACAGTTTGAAGGATTATTTAGTGTTGTAGTCTTTTGGGGTTATCTTGAAGTAATGGGTGTTAAGATTTTCAATGTTTGTTTTTAAAAGGTTAACTTGAGTTCATAGAATAAACATTGTTTTGTTTTAGAAACCATTTGTCCATAATTAACGCTGATGTCATGACGTGCTCGAACTGCGGCAACGCCCACTTAAAGAAACACTGCCCTGCAAGAGGCAGGCGATGTTTAAACTGCGGGAAGCCTGGACACTATGCAGCCTTGTGCAGGTCTTCACCACCAGTCAGGGGCCAGCGCTCCCAATTCCGACGACGGTGCGTTCAGAGTGTGGAACAACGATTACAGGATTCTGATCCTGGCAGCACAACGGATCCAGAGGAAGAATGCCTGGACTCCGCCTCCTGTGTGGCATTATTACCAAATGTGAATATGCCACATCCAACTCATCACAAATTCAATCCATCCTCGCTGTGGATTCTGCGGACGAATGGCGTGCGGTGATGCAGGTCAACCACTGCTCCAACCAGTTTAAGCTGAACACAGGTGCTTCTGCCAACCTCCTCTCACAGGAAGATTTCAAACGCATCAAGAAGCCCCCCAATGTCCTTCCAGCAGCCTGCAGGCTCCTGGACTACAACAGAAATGCCATCACGGCACTGGGACCCTGCCATCTACTTGTCTCCAACCGGAGCACCCATGCACACTTACGTTTTGAAATTGTCAAGCCAGACAGGGCATCCCTACTTGGCGCGCATGCCTGCAAGCAGCTGAACCTCATGCAACGGGTTTACACAATAACATCCTCCAATGTGGATCTTCAGGTCGGCATTGATGACATCTTCGCTCAGTATCCGGATGTGTTCGACGGGATGGGCATGCTACCATATCGATACAAGATTCTGCTATGACCTGATGCCAAGCCAGTGGTCCACGCACCACTCCGGGCCCCGGCTCTGCTGAGGGAGCACCCAAAGGCACAGCTCAAGGATCTTCAGCAACAGGGCACCATTTCCAAGGTAACCGAACCGACTGACTGGGTCAGCTCGATGGTATGTGTGAGAAAGCGCATCTGCATTGATCCCAAAGATCTCAATAAGAATATAATGCGTGAACACTACCCCATCCCGAAGCGGGAGGAACTCACCAGTGAGATGGCACACGCACGTTTATTCACCAAGTTAGATGCGTCGCATGGATTTTGGCAAATCCAGCTGGATGAGTCCAGCAGAAGGCTCTGCACCTTCAACACACCATTTGACAGATACTGCTATAATCGCATGCCGTTTGGCATTGTCTCGGCATCAGAGATCTTCCATCGCCTCATGGAGCAGATGATGGAGGGCATTGAAGGGGTTCATGTGTACGTGGATGACATCATCATATGGTCCACGACTCCTGAAGAGCATGTTTCCCGTAGTAGCCATCTGCGATGGCCACGTCCCGATTACAAGATGGACACTTGCAAAGAATGCAGGGAAAATTGGACAATACTGAAAAAGCAAGCAGGTGCAAAGTCTGTCTGTTGATTAGAGCCTTAGATCTCAGACAGGACCGGTACTGCTAAGCCATCTACATACTAATGAGCCATCCCCGGGAACAAAAGGCAACATTTAGGTAAACAATGCTAAGCCAGACATCCCAGCGCCAGAGGAGACTAAAATAAAGCAAACCAATGGCCACCTAGGACACACCCAGCAACCAGGGAACCCACCCCTCTATTGGAGGAAAATAGATAAGGGCAATTGGGAAACAACCCAATTAATTGGGGCCAAGTTCAAGGCCCGTTTTGGGGTATAAAAAGAACTCCCCAAGAGAGGATCACTCTCTTGGCTTTGGCTCTCAGCGAGGAGAGACCTGCCTAGCAGCTACAGCAGACCAAGTAAGTTCCAAGTCAACGCACGCTACGAGATAGACGCTCCTAGTTGCTATCCTGTAAACAGCTCAACCCAGCAGCCTCAGAACCGAGCAACAGCCATTGTTCCTCTGACTGAGTGGGCACCCGAAGCTAAGTATAGGCTTTTAGTAATAGTGATAGTTTAGGTTGTAGAGTTTTGTGCATGAGTAGATTTGACTGTGTGTAAATAAATGAGCATTGCTTTTGAACTTACTAACTGGTGTATCGAGTCTGTGATCAGTATTCGATTTTGAACCTTGCGGCGGTGTCGAAAGATACCTGGCAACTCTTGAGCAAACGTAATTAAACAGAGCCAAATTAAGAGACAACAGCAAGTTAGCAACATTTACTGGCGACATCTGACGGGACTCGATTTAGAAGTGGCTTAACCACTCTAAGAGAACCCAAATTTGAATTGAGAATCCAATTGGAAACAGAAAAACCACAAGTGTAAGAACAGTACTGATCAAACCTCCGAGATTCGGAAGTGTGTTAATGCATGTGTACTAACAGGGATATAAGGTAAACCTGAGAGATTTTGTTGCGTAAAACTGTCGGGAGTTTTGCAGGCTGCAAATTAGCGTAAGCCATACCCGTATTTACATCACCACTTTATCACCCCCTGTTCCAAATTCAGTAGAGAACCTAGATAGAGAAAATGGCAATGAAGGCAATGGAACGCCTTATGAACCCCCCAGGAATTCGAGGTCGCAGCGACCAGTAGAGTAGGACAGTGTCCCGTTTGGGAAGAAGAGATCAGGAAATATCTCAAAGGGAAAGGATGGCCCCTTTGGAGTGAATTCTGCGCTAATGAGGAAACAGGTCCCGGGAGTATAGGACATACTTGGTAGGAGAACCTGTCAGAGATCCACAAGAAGAGCTTAGGGAAAGCTCTCAAGCCGATGGCAATCGTGTCCTCTTTGGCACAATTGCAAGGCACAGAGGAGGTCATTAGGATGCTCCGTAGAGAGATAGAGGAGAGAGACAGAAGTAGTGAGGTAGACGTGAGCAAAGTAGAGAAGGTGAATAGAGGTTTAAAAGAGCAGTTAGCAGCAAGAGACAGAGAGGTGGATGATGCCAAGTGGGCACACCAGTCTTGTCTCGCGCATTGGAGTAGTTTCCAAACGCAGGACGATAAGGCAATGTGCGGTCTTGGTAGGACAAGAGACTGAGCAACAAGTTGGGAAATTGCAGAAACAGTGCAATGATCTGAAAGCAGCCCTACGAGCACTCCATACTTCCACGACGGAACAAAGGCAGAGCTCCGTAGACAACGCAAAGTGCCGGAAGCAAATTGCAGAATTGCAATCTCTGCTTTTTGTTCAAAATGGGTTTCAAAGCACATTTGGACCACAATTAGATCAGGAAAACGGCCCCGATTGGCAGGAATTGAACGAGACTGCCAATAGATACGTACATGGGATATGTACGCAGGAAAAACCCCAGAAACGGAAAGTGCGCCAACCCCCAACCGAACAGGCAGAACACACCCCCATGAACCCTGTAACCACACACCGCAGGGCCGCAGGAGAAGGAGAAGCAGATTTCCTTTATACAACCCCATTAACCGTGACCCAATTACGGGATGCGTGTGGAAAAATTACACCGTTCCTTCCCACATCAGACCCCCACCAATTTTTCACGCAAGTCAAACATGAGGCTACCATGTGCGGCCTGAACGAAAAGGAGCAAGTGAAGCTCACAGTTTTAAGCCTCAACCCTTCAGTCGTGGCAGCCCTTCCCAACCCACAGAATGTAGGAGGAGGCACACTCCAAGAGATGCACACAGCGATCCTTGATGCGATCGACTTTAACAGAGGAGAACCCGTAGAAGGCCTAAATAAGTGTAGGCAAAAGAAGACAGAGCACCCCACAGCGTTTGCTGGACGCTTGTGGATAAACAGCAGTTTTCGGAGAGTGAGCCCGCGCCCATTTGTCCCCAGATAATATGGCCAAATGGACCCGAATTCTAGTCTCCCACGCCACAGACGCAAGACGAAAAGCTTGCGCAAATTATGACCCCCTCAGACGAGGCCCACAATGAAAAATGGGTTTTGAAAAGGTGTCCCGCTCTTGGGAGCAATCAGTCCAAAGCAAAACTGCATTCATAACACCCGATGAAGAGCAGGCAGAGATGAACCCAATTAAAACGCACCAGAACCCCGCATGGGTAAATGAGGGCAGGAACAGCCCACCCCAGCCCAAAGCTCAAGAATGTTACAATTGTGGATAGTTAGGACACTTTGCATGAGAGTGCAACACGCCCCAGAAGCAGCAGAGAAACCAACAGACAGGCACGCTAAACAGGAATAGAGCAAAGCAGATCCATAGCGTTAGCGCCCGTTCAGACATGAACGGCACCGACTGACGGTGTTCGGGCTCCCCAACTTGGGTCTGCGACACCCTTGGGGACATGTCCGGTAGACCGGTAGTGCAGGCAAAGTTCGGGGACACCCCGTAGAATTTCTTTGGGACACAGGAGGGTCCCGCACCACGCTCAATTTATCCACGATGTTTCAGCGAGACACGTGGCCCACAACAGACACCATCACACTCAGCGGCTTTACAGACCATTTACAACAGGGACACATCACAGCCCCTGTAGCAATACAAATAGGTAACATCACAACTAAGCATCCCGTAGTTTTGGTTGATCTGCCCCAGACAGCAGAACATATCCTTGGGATCGATTTCATGAGCTCCCATAACCTTTCTCTCCATACTAACCATACTCTCCTACTGTGCGGAGTCTGCACGTTCTCCCCGTGTGTGCATGGGTTTCCGCCGGGTGCTCCGGTTTCCTCCCACAGTCCAAAGATGTGCAGGTTAGGTGGATTGGCCATGCTAAATTGCCCTTAGTGTCCAAAATTGCCCTTAGTGTTGGGTGGGGTTACTGGGTTATGGGGATACGGTGGGAGTGTGGGCTTGGGTAGGGTGCTCTTTCCAAGAGCTGGTGCAGACTCGATGGGCCAAATGGCCTCCTTCTGCACTGTAAATTCTATGAATTCTATGATTCTTTTGACCCAGGAAACAAGTGTGTATGGAAAATGGCAAAGGCAGCACGAGCCCCCGCCATGTTCACAGTAGGTGAGTATGTAAACAGGATTAGCTCAGTAGGAGACTTCTGGTTTGACCCTCAAGCAATTAGTGCAGACAAACAGGTTAGGGCAGTCCTGCAGGAACATAAAACAGCATTTGCACAGCACAAGCACGACTGTGGCAAATTGGCTGGCTTTGTGAACATTACAGGTCCCGACCCTAAACCCCAGAAGCAGTACGGATTTCCCCAGGAAGCAGAGGGAGAAATCTCCAAAGTAATAGAGAGTTTGTTGGATCAAGGCGTACTCAGATCAGTAGTCTCCACAAACAACGCACCAATTTGGCCCGTCAGGAAACCGGATGAATCATGGCGACTGACCATTGATTACCGGGAACTGAACAAAGTAACCCCAGCAACAGCCCCTACCGTAGCCACGAGTCCCGAGACAATGCTCAAACAGGGACTCCAGTCAAATTTTTTTTCGGTTTTGGACATTAGTAACGGCTTTTGGTCCATTCCATTGGCTAAAACGTGCCAGTACAAATTCACAATGTGCCTTTACATTCCAAGGGCAACAGTACACATGGACGTGCCTTCCACAAGGTTTCCACAACTCCCCCTCCATTTTCCACCAACAGCTGGCAAATGGATTAGCAAAATCTTCCCGCCCCGATTGCCTGGTCCAGTACGTAGACGACTTGTTACTACAGACACAAAGGGAGAGCACATTTTGCTACTCGCCAAACTCCTAGGACTGCTAAAAGGAACTGGTTGTAAAGTCAACCTCAAGAAGGCGCAGATTTTGAAAGAGAAAGTGATTTACTTGGGAACAGTGATCACACATGGTAAACGCAAGATCGAGCAAAAGAGAATTGACTCGATCGTCAAATTGCCCCTTCCCCACAATGTCTCAGCCCTCTGGTCATTTTTAGGACTGGTTCGCTACTGCCGAAACCATATTGACGGTTTCGCCACTAAAGCAGCGCCCATTTCCGAACTTCTCAAGAAGCAGGCACCTTGGGAATGGCTTCCACAGCATACGGATGCCGTGGATGCTTTAAAAAGAGCACTCAGCACTACAGGTCCCAGATCCACTTTCCCCATACGCTATTGAAGTAGCAAGCACCAACCGAACCCTTTCGGCCGTACTTCTCCAGGAACGCCATGACAAATTACGCCCCATAGCATATGCCTCACGTGTGTTAGACCCTGTGGAGCAAGGATTTTCTGCCTGTGAAAGGCACCTGCTCGCAGTTTTTTGGGCAGTACAATACTTCGCCTACATTACAGGACTCAACCCCATCACCACCCTCACAGAACACACCCCAACACAGCTATTGTTAGACGGCCGACTTAAAGATGGCACAGTCAGCCAAATCCGCGCAGCCCATTGGACCCTTCTTTTACAGGGACGGGACATCATAGTAAAACGAACCAAGACCCACACCTTCCTTGCCGATAATTTGCAGTATGAAGGCACCCCTCATAAGTGTGAGATCATCACCACAAAACATAACACAGGCCCATTTATTCCTAAAACACCTCCCAGAAAAGCAGGTAATACACCCCAGGGACCCAGCCCACAGACACGTGCGCACCCCTGACGATTTATGTGGATGGTTCCTCCACAGTGTTAAATGGAAAGAGAATTACTGGTTGCAGTATTTATGTAGAGGACGTGCAGGGACGCGCCCTAGATGAGATTGTATCCCAGTACACGCAGTTCAGGTCTCACAGACCAATATTCAGGATCTAGCGAAGGCACAGAAAGAAGACGAGAAACTGAGAGAAGTTTTAAAGGGAACCTTCCCAGCCCCGTATGATAAATCCAAGAATGCAATAACCACACATGACGGTGTGATTTTAAAGGATGGCATTTATATAGTTCCCAGCCAGGACAGGAACCAGATCATTTGTCAGTTCCATGACAATCATGGACACCAAGGAATTGAACCCACCCTAGCCCACCTCAGACCGCTCTGCTGGTGGCCTGATTTAAAAACCGATGTAACGCACTACATAGAGAATTGCTTAATCTGTGCCCAGAACAATCCAAACGGATATGCGAAAAAGGCTCAACTTGGTCATACCCGCCCCGTTAATGGACCCTGGACAATTTTCCAGATAGATTATATAGGTCCCCTTGCAGAAATGGTTACAAGTACGTGTTGGTGGTCATTGACGCCTTCACAAAATTGGTGGAAGCATTTCCATCGCGAACTAATATGGCCAAGACAACGGCTAAAATATTAACACATCACATCTTTACAAGATGGGGCTCCACCGCAGTATAGAGTCCGATTAAGGCTCCCATTTCACAGGACATGTAATGAAAAACGTCCTCACGATTTTCGGCATTCGACAAAGTTTCATATCGCATACCACCCCCAGTCGAGTGGTATTGTAGAGAGGATGACTAGGACATTAAAAGCCACACTCAGGAAAATGGTTCAACGGAATAACAGAACCTGGGATTCAGTTCTCCCATTTGCTTTAATGTTTATAAGAAACATGGTATCCACGTCCACAGGATACACCCCCCACATCATTATGACCGGACGCCCCGTGAAAGGCACTGAGTATTTATTAGGACTGGATTTGGCCAGCCCCGCAGTTACAGCCCTCACGCATGAAAATGCTGTACAACAATTGTTAGAGAACATAAAGGCGGCCCAACTCGCAGCAGCTGTGAGACTTGGAACCAGGAAGAAACAGAGCAAGGCTTGTTTCGACAAAACAGTACACACCACTGAGTTTGCAGTAGGGCAGCAAGTCATGCTTTCCCTATACAACCCCAGTTCATTCCTTTCCCCCAAATTTTCCGGACCGTACTCCATTTCAGACAAAGTCAGCCCCTCCGTATACAAGATTACATATCCCAATGGTAAGTCTGCGTGGTTTCATATAAACCAGCTCAAGGGTTATGGCTCGCAGCAAAGCCACACACACCACATTCTGCTCGCAGCAGCAGACGATCACGCCCCGCCCACAGATGACGTTTTCCTACCCTCCCCCAGCCAGTCCAGCCCACCCTCAGACACAACTTCAACTCCACCCCCAGAGGCACGACTCCGCCTCTCCCTTCCCTCAACCAGCAGCGACAACGACAGTGATATCTACGGCAATGACGATAGCCACAGCACACCACGTTATGACTATACCCCTGTACCAGGCCCCACTCCCAGCGATTCCGAGCATGATTCCACTGACCCCTTCGAGATTACATATATCAAAGCCCCTGACCCAGACCCACCACCCGACGATTACGGATTGAAACCTAGCAGCTCCAACCTCGACACACGATTCTGGCACCGAGACAATTCGTTCAGGCTCATCCAGAATGATGAGATGGACACCAATTCGCCTCAAGCAGCTTGGCTGTTGACTGTAGCATGGTTACTACAGTCAAGAGTTTGGCAGCCGGGAGAAGATGATAACATAGACTCTGAATCCCACCAAACAAATCCCTTTGCGACCCTGTTCGCTATTGAGCAGTGAGGTGTCCAGATAATGGAGAAAAAGGAACCGATGGAGAGATACGGTGTCCTTTCCGATGGAACCTGCACCATGTTTGTTGTATGTTTGTTCGTTAGTGCTAATGTTAAGTGTTGTTCATGAACTCGAGAGTTTTCACGGCCCCACGTCACCACTCCTTTAATGCCCCCTGGCTGTTAATGGAACAAGTTTGTCCCTAGACAACAGTTCAGAGGAACTAGTTTGTCAACAGAAACCAGTTTAGAGGTACAAATTTGTTGCCAGACAACCGTTCAGAGGAGCTAGTTTGTCGACAGAACACGTCTCATAGCTACTCTCCTAATTCGAGAGGCAGCCCCCCACGACGACCACATTCTTACCCGTTCTTGCCGGCTGCTCAGGCAGTGGAGAAACGTCATTGGTTTCTGCCCTGCCTGAGGACCCCCCCTCTGGTCAGCTACGCTCGGGTAGAGCACATACGGCATTGATCACCGTCCTACCCGGGGATTCCACCCATTTCTTACCCGCCGCGGCCCATACGCACCCCATTTTGGCACTTTCAGTTCTAAATTCTTTTGTTTGGTTTTGGCAACCCTTAGGTTGCTTCCGTATGCTATTTACATCCTAAAACACTAAGATGGTAGATCACACAGGCTGCGAGACAGCCTGCACTATGTCAGTATTTTTCTCGGATGTCTTGTCCCAAATATTTGTTTTTTTTTTAAATGAGGGAGTCACAGATGGTGACCAATTATAAAGGGAAATTGGCAACAAAGGACAGACAGACAGGCATACAGGATCTTAAGCAAGATAATAACAGCTATTATGCTTGTGTTCATAGAACTCCGGGACCTCAGGAACCCTAGAGGAAGACAAAGAAGAAGACAAAAAGCCAGAAAGGTGAAGACGACCTCCACCTTTTTCACCTGGATCTTAGCGGGATCCCTTCAGTTACGCGCGGATGCTACCCCCCTGACCCCTACCACACAAGCCGTAAATGATTCCCATCCCTGCAATACACAGAACCCTAAGATAGCTAGCCCCGTGACAACTAACAATACCCCGACCTGGTGTGCTAAGTTTATCACCTGGTACTCACTATCGCATGTAGTCGAAGCCCTCTTAGTACTGGCGATACTTTGCATGGTCGTGCAGACACTTAGAGTCAGGAAATGGCGAAAGAGAGCCTACCGCTCTCGCACCCCGATGTACAGGATTAGGTCGCATTTCACCAGGCCCCCGAACCCCTTGACATGAATTAAAGTGCATCCATTTCTCCTTATGTATGCTGTGAAATAAAGAAATGTAAACCTCTGTGTCTGACTGCCAGGCCAGAGAAATTTGTGTGCTGCTATTTTGTACATTTAAAATGTTGTAGATTTTTGGAATTGTTTGAATGAGGATAGTTTATTGAGGATAGTTAGAGGTTCCAGTTTTTTTATTTTTCTGTAATGCATGCATTAATGTCATAGCGCCCCGTAGAGTTTTATAATAATGTATGTATTTAAAATGATTTAGGTAAAATTGTGTTGCATAGGATAGGACAGAGTAGAGCCTCATTATGGTGCCCCGTTTGGTCAGAGGATGAAGACGACGCAGTAATATGATCCTTCACGCTTCGCGTTGAGGATCAGAAGGAGGGGGTGTAGCCATCTAGGACGGCCGCGACCCGATTACAAAATGGACACTTGCAAAGAATGCAGGGAAAATTGGACAATACCGAAAAGGCAAGCAGGTGCAAGGTCTGTCTGTTGATTCGAGCCTTAGCTCTCAGACAGGACTGCTAGGCTATCTACATACTAATGAGCCATTCCCGGGAACAAAAGGCAACATTTAGGTAAACAATGCTAAGCCAGACATCCCGGCACCAGAGGAAACTAAAAGAAAGCAAACCTACGGCCACCTAGGACACGCCCAGCAACCAGCGAACCCACCCCTCTATTGGAGGAAAATCGATAAGGACAATTGGGAAATGGCCCAATTAATTGGGGCCAAGTTCAAGGCCCGCCCAAAAGCGCACGAAGCCCTTTTGGAGTATAAAAAGGACCCCCCAAGAGAGGATCGCTCTCTTGGTCTTGGCTCTCAGTGAGGAGAGACCTGCCTAGCAGCTACGCCAGACCAAGTAAGTTCCAAGTCAACGCACGCTACGAGACAGATGCTCCTAGATGCTATCCTGTAAACAGCTCAACCCAGCAGCCTCAGAACCGAGCAACGGCCATTGTTTCTCTGACTGAGTGGGCATCCGAAGCTAAGTATAGGCTTTTAGTAATAGTGATAGTTTAGGTTGTAGTTTTCTGCATGAGTAGATTTGACTGTGTGTAAATCATAGAGTTATCATAGAATTTACAGTGCAGAAGGAGGCCATTCGGCCCATCGAGTCTGCACCGGCTCTTGGAAAGAGCACCCTACCCAAGGTCAACACCTCCACCCTATCCCCATAACCCAGTAACACCACCCTACACCAAAGGCAATTTTGGACGCTAAGGGCAATTTATCATGGCCAATCCACCTAACCTGCACATCTTTGGACTGTGGGAGGAAACCGGAGCACCCGGAGGAAACCCACGCACACACGGGGAGGATGTGCAGACTCCGCACAGACAGTGACCCAAGCCGGAATCGAACCTAAATAAATGAGCATTGCTTTTGAACTTACTAACTGGTGTTTCGAGTCTTTGATCAGTATTCGGTTTTGAACCTTATGGCGGTGTCGAAAGATACCTGGCGAGGTATTCCGCCGTGTCCATGCCAATGGCCTGAAGCTGAACAGGTCCAAATGTTGCTTTGGCATGTCGACACTCAAGTTCCTAGGTGACCAGATCTCTCAGCAGGGCGTGCGCCCGGACACAGACAAGGTCAAAGCCATCGAAGCCATGAAGGTTCCTGAAGACAAGAAGGTGGTGTTGCGCTTCCTGGGCATGGTCAATTTTCTGGGCAAGTTCATCCCAAACATGGCCTCACACGGCCCTATGAAATCTGGTGAAAAAGTCCACTGTCTTTGAGTGGAAGGCAGCACATCAGGCAGAGTGGTTGGAGCTGAAAGCCAAGCTCACCACTGTACCTGGCTTGGCATTTTTCGACCCAGACAGGGAGACAAAGATCTCAACAGATGCGAGCCAGGATGGCATCGGTGCGGTGCTGCTTCAACATGCTGACACTTCATCCTGGGCACCGGTAGCCTACGCATCGAGGGCCATGATGCCCACCGAAACAAGGTATGCGCAAATAGAGAAGGAATGCCTGGGTCTTCTGACTGGCATTCTCAAGTTTCATGACTATGTCTATGGCCTGCCGACATTCACTGTCGAGACGGATCATCGGCCTCTGGTCCACATTATCCACAAGAACCTGAACGACATGACGCCTCATTTGCAGCGCATCCTCCTCAAAGTCAGAAGGTACGACTTTGACTTAGTGTACACGCCTGGCAATGAGGTCATCATCGCTGATGCATTGTCCCGCTCCATCACCTTGCCTAGTGAACCGCTGGAAATCATCCGGCAGATTGAATCACAGGTGCAGCTGTGTGCTAGCACCCTCCCAGCTTCTGATGAGAAGGTGGTTCATATCCTCGAGGAGACAGCCAAAGACCCCCTCTTGCAGCATGTCATGCACCACCTCGCCAATGGCTGGCAGAAAGGGCATTGCCCTCAATTTTACAATGTAAAGGATGACCTGATGGTGATTGATGGTATCCTCCTCAAGCTGGACGGTTTGTCATTCCACTCAGCCTCCAGAGCTTGGTGCTCTTCCAAATCCATGAGGGACACCTGGGCGTCGAGAAGTGCAGACGCAGAGCCAGGCAGGCTGACTACTGGCCCGGTATTAGCCAGGGAATCTCGAACATGGTCCTCAACTGTGCGACCTGTCAACGCTTCCAGCCAGCGCAGCGCAAGGAGACGCTCCAGCAGCATGAAATCGAGACCTCCCCGTGGTCCAAGGTTGGCACTGACCTCTTTCGTGCGAATGGTCGTGACTATGTGTTGATTGTTGACTATTTCTCTAACTACCCTGATGTCGTGAAGCTCTCAGACTTCACATCTCGGACCGTCATCAAGGCCTGTAAGGAGACATTCTCCAGGCATGGTATCCCACTCACTGTCATGAGTGACAATGGCCCATGCTTCAACAGCCACGTGTGGTCTGTGTTTGCCAAGTCAAACCATTTCAAACATGTCACTTCCAGCCTACACTATCCGCAGTCCAATGGGAAGGTTGAAAAAGGGGTGCACATTGTGAAACAGCTCATCTGCAAGGCCACGGATTCTGCTTCTAACATCTACCTCGCGCTGCTTGCGTACAGGGCGACCCCACTGTCCACTGGCATGTCGCCGGCTCAACTCCTGATGAACAGGGACCTGCGGATGACACTTCCAGCCATACACTTGCCCAACCTGGATCACCATCCGCTGCTGCAGAAGGTGCAGCAGCTCCTAAACCAGGAAAAGCAGGGCTATGATGCACATGCCACCGATTTGCCCGTGTTATCCCCGTCAGACACTGTTCGGGTCAAGATACCGGATGGTGGCTGGTCTGCTCCAGCTGTCATTGTTCGACAGGCTGCACCCCGCTCGTATGTTGTACGTATGGCTGATGGCTCTGTTGTGCGATGAAACAGACGGGCACTGCGCAAAGTTGCCTGCCCGCAACCGCTTTCTTCTCCATTTCCGTCCGTTGTTTTGCCACCTCCTGATACCTCGAACTACGAGGCCACTAGTCAGGCTTCCATCCCGCTTGTCAAGGCGCCGTCGTCCCCACCACCACCTCTCCGGCGGTCGACAAAACATTAAAAAAAGGGAGATGTCATGATATGCAGACATGCAGATAATGATGTACAGACAGGCACAGACAGGCAGCTAATGAACACAGAACAGGACATGACCAATGAGCAGGCAGGACACTCAGGGGTGGTATCTCACTATAAAAGGCATGAGGCACTCACACTCCGCCTCTTTCCACTAATGAACTTCTGCAGAGTGAGTCAGGGTGTATTTACAGTATCACACCTCCAGCACATGGCTAAGAACTAGTCTGGTTGAGTCAGACAGAGAAACCACACTTAGGTTAACAGAGAGTCGAACTCATAGAGAACTGTGCTAACTGTGCTACTGGTTCAATAAATCAGCTTGAACTAACTTCAAGGTCTGGAGTATCTTTTGGTTAAAGCTTCATCCAGTTTCAGCTTGTGTTGTCCCAGAGTACATAACACATCGCTTATGGATGGGGTGCCAATCAAATGGGCTACTTTGTCTGGATGGTGTGGAGCTTCTTGAGTGTTGTTGGAGCTGCACTCATCCAGACAAGTAGTGAAGTTTATTGCACTACATTCCTGACTTGTGCCTTGTAGATGATGGACAGGCTTTGGGGTGTCAAGATATGGTTCACTCACCACAGGATCCCTAGCCTCTGACTTTCTCTTGTAGCCATTGTATTTATATGGCTAGTCCAGTGCAGTTTCAGGTGAATAGTACCACTAAGAGATTAATAGTTGGGGATTCTGCAATCGTAATGGCATTGAATGTTAAGGGGCAATGGTTAGATTCTCCTTTATTGGAGATGGACTTTTCTGGGCACTTGTGTGGCATGAATGTTATTTGCCACTTGTCAGCCTAAACCAAGGTCTTGCTGCCTTTGAACATTGACTGCTACATAATCTGAGGAGTTGCGATTGGTACTGAACGTTGTGCCACTATCTGCAAACATCCCCACTTCTGACTTTATGATGGGAGGAAGGTCATTGAGGAAGGTCATTGATGAAACATTAAAGACATTTTGGTCTCGGACACTACCCTGAGGAGCTCCTGCAGCAATGTCATGAGACTGAGATGATTTACCTCCAACAACCTCAACCATCTTCCTTTATGCTAGGTATAATTTGAACCAATGGAAAGTTTTCCCCCTTTTGTCTTCAGTTCTGCCTTGATGTTGTGGGCAGTTGCTCTCAACTCACATATGGAATTTAGCTCTGTTGTCCATGTTTGGACCAAGGTTGCAATGAGGTCATGAGCTGAATTGCCCTGACGGAACCTAAGTTGTTGATAACCCTGCACTCCTGAGCTGTTTTATGTTGCTGTCCCAATGCCCTTTGTATACATGGCCCCTCCCCACTTTGAGGCCCATTGCATTGTGACTTACCAAGAATCCCCTGAGACTATCGAGTGCCCCTGTCGCTATTTTTCCTATTCCTCATCTATAGGCTGTAGATGCCTTCCCTGACTGTGACTGTGCCATCTGCAGCCCAGTAGCAAGCCATCAACCCCCAAGACTGACATGAGTGAGGGACTGGCAATGTCCTGAGCACCGTAGGAGACACGATTGACGCAGGACTGAAAAGCGCCTTCCCCCGTCCCTGGACTGGGACCAGGAGACAGCTGTGCCAAGCACAGCCCTATAAATTGTGACGCATGTTCACATGTATAGGCTTTCTGGACCCAAGCCCTCCCACGTCATTCATGTGTCTCCTTGTCTCTCTTTCCCAGCCATCCTCCCTCCTCCAGTCATTTGTCTGTGGTCTCTTTCCCAGCTGTCACCCACCAGTCAATATTTTGCCCTCCAGTACCTTAATTTGCCTCTGTCTTGTCAGAGCATGTCTCCCCTCAATCTTTACCCTCCAGCCCATTCCACACCCAACACTCCAACCCCCCTGCCTTCATGCTGGGCTCACATGGTAAGGCTCTGATCGCTCCCTCTCAAGTTCCAGGCAGTCTTGCCTCTCCAGCCTTTTTCATGGAGCCAGAGCAGTCGTGAGTGCAGCACAATGAAACGTACCTTGAGCTCATGAGTGAAGTAGGGCTCACCATGAAAGCCGGGATTGGAAACATTGCAAACTATTTTTACACCAGCGGGAAAATTACTTTTTGCAGTCCACCATGGGCTGGATGCTCCGATTTTGCGGCTATGTCCGGAGGAACTGTCTGATCTTAGGACCAAAATGTGGTGCCGCCCCGCACCAATGCTCCGCCCATTGGGGGGCTAGCAGGCGCACCACGTAAAGCCCCCGGAAGATACGGACGCAGAATGGCTGGGTCCACAGCCGCGCATGCGCACGGCGGCGGCCATCGAGCTGTACAACATGTCGCCAGCACAGGCCCGCCCTCCCAGACAGTGCCCCTCTGTAGCCTCCCTCACCACCCCCCAGACCACTCCCCACCAGCCCCCACCTAAGCCCCTCCTGCCACGGAACGGCTCTCCCCCCCCCCCCCCCTCCCCACTGTAGCAGCGCTGGACAGAGTCCAGGTTCACGAAAGTTGAGAGGACACGTGTCCCGAGCCGTTGTGAATTCGGCCCATCGGGGGCGGAACATCGGGGGAGGGCCTCAGGTGATGTCCTCAGGCAGTCCCAATAGCATGTGACGCACTCTGAAAAACGTGCCGGCCCCCGATTTCGGAGAATCCCACCTCACATTTTCCCATGCCGCCTGCCATGACCCCCTCCACTGTTGGAACCAGAAAATTCCACCCAACACCTCCATACAAGGGTTCCAGTTGAATATTTTCATGTTGCTCCAGAGAAGCACTTTGGTGCGATTTATTATGTTAAAGGCACAAACAAATACAAGGACTGGGATTTTCTGGCCCCTCATGATGGGAGGCGCTGCAGGAGATTTGATGGACCAGCCAAAAATCCATTGAATTTCCAAAGGACTAGAAGATGCCTGCAGTGGCCGTGGCCAGAAAATCCCACCCATGTAGTTGTTGTTTCAGTGTAATGGAGCTGGCATCCTGTGGACATTAAAATAGATAGCTGATTTGATTGCACAAAATCAAGCAATAGTTCACTGGAAAATCTGTAAAACTTCAGACTTGGGGCGGGATTGTCCGACCCCCCGCCGGGCCGGAGAATCGCCGGGGGGCGGCGTGAATCCCACCCTGCCACCCCGACGCCGGCTGCCGGATTTTCTTTTTAGCGAATCTTTTTAATGAATCGGGGCCGTTGGCCGCGCCCCCCGACGATTCTCCAGGCCCCGATGGGCCGAGTGGCCGCCCGTTTTCGGCCAGTCTCGCCGGCAAATATTACGCCAGGTCCGTACCGGCGGGACCTGGCTCTGCGGGGTGCCTGCGGAGTCCTCGGGGGGGGGGCGCGGGGGGGTCTGGCCCCAGGGCGGGGGCACGGTGGCCTTGCCTGCGATCGGGGCCCACCGATCCGCAGGCGGACCTGTGCCATGGGGGCACTCTTTCCCTCCGCGCCGGCCGGTGTAATGGTCCGCCATGGCCGGCGCGGAGAAGAACCCTCCTGTGCATGCGCTGGGATGACGCCAGTGCACGCTGGCGCTCCCGTGCATGCGCAAACTCACGCCGGCTGGCGGAGGCGCTTTGGCGCCGATTGGCAGGGCACCAACCCCGCTGACGCCGGCCTAGCACCTGAAGGAGTGGAGGATTCCACACCTTCCGGACGGCCCGACGCCGGTGTGGTTCATGCCACTCCTCGGCGCCGGTACGGCCCGCCTCTCCGGATAGCGGTGAATCCCGCCCCAGCCTGTTGAAGGTGACCTGGAGACTAGGTTGGGAGTATTAGAATATTGGAAAATGAACTTCGGTAATGATACAATCTTCTCTCATTCTTGACTTTCCTTACTTTTTATTTCCTAGTCAATGGACAGTCCCGTCTTTCCACTTATGATAAAATATCCATAAACACTGTGCATGCTACCATACAGACTGTAATGGACTTTTGCCATTTCATATTAAGCCAAGAGTTTGTTGCAGGAGGAATCGCTGGAACAAAGGTAATTATTTGGTAAAGTGCTGTCTAATACTTACAATAATAGGATAGTTTAGGACTACTGAAAGAGTTTCGAGGTTGCTTTTTACTCTGGCTTGACTATAAAGTAAATGAACAATTAACAGATTAGCATTTGTAATGGTGAGAAGAGGGAGGGTTTCAACTACAAAACTATGCACTTAACTGAAAATTATTCCTATTATTATATACTCAACATGACAAGCTTTCAGCATAATGAACAGCAAACAATTTGCCTTTTGAGAAACCATACAAATAAAGGGGAAATATACACTTTAACAGTTACAGTATATAATTAAGTGCGGCAGAAAGCATTAACTATTTAAATGCTAAAGTTAAAATAGATACTTTTTAGTGAATTTTCTGATACAAATTAATCTGAATCAATAGAAATGTACTCGGGCACTGAACATTATCAGGGTTAATATAAATTTTGTAAACCCATCTTTGTATAATAAGCACCTCACAAATTAGCAAAAGTATGTTAACAGTCGGAGGAATCTCTCGAACAAAGGTAATTAGTTGGCAAAGTAAGTGCTCTTCAATACTTACAATAATAGGATGGTTTAGGACTGCTGTGTTTAGAGGTTTTATTTTACTCCGGCTTGTTGAAGATTTATTCTGACCCTGGCCATCAGTTATTTTTTTCTGTGTCTATGTTTCCTCTAGGAACCATAATATTATTAAATCCAAAGTTAGTTAAAGTATTTCTGCTATTTGCACTTTTTAATTGTATGTGCCTCTGATCTCATAAGAAAAAAATCGAAGGCAAACGTTTGATCTTTTGCTTTGCTCTTTTCATTTCGAATGTCGGAAGAATCGGATCCAAAAATATTCAAAATAAGAGATCTTCCAATGTGCGGTTCACTAAAAATCGGATGATATACTATTTTATAATGGTTTATTAAAATGAAGGATAGGTTTTGAAATAATGGCAAAGTCTTTCCAGAATTTCCACTGGTCTTTTATCTGAGGTAAGATTTTACTTTCACTGCAGAACTTTGTGGGCAGAAATGGCTGAGGAACCATGGCAACATACACCTGAGTTTCCGATGGGAAGCCTGGTTCATGATTATCTAGGAACTGATTCATGTATTTGCCTCCAATCCAATAATGACAACACTTCAAAAGTGGCATATTGATTAAAACATTTTGAAGTGTTCTAAGGGTGTAATAACCATGTAGGGATTGATTCTTATAGAATTCAAAATACAGAAAGCAAAAAATACTGGAAACACTTAGTAAATCAACTTATTGTTTCAGGTGTAAATCTTTTTTCAAAACCTCCACAACCAATGCAATAATGTGTTTCTTCTCTTCACAGATGCTGTTTGACATAATGGGTGTTTCCAACAACTTGCCAAACATAACATTGCCAGCAACTGCAGTTCCAGTTGAAAAAAACATTCCTTTGTTCAACATAGATTTGCCACAATTGATACCTGGGGGAGGAGATTCTCCTGTCTCCCAGCCGCGTGTTTCTCGGTGGTGCGGCGTTTGCTGGTGGCGGGATTCTCTACTCCCGCCGCTTGTCAATGGGATTTTCCATTGAAGCCACCCCAATGCTGCCGGGAAACCCGCAAGCGAGGTTCTGCTGCTGGCAGAAAAAGAGAATCCCAACGGCTGGAGACTTCCAGCCATGATCTTGTTCAGTTGTAATTACTGGAGGGAGAATTGCCAAGAGGCAAACAGTTGAAGCACCCAATCCCCCAACAATCTATTAATCACCTCAATGGCATCAGTACTGGACTCGGAGCACTTTAAGCAGATAAATAATTAACTGTGTGTTTGATTTTCCCACTTACATTGATAATCAACATAAACTCAAAAATGATCATTGAGAGCTTTATCCACCAGTAACACAATTGGAAAGTCAAAGGTGCACTCCCCGTAACTTTCAATATATGAAATTCAGTGGTCTGAAAATCTTTTTTCTTGCATCTTTGAATTTGTCTATATATATGTTTCTGGAACATACCTCTTCATTCACCTGAGGAAAAAGCAGTGCTCCGAAAGCTAGTGTTTGAAACAAACCTGTTGGACTTTAACCTGGTGTTGTAAGGCTTCTTACTGAAAATCTTAGGCAGCATACTCTCATATTTCTGCTATTTCTGCAGAAATGCTCAACCAGTGTGATAGCGACACCTTCAGCTCGTCTCAGGCAAAGCAAGAATTTAGAATCTCGGGGCTAAAATTGCACAATACACACACAGTTACAAACAGTGCTAATTCCTCTGCATGTTATTATAAAAATAAACAAAGACATATCATGACAATATCATAATAATTTACTAACATCACCAAGGTGATTTTATTGCAGTAGACTGTATCTACTTACGATGTTAAATAAAATCTGCTTGTTACATTTAACCAGCAACTTTAATTAAAATGGTGACAACATTTCAATGTGCAACGGGGATTGCGTCGCAGGCGCCAGAGATCAGGACGCCATTTAAAAATGGCGTCACGATCTGTCTCGACACTGAGGAGTTCTGGCGAGCAGAGCTCCTCAGTGCAGAAAATGGAGCTATGTGTAGCCTCGGCCGCACATTCCCCACTGACACATTCCTTTTTCTCCAGCAAATTCCGCAAAAGCCTGATTCTGTCTCTTCCTCAAATGTCAATGTTTTTTTGTCTATAAGTTAAAATCTTTAAATGAATAGGCAGCACAGATTGTCTATGTTGCCTGCATCAGAAAAAAAAGACATAGGTTAAGTCCACTACCCTATAACCCTTGCTCATTTTTAGGTTCACAGAATCACAGAATGCTACAGTGCAGAAGAGGCCCTTTGGCCCATTGTGTCTGCACTAACGCATGAAAGGAGCTGACCTGCCCACCTTATCCCATTTGCCAGCACTTGGCTCATAGCCTTGAATGTTATGGCATGCTAAGTACTCATCCAGGTATTTTTTAAAGGATATGAGGCATCCCGCCTCTACCACCCTCCCAGGCAGTCCATTCCAGACCATCACCACTCTCTGGTTAAAACGTTTTTCCGGAAATCCCCCCAAACGTCCCACCCCGCACTTTGAACCTGCACCCCCACATAACTGACCCTTCAACTAAGGGAAACAGCTGCTCCTTATCCACCCTGTCCAGGTCCCTCATAATCCTGTACACCTCAATCAGATCACCCCTCAGTCTTCTCTGCTCCAGAGAAAATAACCCAAACCTATCCAACCTCTCTTTATAAATGTTCCATCCCAGGCAACATCCTGGTGAATCTCCTCTGCACCCCCTCCAGTGCAATTACATCCTTCCTATAATGTGATGACCAGAATTGCACACATTATTGCAGCTGTGGCCTCACCAAAGTCCTATACAGCTCCATCATGACCTCGCTCCTTTTGCAATCTATGCCCCGATTGATGAAAGCGAGTGTCCCATATGATAAAGATGCATGGCATTAAGTGTAAAGTAGTAGCATGGATAGAGGATTGGTTAATTAATAGAAAGCAAAGAGTGGGGATTAATGGGTGTTTCTCTGGTTGGCAATCAGTAGCTAGTGGTGTCCCTCAGGGATCAGTGTTGGGCCCACAATTGTTCACAATTTACAGAGATGATTTGGAGTTGGGGACCAAGGGCAAAGTCTGCAGACGACACTAAGATGAGTGGTAAAGCAAAAAGTGTAGAGGATACTGGAAGTCTGCAGAGGGATTTGGATACGTTAAGTGAATGGGCTAGGGTCTGGCAGATGGAATACAATGTTGACAAATGTGAGGTTATCCATTTTGGTAGGAATAACAGCAAAAGGATTATTATTTAAATGATAAAATATTAAAACATGTTGCTGTGCAGACAGACCTGGGTGTGCTAGTGCATGAGTCGTAAAAAATTGGTATACATGTGCAACAGGTGATTAAGAAGGCAAATGGAATGTTGTCCTTCATTGCTAGAGGGATGGAGTTTAAGACTAGGGAGGTTATGCTGCAATTGTATAAGGTGTTAGTGAGGCCACACCTCCAGTATTGTGTTCAGTTTTGATCTCCTTACCTCCTTACCTGAGAAAGGGCGTACTGGCAGTGGAGGGTGTGCAGAGGAGATTCACTAGGTTAATCCCAAAGCTGAAGGGGTTGGATTACGAGGAGAGGTTGAGTAGACTGGGACTGTACTCGTTGGAATTTAGAAGGATGAGGGGGGATCTTATATAAACATATAAAATTTATGAAGGGAATAGATAGGATAGATGCGGGCAAGTTGCTTCCACTGGCGGGTGAAAGCAGAACTGGGGGCATAGCCTCAAAATAAGGGGAAGTAGATTTAGGACTGAGTTTAGGAGGAACGTCTTCACCCAAAGGGTTGTGAATCTATGGAATTCCTTGCCCAGAGAAGCAGTTGAAGCTCCTTCATTAAATGTTTTTAAGATAAAGATAGATAGTTTTTTGAAGAATAAAGGGATTAAGGGTTATGGTGTTCGGGCCGGAAAGTAGAGCTGAGTCCACAAAAGATCAGCCATGATCTCACTGAATGGCGGAGCAGGCTCGAGGGGCCAGATAGCCTACTCCTGCTCCTAGTTCTTATGTTCTTATGTTTTTATATGCCTTTTCACCACCCTATTAACCTGCCCTTCTGCCTTCAGAGATCTATGGACAAACATGCCCAGGTCCCTTTGTTCTTCGGAACTTCCCAGTGTCAGACCTTTCATAGTCTACTTCCTTGCTAAATTACTCCTTCGAAAGTGTACCACTTCATACTTTTCAGGGTTAAATTCCATTTGCCACTTTTCCACCGCCCATATGATCATCCAGTCTATATCTGCCTGGAACGTAAGACAGTCAACCTCACTGTTAACAACCAGGCCAATCTTTGTGTTATCCGCAAACTTACTGATCCTACCCCACATAGTCATCTATGTCATTTATACAAATGACAAACAATAGGGGCCCAGCACGATCCCTGTGGTACGCCACTGGTCACTGGCTTCTAGACACTAAAGCAACCGTCTATCATCACCCTCTGTCTCCTATCGCTAAGTCAATTATGAATCCACCTTATCAAATCGCCCTGTATCCCATGTGCATTTGCCTTCTTAATAAATCTCCCATGTGGGCCCTTGTCAACAGCTTTGCTGAAATCCATGTAAATTACATCAACTACACTACCCTCACCGATACACATTTATTGAATTTCACAGACAGGAAGCCTGACATTCATTTAGAAGAGAAAGGTATCCTAAAGTAAAATAGTATAAGAGCATGATTCTAATAACATGAAGGAAGAATGTATTAAGTATATATTAGTGTGTGTGTGTGTGTTGGTGTGTGTCTATGTGTATAGAATGGGGCGAGTTGGAAAGGGGGGTGTTGAGAAAAGGGTATTAGGTAATCAGTTACATTTTTTGTCAGTTTAATTATATTACTGTTAAATAATAACTGCTTATATTTGTTTTAAATTTACAAACCTGGGGCGAAATTCTCCTACCCGCCCCGCCACATTTCTGCCCCGACCGGCCGGCGGGAGTCTCCGTAACACCGGCCGGTCAATGGGGTTTCCCATTGTGGGGCAGCCCCACGCCGTCGGGAAACCCCCGGGCGCCGGCAAAATGGAGACTCCCGCCGGCGGAGAATGACGCCCCTGGTGACTGCAGTTTATTGGGCCTCAGGTATTTTAAAAGAACATTTAATTTCACTTGTGTTGTGACTCAAGTGGGGCTGGAATGGACCGCACAGTTGGCCAAGGTATTGTGACACCCATATGTTCATGGGTACATATATAAAGGTATTCAAAGTGCCACCTCACGCACTGCTGCACTATAGTTTGAGTATCAGATTAACAATGTGTCAGTCTGGAGCACATGGTGTGATCTGAGAATCTTTTAAAAATTCATTTTCAGGATGCGGGCGCCACTAGGCCAGCATTTATTGACCAGCCCTAGTTGTCCTTCAGAACGTGGTGGTGAGTTATCTTCTTGAACCATTGCAGTCCTTCAGGTGTAGGTACACCCACTATGCTGTTAGGGAAGGAGATCCAGGATTTTGTCCCAGCGACAGTGAAGGAACAGCGATATATTTCCAAGTCGGGGTGGTGAGTGACTTGGAGAGGAACCTCCAGGTGGTGGCGTTCCCAGTTATCTGCTGCTCTTGTCCTTCTAGATGGTAGTGATTTGGAATGTGCTGACTAAGGAACCTTGGTGAGTTACTGCAGTGCGTCTTGTAAATGGTGCACACAGCTGCCACTGTTCATCGGTGATGGAGTGTTTGAATGGTTGTGGAAGGGAAGCAATCAAGCGGGCTGCTTTGTTCTGGATGGTGTTGAGCTTCTTGAGTGTTGTTGGAGCCGCATTCATCCAGGCAAGTGGAGAGTATTCCATTATACTCCTGACTTTTGTCTTGTAAATGGTGGACAGGCTTTGGGGGGTCAGGAGGTGAGTTACTCGCCTTGGGTTCCTAGCCTTTGACCTGCCCTGGTACCCACAGTATTAATGTGGATAATCCAGTTCAGGGGCGAAATTCTCCGTTATCGGCGGAAACTCCGCCGATCGGCGCAAAAAATGGCGCAAATCCCACTTGCGTCACGTCATAAAAATGGGCCGATAGTCTGCGGCCCGAAATGGGCTAGCAGCGACGTAACGGGATCCGCGCTTGCGCAGTGGTTCACGCCGTGCAGCGTCATACGCGCTGCACGGCGTGACGACTCATAAGGCCGCGCTGCTCCCCCCCACCCGACCGGAACAGCCGACCGCAACACCCGACTTGATGGCTGGCCGTCGCTCAGCCCCGAGGTTCGAGTCACGCGATGTGGAGGCGCTCCTGGATGCGGTGGAGCAGAGGAGGGACGCCCTGTATCCCGGGCATGGCCGCAGAGTTGCCCCACGCCACAGCCGGCGTCTGTGGAGGGAGGTGGCAGAGGCCGTCACCCAGTGCCACAAGAAGGTGAACAACCTCGTCAGAGCAGGCAGGGTGAGCCTCCCCCATATCCCCCATATCCCCTCTCCCCCAAATCCCCCCTCCCCCATATCCCCCCTCCCCCATATCCCCCCCTCCCCCATATCCCCCATATCCCCCCTCCCCCATATCCCCCCTCCCCCATATCCCCATATCCCCCCTCCCCCATATCCCCCATATTCCCCCCTCCCCCATATCCCCCCTCCCCCATATCCCCTATATCCCCCCTCCCCATATCCCCCATATTCCCCCCTCCCCCATATCCCCCTCCCCCATATCCCCCCTCCCCCATATCCCCCCTCCCCCATATCCCCCATATCCCCCCTCCCCCATATCCCCCTCCCCATATCCCCCATATCCCCCCTCCCCCATATCCCCCCCTCCCCCATATCCCCCATATCCCCCATATCCCCCCTCCCCATATCCCCCCTCCCCCATATCCCCCATATCCCCCCTCCCCCATATCCCCCATATTCCCCCCTCCCCCATATCCCCCCTCCCCCATATCCCCCATATCCCCCCTCCCCATATCCCCCATATTCCCCCCTCCCCCATATCCCCCCTCCCCCATATCCCCCCTCCCCCATATCCCCCATATCCCCCATATTCCCCCCTCCCCCATATCCCCCCTCCCCCATATCCCCCTCCCCATATCCCCCATATCCCCCCTCCCCATATCCCCCATATTCCGCCCTCCCCCATATCCCCCCTCCCCCATATGCCCCATATGCCCCATATCCCCCCTCCCCATATCCCCCATATCCCCCCTCCCCCATATCCCCCCTCCCCCATATCCCCCATATTCCCCCCTCCCCATATCCCCCCTCCCCCATATCCCCCATATCCCCCTCCCCATATCCCCCCCATATCCCCCCCTCCCCATATCCCCCCTCCCCCATATTCCCCATATCCCCCCCTCCCCCATATCCCCCCTCCCACATATCCCCCCTCCCCCATATCCCCCATATCCCCCCTCCCCCATATCCCCCCTCCCCCATATCCCCCATATCCCCCCTCCCCCATATCCCCCATATCCCCCCTCCACCATATCCCCCATATTCCCCCCTCCCCCATATCCCCCCTCCCCCATATCCCCCCTCCCCCATATCCCCCCCTCCCCCATATCCCCCCCTCCCCCATATCCCCCATATCCCCAAGTGAATCCAGCCCTAACCTTAACCTCTGCAATGCACGCGCAACCGATGGCTTGCATTCATATACCTGCCTAACACTGTTGCCTTTTACCCCTGCCACCACCCCCCCCCCCCAGGAGAAGCGCGCACACAACAATAGGGAGCATGTGAGGACTGGAGGACGGCCCGCTGATGAGAGGCCACTGACCGTACACGAGGAAAGGGCCCTGGAACTGGCTGGCGGACCTGAGGACCGGGAGGTTGCTGATGCAGAGGTCGGGGCCCCACGAGCAAGTGAGCCACCAACAGCCCGTCCCCATATCCCCCCTCCCCTATATCCCCCTCTCCCGTATCACCTGATCACTGCCTGATGTCTAACCATGCATGCTTCATTGTGTATCGCAGGACCAAATGTCCAGGCACCCATCCCCGCAGATGCAGACCGCCCGCAGGATGCCCCTCGGAGACCACGGGAGACGGAGAGACCCGCACCCTCCAGCATGCGACGCCCGCAGGATGCCCCTCGGAGACCACGGGAGACGGAGAGACCCGCACCCTCCAGCATGCGACGCCCGCAGGATGCCCCTCGCACACCACGGGAGACGGAGAGACCTGGAGCAACAGGGAGACGACACCCCCGTCACGTGCGGGAGCGGCCACCCAGCGATGAGGGGGGCAGCCACAGGCCCCCGTCACATCCGAGCAAGGACACCACTACCCAGGACACCACTATCCAGGACACCCCTACCCGGGACACCACTACCCAGGACACCCCTACCCGGGACACCACTACCCGGGACAGCACTACCCGGGACAGCACTACCCGGGACAGCACTACCCGGGACAGCACTACCCAGGACACCCCTACCCGGGAAGACGAAATACCGGACAGTGACTCAGAGTGGATGGGTGGAGACGAACCCCCACCCCAAAGTGCCATGGACTCAGAGTGGGACGAAGAGCACGACACAACGCCACTGCTGTCACCAACACCCTCCACCATCGCAGAAACACTCACCACGGTTGGGCACTTTAGTGATGAGGCGTCTGGTACACTCACTGGTGCGCACAACACAGCCGTCCCGGTACAGCAGGTGGAGGTAGGAGCAGCAGAGGGACCGGGCGGTCGGAGGGCAGCCCAGGCCAAGCGAACATCTGCCGCCCAGATGGATCCCGGGTTCCTGCAGTTACCACACCCACACATAGATCCGATGCAACCACCGACACGGAGACGAGCGAATAGGGTGACGGGTGGCTTGCGGCGGCTGCGGTCGCAGGTGGAGGAGTCCACCCGCGTCCAGGAGCTGGGAGTGGTCCCGGTCATGCGTGCCACCCAGGCTGACACCGCACGGGTGGCGTCCGCGGTGGAGGCAATGGGTGCGACGGTGTCAGACATGGGGAACGGTTTGCGAGGCCTGGGGCCTTCCGTGCAGGCGGCGCCTGTGGCCCAGGAAATGGCTGCCCTCTCACAGGAGGCCATGAGCCAGTGCCAGCGCCAGATGGCAGAGGCGCTCAACGCCATAGCCCAGTCTCAGCAGGCCATGGCCCAGTCTCAGCAGGCCATGGCCCAGTCTCAGCAGGCCATAGCCCAGTCTCTGCTGGCCATGGGCCAGTCTCTGCAGGCCATGGCCCAGTCTCAGCAGGCCATCGCTGAGGGCATCGGCGCCAGTGGCCATGTGCGAGCTGGCGTCGCACTGTCGCAGACAGGGTTCGACAATCCCCTGGGCTCCATGGCTGCAAACCTGCAGACCCCTGTCGATACCAGCACGGGCCTCCAGGACTGGCAGCGCCAGATGTCGGGGGCGCGTCGGATGGCCAGTCCGTTCGCATCCCCCACCCATGTAGAGGCCTGGGGGCCATCGGGCACCCCGAGGGAGGAGGAGGTGGTGTGGTCCGTCCCGGCTCCCTCTGTAGGGGAGGTCCCGGTACACCGCGACACCTCGGACTCCCCCCCTTCCGTCCCAGGTGCATCGGGTGGGCAACGGGCAGGACAGGCTGGCAGCTCGCCATCCCAGTCGCCCGGGCCGCAGCCTGGCCCATCTAGGCCAGGACGCCCCAGGAAACGGCCGCCAAAGGGATCCAGTGTCAGAGGGCAGGAATCACAGGAGTCCACCTCCAGTTCTGCTGTACCGTCTGGGGAACCACGTAGACGTAGTCAAAGGGCCCGTAAGGCCAAACAATTAGACACTGAGTAAGTTGGCACGGGTGCAGGGCACAGATGAGTTTTAGGCGCTAGGGCACGTGCATGAACTCCTTTGGTTATTAAAGTCAATGTTACACCTACCGAAGCTGCCTTTGTGCTCTGTCCAAAGTGTGCGGGGGTGTCATGTACGTTGAGCGCAAGTGTGTGTGTGAGGGGTGGTCTTACCTCAGCCCCAGGTGAGTCTGCCCCCTTCCCCCTGGGCCGCCATCAACATCCCCCGGGCAGAGGACGGGACCGTGCGCTGCAGTGTCACAGCCGCATGCAGGGATGGTCCGGGTGGATGGTGGTACTGTGGCCATGGGTCAGACATAGTCCAACGATGTAGAGCCAGGAGCTCATCGGAGGCGGGTTGTCATCATTCTCCATGGCCTGCGATAGACACGCGTCCACCCGCAACTGGGTGAGCCCGGCCCGTTGTGCCGCCGGTGGATCGGCAATTGGGGGTGGGGGGGTGGTGTGCATGCGGGTGGGGTGTGTGGGGTTGGGGAGGGGGGTGAGGGTGCTGGGTGGGTGGATGGGTGGGGGGTGTGGGTGGTCGGCTGTTGTCATGGTGTGCGGTCTGTGGCCATACTACCCGATTCCCACGCCCATCTAGTCAGTGAAGCGGGCGTCTATCAGTCTGTCCCGTGCCCGCTGGGCCAGCCGGTAACGGTGGACAGCCACCCGTCTGTGTCTACCCCGTCTGCCCTGACCATTGCCCCCACCCCCCTCATCTGGGGAGGACTGGGCTTCTTCCTGCTGCTCCTCCACTCCGCCCTCCTCTGCCTGCGGCACATCACCCCTCTGCTGGGCTATGTTGTGCAGGACGCAGCACACCACAATGATGCGGCCGACCCTATCTGACCGATACTGGAGGGCGCCCCCAGAGAGGTCCAGGCACCTGAAACGCATCTTCAGCACGCCAAAGCACCTCTCGATCACTCCCCTTGTCGCTACATGGGCATCATTGTAGCGGTTCTCCGCCTCATCGCGTGGCCTCCCTATAGGCGTCATCAGCCACGATCGCAATGGGTAGCCCCTGTCGCCCAGCAACCAGCCCCTCAGCCGGGGATGGCGTCCCTCGTACATGCCGGGGATGGATGACCGCGACAACATGAATGAGTCGTGTACACTGCCTGGGTGACGGGCGCAGACGTGCAGGATCATCATGCGGTGGTCGCAGACCACCTGTACGTTCATCGAATAGGTCCCCTTCCTATTAGTGAACACGGCCCTGTTATCTGCAGGTGGCCGCACGGCGACGTGCATCCCATCGATCGCGCCCTGGACCATGGGGAACCCGTCAATGGCAGAGAAGCCCACGGCCCGGGCATCTTGGCTGGCCCAGTCCACGGGGAAGCGGATGTAGCGGTGCGCCATGGCATAAAGGGCATCTGTCACTGCCCGGATGCACCGATGCACCGATGTCTGCGATATGCCGGACAGGTCCCCACTCGGTGCCTGGAATGACCCCGTTGCATAAAAGTTCAGGGCCACCGTAACCTTGACGGACACGGGGAGAGGGTGTCCCCCGCCAGTGCCACGCGGTGACAGGTGTGCCAGCAGGTGGCAGATGTGTGCCACGGTTTCCCGGCTCATCCGGAGTCTCCTCCTGCATTCCCGGTCCGTGAGGTCCTGGTATGACTGCCGGGGCCGGTACACACGGGGCACCCTCGGGTGCCTCCGTTGCCGTGGGGCCGCGACGTCCTCCTCCCCCTCCTCGTCCTGTCGGTCAGGTGTCCCTCCAGCCTGGGCGGCTGCCGCCTGCCCCTCTGCGGCAGCCTGCGCCGCCTCTCTGGCACGCTCCTCCTCCTCCTCATCCAGGGCAACATAGACATGAGCGGCTGCCACCACGGCGGCCAATATCGCTGGATGGTCTGAAAACATGACGGCCTGGTGGGGGGGAGGGGAACGACGACATGTCATCATTGCCCATATCCCCTCCTCCCCCCAGCCAGGTGGCATGGACCGCATGGGTCCAACTGTTGGAGGCTGGCACCTGGCCAGGTGGACCAACTCATTTGCCCTCCCATCACCCACCCCGGCACGGACCCCCCCCCCCCAACCTCCACCCCGGCACGGACCCCCTCCCCAACCCCCAACCTCCACCCCAGCACGGACCCCCCCAACCTCCACCCCGGCACGGACCCCCCCCCAACCTCCACCCCGACACGGACCCCCTCCCCAACCTCCACCCCGGCACGGACCCCCTCCCCAACCTCCACCCAGGCACGGACCCCCTCCCCAACCCCCAACCTCCACCCCAGCACGGACCCCCCCAACCTCCACCCCGGCACGGCCCCCTCCCCAAACCCCAACCTCCACCCCAGCACGGACCCCCCCCAACCTCCACCCCGGCACGGCCCCCTCCCCAACCCCCAACCTCCACCCCAGCACGGACCTCCCCCAACCTCCACCCCGGCACGGACCCCCTCCCCAACCCCCAACCTCCACCCCAGCACGGACCCCCCCCCCAACCTCCACCCCGGCACGGACTCCCTCCCCAACCTCCACCCCGGCACGGCCCCCTCCCCAACCTCCACCCCAGCACGGACCCCCCCCCCAACCTCCACCCCGACACGGACCCCCTCCCCAACCTCCACCCCGGCACGGACCCCCTCCCCAACCTCCACCCAGGCACGGACCCCCCCAACCTCCACCCCGGCACGACCCCCTCCCCAACCCCCAACCTCCACCCCAGCACGGACCCCCCCACAACCTCCACCCCGGCACGGACTCCCTCCCCAACCTCCACCCCGGCACGGCCCCCTCCCCAACCTCCACCCCAGCACGGACCCCCCCCCCAACCTCCACCCCGACACGGACCCCCTCCCCAACCTCCACCCCGGCACGGACCCCCTCCCCAACCTCCACCCAGGCACGGACCCCCTCCCCAACCCCCAACCTCCACCCCAGCACGGACCCCCCCAACCTCCACCCCGGCACGGCCCCCTCCCCAAACCCCAACCTCCACCCCAGCACGGACCCCCCCCAACCTCCACCCCGGCACGGCCCCCTCCCCAACCCCCAACCTCCACCCCAGCACGGACCTCCCCCAACCTCCACCCCGGCACGGACCCCCTCCCCAACCCCCAACCTCCACCCCAGCACGGACCCCCCCCCCAACCTCCACCCCGGCACGGACTCCCTCCCCAACCTCCACCCCGGCACGGCCCCCTCCCCAACCTCCACCCCAGCACGGACCCCCCCCCCAACCTCCACCCCGACACGGACCCCCTCCCCAACCTCCACCCCGGCACGGACCCCCTCCCCAACCTCCACCCAGGCACGGACCCCCCCAACCTCCACCCCGGCACGACCCCCTCCCCAACCCCCAACCTCCACCCCAGCACGGACCCCCCCACAACCTCCACCCCGGCACGGACTCCCTCCCCAACCTCCACCCCGGCACGGCCCCCTCCCCAACCTCCACCCCAGCACGGACCCCCCCCCCAACCTCCACCCCGACACGGACCCCCTCCCCAACCTCCACCCCGGCACGGACCCCCTCCCCAACCTCCACCCAGGCACGGACCCCCCCAACCTCCACCCCGGCACGGCCCCCTCCCCAACCCCCAACCTCCACCCCAGCACGGACCCCCCCCCCCAACCTCCACCCCGGCACGGACCCCCTCCACAACCCCCAACCTCCACCCCGGCACGGACCCCCTCCCGGCACTCCCCCGGAGCCCAGCCTACTCTAACCACCCCCCCCCCCCCCCCCCGCCGCACACACACACAAGCCGAGACACACCTCTCCTCAGGCAATCAGTCTGCGGCCACGCCATTTCCTGCCCAGAGCCAACCCCCCAGGCCGTCACTCACCTCCTCGCTGGTCGGCGTGAGCCTGGAGCACCGGGTCACGCCGATGAAAAGGAGGTTTGATTCACGTCGACGTGAACGGTCATCACGTCGACGGGACTTCAGCCCATCCGGAAGGGAGAATATCGGCAGGCCGAAAATCGGCTGCCTTGCGCAGACCCGTGACATTCTCCGCGGCAGCGGCGCCATTAACGCCCCGCCGACTTTTCTCCCTTCGGAGACTTCGGCGGGGGCGGGGGCGGGATTCCCGGCGGCCAACGGCCATTCTCCGACCCGGCGGGGGGTCGGAGAATGACGCCCCAGTTTCTGATCAATGGTAACTCCCAGGATGTTGATTTTGGGGGATTCAGCGATAGTCATGCAATTGAATGTCAACGGGCGATGGTTAGATCCTCTCTTGTCGGAGATGGTCATTGCCTGGCACTTGTGTGGCACTAATGCAACTTGCCACTTGTCAGCCCAAGCCTGGATATTGTTTCCACTCTGATTCCCATGGACTCCAGTTTAGCTAGGGCTCCTTGATGCCATACTCGGTCAATTGCTGCCTTGATGTCAAGGGCAGTCACTCTCACCTCACCTCTGGCATTCAGCTCTTTTGAACATTTTTGAACCAAGGCTGTAATGTGGTCAGGAGCTGAGGGACCTTGGTGGTACCCAAACTGATCATCCGTGAGCGGTTATTGCCGAGTAAGTGCTACTTGATAGCACTGTTGATGACTCTTCCATCAATTTGCTGATGATGGAGAGTAGACTGACAGGGCTGTTATTGGTTGGGTTGGATTTGTCGTGTTTCTTGTGTGCAGGACACACCTGGGCAATTTTCCATATTGCCGGGTAGATGCCAATGTTGTAGCTGTATGGGAACAGCTTGGCTAGGGGTGCAGCAAGCTCTGGAGCACAAATCATCCGTACTATTGCCGGAATATTATCAGGATCCATAGTCTTTGCAGTATCCAGTGCCTTCAGCTGTCTGTCGATATCATGTGGAGTGAATTGTATTGGCTGAAGACTGACATCTGTGATGCTGGGGACCACTGGAGGAGACCGAGATGGATCATCCATTCGGCACTTCTTGCTGAAGATTGTTGTGAATGTCTCAGCCTTGCCTATTGCACATATGTGTTGGGCTCCTCCATCATTGAGGATGGGGATATTTGTGGAGCCTCCTCCTCCAGTGAGTTGTTTAATAGTCCACCACCATTCACGGCTGGATGTGCAGGACTGCAGAGCTTGGATCTGATGCATTAGTTGTGGAATCGCTTTGCTCTGTCTTTTACTTGCTACTTGTGCTGTTTGACACCCAAGAAGTCCTGCATTGTAGCTTCACCAGGTTGACATTTTTCGGTATGCCTGATGTTGCTCCTGGCATACTCTCCTGCACTCTTCATTTATCCCCTGGCTTGATGGTAGAGTGGGGGATATGCCCGGCCATGAGGTTGCAGATTGTGGTTGAATACAATTCTGCTACTCCTGATGATCCACAGCGCCTCATGGATGCCCAGTCTTGAGTTGCTGGATTTGTTCGAAGTCTATCCTATTTAGCACGGTGGTGGCGCCACACAACACGGTGGAGAGTATCCTTAATGTGAAGACGGGACTTTGACTCCACAAGGACTGTGCGGTGGTCACATCTACCGATACTGGGCATGGACAGATGCTTCTGCAGCAGGTAGATTGGTGAGGTGAGGTCAAGTATGTTTTTCCCTCTTATTGGTTCCCTCACACGTGCTGCAGACCCAGTCTAGCAGCTATGTCCTTTAGGATACCTGCATCCAGCCAGCTCGGTCTGTGGTGGTACTACCGAACCACTCTTAGTGATGGACATTGAAGTCCCCCACCCAGAGCATAGTCTGCGCCCTTACCACCCTCGGTGCTTCCTCCAAGTGGTGTTCAACATGGAGGAGTACTGATTCATCAGCTAATGGTGGTTGGTACATGGTAATCAGCAGGAGGTTTCCACCTGATGATACTCCAGCATTTAAATCCTGAAAGTGTGATTATTTCAAACTTCTGTGGCCCACAAAACACAACAAAAGGTGAAAAAGAGGAATTGAAACATCAAACTTTCAGATAAATGATGGATAGCCAAGTGGTAGCTTAATGTCTGGATAAACAGACAGTAAGGTGGAAAGAATGGGAAAAGAATGGTAGCAATAGCAAATCAGTAGCCCATCTTACACTTTTCCCCCATTTTCTTTTCCATTGGGTAATCAGACAGGGTGTAAAATGAGCTTCAGAAATTCTCCGCTTCCCCAGCCGCCTGTTCCTCGGCAGCACGCCGTCGCCGGCAGTAGGATTCTCCATTCCCACCGTTGGCCAATGGGATCTCCCTTTGTGCCCACCCCTTGTGGTTGGCAAACCCACGGGTGGGGGTGCACTGCCAATGGAATGGAGAATCCCGCCGGTGAATAATTAACCAATCATTTTTGCTGCCATCAAAGATTATACCAGTAAAGTAAATGTGAATAGATTAAAACTGCTGTTTTACCATTTGTGACTCATGCAGAGGATATAAGGCACATGTTTTGTCTAATAATATGGAGATAAATCAATACTTTTTCTGAAGCTAAATTTTGTGACTGTAACCCTTGATGCTATACACCCAGATAAAATATTGCAGCTTTTATTTCAGACATGTGTTGCTCATTTTAGCCTTAGTTTAATTGCTCTTGTTCTATCACCTTTGCTCTTGAGTCGCCAGGTATCTTTCTGATATCGCCACATGGTTCAAGTCCGAGTAATGATCAATAATCCAACACACCGCTTAGTAAGAGTTAAATCAACGCACATTTATTATATACAGCAATCAATACTTATACATTAATTCTACTTCTAAGCTACTTCCTACAACTAACAGGTCAATACTTAACTTTGGAAATGGCCCACCAGGTCAGGGAAACGAATGGCCTTTCGTATGGGTTCTGAGTCTGCGGGATTCAAAGCGGGTACAGGTCGATAGTCAGGAGTACCTATCTCGTAGCGAGCGTTGGAGTAAGTCTTACGGTTCTCGCGGCTGTTGTAGAAGGTCAGCAGAAGGGTCTCAAAGGGTGCGGAGAAGACAAGAAGGGTCGATTTGAACTTGGCCCCTATTCTTATAGTCCCCAGGGGCTTCCCGCCTCTCGTGGCGGACCTTGTACCTGGTTCCAAGTGATTGGACTTGGTCCCAATCACTTGGTTCGATATTCTCCAATGCTGGAGCGATTCCTTGATCGATGGGCGGTTTCGGGGTGGTCATTCACCTCTCTTTGTGTAAGCTCCTGTTGGCGCCGAAAAGTCTGGGTTGGCTTTGTGTGTCTAATTTGTAGCATATTGTTCCCGGGGATTTCTAATTAATATTCAGATGGCTGGTGTGTTGTTATGTTGATGGCTGCAGGTATCGATTCTGTCTGGCCTCCCCAGAGGCGAATACACTGTTTTACCTGCAGCTGTCTGTTTGAGTCCTGTTGGCTGATTTTCCCAGCAGCCTCTTCCGTTTGCCATTTTAAATCGGGGTTTGGCCATTCTAATCGAGAGTTAGCCATTTTAACCGGCTACACATGACACTTAAACAAGCGGGAACATAGGAACAGAAAATGTTGTACATTTTCTCATAGAATTCTTAAATGTGTAGAGTCATAAATAAATAATGCATAATTTTCCTTCACAACACCACAAAAAGATTATTTAAAAAACAACTTACTCTTTAATGTATCCAAAGTTTTTACCTCATATGCATTATCTCTCTTGTGTCTGAATAATTCCCTGACATTGGTTTTGAACTTCTATCAGAACATATGTGAACATTATCCAGTAAATTCAAAAAACTGATGGTGCAATGAAATCAGCTTTCTAGACAAAATTGAATCAGATAGTTTTGCTTGAGGTGTTTGTTCAGACCTCTTCTGCTCAATTGTGATCTATTTGAAAAAAATATGTCAGAGTATACTTATGATGTAGTAGCTTAAAGTCCACTTATAGATGAGATTATTTGTATTTCGAGCAGCATTTTTCAAAGTAATTATGCTTAATGCTATTAATATTTACAAAAGCCATTTTGACTGCACAGGCACAATGTTCTTAGCTCAGACTGAGTTGTTTTTGGTTAAAATTTAACTTCTACCATGGCAAATATTATTTCCACTTGGATTTGTTTCCATCGCAAACTGCATTACTGAACAATTAAAAACTCCTACAATAATGAAATGAATTCTACAATGTTATGGGCCAGGGTTTAGAGAACCCCAAAGTATATCATGGAGTTCACCTGACCCTCAACATTTAATAGATTGTGGTATGGGGAGCACACGGCCCACTCTACAGGTGTGGTACAGCAGAAATGGAAAAGTTTTTTTTTAAAGCAAAACAATGTTTATTCTATGAACTCAAGTTAACCGTTTTAAAACATACAGTGAGCATATTAGCAACCATCAATTCAAATACAACCCCCAAAGAATACAACACAAAGTAATGATTACACTGTCCTTTTAACATCCATAAGACTTTAAAAACTTTCAAAACAGAAAGACATCAGGCTTAACTTCACTACTGAGTGTCATGATATGCACTCATGCACATAATGAGATACAGACAGTCAGTGACAGACACCCAGTACAGCCAATCAACACACAGGACAGAACACAACCAATCACCAGGCAGAGCACTAGAAGGTGGTCTCCCACTATAAAACACACGAGGCATCAACACTCTGCCTCTTTCCACTGGTGACAACTGGAGTGACAGTCAGGGTGTATATATCAGTTAGCACCTTCTACACGTGGCTCAGAGCTAGTCTGGTCTAGTTAGTTATAGTAAGCATGCTTAGATTAGTAGAGTGTCAAACCCACAGCGAACTGTGTGCACTGCTTAACAAGTTCAATAAAGCGTATTGATCCAACACCAAAGTTTGGAGTCTACTCTCAAGTACAACTGCATCCAGTACAGTTGCAGTCCATGTTACCCCAGGGTGATTAACACGACATGGTACCAGTAGTCTACTATCTCTAAGTGGTTTACCTCGAGTGATTCCGTGATGACCAGCAAGTGCCTTCCAGCGGCATGGAGAAGATCCAGGCCCCTCCACAGCTACGGGTCTTCGGCAATTTTGGCGCCAACTGGCAGATCTCCAAGCAAAGGTTCCTTCTCTACATTGAGGCCTCTGACCTCGAGGATGCGTCCGATGCCAGAAAAATCGCGCTGCTCCGATCAACTGCGGGGGACCACGCCATCCAGATTTTCAACTCGCTTAATTTTACCGACGGCCAGGACAAGACCAAATTCAAGACCGCTTTGGAGAAGTTCAACAGTCTCTGTCAAGTCGAAACAAACGAGACCTTTGAGCGCTATATCTTCCAGCAACGCCTTCAGGGTAAGGATGAACCATTCCAATCCTTTCTAACTCATCTCTGTATATTAACGCAGTCCTGCAATTATGGTGCAACGGCTGATTCCATGATCAGGGATCAGATCGTGTTTGGGGTGCACTCCGATTCCTTGCGGGAGCAACTCCTCAAAATTAGGCACATGACCCTGCCAGTCGCAATCGAGACGTGTATAGTGCATGAGCATGCGAGAAATCGATACTCCCGTTTCAAATCGGCAGAATACGAAACACTTGCCTCCCACGAGGCAGAGAGTATACAGGCCATCGCCCGGATGCAGCGACTCAGTATCGATGAAAGCGGCGATTTCACGTGCTTTTCCCGGGGCCCACGCATGCGCAACACTAACGGGAGAACAAAGTGGCCGAAAACCAAACTGCGCAGGTGCGAACGTCGGCTGACCGCACTGCGCATGTGCGACGACGCACGGAGCGTAACACGTCAACGTCATGACGTGCCCGAACTGCGGCACCGCCCACTTAAAGCGGCAATGCCCTGCAAAAGGCAGGCGATGTTTAAATTGCGGGGAGCCTGGACATAATGCAGCCTTGTACAGGTCTGCACAACCAATCAAGGGCCAGCGATCCCAATTCCAATGCAAGCGTGTTCAATGTGTACAGCAAGGTTTACTGGATTCTGATCCTGATAGCACTACGGATCCAGAGGACGACTGCCTGGAGTCACCCTATCATGTGGGCATCGTCACTACAGGTGAGTATGCCTCTTCAAACTCAGCAAGACACCTATCTATCCTCAATGTGGATTCCATGGACGAATGGCTTGCTGTCATACAAGTTAATGAATGCAGCATCCAGTTCAAGCTGGACACTGGTGCTTCTGCCAATCTCATCTCTCAAGCTGACCGCATTAAAAAGCAACCCAAAATTCTTCCGCCAGCCTGCCAGCTCCTCGATTATAATGGCAATGCCATAACTGCACTAGGATCTTGTCATCTATTCATATCCAACAAGACCATCAATGTCACACTGCGATTCAAAATCGTCACGCCTGACAAGGCATCTCTGCTTGGTGCCCATGCATGCAAGCTACTCAACCTCGTACAGCGAGTCCATGCCATGTTTTCTTCCAATGTGGATCTTCGGGCTGACATTGATGACATCCTTGCTCAATATGCAGATGTGTTTGATGGAATGGGCACTCTGCCATACTGCTACAAGATCCTACTCAGGCCTGATGCCGCGCCTGTAATCCATGCACCACGCCGGGTGTCAGCTCCTCTGAAGGAACGTTTAAAGGCACAGTTACAGGAGCTCCAAGACCAGGGCATCATCTCCAAAGTGACGGAACCGACTGACTGGGTCAGCTCGATGGTCTGTGTGAAGAAGCCTTCAGGAGAGTTGCGGATATGCATAGATCCCAAAGATCTTAACCAGAACATAATGCGGGAACACTACCCGATCCCGAAGTGGGAGGAACTGACCAGTGAGATGGCACACGCCAAATTCTTCACGAAGCTAGATGCATCGCGTGGTTTTTTGGCAGATACTACTGGACGAGTCCAGCAGGAAGCTCTGCACGTTCAACACACCATTTGGCAGGTACTGTTATAACCGTATGCTGTTCGGCATTGTCTCAGCCTCTGAAATCTTCCACAGGATCATGGAGCAGATGATGGAGGGCATTTAGGGTGTGCGTGTCTATGTAGATGATGTAATCATATGGTCCACGACCCCCAAGGAACACATATCTCGTCTCAAACAAGTCTTTTGACGTGTCCGTGCAAACAGCCTCAAGCTGAACAAGGCCCAGTGCTCCTTTGGCATGTCAACCATCAAGTTCTTGGGTGACCAGATATCCCAGCAGGATGTGCGACCAGATTCGGACAAGGTCAAGGCCATTAACGCCATGAAGACCCCGGAAGACAAGAAGGCGGTACTACGTTTCCTCTGTATGGTGAACTTCTTGGGAAAATTCATTCCCAACTTGGCCTCACACACTACGGCTCTCAGGCATCTGGTGAAGAAATCCACTGCATTCCAGTGGCTACCCACACATCAAGCAGAGTGGCTCGCGCTCAAAGCAAAGCTCACCACAGCTCCGGTACTCGCGTTTTTTGACCTGGACAGGGAAACAAAAATCTCCACGGACGCAAGCCAGGACGGCATTGATGCGGTGCTCCTCCAGAGGGATGACTCCTCGTCCTGGGCTCCAGTTGCTTATGCGTCAAGGGCCATGACTCCTATTGAACAGAGATACGCCCAAATAGAAAAAGAGTCCTGGGCCTCCTAACCGACATTGTAAAGTTCCATAACTACGTCTACGGTCTACCTACATGCACAGTGGAGACTGACCACAGACCCTTGGTCCATATCATTCATAAGAACTTGAATGACATGACACCCAGGCTTCAGCACATTGTCCTTCGACTCCGGAGGTACGATGTGAGTTAGTATACACACCAGGCAAGGGGCTGATAATTGCGGATGCCCTGTCCCGCTCCATCACCTCGCCCTGTGACCTGGTTGACTTCATCCGCCAGATTGAGGCACAGGTGCAGCTGTGTGCCAGCAACCTCCCGGCCTCAGATGAAAGAGTGATCAGCATTCGTGAAGAGACTGCAAAAGACCCTCTTCTGCAGCGTGTAATGCACCACCTTGCAAATGGCTGGCAAAAAGTGCAATGCCCTCAGTTCTTTAATGTGAAGGAAGACCTGGCAGTCATCGAGGGGATCCTCCTCAAGCTAGATCGAATCGTTATTCCTCACAGTCTGCAGAGCTTAGTGCTCAAACAAATCCACGAGGGACACCTAGGTGTCGAAAAGTGTAGGTGCAGGGCCCGGCAGGCTGTCTATTGGCCTGGAATCAGCCAGGACATATCCAACATGGTCCTCAATTGTGCGACCTGCCAGCGTTTCCAGCCTGCTCAGGCGAAAGAAACACTTCAGCAACACGAGATCGTGACATCTCCATGGTCCAAGGTGGGAATCAACATTTTTCACGCCAATGGGCGTGACTATGTGCTCATCATAGATTACTTCTCAAATTACCCGGACGTTGTGAAGCTGTCAGACCTCACATCAAGGACAGTCATCAAGGCCTGCAAGGAGACATTTGCCAGGCATGGTATTCCACTCACTGTCATGAGTGACAATGGTCCCTGCTTCCACAGCCAAGAGTGGTCCAATTTCGCCAAGTCGTACCAATTCAACCACATCACCTCAAGCCCACACTACCCGCAGTCCAATGGGAAGGTTGAGAAAGGGGTCCATGTAGTGAAGCAACTGTTCTGCAAGGCTGCGGACTCTGCTTCTGACTTCAATCTTGTGCTGTTGGCATACAGGGCAACCCCTCTGTCCACCGGTATGTCTCCGGCTCAACTCCTCATGAATAGAGACCTGCGGACGACTGTTCCAGCCATACACTTACCAGACCTGGATCACCTCCCAGTGCTGCAAAAGGTGCAGCAACTCAGGAACCAGCAAAAGCTGACGTACGATGCTCATTGCTACTGATTTGCCTGTGCTATCTCCGGAATATGCTGTTCGGATCAAACTACCTGATGGAGGCTGGTCAGCTCCAGCTGTTGCTGTTCGACAGGCTGCTCTCAGATCGTTTGGAGTTCGTATGGCTGATGGCTCCATTGTCAGACGCAACAGAAGGGCACTGCGCAAAGTTGCCTGCCCACCACCAGATCCTACTTTTCCATATGTTGTCATACCTCCTCCGGACACCTCGCACCACGAGACCACCAATCTGGCAGCAATCCTGCCTGTCAAGGCGCCGTCGTCCCCACCTCCACCTCTCAGGCGGTCGACAAGGATCAGACGCAAGCTTCAAAGATTGGACTTATAGACATTTCACTTGTAAATTTTGTTCTGTATCTGCACGCTAGACACCTCTTATGTATATATTCACCCACTCGCTTTCATCCACTCACCATTTAATGTAAATAGTTCTACATGTAAATACAGTCGCATATGCTCCAAGAAACCAACATTTTTTTTTTAAAAAGGGGAGATGTCATAATATGCACTCATGCACATAATGAGATACAGACAGGCAGTGACAGACATCCAGTACAGCCAATCAACACACAGGACAGAACACAACCAATCACCAGGCAGAACACTAGAAGGTGGTCTCCCACTATAAAACACACGAGGCATCAACACTCTGCCGCTTTCCACTGGTGACAACTGGAGTGACAGGGTGTATATATCAGTTAGCACCTTCTACACATGTCTCAGAGCTAGCCTGGTCTATTTATTTATAGTAAGTATGCTTAGATTAGTAGAGTGTCAAACCCACAGCGAACTGTGCACTGCTTAACAAGTTCAATAAAGCGTATTGAACCAACACCAAAGTTTGGAGTCTACTCTCAAACACGACACTGAGAACATTTATAATTCTGAATTCACCAAATGATCAAGAGATAGTCTTTTGATGGCAGAGAGAACAGCAGTACACCTGCTTGGTCTGGCTTCAGCTCCAACACACTCTGATATCACTGCAGTAATAAACACCTATTTTAAATGTACTCTCACTACAGATATTTATATACATACCCATTTATAAACACCCATTTCCTAAAGGTACTCTCACATGACACCTCCCCCAAGAAAAAAAATAAACCATCAACTTCAAGATGGTTTCATTTTTCACCTTTTCATCATTCTTTAAGAAATGCACACAGTAAATATACTTTTTTGTTTCAAAAAACAATACACGCAAATAGGTATAATAATATAGTCCATTTTTGTTCTTCTTCCTCCAACTGAAATCCTTCCTGATTGACAGTCTCTTTGAACAAGAAGGTCTCTGCACAATCCGTCCCTTTCTCTACGCCTCGGCATTTCTCTTTAAAGTCTGATACTTTAGTTCAATCTGATCACAGAGTCCCTTGTAATTCTCCAACACAGGAGCATTGGTGATCACAGCTTTCAGGCCGTCAAATGCCTGTTGAAAGTCTGCTGTCCACTAAAATTGTCGACGTTTCTTCAGCACGTCCATCAGTGGAGCAATCACACGACAAAACTTTTGCACAAAAGTTTGATCAAATCCACTCATGCCAAGAAATCGCATTATTTCCCTTCGTCTCGAGGGTATTGAAAACTCCTCAAGGAAAGTGACTTGGGCTTTTACAAATTCACTTTTGGCTAGGTTTACCACCAAACCCGCCTCATGAAGTTGATCAAAAAACTCCATCAGATGTTTTAAATGTTCTCTCCATGTCTGGCTGAAAATTATCAGATCGTCGATGTTTACCGCACAATTGGGTAATCCTGAAACGACTGTGTTAGTTAACCGTTGAAATGTGACTGGGGCGTTTTTCATGCCAAAAGGCATAACTTTGAATTGGTATTTACCATCTGGAGTCACAAAATCTGAAATGTCCTTCGCCCTTTCAGATAAAGGTACCTGCCAGTAACCTTTAAGTAAATCCAGTTTGGAAATAAAAGATGATTGTCCCACTTTCCCAATGCAATCCTCCAAACGTGGGATAAGATAAGAGTCTGTTCTTGTAACTGCATTAACCTTTCTATCGTCCACACACAACCGTTGGGTAACGTATGGTTTTGGTACCATCACTATGGGTGAGCTCCATTGGCTGCAACCCACTTCAATTTATGCCATTTTTAAGCAGCATCTCAATCTCTTTGTTAACCTGTGCCCATTAAAAAGAGTTAAGTCTATATGGATGCTGTTTGATTGGAACAGCATTTCCCACATCTACATCATGTATAGCCATTTTAGTACTTCCCAATTTATCTCTACAAACTTGCCCACGTGATATCAATAACTCTCTCAGGTCAGTTTGTGTTTCCTTTGGAAGGTAACTCAACAATTTATCCCAATTTTTAGGAACATCTTCAATTTCCAATTTAATTTGAGGTATGTCAAATTCACAGTCATCTGGATTTGGTTCGTCACTTTGAGTTAGAATCATTAAAACCTCCTTTTTCTCTCCTTCCCTTTCAAAGTACCTTTTAAGCATATTCACACTCGGTGACTTTTCCTTCTATCCGACGTTTTTACCACATAATTCACCTCACTTAATTTCCTTTCGATCTGATAATGTCCACAAAACCTAGCTTTTAAAGGTTCACCTACCACTGGTAACAACACTAAAACTTTATCTCCACTGGCAAAGCTACGAACTTTGGATTTCTTGTCCGCGACCCGTTTCATCACACGTTGTGCACCTTTTAAATGCTGTCTAGCCAATTCACCTGCTCTATTTAATCATTCCCTAAAATTTGACACGTAATCCAATAATTTGGGCAGCACGGTAGCCTTGTGGATAGCACAATTGCTTCACAGCTCCAGGGTCCCAGGATCGATTCTGGCTTGGGTCACTGTCTGTGCGGAGTCTGTACATCCTCCCCGTGTGTGCGTGGGTTTCCTCCGGGTGCTCCGGTTTACTCCCACAGTCCAAAGATGTGCGGGTTAGGTGGATTGGCCATGATAAATTGCCCTTAGTGTTGGGTGGGGTTACTGGGTTATGGGGATAGGGTGGCGGTGTTGACCTTGGGTAGGGTGCTCTTTCCAAGAGCCGGTGCAGACTCGATGGGCCGAATGGCCTCCTTCTGCACTGTAAATTCTATGAAATTCTATGAAATGTAAGTTCTGATTTCTCACTCACCAATTTTTCCTTAATCAATTTAAGTGGTCCTCTCACCTCATGACCAAAAATTAGTTCAAAAGGACTGAATTTGGTTGACTCATTAGGAGGATCCCTAATTGCAAACAGTACGAATGGAATTCCTTTATCCCAATCCTCTGGATAATCGTGACAATAAGCCCTCAACATTGTCTTTAATGTTTGATGCCACGGACGTCATTCTCCGACACCCCGCCGGGTTGGAGAATCGCCGGGGGCTGGCGTGAATCCCGCCCCCGCCGGTTGCCGAAGTCTCCGGTACCGGATATTCGGCGGGGGCGGGAATCGGGCCGCGCCGGTTGGCGGGCCCCCCCGCTGGATTCTCCGGACCGGATGGGCCGAAGTCCCGCCGATAAATTGTCTGTCCCGCCAGCGTGGATTAAACCACCTTTTGAACGGCGGGACAAGGCGGCATGGGCGGGCTCCGGGGTCCTGGGAGGGGGGAGCGGGGCGATCTGGCCCGGGGGGTGCCCCCACGGTGGCCTGGCCCGCGATCGGGGCCCACTGATCCGCGGGCGGGCCTGTGCGTGGGGGCACTCTTTCCCTTCCGCCTCCGCCACGGTCTCCACCATGGCGGAGCAGAAGAGACTCCCTCCACTGCGTATGCGTGGGAAACTGTCAGCGGCTGCTGATGCTCCCGCGCATGCGCCGCCCCGACATGCCATTTCCGCGCCAGCTGGTGGGGCAACAAAGGCCATTACCGCCAGCTGGCGGGGCGGAAATTCCTCCGGCGTCGGCCTAGCCCCTCAATGTTGGGGCTCGGCCCCCAAAGATGCGGAGCATTCTGCACCTTTGGGGCGGCGCGATGCCCGTCTGATTGGCGACGTTTTGGGCACGAGTCGGCGGACATCGCGCCGTTTCAGGAGAATTTCGCCCCACGTTTCTAACGCTCCCTGTGATTCTGGATGGGACACAGTTGATTTAAATTGTTTTATTCCTAAGCTATCTATAACTTCTTTGAATAACCTTGAGGTAAAATTCGATCCTTGATCCGATTTGTATTTCTGGGTAGTTCATATCTAGTAAAGAATTTAAGTAACTCCTCCACAATCTTCTTAGCTGTAATATTACGTACTGGAATGGCCTCGGGAAACCTAGTAGACACATCCATTATAGTCAAAAGATATTGATTCCCACTTTTTGTTTTCGGAAGCGGTCCTACGCAATCAACTAGGACGCTTGTAAAAGGTTCCTCAAATGCTGGAATGGGTATTAAGGGAGCTGGTTTTATCACTGCTTGAGGTTTCCCTATCACTTGACATGTGTGACATGATTGACAAAATTTAACTACATCTTTATGTAGTCCAGGCCAATAAAAATGTTTCTGGATTTTAGCTTGAGTTTTCCTTATTCCCAAATGACCTCCCACTGGTACCTCATATGCAACTCGCAACACCTCCTTTCTATACCTTACCGGCAATACTACTTGATGAACTTCTGCCCACTATTCATCCGCCTGCATATGTAAAGGTCTCCATTTTCTCATCAAGACATCACTTTTACGGTAATAACACTCTGGTATACACTCAGATTCCTCTTCCGTGTATGCTTTCTGATACATCCGTTTTATTTCTATATCTTTCTGTTGTAACTCCACCAATTTTCCTGAACTAAAAATATCTGCCTCATCCTCCACCTCTTCTTGTTCTTTTTCAACCATCTGATCAAAAATCGTTTCCTATAATTGCACTTCAACTTTTCACTCTTTGATTTCTCCTCTTGTCTTAACTTGTGACTTTGCGACCATGTTACTACACAATCCGGAAAACTCCCAGGATACTCGTCCTCCACCACTTCAGTTGTCTGATTTTCCACTGGCTTATCAACCACAGAGGGCATCACTCCCACCTGCGATCTAGCTATATCATTACCTAAGATAAACTGTATTCCTGGACAAGATAGTTTCTCTATTACTCCTACTACCACTTCACCACTCTTCACTGGACTTTCCAACCTTACCTTATATAATGGAACACTACTCCTCTCACCCTGAATTCCACATATTACCATCTTTTCTGGCAATATTCTTCCCAAACTACATAACTCCTCATCTCTTACCATTAAAGATTGACTAGCTTCCGCATCTCTTAAAATTGTGACTTCTTTACCTGCTCCTCTTAATACACATGAGTAAACTTTACCCACACAAGTAAATTCTTTAAAGAGACCTGGCACCTTCTTATCAATCACCTCTTGATCAGGCTGTACAATCTTTTGCACCACCTTCGCTTCACTTGGGCGTTCCTTTACCCCTTGAACAAACCCTACTGTCTTATCCTGTTTTACCACATCAGGCTTCCCAGTGCTTTTCTTCAACCACCAACACTGTGACTTTACATGGCCTAGTTTATTACAGTGAAAACATTTGAAACTTTTCATGTCTCTTCCACCCTCCTGGATTTCTTTTTTAATCTGAGGTACACTCTCTTTATTGTCTCCCATCAGATCACCTTTACCTTTACCACTTGAGTATTCCTCATGCCCCCAGTTTCTATCCCTCACAGGCTGAAACTGATGTCGGAAACCAAGCTTTGATTTATGAACTAATTCATAATCATCTGCCATTTCTGCTGTTAATCTCGCAGTTTTAACCCTCTGCTCGTCCACATGAGTTCTCACTCCATCAGGAATTGAATTTTAAACTCCTCCAAAAGTATAATTTCTCTGAGAGCTTCATACGTTTGGTCTATTTTCGAAGCCCTTATCCACCGATCAAAATTACTCTGTTTGAGCCTTTCAAACTCCATGTATGTTTGACCAGGTTCTTTCCCTTAATTTCTAAACCTTTGTCTGTAGGCTTCAGGCACTACTTCATATGCACCTAAAATTGATTTTTTCACCTCCTCATACGTCCCAGGTACCTCCTCTGGTAGTGATGCAAACACTTCACTAGCCCTACCTACCAGCTTTGTTTGAATCATTAATACCCACATGTCCTGTGGCCATTTCATTTGTTTAGCCACCTTCTCAAATGAAATAAAAAAGGCTTCCACCTCCTTCTCGTCAAACCTTGGCAATGCTTGGACATATTTAAATAGATCCCCACCAAGCCTTCTGATTTGACGTTCTTTCTCACTATCCTCATCACTATCATCCAACTGTTCGTTTCCCTTTACGTCTGCCAATTTTAACTGACTGTTATGTTTAATGGCCATATTCTGATGTTCAAACTCTCTCTCTTTATCTTTTTCCCTGGTCTGTATCTCCCTTTCTCTTTCTTTTTGTTCTGCTCGGGCTATTCTTTCTTTTCTTCTTCTCTCTGTCTTTCTTTTTCCTCTCTATCTGTTTCGTATTCAAGCTGCTTTACTTCTTTCTCATGTTCCATTTGTTTAAGTTGTAACTGAATTTTTGCCATTTCCAATGAGTCAAACTGTATCTCAGGCAACCTTAAATGCTTAGCCACCGCCATAATTACCTCATCTTTTTGCATTTTGTCTGGTAATGTTAACTGCAATGTTTTTGTCAAATCTAACAGTCTGCTTTTAGTTTCTGTCCATAAGGTCCTGCGTGTGATCATCTCCACCCCCAAAAACTTCTGAGCATCTGAAAGAGCCATTGTCCACTACACACTCCCCACTTAAAATGGAATACCGCACCTGAAAAACAACCACAATATGCTCACCCCTCACTGTCTTTAAGTTCACTAAGCCAATCCAATAGATAGACTTTAAACCCCCTCGAGCCCCCAATTTGTTATGGGCCAGGGTTTAGAGAACCCCAAAGTGTAGCATGGAGTTCACCTGACCCACAACTTTTAATAAATTATGGTATGGGGAGCACATCCCCACTCTACAGGTGTGGTACAGCAGAAATGGAAGAGTATTTTTTACAGCAAAACAATGTTTATTCTATGAACTCAAGTTTACCTTTTAAAACATACAGTGAACATCTTAGAATTAATTCAAATAGAACCCCCAAAGAATACAACACTAAGTAATGCTTAATAACTTCCCAAACAACATCCAGAAGACAGAAGAAATACCTTTTAACAGAAGCACATCAGGTTTACATTCACTACCGAAAACATTTATAATTCTGAATTCACCAAGTGATCAAGAGATAGTCTTTTCATGGCAGAGAGATCAACAGTACACCTGCTCTGTCTGGCTTCAGCTCCAAAACTGAAAACGAAACTAAAACACGCCCTGCAGCAAACAACCTGAAACAAAAGTAAAAAGCTGACACACAGCCCAGCTCCAGCCTCACTCTGACATCACTGCAGTAATATGAGCAGCCAATCATTTCTTAAAGCGCTATTCTCATGACATTACTAATACTTATTGATCACTTGGGCCACCAAATGTCACGTTTTTTTCTTTCGCTCCACATTGCATACCAGGAGCTTGAATATAAATGTGTTCCGAGGACAGATTTAGTGGCTACCATAAGTCTTTTTAGAGACCAGGCAAATGAAGCACACGGAAATCTCAGAAGCATAGGGTACTTATGTTTCAAAACCTTGGAGAAGTGGGCAGATGGAGAGAAAGTGAACAAATATGAAGAGAAAAACTATCTCCAGCCAGAGGACAGAGAACAGTGTCATTGTATAGATACCTAAACACAGCAGGTGACCAGAAACAGGAAAAAGAAAGATACAGCTTCATAACAGGAATGATGGAAGTGGCAGTCCCTTCTGGTGACATTCAATGGTTGAGGCTATAGGCCCCAAACCACGGATTCAAATAGACACTGAGGCAGGAAGCTTAGCCAAAGGATACTGTTAGTGTATTCATGTTTACTAATGTTAATAATCCAATATGGTCCAAATTTATAATTATAGGTAAGTGAAATGAATCATCCAAGCTTACACAGGCTCTTAAAATTATTCTCACATGAATCTTTATTTTAGTATTAGATAATTAATTTAACCAATCATAAATTCATTTTGACTTGGATTTATTGCCCATAAAATGTCCTAATATTTTCCCGATTCAAAAGAAAATCCAAGTTGTTTATTTAGTGGTCAAGTACAAAATGGGGAAAGTAAATTAAATAACTGTTGACAGTTCTAATTCATCAGCTCTAATCCATTAACAACGTTGAATGCAAAATAATTATTTCTGCTGTAGAGCATCAGGGAACCTGAACTCAAGTTAACAGTGGTTAAATGTAATTTTAAACACTAATGCTTTTGTACTTAATCTTATTGTTTTGTTGTGGAGATGCCAGCGTTGGACTGGGGTGAGCACAGTGTAAAGTTTTACAACACCAGGTTAAAGTCCAACAGGTTTGTTTCGATGTCACTAGCTTTCGGAGCGCTGCTCCTTCCTCAGGTGAATGAAGAGGTATGCTCCAGAAACATATATATAGAATTTGTCTATATATATATGTTTCTGGAGCATACCTCTTCATTCACCTGAGGAAGGAGCAGCGCTCCGAAAGCTAGTGACATCGAAACAAACCTGTTGGACTTTAACCTGGTGTTGTAAAACTTCTTATTGTTTTGTTGAATGGACTGCCACACACTGCACTACAGAAAATGCTGACACTGTTAGAATTTTAAAATGAAAATTGCCAAATTTTTGACTCAGGAAGAAGAAATGTTGTGTGAATTTGACTCCACGACATTATGGAAATTAAAACAATCTGGGTTCAAATAATGGGAACCTAAATGATAAGGTGAGCTGAAGAGGCCAAATGACTTTTTCTTATTCCGGGCTTCTTGCTTGATTTGCTTTATTGGGCTAGTAAATACAAGTGCCCATCTCCACATTCTGTCATTATATTAACTATTTAAGACTGCATCAGGATCATCAATGAAATAGAGTGACACATGAGAATTTAACGATTACCCAGTATAAGACGATAGGGAAGTGGATGTGCACCAATGATTATATGTAATATTACTGATAAATATAAATGAAAGCTACCCAAAGCTTGAGTTCTGAATATTTCACATTTGTAAAACAAATGTTTCACATTTTGGTTGTTTTTAATGAGGGATGTTGTAAGTGCAGCAAAAGCATTCACACACTCCGCAACTGTATTTAGTGTGCTTTTCAGCTCCCTTTGGGACAGGTTCTGTACAAACTTCATGGGCTCCACCCCAACAGGAATGGGACCAATATTCTTGCAGGAGTGTTTGTTAGTGTTGTTGGGGAGGTTTTAAACTAGAATGGCAGGGGCATGCGTACCTGAGCAGGGAGTTGTAGGAGATGGAAACTGGGTTAGAAACAAAAGGCCGAAAAAGTGAAAGACATGGAAATAAAAGGCAAAAAACAAACAGTGCCTCTATTATCCCCAGTGATTGGCTTAGTGTGAAGAAATGCTGTGGAAAAACAAAATTAAAAGTTCTGTTTCTTAATGCATGTAAAGTATTAGAAACAAGATAAATGAACTGATGGCACAAATGGGTATGATATGGTCACCATTACAGAGACATGGTTGCAAGGAAATCAAAGTTGGGAAATTGATAGTCAGGGTTATTTGACTTTTCGGAAGGACAGGTGAGAAGGGAAAAGGGTGGGAAAGCTTTGCAAATAAGAGGGGAAATAAGTGCAGTTCTGACAGCCAATCCCAGCTCAGAGGATTTGGATAAATTTGGGTGTAAGGGGCAAATACCAAAGGAAGAGAGTGCGGAAGTATTGTATGAGCCTCCAAAAAGTAGCCACACAGAAGGAATGAGTTTAAATCAAGAAATAACAAATGCGTGTATAAAAAGCACTGCATTAATCATGGGTGACTTTAATTTTCATATAGACTGGGTTAATCAAATTGGAAATGACAGCAAAGAGAATAAATTCATAGAGGGCATACAGGGTGGTTTTTTGGAACAACATGTTATGGAGCCAACTAGGGATCAGGCTATTTTCGATCTGGCAATTGTTGAAATCTTTAACATCCGAGTAAGACTTTTAGACTGAAGGAAGCGTAACAGATAACAACACAGTTAAAGTTAAATGATTTTACTTACAACAAGGAGAGAGGCCGCTGGAATCAAGGGTCGCAGCAGGCACACTCTGAGGAATATGAGGGATGTAGACATCTTTATACACAAAAGAACCCCACCCTCCCCCGCAAGTGATTACACTGATAATTGCTGAGCCTTTCAGTTGGTTTACACAGAGACAAAGGTACCATTCCGAAACAAAGGGGGGGGGGTTGATCAGATGACCTCAATGTCTACTGCAGTAATTCTACAGAGATGAATATACATTAGCAGTATAGAGCTGCACTGCTGTTGATCTCTGCCATGAAGGACTATCTCTTAATCATTTGGTGAATTCAGAAGAAGTATAAATGTTTTCAGTCTTGAACGTAAACCCTAATGTGCTCCTGTTTGAAGGTTTGTTAAGTCTTTTGGATGTTAAAAGGACGGCATACAGATTACTTAGTGTTGTATTCTTTGGGGGGGGGTGTATTTGATTTACTGGTTGCTAAGATATTCACTGTTTGTTTTAAAAAGGTTAACTTGAGTTCATAGAATAAACATTGTTTTGTTTTAAAAACCACTGGTCCATTTTCTGCTATACCATGCCTGTAGAGTGAGCCGTGCGCTCCCCATACCACAATCTATTAAAAGTTGTGGGTCAGGTGAACACCATGATACACTTTGGGATTTTCTAAACCCTGGCCCATAACAATTGGGGGCTCGAGGGGTATAGAAGTCTATCGATTGGATTGGCTTAGTGAACTTAAAGACGGTGAGGGGTGAGCATATTGTGGTTGCTTTTCAAGTGTGGTATTTTAGTTTAAGTGGGGAGTGTGTTGTGGACAATGGCTCTTTCAGAGGCTCAGAAGTTCTTGGGGGTGGAGACTGTCACACGCAATACCTTATGGACAGAGATTAAAAGCAGACTGTTAGATTTGGCAAAAACATTGCAGTTAACATTGGCTGACAAAATGCCAAAAGATGAGGTAATTATGGTGGTGGCTAAGCATTTAAAGTTGCCTGAGATACAGTCTGACTTATTAGAAATGGCAAATATCCAGTTGCAATTAAGCAACTTGAACATGAAAAAGAATTAAAGCAGCTTGAATACGAAAGCGGTAGAGAGGAAAAAGAAAGAGAGAGAGAGGAAAAAGAAAGAGAGAAAGAGGAAAAAGAAAAGGAGAGAGAAGAAAGGAGAAAAGAAAGAATAGCCCCAGCAGAACAAAAAGAAAGAGAAAGGGAGATACAGATCAGGGAAAAAGATAAAGAGAGAGAGTTTGAACATCAGAAAATGGCCATTCAACATGACAGTCAGTTACAATTGGCAGACGTAAAGGGAAACATACAGTTGGATGATAATGATGAGGATAATGAGAAAGAGCGTCACAGGCGAAGGCTTGGTGGGGATCTATTTAAATATGGCCAAGCATTGCCAAGGTTTGACAAGAAGGAAGTGGAAGCCTTTTTCATTTCATTTGAGAAGGTAGCTAAACAAATGAAATGGCCACAGGACATGTGGATATTCCTGATTCAAACAAAGCTGGTAGGTAGAGCCAGTGAAGTGTTTGCATCACTACCGGAGGAGGTATCTGGGACTTATGAGGAGGTGAAAATATCCATCTTAGGTGCATATGAACTAGTGCCTGAAATCTGCAGACAAAGGTTTAGAAATTTAAGGTAAGAATTTGGTCAAACATACATGGAGTTTGAAAGGCTCAAACAGAGTAATTTTGATCGGTGGATAAGGGCTTTGAAAATAGATCAAACGTATGAAGCTCTCAGAGAAATTATACTTTTGGAGGAGTTTAAAAATTCAATTCCTGATGGAGTGAGAACTCATGTGGAAGAGCAGAGGGTTAAAACTGTGAGGTTAGCAGCAGAAATGGCAGGTGATTATGAATTAGTTCATAAATCAAAGATTGGTTTCCGACATCAGTTTCAGCCTGTGAGGGATAGAAATTGAGGACATGAGAAATACTCAAGTGGTAAAAGTGAAGGTGATCTGATGGGAGATAAGAAGGAGAGTGTACCTCAGATTAAAAAAGAAATCCAGGAGGCAGGAAGAGACATGAAAAGTTTCAAATGTTTACACTGTAATAAACTAGGCCATGTAAAGTCACAGTGTTGGTGGTTAAAGAAAAGCGCTGGGAAGGGTGATGTGGTAAAACAGGATAAGACAGTGGGGTTTGTTACAGTGGTAAAGGAAAGCCCAAGTGAAGCAAAGGAGGTGCGAAAGATTGTGCAGCCTGATCAAGAGGTGATTGATAAGAAGGTGCCAGATCTCTTTAAAGAATTTACTTGTGTGGGTAAAGTTTACTCATGTGTGTCAGGAGGAATAGGTAAAGAAGTCACAATTTTAAGAGATACGGGAGCTAGTCAATCTTTAATGGTAAGAGATGAGGAGTTATGTAGTTTGGGAAGAATGTTGCCAGAAAAGGTGGTAATATGTGGAATTCAGGGTGAGAGGAGTAGCATTCCATTATATTAGGTAAGGTTGGAAAGTCCAGTGAAGAGTGGTGAAGTGGTAGTAGGAGTAATAGAGAAACTATCTTGTCCAGGAATACAGTTTATCTTGGGTAATGATACAGCTGGATCGCAGGTGGGAGTGATGCCTACTGTGGTTGATAAGCCAGTGGAAAATCAGACAACTGAAGTGTTGAAGGACGAATATCCTGGGATTTTTCCAGATTGTGTAGTAACAAGGTCGCAAAGTCACAGGTTAAGACAAGAGGAGAAATCAAAGAGTGAAGATGAAGTTGAAGTGCAATTATCGGAAACGATTTTTTATCAGATGGTTGAAAAAGAACAAGAAGAGGTGGAGGATGAGGCGGATATTTTTAGTTCAGGAAAATTGGCAGAGTTACAACAGAAAGATGTAGAAATAAAACGGATGTATCAGAAAGCGTACACAGAAGAGGAATCTGAGTGTATACCAGAGTGTTGTTACCATTAAAATGATGTCTTGATGGGAAAATGGAGACCTTTACATATGCAGGCGGATGAAAAGTGGGCAGAAGTTCATCAAGTAGTATTGCCGGTAGGGTATAGAAAGGAGGTGTTGCGAGTTGCACATGAGGTACCAGTGGGAGGTCATTTGGGGATAAGGAAAACTCAAGCTAAAATCCAGAAACATTTTTATTGGCCTGGACTACATAAAGATGTAGTTAAATTTTGTCAATCATGTCACACATGTCAAGTGATAGGGAAACCTCAAGCAGTGATAAAACCAGCGCCCTTAATACTCTTTCCAGCATTTGAGGAACCTTTTACAAACGTCCTAGTTGATTGCGTAGGACCGCTTCCGAAAACAAAAAGTGGGAATCAATATCTTTTGACTATAATGGATGTGTCTACTAGGTTTCCAGAGGCCATTCCAGTACGTAATATTACAGCTAAAAAGATTGTAGAGGAGTTACTTAAATTCTTTACTAGATATGGACTACCCACAGAAATACAATCGGATCAAGGATCAAATTTTACCTCAAGGTTATTCAAAGATGTAATGGATAGCTTAGGAATAAAACAATTTAAATCAACTGTGTACCATCCAGAATCGCAGGGAGAGTTAGAAAGGTGGCATCAGACATTAAAAACAATGTTGAGGGCTTATTGTCACCATTAGCCAGAGTATTGGGATAAAGGAATTCCATTCGTACTGTTTGCAATTAGGGATGCACCGAATGGCTCAACCAAATTTAGTCCTTTTGAACTAATTTTTGGTCCTGAGGTAAGAGGACCACTTAAATTGATTAAGGAAAAATTGGTGAGTGAGAAATCGGAAATTACATTATTGGGTTACGTGTCAAATTTTAGGGACCGATTAAATAGAGCAGGTGAATTGGCTGGACAACATTTGAAAGTTGCACAAAATGTGATGAAACGGGTCGCGGGCAAGAAATCCAAAGTTCGTAGTTTTGCCATTGGAGACAAAATTTTAGTATTGTTACCAGTGGTAGGTGAGCCTTTAAAAGCTAGGTTTTGTGGACCTTATCAGATTGAAAGGAAATTAAGTAAGGTGAATTATGTGGTAAAAACACCAGATAGAAGGAAGACTCACCGAGTGTGTCATGTGAATATGCTTAAAAGGTTATTTTGAAAGGGAAGGAGAGAAAAAGGAGGAGGTTTTAATGATTCCAACTCAAAGTGACAAACCAAATCCAGATGACTGTGAATTTGACATACCTCAAATTAAATTCGAAAATTAGGATGTTCTTAAAAATTGGGATAAATTGTTGAGTTATCTTCCAGAGGAAAAATGAACTGACCTGAAAGAGTTATTGATATCACATGGACAAGTTTGTGGAGATAAATTGGGAAGTACTAAAATGGCGATACATGATGTAGATGTGGGAAATGCTGTTCCAATCAAACAACAGCCATGTAGACTTAATCCTTTAAAATTGGCACAGGTTAACAAAGAGATAGAGAGTATGCTTAAAAAGGGCATAATTAAAGTGGGTTGCAGCCAATGGAGCTCACCCATCGTGATAGTGCCGAAACCAGAAGGTACTCAATAGTTAACTAACACAGTTGTTTCAGGATTACCCAATTGCGTGGTATGCATCGACGATCTGGTAATTTTCAGCCAGACATGGACAGAACATTTGAAACATCTGATGGAGTTATTCGATTGACTTCAGGAGCCGGGTTTGGTGATAAACCTAGCCAAAAGTGAATTTGGAAAAGCCCGATTCACTTTCCTTGAGGAGTTTACGATACCCTTGAGACAAAGGTAAATAATGCGATTTCTTGGCACGAGTGGATTTGATCGAACATTTGTGCAAAAGTTTTGTAGCGCGATTGCACCACTGATGGAATTGCTGAAGAAACGTCGAAAATTTCAATGGACAGCGGACTTTCGACAGGCATTTGACTGCCTGAAAGCTGTGATAACCAATGCGCATGTGTTGGAGAATTACAAGGGACTCGATGATCAGATTGAACTAAAGTATCTGACTTTAAAGGGAAATGCTGAGGCGTTGAGAATTGGACGGATCGTGCAGAGTCCCTTCCTGTTCAATGAGACTGTCAATCATGAAGGATTTCAGTTGGAGGAAGAAGAAAGGAAAAATTGGACTTCATTATTATACCTGTTTGCGTGTGTTGTTTTTTTAAACAAACAAGTATATTTACTGTGTGCATTTCTTAAAGGAGAGTGCAAAGGTGAAAAATGAAACCATCTTGAAGTTGATGGGTTTTTTCTTTTTCTTGGGGGGGAGGTGACATGTGAGAGAACACTTTAAGAAATGGATGTTTAAGAAATGTACCTTTAAGAAATGGAGCTTCTCATGTTACTGGAGTGATGTCAGAGAGTGGGTGGAGCTGAGCTCCACTTCTGCTTTTTAGTTTCAGTTTGAGAAAGCTTGGGTATGTCTGTGAGCTGCACTGCTGTTGATCTCTGCCATGAAGGACTATCTCTTAATCATTTGGTGAATTCAGAAGAAGTATAAATGTTTTCAGTCTTGAATGTAAACCCTAATATGCTCCTGTTTGAAGGTTTGTTAAGTCTTTTGGATGTTAAAAGGATGGATTACAGATTAGATGGTTTTGTATTCTTTGGGGGGTGTATTTGATTTACTGGTTGTTAAGATACTCACTGTTTGTTTTAAAAAGGTTAACTTGAGTTCATAGAATAAACATTGTTTTGTTTTAAAAACCACTGGTCCATTTTCTGCTATACCATACCTGTAGAGTGAGCCGTGTGCTCCCCATACCACAATCTATTAAAAGTTGTGGGTCAGGTGAACTCCATGATACACTTTGGGATTCTCTAAACCCTGACCCATAACACAGACCCCCCTCCTTTAACTGCCCCACCCTCTCCCCACACACAGAAGACAGACAAACACAGAGAGGGGTACAGGCAGGAAATATTAGTAAGGTTAAAAGTTGAGAGTCTTTGCTTCAGACGATGAGTTATTTAGTGTACTTTCTTCACATTATGAGTATGCATTAAAGTTTCTGGTTTCCAGCCTGTAATGATATTCCTTGCAGTTAGCTATATCTTATTCACAGCTTTTCTACGAGAGGCCCTGGCTTTACATCAACCTGTTCTGCAGAAAGAATTATCAGATTCTGATCTCTGATTGCATCAGCTTTTTCTGCAGAGAGAGTTGGTTCTCACAGTGACATTTTGATGAGAATTAGCTGGTGATTTCTGAAGAAAACAGAACGGTTTAGCTGCCAAAGCAAAACTGAAAGCTCATTATGTCTCTGAACTATTTCAGTGGGAACAGGTCCAATCACCGCCTGTTACCGGGCAGAACACCACCTTTCAGGCCAATTCATTGGCCAGCAGCCAAATCAGTCAAACCAAGTCATCATTGATCTCTCCAGCTACTGAAGTCCTCTGCTTGCATTAAAGGTACAGGTCACAGCTTCCCTCTGCTTGAATTAAAATGGCACGTAGCCTTAAAGACACATGTCTCAAAATCATCCATGGATCAAAAATGTGACGGCAAAAATAAAAGAAAAGGCAAAAAAGGGAATAAACAGGAAAAACAGGAAGGACGCTGTACGATTGGCATGTGTCCAGCTGAAATGGGCTGAGTAACTGTTTGAAAATGTACGAATATTGATGATTTGCCTTTGTTCAGGGAAGAAGCGCATGGTGTGCCCAGCAGCTAGCTTCTCACCGGCGTAATCAATAAAGTGTTTGAATTTTGGAGCACACCAGTGTGTGAGTGATTCTTCCAGGATTCTTTCCCACTAACACTGGATTCTTTCCCATTAACACATACCTCGACAGGATATGATGTATTAGTCCCCATGGTTGAAGGGTCTCCCAGTGAACATTATCGGTAAAATACTCTCACCTTCAAATAAAGAACACATGTCTTTCACCAATCCTTATGTCAAAGAAAAAGAGAAAAGTAACAATTCCTCACATGAAACTAAAGCTAATCTGTCTCTCTTGCCCACCACCTTCTCACCTTAAAATATATCAGATGATATTTACAACTGCAATGATCCATGTAAATGAAGTTCATGGTAAATTGAAATATCAAAGCAAGGTTTCCTGTGAATGTTATTTGTAGTAAATGAATCGCATAGACCAAGAAGATTCAAGTGTTAACACTTCTCTGTGCGAAGTTATTTGATCTCAGCAGGCGTGGTGGATCGAGTAGTGGTTGTTTTTCGAATGGAAATTGCTGTGGGATCCTAAATCTGGCCAGCACCTTTGCAACCCAGTATCCTTTACTGGAAAACAGGTAAGCAAGGATTGAACTCAAATGTGATGGCTTCCATGATGTACTTGCATGACAACACAAACTAAATTAACAAGATTTACCAAAGGTCACCCAAAGGTCACTTTAACTCCCTTTGACTGTGAGCAGCCTCTTGCTTCACAGCTGAAGGCTATTGCTAATGAGGAATTGGCCTTGTTAGTTGTGAGAGCACTTCACAGCTGCAGGTTGTGTTTACCGTTTGCTCCTTTTGGTGGCTGCAGATGCCTGGAGACTGCTGTTTGTTGTTTCCTTCCTTTTCTGTAGCCAGAAAGAAGGACAATTTTTTCTAAGGTACCTGCACCCTGGAACACCAGGCTCAGGTGGATGTATGAGTCCAAAAGGCAATCTGGTTTGAAGCAAGAAGATACTGCGGGACTTGATGCGCGACATTAATCCAATCCAGGGCCACCTGCTAATGCCGTTGAAGAAATGCTTTCACAGATTGCTGATGCTTTTGTTGCTGATGTGGTGAGTGCTGCAAATAACTGGCATGTACCGCGGGGTAAACACACTGGAAGTCAAGGATGTTTAGCTTCACCTTTAATGCCAGTAGAATATGTGGATGCCAGGATTTAGTTCCTTTGAGATTGGGTCGAGTGGGAGGGCCTGCACAGCTGCGACTCCTGGATTTTCAGAAAGAACTTCAGTAAGAGCAAACCTCGACATGCATCTTTATGTTCGAACGGCAGTTTCTTTATAAATTGTCTTATGTCATGTGTACTCGCATATAGCAGCAGCTGTCCGTGCTTAATTTGCATGCTGGATGGATTTATATCGTGGTGCAGAGAGGTGATTGAATAGGAAATCAAACAGGGCGAGTGTGATTGTGTCAGTAGACTGTTTATATGCTGTGCTCCAATGTACACATCAAGTTAACTATCTGATACGAGATAAACAGGATCTCAGAGACTGCACTACACGCTTAAAGTTTTCAGCTTGGAAGGATAGTTTCTCAGAGGAAACAAGTTATTCTGTGTTTCTGGGTCATTTCCACTCCTGATGTCATTTTAGACTGTGGTGAGAAAAATAAGATACACGTTTCAATTTGGCAGTGATTCTCTTCTAAAAACTAGATGAAATGATCTGTGACGAGCTCATTTGCATCTTATTATCACCAGTTTAAATTTAGCACTTGAAATGTCCTGCTGCCCAGTCTTTTAATGTTGCCATGTGCAGCAAAGGTCAATTTGTACATCCAATTTATCCCAGATTTCCTATTTCTACTGAAATCTAATCTTTGAAAAACATTCCTTCGGATGCTGCCTGTCAACAACTATGCTTGTATGCTGAGCTAAAATTTGCACATCAATGCTGGGATTTGTAGTCTAATTACAGCCTTTTGCATCCGTGCCCACCGTCAGTGAGAACAGCAACACAAGGTGAAATATCTCGCGAGAATCGGGAAACGTGTTTCTCGCCAGCGAGATCTCATTTCCCAATTTTCAAGTGACGTAATGAGATTCCTTCCCACAAAGGGCAAGAACTTCATTTTAATAGATTCACATACACTTCAACCTCATGACCAAGCCCCCGTCACATGATCCCACTTGGTGAGTATTCATACGCGAGGGTTTGGGAAAGCATGATACAGCCGAGGTGATTCCCCCCAAGGTTGCAAAGGTAAGAATAGCCCCGGAGAGGAGTGGGACATGCCCAGGCAGTGCCCTGTGCTGGGGCAGTGCCGGGGTAGACCCTGCGGGGAATCCCATTGGGGGAGAGGTTCGTGTTATGTCTGTTGTGGGGGAGAGCCCCCTATGCTGATGCTGGTTGTGGTGAGGGAGGTGAGGAATGTGGTGGTGACAGCCCTGATGTTGATGGTGGGAGTGGAGGTAGGGAGGGGTGGGGGCGAATGTGGAGTGAGAACTCCAGAGCTGATGGGGGTGTGAGGGGGAGATTCCCCTGATGCAAGTGGTGTGGTGTGGTGGGGTGGGGGAGGTGGGGGGGTGGGGGTGAGAGCATGAGAGCCCCGGTGCTGGTGGTGGGAGGGGAAGGGGGGGTGAGGGTGGGGGGGATGGGGGTGAGACCATGAGAGCCCCGGTGCTGATGGTGGTGGTTGTGGTGGGAGGGGAAGGGGGGTGAGGGTGAGGGATGGGGGTGAGACCATGAGAGCCCCGTGCTGATGGTGGTGGTGGTGGGTGGGGGGGTAGGGAGCAAGAGCCCCAATGCTGATGGTTGTGGGAAGAGCCCCCAATGCTTTTTGTGGGGTGAGTCCCCGTGTCCATGGGAGGACCGGGGGGTTTATTTGACGCAGGTTTAAAAGGGCGCCCCGATCTCTGTGGAGCCAACCTTGCCGGCTCTATGAGGCCCCAGCCCGCGAAAGTGATGTCATAAACCCCACACCCTGAATTTACTTCTTCAGTATAGTTCAAAATTTGGACTACAAGCTCGGCTGTGCAGCTGGAGAGCTACCTGTCGGGTTTCAGTCAGAACCTGACACGCTGAAAAAATATGGGAAAATTCTGCCCTTGGGCTTAAAAGCATCCAATTACATAGCTGTTCCCACTTGCAGTTCAGGCCTCCACTTGGAGGAAAATAGAAGGAAAGCTTGGCTAATAATCATTGGCAAAGGCTTCCAAAACATAATATAGCATTTATGAATGGGCACTATTATGATACCCATGGAGACCAACAGTGTGAAAGAATCAAACTTTCCAAATGACCCAACATGTAAATCCTGATGGACAGGATTTCACTTTTTAAATAGTCAAACTGAAATCAACATCAATTAGACATGAATTAACAGGCAAATGGCATTCAATGCAAACTTTAAATAGACAATACAAAAAGGCAGGTTCACAAAGTTCCTCAATGATCCCTTCACAATATGCGGCATTCATCTCAATTAAAAAAAAACACAAAATTCTGTTCTTCCCAGGGAGAGTTTCAGTTCCTATATTCTTGCAGGTTAGGCCAGAGTCCCATTTGATAACAATTTTATAACTCGACCCCCCCTCACCCTTTCTTCTCCCCTGCCCACCGCCTCAAGTTATATGGGGATAATGTCCATTAAAAGGCACACCTGTCCAGATCCTCACAATGTTGGTCCCAGAATCAGTGTCTTTGGTCTTCATTTCCTGTTGTGCTGTAACTTCCGACCTTACCTGCACATTCATCACACCTGCTTTACTTTTACATCCACAAGCCAAAGTTCAATCTCCTAATTTCCATAGAAGCCCAAAACTCATATCCCAGAAATGGGGCAGATTCTCCACTTTGCGACGCTGGAAGTGCGGATTGCAATCGGGAGGAGAGTTGCGCATAATTCAAAAATCGAGGTTTGCGGCCGGCGCCGAATATGACACCATGCTCTGATCCCTCGCTGGCAGCGATATCGAGGCTTGTGCTCAGATCCGATTCCTGCGCCATGCTCCAGTCCCTCGCTGGCGGCGATATCAAGGTTTGCGCCTGGCTCCGATTCCAGCACCATACTCCAGTCCCTCGCTTACAGCGATATCAAGGTTTGTACCCCATACCAGCGGATCCATGCAAAACCATCATTTGCATTAATTTAAGTCTAATTAGCGGGTTGGACACAGTATGCAGTTTCTACCCTTCAACAATACTCTGCCCCTCTCCGGTGGATGTCACGCTGGCGCAAATTAGGTTAGCACTGCTGCCTCACAGCTCCAAGGTCTCGGGTTCAATTCCGGCCTTGGGTAACTGTCTGTGTGGAGTTTGCAATTTCTCCCCGTGTCTGTGTGGGTTTCCTCCGTGTGCTCCGGTTTCCTCCCACAGTCCAAAGATGTGCAAGTTTGGTGGATTGGCCATGCTAAATTGCCCCTTAGTGTCCAAAAGGTTAGGTGGGGTTATGGGGATAGGGTGCAGGTATGGGCTTAAGTAGGGTGCCCTTTCCAAAGGCCAGTGCAGACTCAATGGGCCGAATGGTCTCCTTCTGCACTGTGAATTCCATAATTCTATGAAATTGGTGCAAGTATTTACAAACGGGGCCTGGGTGCCATGGCTGCTGAGGGGGAACAAGATGCTAAGGAAACGTTTTAAAACTCTCTAAAATGATCGGGCTTGCTGTGAGATGGCTGCCTAGGCTGGGGGGGAGTAGAAGGAAGCAACTTGATGACAAGATCGTGGACTCGGGGTGCCCTCCTCAGGATTGGGGTTGCCTGGCTCAGACTGCCATTGCTGCAGTATGTGTTTTAAACCCACCTCTTTTGGTGCTACTTACAAGCCCCTGACTGCTCACACTGCTGACTGCTCACTGTGTCCTGTAAATATTCAGAGAGCCTTTGGTTATTTGGGAGCTACGCAAGCAGATCCTTTGGAAACCCTCAGACTCCAGCTGAATCATCAATAGGATGGGTGTGGCCAAGCTCAATCAGTGGCCCACCAGATGCTGCCACTCCTCAGTGCCCTCATCAGAAACACAGTCCCCCTGCAGTGGAAGCAGGGGAACAGCAGAGCTCACCCCAAACAAAGGACACTTGCACCCTGGCCTTTGGCACCCTCCATGGCACACTGCCCCTCTCAGAGCAGAAGCCTCACCAGTTTCATTATCAGTTAGCCCACCCCCCAGGACCACCAGCTGTCTCCAAGTTATTTCTGTCTACTGAGCCCCTACTCCCATCCATCCTGCTCCTGGACAGGTCGTCACAACCTGTGTGTCACACCCAGGACCCACATCACACTGCAGTTAAGCTCCCACCAGATGCACACTTTCCTCGTTCACCCCCATCTGTAGAACCTGCCCACACACAAGCCTCTAAGCATGGAGACAATTGGTGGTATAAGGTCACCTTCTCAACCAACCCAGTGAGGAACCCACAGAAGACCCCACTGTGGGAAGAAAGACAGGGGCCAGACAGCCTGTCGCTGGCAGAGGGTGCGGCAACCACAAATATCCTTGTTCACAGGGATGGCTAGTGAGGATAGAGGCTCCCCACATCACTGCCCCAGTGCCACTCACTGATACAAACAGCAACATATCAGGGGGACCGATTGAGGGGTGTTAGTGGGGTTGGGGGTGGGGGGGGGGGGGGGGTGGGGTGGGGGGGGGAAGTGTTGGGGGGGGGGGGTGGGGTGGGGGGGGGGAAGTGTTGAGGGTGGCACTCAAGTACAACTCAGGGTCACCATGTAACCAGGTAAAATTGGATGGGCAAGAGAATATTCAGCTGGCTAATATGTCTTCTCTTTTCCCCCCTGCAGAGAATAAATTTTGGAGTCCAGCCAGCAGCTACCTGACCACAGCTGCCATTGCGGATGCACGGAGGCTGGAGGCACAGGGCCTGCTCAGAGAGGACCCTGCACAAGAGGAACCTGTTCCAGTAGAGCAGGGGCCAGCCGATGAGGTTCAAGCACGGATTGTTCAACAGGTCGAGGAGGAGCTGCGAAGGAGGCGCCGCATCAGGGCACAGATATACCGATGGCGCCTTTCCTTTGAGAGGTTGCCACACCCCTGTGCTGCTGAAGAGTTTGGCTAACCAGTGAGACTGTGCCCCACCTGTGTCATTTGGTGGCACCATGGATGTTTGGAAGAGGACACCAGTTCCCGATAGTCATTAAGGTGGCGGTCGCCCTGAACCTTTATGCCTCTGGGTGTTTCCAGAGGTGGAGTGGGGACCTGTGTGGTATCACACAAACGCCCACACACAGGTGCAAATGCACTGTGACAGATGCCCTATGCGCCCAGGCAGTAGATTATCTCACCTTCATTCTGGACCAGGGACAGCAGGATGCCTGGGCAACAGTGTTTGGTGCTGTTGTTGGGATGCCCAAGGTTCAGGGGTTTATCAATGACGTGAATCTCCCTCTCCGAGTACTGGCTCATCGGGCATGCCGTTGATCAATAGGAAGGACGTCCACTCCCTGAATGTGCAGTTGGTGTGTGACCACCAGTTACACATCATGCACATCTGTGCACGATACCCAGGCACCGCGCATGATACTTACATCTGGCGCACTCTAAAGTTCCCAGCACCTTTGAGGTGCTCCCTCTGGTGGGGGGTTGTGCTCTTACGTGACGAGGACTACCCAGTGAGGTCAGGGCTAATGATGCCTCTCCGGAGACCTGTTATAATGATGCTCATGAAGCAACCAGGAGCGCCATTGAGCAGTGCATCGGCTGACTGAAGGCATGCTTCTAATGCCTGGGCCGCTCTGCTCGGGCTCTCGAATATAGCCCAGGAGAGTCTCAAGCATTGTGCTGGCCTGCTGCATCCTGCACAACATTGTGCAGCAAATGGGGGACATGCTGGAGGAGGAGAAAGAACGTTGTTGGAGCGTTTCCAAGGACTGAGTATTGAGCTAGCTTTTATGTGGGGTTCCTCGCTCTTAGTTACAGCTCAGCTGAATACACAGACCTGCAGACACATCAACTCTGGTTAAGACGGCTTTATTTTTCCAAGCATGGTCCACGTACGTGGAGAGTGATTTGGAAAAATGCCAAAATCACTCTGCTTTACAGTGGTGCAGACGCCCCAATTGGACAATTTTCCAAAATCAATAGCCAACATGAGTTGCACTTGATCCAATCCTTGGAGCTGTCAATTTCATAGTGACCAATGAAGGTTACTTTAAGCAACACGATGACTGTGATTAATTCATAATTTAACTCCAACTTGCCACCTGTTGTTTACCAGCATACTTTATCCATTATGAAGTTGTTTTTCTTCCATTCCCATCTTATTTATCGCAGTCAGTTCCTGCCCGATTCATTGTTCATCTAGGAACAGGATGCTGAAGTTGGTTCCTCTTTACATTCTTGATTACTGGGTATACTTTCTATGATTAGTCTCAATCCTCAATAAACTAACTTATGTTCTACTCGCTATCCAGTTTTGAGGGGCCTCATCACAGGTCGCCCCCCCCCCCTTCAAATGCTAGGCCTCATCTGGCAAGGTAGCTGAGGAAGGTGTCCAGGAATAACTGGAGGTGGAGCCCAGGCTGGCAAGGCAGGCTGCCCAACGTGTGCTCCAGGGCTACCGCACATGTAGTAACATCAACCCCGATTTTCCAACTAAAACGCCTAGCCACTGGCAGCTTCACCATCCTGTCCCACCTCTCCATTCCCCCTCCCACCTTTCCTCATAGCTGCTCACACCTTCCCTATCCCTCCTCCCTTCATTCCACCTTCCCTGTCCCTCCTCCCTTCACTCCACCTTCCCTATCCCTCCTCCTTTCACTCCACCTTCCCTATCTCTCCACCCTTCACTCCACCTTCCCTATCTCACCTCCCTTCACTCCACCTTCCCTGTCCCTCCTCCCTTCATTCCACCTTCCCTGTCCCTCCTCCCTTCACTCCACCTTCCCTATCCCTCCTCCTTTCACTCCACCTTCCCTATCTCTCCACCCTTCACTCCACCTTCCCTGTCCCTCCTCCCTTCACTCCACCTTCCCTGTCCCTCCTCCCTACACTCCACCTTCCCTATCCCTCCTCCCTACACTCCACCTTCCCTGTCGCTCCTCCCTTCACTTAACCCAACCTGTCCCACAGCCCTCACTCCACCTTCCCTGTCCCTCAGCTGTTCACTCCTTCCCACTATCCCAGCTCACACTCGCCCCTCCGAGGGTCCTACCAGCATCACCACAGAATGTTGGCCCTGGGTTGGCAATATCAGCAGATCTGACCACGGGACAGAGGATATTGGCAACTCGCTGTGAAATGAGCTCAGGTGCTCCTCATCATTTGTCAAAATCTGACTCCTGCTTTAGGATCACCTGCCACTGTTCACCCAGGTGATCCCTGCATGTCCGCTAGCCAAACCACCACCTCATGGGCCCACATATCCATTGGGTGGATGGGGGATTATGGAGATGATGAGCGGTTACATCTCACTCACTCAAGAAGCTGTCATATATGACAGCCTCATACTTCTGCTCCGTTCCCTGCTACATTTTGCTGAAGGTGACCCCATGTGGGAGGTTCAAGCATCGTGAGGGCACTGCCCCGTGCAACCCTCCAGCCCCCACCCACAAACCAATCCCTCACCCCCTCACAAAACCACCCTAGCCTCCCACACCATCACTCTGTAAACCCTATACACCAGCCCCAGCCCATCTCTGACACCCTTGAGACAGAGGATTAAAGCAGGTCGGAATATTGGTGAAAAGGTGTTTACTGGTGACTATATACAGAGTTGTGCCCTGAACCCTAACTATCATCTATATGCGACACCCATGCCAACTTAACTGATGCCTAACTTTCTAATTTTCCGTGTTCTAACATTCCTTCGAGTGTTACCCCAGACAACACATCAGACATGGAGGCGGAATGCTGCGTTTCTTGCCCTTTGACCTGAGATGCCTTTGGCGGCGTCCTATGGAGGGCAGGGACCTGAGTGGATCCAGACAACTTTCGGATGTCACAGATGGCGATATGCCACCCTGTCCTGCCAATGCGCCAGTGTCAGATGGGGGGGATTTGGAATCGCTGAGATGCTCCAGCACCTCCTCTGTAGGAAGCACCGGCATGGGCCCCTTCATTCCTCCTCCCTCACTGTGCTCGATGGCCCCCGGGTACTCCGTGGGACAGAGGTGAGGCCAGTATGAGCTCTGGAAGCTCCACCGTCACCTGGCATTGCCAGCCCTGGAGACCCGCTCTCGTCTGACACATCATCTCGCTGTACTCGGCCAAGGAGCACTGAGACTGGGATACGATCCTCAGCGAGTGAGACCTGTCCCTCACTACCTTGGTCTTGCCCCCCTGGCACTGTGCCATGTCCCTCTGAGACTGTGCCATGTTCCTCTGCACCTGGGACATGTCCCTTTGTGCCTGGCTAAGGTCAGTCAGCGCCTGGCTATTGCTCTCAATGCCCTCAGCCGTGGCGCTTTGTGACTGGGCCAAGCTCTGGAGCACCACAGCAATGTCCATATGGGCCCTGTCCTGTGCCTCAGCCATCAGCCACACAGATTTTCTGAAGCCTTGGATGTCTTGACCCATGGCTCTGACTTCTTGCCCCAAGACTGCCGTTGCGGACGCAACCTGTTCAACGTTGGACTGGGTATCAGACATTGTGGGCAAGATCTCCTGCACCTGAAGATGGCTGGACTCTTCAACCTCACCTGCAGGAGCTGGAAGGTCACACAGCCCTGCTGTAAATCCTGGCTCTGTGTCTGCATCTCCACCAATGATGGAATCAGACCTTCCAGAGGTGTGACACCTGTCCAGACTACAGCACTTTCCTGGCATTGGGCAGCTTTTCGACTACCCACTCCCTCGGATGTCCCTACCTCCACCTGATCACCTGATGTGCTGCAGCATGTGTGAAGTGTGCACCAGACCGTGACCCAGGAGCCTCTTCACTAAAATGCCCCACCGAGGTGATAGTCCCTGCGATGGTGGAAGGTGCACGTGACAGCGGTGACGGGAAATCAGTGTCTTCCCTAAACGGGTGCTCCTGGATGGGCTGGGTATATGACTGGGAGGCAGCAACCCGGATAGACCGACTTCATCTGATGGTGATCCTGCGAGTCAAAAGACAAGGGACTGGATTCTCCGCAGCTCCGTGCCAAAATCACGTTTGGCGCGGGGCGCAGAATCAAAGTTCCCGATGGAATCGGGCCCAGCGCCGTTCTGGCGATTCTCCGGGCCTCGAATATCCGTGGGTCCGCGATTTACTCCGCGCGCCCATTGACAGAGACCCGCCTAGCGATACTACGCTCCTGACCGGCCAAGTTCCCGATGGCGTGGAACTAATGTGGTGTGGCCGGTCTGGACTCTCACGCAGCGGCTGCAGATTCAGTCCACGGACGCCTTGGTGGGGGGATTGGGCACCGTGGAGGGGGGGTGGGGGGGGCGGGGGGGGGGCCTTATGGGCAGCCGGGGCAGCGATCGGGCCGGAAGGATCCTTGGGCACGCGGCCGATTGGGGGGGCCTGGTTTGTTGGTGTTGGTCCCTGGTCCGAGTCTGCCATGGCGCTCGGCGCGGCCGCTGGAGGCCGCCGCCGTGCGCATGTGTGGACTCGGAACCAGAAGTTTGGGAGCCCGTATCCACAGCCAAAGCTGCGTGAAGCTCCCCGGGTCCCTGCTGGTCCCCAGAGGGTAAGTGAATTGACTTTTATTTTTTGCAGGAAACTGGGGAGTGCAACGCCTGCGTTTTTACGCCGGCGTGGGGACAGAGCCCTATTTTGGGTGAATCCAGCCCAAGACATATGGTGAGATCTTGGGAAGGAGTGGTCTGTGGCAGAGGGGTGACTCACTTGCTATAGAGAATCATTTTACATTGGGAGCTCACTTGGTTGTTGCATGCCGACCTCCGCTTCTAAGACTGCCCTCTTATCTGCCTGGCCCACTAGTTCCATCGCCCTCTCCTCCACAGGGTGTTGCAATCGTAGGTCTGGAATGCCCCTTCGGTCTTAATAATTAGTTATTTTTTAATACTCTTTATTGTCACAAGTAGGCTTACTGCAATGAAGTTACTGTGAAAAGCCCCTAGTCACCATATTCCGGCGCCTGTTCGGGTATGCAGAGGGAGAATTCAGAATGTTCAATTCACCTAACAGCACGTCTTTCGGGACTTGTGGGAAGAAACCGGAGGGCCCGGAGGAAGCCCACGCAGACATGGGGATAACGTGCATACTCCATACAGACAGTGACCCAAGCCGGGAATCGAACCTGGGACCCTGGAGCTGTGAAGCATCAATGCTACCCAATGTGCTACCGTTCTGTCCTAGGGTTTTCTAGCACTGTCTGCGATTATGGGCAGCCTTCTCCTAGAGGACAAATAAAGGATATGGTGAAGTGCTTGGAGGTGCGTTCTATGGGGGACCTGTAGCTGGTGGGATGTGTATGCAAGGCATCTGGGCAATGAGGACAATGCAGATGTTGGTGTTTGGTGGAGGTTGAGATGGAAGGGAGACCAGGCAGGTGGATTTTGGTTGAGCTCTAAGGGAGTGGGGTGGTGATGTGAGGAGTGAGGGATGGGAGTGATGACAGAGACACAGAGGTGATGACTCACCCGAGCTGCCCTAAGGAAGTCATTCACCTTCCTGCGACATTGCATACCAGTCCTCCTTTTCATGCTGCCTGCACTGATTACCTCTACCACCTCCTCCCAGGCCCTGTTAACAATGGCGGGCTTGATTCTCCTGTCCACCCTTGGGAAGAGGGTGTCCCTCCTCTCCTCTACCACGTCCAGCATGCGATCGAGCTCTGACTTCGTAAATTTGGAGCAGGTCTCTTATGAGCCATCTTCTTGGCTGGAATGAGTGTGTGGGGGTGGAGTGCTTCTAAGCAGCTCAAGATTGTCGGCTCTCAGGTGCCAACTCTGGCCCCAGAGAATCAGATGCCAGTAGGAATGGGGATTGCTCTAGATTCAAGTGGATCATATCCCGCCATTTCCACCAACACCAGCATGATGACATCACAAAACACACCTTTCCCTCACCCCATCTCGCATCAGCATTCTGGAGGGACCCTTTTTCCATGACACCTTGGTCCACTCTTTCATCACCCCCAACTCCTCATTTCCTTGCCACTGGACCTTCCTATGCAATCGCAATAGATGCAACACCTGCCACTTTACCTTTCCCTCCTCATAACCCAAGGCCCTAAACACTTTTCATTTAAAGTAGCATTTCACTTGCACCTACTTCAATTTGGATTCATGTGACTGAGTTGGGTTGACTCCATGGGGAGGATTTTCATTCATTCTACAGGACCCACAGTCAGGTCAGAAGCCCACATTATCTATGAAACTGTCCCTCATCTGTGATTATCCCTGGATTGGGCATCTAATGATCAGAGGACTGTCTCACTAACCAATTAAAAATGTTAGCAGGCTCTCGAAGCTGGAGAGCCAATAAGAGGCCCTCGCCCTTGAATGCAGATAGCAGGATGTCAGGCAAGTGAGGAAGAGGGCACTTCAAAATGGAGGCACAGTCTGTACAACATTTCCAAATTTGAAGTAAAAATTAGAAAAAATAGCTAAGCCACCACTGTGTAGGGGGTGGAAGAGTCTCCTCTACAGAGCAGCATCTAGTTGCTTATGAAGCAGGCAGGGAAGGTCATGAAGCCAGTCTGGAATGATGGTCCCCTGGTCTACCACCAGAAGGCTGCCTCCAGATAGCTAAACTATCACTTGCTGGCTCTGGGGACCTAGATGTTGACAGGAAAATCCCAAAGTTGGCCTCTGGCAATTACCCTTAAATGTCCATTGCAACACTTGTGTTGGGTAGTCCTGACACCTCCCACTCGCGGACCTCAGGGAAAATGGTTCAGAGGCTGGATTGAGCCGGGAACCTAGAAAATCGACTGACGGTGTGAGGTACCCTCAATAATGATGCTTAGAGATTAAACTGTAAAGAAGGCTTTATTAGACTAATAACTATGCTACAGCTATGGACGAGAGCTGACTGCTATACAGACCATGAGGCAGGCCTTTATGTATGGCTCCCAGATGGGTGGAGCCAGAAGCGAAGTCCCCAGGGTTCCAAGCCCGGTGTTAAAGGGGACATCACCTTACATGATGATAAGGCAGTAACCGTTCATCACATTCACCCCCTGTTTAAAAAGGAGTCCGGCGGGGGTGAAGTGCCATCATAGGTCCATCCGTCTCGGTGGCCGGATCGTCCTCCTTGACCTCCTCAATTCGGGCGGTGGTGCGGCGGGCATGGACGTCCCGGTTGAGGGCACATCCGGGAGCACAGCGGTCGGAGCTTTGGTCCGGGTCGGGGCAGAGGAACTAGGCAGGGCCGGGGGTAGCGGAGCCGGCGCCGGCGGGGTGTGTCAAGGGGGGGCGCATGGTAGGAGCTCACCAACGGGTGATAGGGCCGGAAGGGGGTGTGTTGTAGGGGGCGACGGGTCCTGCAGGGGAGCGGGGCGGGAAGGGGCGTCTGTGGTGGAGGATCCAGCGGGCGCCAGATCCCGGAGGGAAACCGTATCTTGCCTGCCGTCGGAGTACTCCACGTAGGCGTAACGGGTTGGCGTGGAGCAGACGGACCTTTTCAACGAGGGGGTCCGTTTTCTGGCTCCTCGCGTGCCTCCGGAGAAGAACAGGTCCCGGAGCCATCAGCCAAGGTGGAAGCGAGACCCCGGAGGTAGACTTCCTGGGGAAGACAAACAATCGGTCGTGAGGGGTCTCATTCGTGGCCATGCAGACGAGTGACCTAATGGAGTGTAGGGCATCGGGTAGGATCTCCTGCCAGCGGGTGGTTGGGAGATTTCTCGACCGCAGGGCCAGAAGGACAGCCTTCCACACGGTCGCGTTCTCCATCTCCACCTGCCCGTTTCCCCGTGGGTTATAACTGGTCGTTCTGCTCGAGCCGATGCCTTTGCTGAGCAGATACTGACGCAGTTCATCGCTCATGAACGATGTACCCCGGTCGCTGTGGATATAAGCAGGGAAACCGAACAGGGTGAAGATGCTGTGCAGTGCCTTAATCACCGTGGCTGAGGTCATGTCGGTGCAGGGAATGGCGAATGGGAAACGGGAGAACTCATCAATCACGGTGAGGAAATAGGCATAACGGTTGGTGGACGGGAGGGGCCCCTTGAAGTCCACGCTCAGTCGCTCATAGGGGCCCGAGGCCTTCACGAGCCGAACCTTGTCTGGCTGATACTCCGCACAGACCTGGCAGGCCCTGACCATGGCCTTGACCTCCTTGGTTGAGTAAGGTAGGTTGCGGGACTTGATGAAATGGACAAGCTGGGTAACCCCCGGGTGGCAGAGGTCATTGTGGATGGCTTGCAGGCGGTCCTCCTGCGCGTTGGCGCATGTGCCGCGGGACAGGGCATCTGGGGGCTCGTTGACCTCCCCTGGACGATACTTGATATCGTACGAGTAGGTGGAGAATTCGATCCTCCACCTCAAAATTTTATCGTTTTTTATTTTGCCCCGTTGCGTGTTATCGAACATATAGGCGACCGACCGTTGGTCGGTGACGAGGGTAAACCTCCTACCGGCGAGGTAGTGTCTCCAGCACCGCACAGCCTCCACAATGGCTTGTGCCTCCTTTTCGACTGCAGAGTGTCGAATCTCGGAGGCGGTGAGGGTTCGGGAGAAGAACGCTACTGGTCTGCCTCCTTGATTGAGGGTAGCAGCCAGGGCGATGTCTGATGCATCGCTCTCTACCTGGAAAGGGATGGTTTCGTCCACCGCGTGCATGGCGGCCTTGATGATGTCGGCCTTGATGCGGTTGAAGGCCAATTGAGCCTCAGCCGAGAGGGGAAAAGTGGTGGTCTTTAGGAGTGGGCGGGCTTTGTCCGCATACTTGGGGACCCACTGGGCGTAATAGGAGAAAAGCCCCAAGCACCGTTTGAGGGCCTTGAGGCTGCGGGGGAGAGGGAGTTCCTTAAGGGGGCGCATGCGGTCGGGGTCGGGACCTAGGGCCCCGTCTTCCACGACATAGCCGAGGATGGCCAGCCGGGTGGTGTGGAAAACGCATTTGCCCTCGTTATAGGTCAGGTTAAGGGCTCGGGCGGTCTGGAGGAACTTTTTGAGGTTAGCGTCATGGTCCTGCTGATCATGGCCGCAGATGGTGACATTGTCTAAGTACGGGTATGTAGCCCACAAACCGTACTGGTCCACCATTTGGTCCATCGCCCTTTGAAAGACGGAGACCCCATTTGTGACACCAAAGGGGACCCTGAGGAAGTGGAAGAGCCGGCCGGCTGCTTCGAAGGCAGTATAGGGGCAGTCTTTTGGTCGGATGGGGAGCTGGTGGTAGGCGGATTTGAGGTCGACCGTGGAAAAGACTCGGTATTGGGCGATGCGAGGAAGGGGGTACGCATCAAGCTGCATGAATCGGTTTATGGTCTGGCTATAATCCACGGCCATCCGTTTCTTCTCCCCGGACCGGACTACCACCACTTGTGCTCTCCAAGGGCTGTTGCTAGCCTCGATGACCCCCCCTCCCAGTAAACGCTGGACTTTTGACTTGATAAAAGCCATATCTTGGGCACTGTAGCGCCGGCTCCTGGTGGCGACGGGCTTACAGTCAGGAGTGAGGTTAGCGAATAACGAGGGGGGTGCGACTTTCAGTGTCGCAAGGCAGCACACCGTGAGGGGGGGCAAGGGTCCGCCGAACTTCAGTGTCAGGCTTCGGTGGCTGCACTGGAAATCCAGTCCGAGCAGCAGGGGGGCACAGAGGTGAGGGAGGATATAAAATTTGAAACGGGTGTATTTGGCACCCTGGATCGAGAGATCCGCAATACAGTACCCTGTGATTTGTACCGAGTGGGACCCAGATGCGAGGGCTATGGTTTGGGATGCGGGATGGGTGCGTAGGGAGCAGCACCTTACCGTTTCAGGGTGGATAAAGCTCTCCGTGCTCCCGGAGTCGAAGAGGCATGCAGTGTCGTGCCCGTTGACCTGGACCTGCATCATGGAGTTCTGCAGGTGTTTTGGCCGAGTTTGATCGAGGGTGATCGCACCCAGTCGCGGGTAGTCGGAGTCGTCAGCCGAGTCGGACTCGTAAAATGGCCGCTGCCGTCGGTCGCACGTGTCAGGTCGAGAAGATGGCCGCCGACCAGATGGCCGCTCCCATGATTTGCACGAGGCTGATGACGCGTCAGAAGAGGGCGTGTCGGGTCGGTGCGCAGCAGCATTGCGAGGCCTGCGGGCCTGAGAGCCTGATTTTCGGGCCGGCTGTTCTTTGTTTTTCTGGCCCCTGGGTCTGGCCAGGCAGACCCTCGCAAAGTGCCCTTTCTTCCCGCAGTCACTGCAGATCGCGGAGCGGGCTGGGCAGCGTGGACGTGGGTGCTGGCCCTGCCCGCAGAAGTAGCAAGGTGTGCCCCCCATGGTGAGCGGGTCGCCGCGTGGCGCAGGCCTGTAATACGGGTGAGTCTGAGGAAGTCCGGGGGGGGGCTGGCAGAGTCCGCGGGGTACGTACCCAAGTTATGTCAGGCCACCTCCAGCGAGGAGGCGAGCGTTAGCGTCTCCTGGAGGTCTTTTGCCCCGTTTTCGAGCAGCCGCTGCTGGATGTAGGTCGTGCTGATTCCGGACACGAAAGCATCCCTGATGTGCAGGTTCATATGGACTTCCCCTGTCACATCCTGATGGTCACAGCCCCTGGCAAGCGTGGTGAGTTTCTCAACAAACTCGTCGAGCGATTCCCCCGAGCGCTGCCAGCAGGTCGAGAGCAAATGCCGGGCGTGCACCTCATTGACGGGTTTGACAAACCGCTTGCGGAGCAACTCAATCGCCGCAGCATAAGTCGTCGCCTTTTCGAGCGTGGCGGAGATTCTGTGACTCACCCAGGCGTGGAGTAGACGCAGCTTGCATGGCCCCAGGATGGGAGTCTCTGCTGAGTCCAGGTAGGCCTCGAAGCACCGCAGCCAAAGAACAAACAAAGAACAAAGAAATGTACAGCACAGGAACAGGCCCTTCGGCCCTCCAAGCCCGTGCCGACCATACTGCCCGACTAAACTACAATCTTCTACACTTCCTGGGTCCGTATCCTTCTATTCCCATCCTATTCATATATTTGTCAAGATGCCCCTTAAATGTCCCTATCGTCCCTGCCTCCACTACCTCCTCCGGTAGTGAGTTCCAGGCACCCACTACCCTCTGCGTAAAAAACTTGCCTCGTACATCTACTCTAAACTTTGCCCCTCTCACCTTAAACCTATGCCCCCTAGTAATTGACCCCTCTACCCTGGGGAAAAGCCTCTGACTATCCACTCTGTCTATGCCCCTCATAATTTTGTATACCTCTATCAGGTCGCCCCTCAACCTCCTTCGTTCCAGTGAGAACAAACCGAGTTTATTCAATCGCTCCTCATAGCTTATGCCCTCCATACCAGGCAACATTCTGGTAAATCTCTTCTGCACCCTCTCTAAAGCCTCCACATCCTTCTGGTAGTGTGGCGACCAGAATTGAACACTATACTCCAAGTGTGGCGACGGGTCCTGCAGGGGAGCGGGGCGGGAAGGGGCGTCTGTGGTGGAGGATCCAGCGGGCACCAGATCCCGGAGGGAAACCGTATCTTGCCTGCCGTCGGAGTACTCCACGTAGGCGTAACGGGTTGGCGTGGAGCAGACGGACCTTTTCAACGAGGGGGTCCGTTTTATTTTTAGCCAGTATTTAAAAATTTCCTTTGCCTCCGGTGTCCGTGCTTCCAGATTGAGCTTCTCTGGTTTTAGGCCTGCGTCCATCCTGAATCTAGTTTAGTCTAATAAATTGAGGTACCCTCAATAATGATGCTTAGAGATTAAACTGTAATGAAGGCTTTATTAGACTAATAACTATGCTACAGCTATGGGCGAGAGCTGACTGCTATACAGACCATGAGGCAGGCCTTTATGTATGGCTCCCAGATGGGCGGAGCCAGAGGCGGAGTCCCCAGGGTTCCAAGCCCGGTCTTAAAGGGGACATCACCTTACATGATGATAAGGCAGTAACCGTTCATCACATTCACCCCCTGTTTAAAAAGGAGTCCGGCGGGGGTGAAGTGCCATCATAGGTCCATCCGTCTCGGTGGCCGGATCGCCCTCCTTGACCTCCTCAATTCGGGCGGTGGTGCGGCGGGCATGGACGTCCCGGTTGAGGGCACATCCGGGAGCACAGCGGTCGGAGCTTTGGTCCGGGTCGGGGCAGAGGAACTAGGCAGGGCCAGGGGTAGCGGAGCCGGCGCCGGCGGGGTGTGTCAAGGGGGGGTGCATGGTAGGAGCTCACCAACGGGTGATAGGGCCGGAAGGGGGTGTGTTGTAGGGGGCGACGGGTCCTGCAGGGGAGCGGGGCGGGAAGGGGCGTCTGTGGTGGAGGATCCAGCGGGCGCCAGATCCCGGAGGGAAACCGTATCTTGCCTGCCGTCGGAGTACTCCACGTAGGCGTAACGGGTTGGCGTGGAGCAGACGGACCTTTTCAACGAGGGGGTCCGTTTTATTTTTAGCCCATGCCCTCCTTGATTTGCGGCTCCTGTGCAGGTTAAAAATTCAACCTCCTGTCTCGTTCCGTTCGAGTGTGAAAGCGCCTCTCCTTTCCTGGCATTCTATAAGATCAGGATCTCACTGTAGAAGGAATACCAATCATACCATTACATCACAGCTTTTCTGCCAAAAATTGACTTTATTCATAACATTTAGAAAAGTACATTACATAACTGTTCAAAGTTGACTTTACATGAGGTGCAAACCAAATTAGTTTCTTCCAGTACTCTATTTTACTAGCATTTACAATTATAGCTAATATTTAAAATATTCATTACACGTAAAACCTACAGGCCAAGGAGCATAACCCAGTTTCTAGCCCTTCAGTGTACTGAAAGGCCTCCGACAATGTGCCTCTGTGATGGCTGTCCCAAGCTTTAGTACATCCCTCAGCACATAATCCTTGACCTTGGAATGTGCTGGTTTCTAGCACTTGCTTGTAGGAAACTCTTTCCACTTAAGGCCAAAGAGATTTTGGCAGACTAAAGAGTGGGAGGGATTTTCCGCTCTTGTTTCCAGAGGGCAGGAATGGTGGTGGTGGTGGTGGGGGGTGGGGTGGGGGGGGGGGGGGCAGAAAATCCCAAAGGAGTCTCAAAATGGCATTTACGCTGGTGGTATTTTCCCAGTCTAAGATCCCTACTCCCCATCAGTGACACAATGGGAATCCCAACTTTTAAATATCATTACTAGACCTTCACGTCCGATAGTCGTCCCCCTCACTGTTGATTGTCCATTCATATCGGCGTGCTTTCATGCCAACGCGAATCACGGCAGGTCCCCCACAACGTGCACTTGGCGAGCAGAATCCGCCAGAGGCACATATGTGAGTATAACCCCCAGGAGGCACAGGGCCATGCAAGTGCCCCTAGCACTTCCTGTTCACTGCCTCCTGGCACAGTGACAGAGGGTAATGCCGGGGGTGTTTGAGAGGGGGAAGTTCTGTAGTAGGGTGGGGGAAGTTGGGTAGGGGCGGGGGGGGGAGAGATTTGCATGGGGGGGGTTCCACGGTATGGGGGTGGAGTTCTGTGGTTGGGGGGTGGGGGGTTCCGTTGTGGGCATGTGGTTGCATGGTAGGGAGAGGCATGTTTCTATTTTTTAAATGCCCTTGAAAAGTGGCATCTTAATCTTCTGAAAATCCAAGTTGCTAGCGGGGCAGGCTCTGATGTTATGGGACCTGTCCCTTACCATCTTTTTACTAAGAGGCTCACAATATGGTGGACGAAGCCACTCTTGGGGCCAGCGATTGCAAAATATTCAGAAAATGCCGCCAATATCTTTCACTGAGTTGATGGTCCTGCAGCCGGAGATGATGTTGTACATCCCTGGGAACAGCCCACTGAGCAGATAGTCCTGCATCACAGAGCAGCTCAGGACAACAAAAGTCACTGAATTTCTTTTCAATCTGATCATGAAACATCCAACAGGATCCACCATTTGCTTTTCCCTCAGAACCTCAAGGACGCCAGGCATGGACCACTGCCTGCTGGACTTGTGGTCAAAGTTGTTTGGCTGCAGCAACCTTTCCCAAAAGGGATAGGTGGTATGAAGCAGCCAGTTTAGGCGGGATTCTCCCAGCCCTGCGCCAGGCCAGAGAATCCCCGCGAATGGACCACACCACCCCGCGCCAGAATTAGATGTGGGAGCGGCCCGTTCACGATGGCGTGGACACTCTGCCATGGGATTGGAGAATCCTGCCCGCCACCCAATGTAATTTTAGGAACTGTGGGAGAAGGGTTGTTCTGGAAACTGCATTCACAGTCACTGTGAGTGCATTCAATAAGAGCAAGGCCTGGATTTTAATTCTGGATAAATATAAAGTAGGTGGATAGCAATGTTGAAAATTCAACCAATGCCGAAGAAGTGAGGAGCAGGCTTTGAAATTGTCTGGATCTGATTTAAATCTCACCAGCAAACTTCTACCGGAGAATATGATTTCCTGCAGTGGCAGTGCAATTTTTCCTCATGTATAGCAGGTTGCAGATGGCATTGCAGAACTTATATTATCACTAAGGACTCACAGATAGTATAGTCTCAGAGAGCAGTGTACTTTTTGATTCACTTCGTGCATTCATTTGTGTAGAATATTTCACAAAACACACCATGTCAAAGATTCATTCCTATGCGTTATGCAAATTGTCCATTCATACCTTATTTGCCTGCAATCAGATTTCAGGATTTTGTTTAACCAGTTTTCCACAGAAGGGATTTGCAAAATGAGTTACTTTTTAAATCCTGTAATTCAAAGCATAATATTTTCACACAAGTTAAAAAGAAGTTTCCATTTTTTTTCCCAATCAAGGGGCAATTTAGATTGGCCAATCCACCTACCCTGCACATCTTTGGGTTGTGGGGGTGAGACCCGCACAGACACGGGGAGAATGTGCAAACTCCACACTGTCGGTGACCCGGGAAACGGGATTGAACCCGAGTCCTCGGCACCATGAGGCAGCAGTGTTAATCACTGCACCACCATGCCACCCACATAAGTTTCCCTTTTAAGGTGGGGTAAGAAGAAATCTTTTCTCTCAGGGGGTCATTGATGTGTGGAATTGTCTTCACCAGAGCGCAATGGATTTGTCTCTACACTAAACACTACAGTAAGAAACTTCAACTCTAGTTTCCCAGTCTACCTTTACGGCAGGGTAGCACAGTGGTTAACACTGCTGCCTCACAGCCATCGGAACCTGGGTTCAATTATAACCTTGGGTGACTGTCCAGTGTCCCTTTTCCATTAACAATGTCCATAATTACTGACGATTCAGAAGTTAATGGGATCCTTTGCTCTTTAAGGATCAAGGCATTTCCTTGCGTCCCACTCACTCTTCCTCTATTAAACCCATTTAACTGCTGCGAAGTTCGAGCTTTTGTCAATCACTGCGATATATTCAAGGCATGAGGTGTGGATAATGGTAATGGCAGAGCAGGTATCAAGAAGCATATTTTAACACCACCCCAGGCAGTTTGGCCAAAATTCTGAGAGTCTGTTCACGTCGTGTTCATGTTGGAACCTCATTTTCAACCAAGCGTGGCTTGCCTCTAATTCTGTTGCCTGCACCTTTGAGACTATTGAAGACTATGTGGTAACTGCACACTCGAGAGCCTTCGTCCTTGTGTCTGAGTCTGTGTAGCCAAGACTGCCACTCATTTCTCAAACTTCCCACTTAAATCAACAATTTCATTTCCTAATTCATTCACTTTCACTTCAGCACTGATACTGTGAACATTGCAGAGGAGGTCTCAGGGGGAATTTTTGTCAGGCTATCTGTCCATTCTTGCCTGTTAAACCCCTCTACAGCCTCTTGCCACATGACCTGCTCTTCTACAGATATAACATGATATCTGAGGTTTACCCCAAAATACTGGATCTTCTTTCGATATTTCCACAATAGAGTTAGGCTTTTAAATGATCACTCCTTTAACCCGGGGACTGTCTTTTACTATATCCCAAGTTTTCCCTGCATGTTATTCAATTCTAACTCATGGCGTTGTACTACTAATGGTGTAGCCCAATGCTGCCCATAACTCTGTCCTGATCTGCTAACAAAAAGCATTCTTGAAAGAATCCTGGTCAACCCTGCTGCCAGTGGAGGAGGATGCTGTCGCTGCGAAAAGACACAGAACCCATAGAAAGGTCAGGCAATTGCTCCTTGAATCTCCTCTGGTTGCTGCTTACAAGACCTGGGGCAGGATTCTCCATCTAGCGATGCCGGAATCGGGCGACTGGGTGGAGATTGGCGTGTGAGGTGAAAATCGTGGCTGGTGCCGGGCGCCGGGTGGAATGCCATGGTCAGATGCTTCCACAGGGGCGTGAACGCATACTACTCAGCACATACAGTAAACTCTGTTGGCGTATCTTTAACATGCCTAACCTGGTATTCTCTGGAGCTTCCACGATGCTCCACCTCCGCCGAGAGGAATTACCGACAAGTTTCACATGTGGTTTTAAAAATTGGGAAACAGGTGCCGTGGCTGCTGAGAGGGAGAGTTGAGTTAGGACATGTTCCCAGAGGTGCGACCGTGGTTTATTGGTCCTGCCACTGGTATGGCCGGCTGGGAGGAGGGTGGGCATCTGCCAGGGCCAGGGGGTGGAGGCGGAGGACTGGGAGCTGACCACGGGATGAGCCATGGAGTCGGTGATCCCCTCCAGGCACGGGCCGCCACTGCCGTAGCCTGCAAGGCAGCCATCTTGCTGCGCAACCCACTGACCGCTCACCGTGGCCCCAGGTTGCGCAGAGTGGCACTGGACATATGGGTTCCCCCCCCACCCCCCCCTTCCCCCCTCCACACCCAACCCCTCCCTCCACCCCACCAACCCACGGCCACAACCAGACGCCACCCGCCAGCAGGGCATCATGCAGCCCACCCAAGGGCAACACTCACAGTAGCTCCCATAGGAGGGAGCTGGACAGGAGCCACAGGGTGTACCGCACGGGTAGAGCCAGCCACCAGTAATGCTGCAGAAGGGGAAGGGTGCCAGGACCAGAGGACCTGGTGGTGCCGGGTACCGACGGGGCCAGGGGTGTGTTGCGGATGGCAACACGCAGCCCACCCAAGGGTAACGCCCACAGTCGCCCCCACAGGAGGGAGCTGGATGGGGACCACAGAGCGTACCGCTGGCACAGGTAGGGCCAGCTACCAGTAATGCTGCAGGTGGGGAAGGGTGCCAGGGCCAGAGGCACTGATGGGGCCAGGGGTGTGGTCTGGAGGGCAGAATGCCAGGGAAATGGCTGGGGCTGGGTGTGTGGATAGGGAAGGAGGGGTGGGGTTGGGGGACGTGCATGGGCAGGGGCAGCAGCGCAAACCGGGGCCACGGCTAGGAAGGTCTTGCACATCTTGGTGGCTTGCTACATCCTCCACAACACGCGAAGCAGAGGGATGATGTGCTGGAGGAGGGAGATGAATGGCCGGTCTCATCCAATGCGGAGGATGCGAGGGAAGGCCATGATAAGCAGGGCATGGGACACAGACAGGCACAGGAGGCCGCACAATGTGTGTGCGAGGTACGCTGCGCATGGGCCGCTCTGATCGCCTCAAGGTTCACTGATTAGTGGGCCTGCCCGACGGCACGGACATCACATCTCATGGTCTCATTGAACCCTTGGGGTGGCGGAGGTGGAGACGGGGTGCGGAGGGTGCGGTGTGGACTTGGGTGAGAGGGAGGGGCAGGGTACTGGGGCAATGTGCGGGGTCTGATCTGGGGGCCCCGGCCCGTGACCACCTCTCCTGCCCACCCATTCCCACCCACTCCCCCACCCCATAGCCAGCCAAGCCCAGCCCATCCCTGCTGACAGAGCACTGAGGCAGATTGGAACTTTTGTGCACAGATGTTTATTTTACAAAGAACATGTGAATATTCAATAACGGTGTGTGCCCTCGTCCCTAACACTATCCTAGTGCTGCATCTGTGCCACCTTAACTGCTCTTTCTGGCCTTACGGGCCCTAACGCTACATCTAGGTGGATCCCCAGGTGATACATCAGAAGTGGAAGTGGCCTGCAGCCTGCTGCGATTCCTGCCCTGTGACCTGGATCTCCATTGGCGGCCGAACTTTGGAGCAGTGGGCCTGGATGAGCCCGGCTGTCGCTCGGGTGTCCCAAATGGCTTGGTGCCACCCTATTCTGCCCGCTGGGTGCACTAGGGACAAGAAGGGGGAGTCCTTGGCACTGGGTGGTGTTCCAACACTTTCCCTGCAGGGGTCACCCACACGGGCCCCATCACCTCCTCCTCCCTCAGGGTATCCAATGGCCCCCGGGCTTCTTCATGGGATAGGGGTGCGACTGGAGCAAACTCCTGGGTCTCCCGGCCACCTGGCGTCTACATACTCAGGGTTCCTCTACCTGATGCACCGCACCACGTATGTGATGCACACCAGATAGTGCCCCAGGAGCCTCTCCACTAACATGCCCAATCAAGGTGGAGCATGGGATGGTGGAGGGTGTTGGAGACAGCTGTCACGGGAAGTCAGTGTTGTCCCCGGACTGGTTCTCTGGGGTGTCTCAGGCTGGCGTTTGGGAGGTCTGTTATCACCTCCTCGTTGCTGGAGTCTGCTTGGGGTCGGGAGTGGGGGAATGCCAGAAGGGCCCACCTCATCGCCAGGTGATCCTGCAAGACACAAGACATAATGTATGATTGGATCGTGAGTTGGGGTGGAAGTGAGGGGGTGGTGTGGAGGGTGGGGGTGAGGTGGTGGCGGGTTGATGAGGGGTTGGTGAGCGGATGAGATCGGGGTGGCATATGAGTGATAGGTGTGTGGTGTGGGAATCGTGCTATGCATGCTTTGGGAAACAGCAATGCAGCGGGGTAGCATTTAGTCACCCACCGACCAGGTCAGTGCCCGCCGCTTCGCTGGTGAGGGGCCACATGTCCGGCGGTCCCCCTCCGGTCTTATCTCTCTCACGGCATTTGTGGGTCACCTTCTCCTGGTGTGGGGTACAGACAAGGCACAGTGTGAGACACTCAGACGCGGGCAGCACAGAGGGTAGGAAGCTGGTGTCTGTTGTGGCCGGTATGGGTGCTGGCGTGTGGTGCAGGGTTGAGAGCGCGCACACTGCCGGCCGGTGGGTTCGGTCGCCCTCTTGGGGGGGGGGTTACGGGTGTTCGGGACAGGGATTGGTGCCAGGGACACAGTGCTGCCTACTTATCCTGGCCACCCTGGGGAGGTTGTACAGCTTTTTCCAGCACTGCTGTTCCGTCCATGGCGGTGGGGTCCATGGCGTTTGCCACCTGCGCTCAGGCTCAGTGTACGATGGTGAGTGGCAACTTCCTCCCTACCCCGGAGAGCAGGGTGGCCCGCCTCTCCTCCATGGCGTCCAGTCGGATCTCCAGCTTGGTGTCTGCAAACGGAGGTGCTGCTCTCCGTGCTGCCATCCTGTTGGCTGGGGTGGGTATGTGTTGGGAGTGGAGTGCTTACAAGCGGCTGCAGCTTGTCAGCCACTTCAGTAGCAATCCCGACCATGCTGAATCGAACACCGTTTTTTATTGGAAGCAATCATGTTCCATATGGCGCTGGTGCTAGCTCATTAACGGATCATGTATTACTCTAGGACGGGTACTAATTTAGTTGTCATAGACATCCACCAATTCAGTCCTGACGTCAACATTTAGTTCTTGAATATCAATATCCATTTTTTCAACACCTAGCCCATTTAGGAACTGCATCTAATACTTAATTTGCTCTTTGGTGTGTACCAGGATGAATTCCAATCTTAAATCCTGAATTGAAAGCTACAAGGATAATTTTCTTACAAGTCTCTTCCTCCAACTCTGGGTGTGTCAGTCTGAAATACTGATGGTGTGTGGACAACACTCTCAAACAAGTCCTTAACTCTTGAAAACAAGCCTGTAATGCATTAATTGTCAAACTGTTCAACGTCATCCTGTAGCCCACTGTTCTTCCTTGAGGATTTACCTCCTGCTATGTCTGCACTGCCGGCACTAGAGTTGAAGCCATTAAAGGAGGAGATCTTGCTCCATACTATCTCTACTATATTATAAATTTTCCATGTTTATTGGCTCGTCGCCTGAACTCTGGGACGCAGATTCCCTGTGAAATCACTGAATTGATTCCTGAATTGCACCTCATGCATCCTCCAATTCCTTTCTGAGACCTTGGCCAGAATTCTCCGACCGTTATGATTTACTTTTCCCACCAGCAGCACACCCCCACCAGCACATCTCCCAAGCGGCATGGGGTGGTTTCAATGGGAAATCCCATTGACAAGCAGCGGGAAGATAGAATCCCGCTGCCAGCGAGCGGCACACCGCTGGGAAGCTCATGGCTGGTTGACCGGAGAATCCCGCCACTATTGTTTTCCTTCTGACCCTGTTTCGGTGATTCTTTTACCTTCCTTTTTAAAATTTATTCCAGGGATGTGGGTTTCACTGGCGAGGTCAGCATCTTTGCTCATGTCTAATTGTCTTTGAGAAGGTGAGCTGCCTTCTTGTATCGCTGTGTTGCTAACTTTTGGTTGGTTCAATTGGCTCTGTTTTATAACCTTTGCTCTCGAGTCGCCAGGTATCTTTATGATACCGCCACGAGGTTCAAGTTCAAGTAATAATCAATAACTCAATACACCAATTAGTAAGATTCAAATCAATACACATTTATTATACACAGTAAATCGCTACTCATGCATAAACTCTACTTTCCAGGCTATTTCTATCACTAACAGGCCTATACTTAGCTTCGGACTGGCCCACCAGGTCAGGGGAACAAATGGCCTTTCGTTCGGGTTCTGAAACTGCGGGATTCAAAGGCTGGTATGGACTGGTAGCTAGGAGCGCCTATCTCGTAGCGAGCATTGACTTGAGACTTACTTCTTTGGAGGCAGCTGGACAAGTCACTGTCAAGGGTTGCTTTGCATTGCTGAGTGACCCTGTCAAGAAGGACGATTTGAACTTGGGGTCTTTGCTTTATAGTCCCCAGGGGCTTCCCGCCCTTCGGGGCGGACCCCGTACCTGGTTTCAAGTGATTGGACTTTGTTCCAATCACTTGGTTCGATTTCTCCAATACTGGAGCTGTTCCCTGATCGTTGGGCGGTCTTTAAGTGTCCGTTAACCTCTTTTGTGTTGGCTCCTGCTGGCGCCGAGGAGTCTGGCTTGGCTTTGTTTACCTTAAAATGTTTCGATTGTTCCAGGGGATCGCTCATTACTATGTAGATGGCTGCTACATTACTATGCAGATGGCTGCTTGTATCGATGCTGTCTGTGTTTCTGCAGAGTCTAATACACAGTAACTTGCGGCTGCTAGTTTTTGCCTGTGTTGGCTGAATTTCCCTTCAGCCTTTGCGGTTCTCCATTTTAAGTCGGGAAGTGGCCAACTAAGGTGGCTACAGCTGCAGCCCATGTGGTGTAGTTACACCCACAGTCCTGTTAGGGAAGGAGGTTCAGAATCTAGACTGGGTGACAGTGAAAGAACGGCGATATATTTCCAAGTCAGTGTGGTGAATAGCTTGATGGGGAACTTCTAGGTCACTCACTATCCTGCAAATTATGCATAGCATTCCCTGCTTATAAAGTTTTCTTGTTCTTTTTTAAAATAAATTTAGTGTACCCAATTCATTTTTTCCAATTAAGGGGCAATTTAGCGTGGCCAATCCACCTAGCCTGAACATCTTTATGTTGTGGGGTCAAAACCCACGCAAACACGGGGAGAATGTGCAAACTCCACACGGACAGTGACCCAGAGCCGGGATTGAACCTGGGACCTCGCCGCTGTGAGGCTGAGGCTGCACTGTGCCACCGTGCTGCCCCCAAGTTTTCTTGTTCTGATGCTGCAACTTCGCTGATGACTGTGCCGGATCCCTTTCTAAATTCTGTGACAAACCCGGGGCAGGTTTAGCACAATGGGCTAAACAGCTGGCTTGTAATGCAGAACAAGACCAGCAGCGCGGGTTCAATTCCTGTTCCAGCCTCCCCAAACAGGTGTCGGAATATGGCGCCTAGGGGCTTCTCACAGTAACTTCATTGAAGCCTACTTGTGACAATAAGCGCTTCTTCTTATTATTATTACTTTAACTTTAGTCACTACCAGATTTTTACAGCAACGCTTCAACTGATGACAAGTACTCAGCATATGTAAATACTAATGAATAGGGTGGAAATAGAGGAATATGAACTGAATAAGGGCCAAAGGATTTTTCTTTTAGTTAGGACAGCATGGTCGGCCGAGGCTTGGAGAGCCGAAGGGTCTGGTCTTGTGCTGTACTTTGGTCTTTGTTCAAATTCCCTACCAAATACCTTGCTCCTAAATTTGACACTCTTGACAATGCCCTCCGAGGGGGGAATACTCTGGGGGTTGTTATCCCCTGACAATTACAATGCGTTAAGTAATGCAGTCCTATTTATATGCCCTTTTTGAAAATCATCACAATATTTAACCCAGGTTTTTACACTTGTTCAACAAAACTACTGCCTTATTAATCAAATATTTGTGACTCTTGTCTGATGAGGAAAGTGCTCCTGACTTTCCCCACCACAAACTGGTTCTGAGACCATTTTACATATGCTAATCAGCTGGTATCCCTTCTAACTGCTAACTATAACAAGGGCAGGACTCTCCATAAGGAAGACTATGGGCGGGATTCTCTGTCAGCCGACGGCGAAATTGGGAATGGTGATTGGGCAGAGAATCAGTCATGAAGCCAAAATTGTTGCGGGCACCGGGCACTCGGCAGAATGCCATGCTCCGGTGCCTCGACAGCAGTGTCAATGTGTTTTACTCCTCTCATATAGGAAATGCCGTTCGCATATCATTAGCGGGACTGATCCAGTATTCTCCAGGCTCCGCGATGTTCCTCCTCCACCTCCGTCTGGGGGAATTACCGACGGCGTGTTTCACTTGTGATTTTAAAATTCGGGAAACACGCGCTGTAGCCAACGGAAAGAGAGAGAGGAGGTAGGATATGCAGAGCCGTGATCGTGGGCTGCTGGCCCTGTCGCTGGCAGGATTTGCTGGGGGTCTCTGCCAGGCCCTTTGGGGGATTCAGCAGAGAGTGACAGCGGTAACCAGGGGATGGCTGGTGGGGTCAGGTGACCCCCCCCCATGGGACTGGGATGTCCACGCACAGATCATCATTGCTGCGGCATGCAAAGCAGCCATCGTGCTGTGTGCCCCACTGACCGCACACCTGGCTGTGCAGAGTGCCACCGGCCATGTGGGTGCCCATACACCACTACGCCCCGCACCCCAGCACTCCCGACTGGCCGCCATCTGCCGGTTGGGCAGGACGCAGCCCACCCATGGGCAATGAGCACAGTAGGCCCTGCAGGAGGGCGCCAGATGGGGGCCACAGAGTAAACCGCCGGCATCAGCCAATGATATACCTGGCAGCAGTGATGGCACTAGGGCCAGAGGCCCCCACAGTTCTGGGCACTGGCGGGGCCAAGGGTGCGGTGGGCAGACTGCCAGCGGGGATCGGCCAGGCGTGGTGCAGGGAGGGGGGAGGGAGGGAAACATGAGGGGGCAGACTCTGCAATGCAGATCGGAGCCACTATGCAGCCTGTTGGACCTGGTTGGGCATGGGGGTACACACCATGCTAACATCTCTGCCTTCCACCTCTGCAGATAATAAACTTTGGAATCCAACCAGGAATGGTGGCCTTCATCCTCGTCACTTCAGCCCTGGGGGATGCACTAAGGCCGTAGAAGCTGGAGCTGCTCGAGGGGGACCTGCAGCAGAAGAGCCAGCCACAGAGGAACAGGATGCAGCCGGTGGTGATGAGGAGGCGGCCACCAACAGGCCGAGGAGGTTGGAGGTGGGAACGAGACGCCGCATGAGACTTCATGTGCACTGCGTGTACCGGCAGCGCTAGTCATTTGGGGACCTACTGGATCAAGCATGCTGTCGAAGAATCCGGCAGAGGGAGTGTAAGACATATCTGCTGAATCATTGTGTCGCAGGTACCATGTGTTTAGGGGGAGGATACCCGCTCCCAGTGACTGTCAAGGTGACGGTGAACGTTTACGCATGGGGTCCTTCCAGGTGCCGACTGGGGGTCTGTCCAGAATTTGACCTCGATGCACAAGTGCATCCATGCCATCACAGAGGCCCTACATGTCCCGTCGGCTCAATACATCAAATCCAACATGGACCAAACCCACCAGGCTGCCCTCTGACCATCTACCCTCTCAGGGACTCCTACCTCCACCTGCTGCACTGCTGTAAGTGTGGTGTGCACCAGATAGTGCCCCAGGACCCTTTTCACTAAATTGCCCAGCCGAGGTGAGTGTCTCTGGGATGGTGGAGGGTGTTGGACACAGGTGTGATGGGAATTCAGTGTCATCCCCGGATTGGTGCTCCAGGGTACCTCGAGCTGTGGGTCAAGGGCTCCCTTTGCTGTACATATCCTCCAGCTCCTCCTCGCTGCTCTTCTCCTGGGGTGGTTGGGGCCGGGGATGAGGGGGAACCTGAAGGTCCAGCCTCATCACCGGGAGATCCTGCAAGACACAAGACGTATGATTGGATCGCAGGCTGAGGTGGCGGATGGTGGTGGTGAAGGGGGTGTCTGTGGATGGTGGCTGTGATGGAGTGGGGTGGCGGTGGAGGAGGCAATGTGAGGGGTGTGTGGGGAGAGTTGGGGTAGAGGGGGTGGGTCTGCAGGTAGGGATGCACATGCCATCGGGAACCGTAACGCAGCAGGTTCTCATTTGTTTGCCCACTGGCGATCTCCGCCTCGGTGATTGCCCTCTCCCTGGTCCCGCCGATCAGGTCCAGGGCCCATTGCTCTGCTGCGGTGGGAGGCCACAGGTCGTACCTCCTCCTTGTCCTGTTGGACAGCTGCCAATGGAGCCTCACTGACTGGTTCTCCCCTTCTGGAGCAGGCTCCTCTTGTGCAGGATCTTCCCTGAGCAGGCCCTGTCCCACCAACCTCCATGTGTCTGCAACGGCAGCCGCGGTTAGGTAGATAGCAATCATACCTGTCTGTACTCCGCGATTCATTCTCTGCAGGGGGGAAAAAGAGAAGACATGTTAACAAGATGAGTGTTCCCTTGCCCATCCAAATCCAACAGGCTATATGGTGATCCTGAGTTGTACTTCAGCTCCACCCTCCACATGTCCCCCCAAACTCACCCCTAACCATCAGCCGTTCCCCCCCGATATGTTGCCTTCCATACTGCACCTCTGTCCCCATCAAGTGAGTGGCACCGGGGAAGCTGAGGTTCACCAGCAAGAAAGGCTGCTCGCATATTGGGGCGCCATTTTGTCTGGCAGCCCCGATTTCCCCCCCCCACACTTTCAGGCCCCTTCCCCATGTTTTTGACCCCCTCCCCCCAACTTTGGGGAGGACCACGCTAACCCGCACTTACCCCTCGCTACCTGATGAGGCCCCCTTGGTCCAAAACCTGGCATTGACAACCTGGAACCCAAGCATCTTGTCAATACCAGTTTGGCAGTGCCACCTGGGCATCTTGGCAATTCCAGACTAGATTGTCAGGGTGTCCATGTCCAGGTTGCCCCAAACCCCCGGGGTCACTAATGGCCTTGGAGACACCCCTCCAATTACATCTGATCCACGTTTGTGTGAACCAGTACTAAACGTCACCCTGGTGAGGTCTCGCAGGCACGGCCGATGAGTACCGGGCGCCGGGAGAATTTGGCGAACGTATATTTAAATGAGCTGTATGGCTCATTTAAATATACTGATCTGGGTCACGCCCAGCACTGACTACACCACACAGACTACAACTGTTCAAGAATATGGCTCACAGATTCAAAGAATCACAGATGGTTACAGCAAAGAAAGTAGCCATTTGGCCTATTGTGTCCATGGCAGTTCTCTGCAAAAGCAACTCAGAGTCCAAATCCACTTTCATCACAACCTACTCGAGGCCAAATAAAAATGGACAATAAATTCTGGGAAGGCAGTGACACCCACAAACTTCAAAAGAATAAATAAAAAGTAAACGGGAAACCTGCGAGACTTTTCACTGAAATTAAGATATAAGAAATATTCAAGCACAGTTAAAATTAATCAGAGTATATGTTGGTATGCATTGCACCTAATTAACAGGCTTAAAATGGTGTAAAAACACAGCATCGATGGTGGAGTTTGTGTCCAGTCAGCACTAGTTTGGTCCCATTGCAAACTTTATGGGCCCATTTTCTATCTCCTGAATGTGTCTTTATTTTGCATGATAAGGCAAAGAGAAATTGTACCTGCTTTAGTTAATTCAATCTCATCATAGGACTATTAGCATGTTCACCTGCTGGGAAACATCTTCAAATTTGTATTATATTTCTGAAACTACCTCTGAAAAGATTGGAGAGTGACGGGTGTATGCCAAAATCATGAATTATTTATTTAGTTTAGATAACCAAGGAGCCATTTATTACATCCACCGGTTAACTATTGCACAAGTAGTTATAGGATAGGGTGAGTCAATTCTCACAAAGGCACTTAGCCCACTCATCACACCCACTTTGGATTGCGAGATATTATGTACGGATAAGAGCTTTAACAAACTATAGCAACTGCTGTGTTTATTTACAATTAGCATAAAACACAGAAAAATATCAAACATAAATCCATCAAATAAAGTATGCACTGGATCAATGGCCCTCCATAAAACCGGCTTTTAAATTACTTTTTAACCAATATTCTGGTTACTTGCAAATCTTGCCCCTCAGCTTTATGCATCGCATTTGGCACTGGCCAAAACATAATTGGAAACATCCACCTTAAGTAGACAGTTAATGGGAGTCGTTTTGTTTGTTCAAACATAACTGATCAAAACTGTACTGCTTTTCAATGTTCTCTTTTCAAACACTCAGTTTTTTAAAAGTTAGGTTTCCAGGCAACCTAATCATAATTAACAAAGCAAATGTGCACATATGAAACTGGAACACTGGATGTAATTCACTTTCGTTGATATTGTTAATGGTTTCCTCTCCTCAGGTGCTCTCCAATTATTTTGTGTCTCTCCTCATCAGCCAATCCTGTACAAATAATGTATTTGACTCTTCTTGCAAATTACTGTCCAATTTCTTTATTTTGAAGTTTCTCAATTAAGAGGCAATTTAGCGTGACCAATCCACCTATCCTGCACATCTTTGGGTTGTGTGGGTAACGCAGACATGGGAAGAATGTGCAAACTTCACACGAACAGTGACCCGGAGCTGGGATCGAATTTCTAACCTCTCTTTCTTCTTCATTGCCGTTGAGCATGTTTCACATTGAAATTAGGAGGATGCAGGTACTGGATATGCCACCGGAATAGTAATTCATTCGCCTAACGCTCTGTGGCCATGGGTTTAAATCCCCTCATGGCCGTTGTTGGAATTTAAATTCAGGAAATAATTCTGGGATAAAAAAATCTGGGGCGGGATTCTCCCATCTGAAGGCAGAGTGTTGACGCCGTTGTAAAAATCAGAGAGTTTAACGACGGCGTCATCGGACCACTCTGTGTCGCGATCCTCTGCTCTACAGGAGGCCAGCACGGCACTGGAGCAACTCACGCCGCTACAGCTGCCAATACCGGCATTAAATGGGCGCCGCGGTTCTGCGCATACACGCTGCGACCAGCGCGAATGCACGCATGCGCATTGCGAACGCGCGCATGCGTGGTAGCATCCTTCTCCGCGCCGGCCCCGACACAACATGGCATAGGGCTACAGGGGCAGGCGTGGAGCAAAAGAGGCCCCCACCAGGAGAGGCCGGCCCGCCGATCGGTAGGCCCCAATCGCGGGCCAGGCCATGGTGGAGGCCCCCCCCGAGGTCGGACCCCCCCTTCCCACCCCCAAGGCCACCCAGACAGGATGGATGCCGAGGTCCCGCCGGGTAAGACCAGATGTGAACGGCGCCGGCGAGACCCGGGCCTTTTTGGGTGGCCACTCGGCCGATCCTGGGCAGAGAATTGCCGTGGGGGGCCGCAGAGAGAAGCCCCCGACTGGCACCTTGCCGACCACGCCGGCGCCAATTCTCCAGTCACTGGAGAATCGGCGGACCGGCGCTGGGGCGGCGTCGTGCGAATTGCGCCTGGCTCGGCGATTCTCCGACCGGGAGTTGGCTGAGAGAATCCCGCCCCAGGTCTCTGTACAAGTAACCATGAAATCATTGTTGATTATTGTAAAAATCCATCCGATTCACTAATGTCCTGTCGCGAAGGAAATCTGCTGTCCTTGCTCTTTTATTACACTCCTGTATTATCTTTTATTACACTTCTTTGTGTGTTTTGATATATTACTGAGTGTAATATTTGTTACTCAGACCTTGGTTACTGATGAGGTCTTCTGAATCTCGATGAAGAAGTCTCAAACTCGTCCCATAGTAACAAAAGGTTTATTGAGTAACTATAACAATAATTGTGTGAGTTCTTTACTCTAACATTGATACCAGTGATAAGGTTAACAAGATCTAACTACAATAACTATGCTTGACTACACTAACCATCTGAGCTAATCTGATACTCCCGTCCTGGTCACAGTACATCCAAAAGAGAGAGCGAGAGAGGCACAATGCGGTTGTTTTTATATCCCTGTTAGTCCCGCCCTCTAGTGATCATGTGGTGTTACTGATTACACATTAACCCCTTATGTACATGCACATGGAGATCACTACACTTGCTTGCTCTGACCCATATATGACTCCAGACCTACGCATTGTGGTTGACTTTTAAGCGGCTTCACGAGTCACTCAGTTGTATCCAACAGCTGCAAAGCCTGCAAAAAGGAATTAAATTAGATGTATCACTCAGGCATTGACCTAGGCACAAGAAGCAACAATTGCAAACCCAGCCCTGCTGACCTGCAAAGTTCTCTTTGCTAACCTCTGGGAACTTGTGCCAAAATAGGGAGAGTTGTCCCACAGACCAGCCAAGCAAGTCTCACATGGTTGTGGAAACATGCCTCAAAGACAATGTCCCCGACATTATTCCTGGAAATATCCTGTCACACCAACAGGACAGGGCTCCAAGAGTTGGCGTTACAATGATATACAATGCTCAATGTCTACTCTGGACCCCGTGAACCATCAGGTCAAACATGGACAAGAATACCTCCTGCTGATTATGACCTACCACCTCCCCCCAGCTGATGAATCAGTACTCCTCCATGTCAAACAGCACCTGGAGGAAGCAATGAAGGTGGCAAGGGCACAGATGAACTCTGGGTGGGGACATCAAGATGTATCACTGAGAACAACTTGGTTGTATCACTACTGACTGAGCTGGCTGACTGCTGAAGGGCATAGCTGCTCAACTAGATCTGCAGCAAGTGGTGAGGTACAACAAGGCGAAGCTCTGCTTGACCTCATCCTCACAAATCTACCTGCCTCAGGTGTAGCTTTTAAGTATTGGTAGGAGTGGCCATTGTGCAGTCCTTGTGTAAATCCTGCCTTCAGATTGAGGAACCCCTCCATCATGTTATGTGGTACTATCATCATAGTAAATGGGATAGATTTCAAACAGATCTAGCAACTGAAAACTGGGAAGCACTATGGGCCATCAGCAGTCACAGAATTGTATACAACCATTGTATATCCTCATGACCGAGCATATTCCCCACTCTACCATAACCCCAAAGTTGAGGAATCAAACATGGTTCAATGAAGAGCACAGGAGGGCATGCCGAGAGCAGCACTAGTGTTAAGAAAATAAACATCATTTTAAGGGATTTATATTGGTATTGGAAATCATTAGAAGTAAGGTATAATTTTAAGTCTGTTTAATTTAATGTTTCTGTGCCTGGAAGGGTAAAACTTAGTTAGATAGATTCATGCTGGGGAAAGATGTTTATATGTATGGGAGTTGGTTCACTTCCAACTGTGTTTCTATTGTGCATGGAGAGGGGTACGGCATGAAGAATAAATAAACAAGCAATGGTTGCTTAGCAACTGGGTTCTTGTAAAGTAGAGAAGCTTTTAAATTTTAGTTTAACTGATTTGAAAGCAATTGACAATAGATAGTGAGATAGAAAGCAGCTCTCCTAGAAGCAGTTGGTTTAGAAGGCTAGAGAGGGAACATCTCTTTCAGCTTCACGAGAAGAAAAGTCATACCATGGGTTAATGGTTAAGAAAACAAATGCAGAGATCTGGAGAGCAGCTAATTAAATAAACCAGAGGAATGAAGTGAGTTTCCAAGAAGTCTGAGGTTAAAGGTACTAGAACGGAGTACTCTTCAGTATAGACAGGTCGAGCTGAGAACAAGGCTGAAGTAGGCCAGATATGTATCTGAAGTGATATTCTGGTGTGGGAGATTTTACTACAGCCTGTGAAACGCAAGTTGAAATAAATATAGAAATCAGTGGTTGGATCTAGGAGTTTGTGTAAAAGCAGTTCAGACAAAAGAAGCCTAAAAGAGGGTGTAGTAAAATCCTGGACTGGATTCGCTGTTAAAAGTGGAGCGGAAGCTTGGGTTAAAAGAGTAATTTGTAAAGCCTGGATTGGATTTCGGAATACAAACTGCAAAGGGAAAACATTATTGTGAGAGAAGACTTTAAAGCATATTTTTGGCAGTGGAGTTTGGAAATTCTCATTTGATCATCATCTGGGGTGATTCTGAGGAAAAATCCTCAGATACTAACTTGGGTTCAGAGCGGGGTTCATGTATTTGATCACAGTCATCTTCTTTGCTTTAAAGGGACTTGTTGTGTTAATATGACTATTGTACCTTAAGATGTACTTTGTAATCCACAATAATCTTTAAATCTGTGTGTTTCTGTTAAGCTAAGGGGAGGTGTAAACGAGTATTGTGTTTGATATAACCTAACCCAAGGTCATGGAGTCTGCATCATCAGGTGCCTCTTAGCCTCACTTAAGTATGATCTGCCCAGATGAGGGGGGCAGAGCTACACCCTTAACCTAGGGGTCCTTGGAACATAAATACCCCGGCCTGAGCGTGAGCCAGGCGCGGGAGACCCTTCGAGGTGCAGGAGTGTATTCGAATAGGTAAATAAATAGTTTTTCTCAAAGGTCATCACATCAGAGTGGTTGCTCGCCTGGGACTTTACATTAGTGATGAGGGTGAAGTGGAGCTGCAGGAGTGCCATTCCTTTAGACCCAGTCTACCTTAACCAGGCCTCAGGAAGCCCCACACCAGGCTGGAAGAATGCCACTAATTGGAAAATTGAACACATTTGACGCCAGGCGATTGGACCCAGTATATTGAATGGATGCGGTATTTTTTCCGGCTTAACGCCACTGTTGTGACCCTCCTCGCGATCTGCCAAACAGAGACATAGAGCATAAGCAGACGTCTAACCTACCCGAATGTGCCCGACACCCATCCATTTTCAGAGTTGGTCTCATTTATGAGCAACCATTTTGATCCAATGCCACCACTCATCGCGCAGCGCTTTCGGTTCCACATGGCCAACACCAGGGAGAGTCGGTGGCCAAATATCTGGCTCGTTTAAAGAAACTCGCAGAGTTTTGCGACTTCGGCCCAACTTTGTCTGAATCACTCAGGGACCGGCTGGTGGTGCAGCAACCCAAGAATGCTTACTGGGGGAAACGTACCTGGATTTGCAGAAGACAGCCAATATTGTTTTTTCCGGAGAAGGTGCAGAACGAGGTGTGCAGGAGCTGCACCACATGACCATCCTAACCTAGGGCGCTCAGCTGGGTGTAAAGCATCCCAATCCCCCATGCAGAGGTTCTGGACTCCTGCCACTGGGGGCACTCCCTTCAGGACCCAGACCAGTATCAACGGGTTCCTGAAGGGCGGCAATGGTCGATAGCTTTACGTTCTGTGGGTCACCATCACCAACAGTCTGTACTGGTCCACTCACGCTAATGCAACAGTCAAGAAAGCCCAACAATGTCTCTACTACATACGGAAACTGAAGAAATTTGGCATGTCTGCATCGACTCTCACAAACTTCTACAGATGTGCGATAGAGAGCATCCTCTCCGGCTGCATCACAGCCTGGTATGGCAACTGCTTGGTCCAAGATTACAAGAAACTGCAGACTGTGGTGAACTCAGCCCAATACATCACACACACTTGCCACCCCCACATTGATCCTGTATACACCTCCCGCTGCCTCAGGAAGGCAGACAGCATTATCAGAAACCCCTCCCACCCAGGCATTGCCTTCTTCCAAACCCTTCCAGTCAGGCAGAAGGTACAGAATTCTGAAGGCCCGCACATCCAGACATAGGAACAGCTTCTTCCCCACAGCTACAAGACTCCTCAACAACTTCCCTTCGGACTGATCTGTTCCCTGTAAGAATACGATTTACAATGCCCTATGCTGCTCTTGCTCATGTATTTGCTTTGTTTGGCCCCTTGTTCCGCACTGTAACCGATCACTGTTTTGTCGATGTACCATTTGTCAATGTTCTCTGCTAATTATTATTTTGTCTACTATGTACGTACCTCGGCTGCAGAAAAATACTTTTCACTGTACTTCGGTACATGTGACAATAAATCAAATCAAATCAAAATCAAATCCTCCACACAGGAGGGACCCAACCAACGAGACGAACGTGCCAGTGCCCGGAGGAACCAAAGAGAGATGTGCCAGTGGGAAGCCCGCCCATCGATGCGCCTGTGATGAGCCCAGGGGATGGGCCCATTTCATGGATGACAAACCGGACAGCAACCAACATCTCCATTGCATCACTGCACCACGGGTGGCACCGATTCAGGTCACAATCTGGACCAATGTTTTTCTCATCAAAATGGAGTTGGATATGGGGGCCGTGGTCTTGGTAGTAAGCCGGCACACGTTTGACAATGTTGGCACGGACATCCACCGTTTGATATTATGGGACACGGATGCAAAACCATCAGCACACATGGGGGAGCCTTTGGGCATCTGGAACAAGCAGTCTGCACCACCCAAAGTGAAGAGAACAATAAAAAATCCGAAACAAAAAAAGATGAAGAGAACAAAAACACACCGAAACAAAAAAAGATGATTTGCTTTTCGAACAATACTACCCAGACATGGCTGAGTTATTCGGATATGCTGTCTCAGGAACCTTGGCGAATTACTGCAGTGCATCTTGTCGATGGTACACATGGCTGCCACTGTTCATCAGTGGTGGAGAGTTTGAATGTTTGTGGAAAGGGATGCAATCAAGTGGGCTGCGGTCTTGATGTGTCAAGCGTTTTGAGTGTTGTTGGAGCCGCACTCATCCAGATAAGTGGAGAGTATTCCATCACACTCTTGACTTGTGCCTTGTAGATGGTGGACAGGCTTTGGGGATCAGGAGGTGAGTTACTCGCCGTAGGATTCCTAGCCTTTGACCTGCCATGGTAGCCACAGTATTAATAAAACTAGTCCAGTTCAGTTTCTGATAAATGGTAACCCCCAGGATGTTGATCGTGGGGGATTCAATGATGGTAATGCCATTGAGTGTCAAGGGACGGTGGTTAGGTCCTCTCTTATAGGAGAGGGTCATTGCCTGGTACTTGTGTGGCGTGAATGTAACTTGCCACTTGTTAGCCCAAGCCTGGATATTGTCCAGTTCTTGCTGCATTTGGGCATGGACTGCTTTATTATCTGAGGAGTCGCGAACAGAGCTGAATATTATGCAGTCATCCGCAAACATCCCCACTTCTGACCTTATGATGGAAGGAATGTCATTGATGAAGCAGTTGAAGATGGTTGCACCTGGGACACTACCCTGAGAAACACCTGCAGTGATATCCTGGAGCTGAGATGCTTGACCTCCAACCACCACAACCATCTTCCTTTGGAGTCATACATAAGACTCCAACCAGTGTAGAGTTTCCCCCCTGATTCTTATTGGCTCCAGTTTAGCTAGAGCTCCTTGATGCCATACTCGGTCAAATGCTGACTTGATGTCAAGGGCAGACACTCTGACCTCACCTAAGGAAATCAGTCCCTTTTGTCCATATTTGAACCAAGGCTGTAATGGGGTCAGGAACTGAGTGACCCTAGCGGAACCAAAACTGAGCTTCTGTGAGCAGGTTATAATGATAATAATAATCGCTTATTGTCACAAGTAGGCTTCAATGAAGTGACTGTGAAAAGCCCCTCGTCGCTACATTCCAGTGCCTGTTCGGGGAGGCTGCTGCCCTTGTTCTGCATTACAAGCCAGCTGTTTAGCCCACTGTGCTAAACCAGCCCGTCAGGTTATTGCTGAGTAAGTGCCATTTGATAGCATTGTTGATGACTCCTTCCATCACTTTGCTGATGATGGAGAGGCATTGAATATAAGAGCAGGGAGATTATGCTGAAGCTGTATAAAACACTGGTTAGGCCCCAGCTGGAGTCCTGTGTACACTGGTCACCACGCTATAGAAAGGAAGTGATTTCACTGGAGAGCGTGCAGAGGAGATGCACCAGGATGTTGCCTGGGCTGGAGCTTTGAAGAGAGGCTAGATAGGCTGTGATTGATTTCCCTGGAGCAGAGAAGGCTTAGGGGGATCTGATTGAGGTGTATAAAATTATGAAGGGCATAGATAGGGTGGATAGGAAAGCACTTTTCCACTTCCCTTAGTGGAGGGTCAATAACTGCCGACATAGATTTAAGGTAATTGGCAAGAGGTTTAGAGGAGATGTGAGGAAAACCTTTTTCACCCAGACGGTGGTTGGAATCTGGAATTCACTGCCTGAAAGGGTGGTAGAGTCGGGAACTTTTGTCCATTATTTTTTTAAAACTGTTAATTTTATTACATAGCCAGAATGATATTTTCTTCCATGTCTTCTCGTGACGACATGATTTAACCGTAACCTCATATTTAACCTTAATATTACAGTATAAGATAGATATTGGAAATGGTTTTATCTTTCTGTATTTGTATGTGACTGTAAAGATATTAGGTGGGATTCTCTGTTTCCGCCACTAAGATCAGGGGCGGGACTCTCCGGTCTCCGACGCCAAAATCGCGTTCGGTGATCGGCCGGAGAATCCACGTTGGCGCCAAAATCGGGGGCGGCTTTTGCGATGCTCCGCATCCTCCAAAATGCCAGAGGCCCTCCCCCAACGGGCAGAGTTCCCAACGGTGTTGGTCACTCATGCTATTTTTTCCGGCAACTCGGCGTGGCGGCTGCGGACTGAGTCCTGCACCGCCAGTCGGGAGAGAGATGATCCGCGGGCAGGGGGTGCTTTGGCAGCGGCTGGGGGCACTGGTAGGTGGTGGTCCGAGGGTGGCGAGCCTGGACAAAGGGGGGCACTATTTGGCAGGCCGGGTCCGCATGTGGCAGGCGCCATGTTGCACGGCGTGGCCGCTACAGGCCGCCGCCGAGCGCATGCTCGCCCATTGACCTGGCAATTCTCCGACCGTATCGGCAGCTAGAACCGGGTGCTCTACACTGCTAACCCCCCACCAGACGGGGGATCAGTGGCTGTTTTGAGTTATTTCTTCATTCGTAAAACATTTCCGTTCCCACGCCAGCGTCGGGACATAGTCTCCAAATCGGAGAATCCAGCCCCAGAAATCTCAATCGGGAGGGGAATTCCATGTCGGGCCAAAAAATGGATCAGCGTCAGGCGGCAGACCTGTCCCTCATCTCCACTCCCGTCCCGCGCCTGTAGCAGGCTTTCATGCAAACAGCTGATTTACTAGTGGGCTGGAAGCCCAAATTGCCCCCCCCACTCCCACCATTATGCTCCAACCCCCAAAGCAGGAATTCCACCAGGCAGGCTTTGGTGTAAGTATTGCTAAGCACAGTCCTGGTGTGATGGATCCTGTGTGGGGTCAAGGGGGTTAACCCATTGGGCAAGTGCCCTTTTGCCACTGCCAGGCAGCAGCGGGAGGGTCCCCAAAGGGTCCTGGGGGGCTGGGTGGGCTCAGCCTGTAGATAAGGGGTTGACCCTGGGATCCTCCCCCAGGACGGGAGGGTCCCGTGTCTGGACTGCCACTTCCAGCCCTGGGCAACCTGAAGATCAGTCTTGGCATCGTGATTTTAGGCAGCCCTCTGTTCAAGATCTTCACCCTGGTCTGACCTGTTTAAACTCTGAAGTGGCCTTCTCACTCTGAACAGCTCTTCCTGACAGGTGATGAGCAGACCAGACAGTTCAGTGAAAACAAATCAAGCTAGGAAGACTTTCCCTTTCCTCACATCTGCTCCCTGGGCTCTTTGCTTTTGAAACTACTGCTTTTTGAAGTGTCAGAGCCTTCTCTGAAAGCCCACAACAAAGACTTTAAATCCCCTGAGGACCTTTGAAATACAAATCATTCATTGAATTTCACAGTGCAGAACCTTTAACTTGGCTTTTATTTACAGCTTAGTGGTTTGAACACAGCTGGTAGGATGTTTGTTAATGTATCTTTCCCTTCATACTTCAATGTATTTGAGTATCCTCCATTGATCCGAACTGAAATGTTTATAAACATTATTGTTATGATTGATAGCTGCTGACCACTTGAAAGCAGCCAAGTGGTTTCGCTTCCTCTTTTCTGATCACAGAAAGCACTTAGCATTGTTGAAGTGGTCAGGAGCGCACTTTGGAATGGAGAATCCTGACCATTGCTGAGGTAAAATGAATAGTATGAGTTTGAGTTATTTTCTCTGCGTTTGTATTGAGATCTTACCAACCTTTTTGCCTTGTGTAATACAGTTCATTTTTCTTGTGAAATAAATAGTGCATGTTATCATGTTAAACGTTTACCAGCAGCCTCCTGTGATCTTGTTCAGTCATTTTCCTCCATTTTTTATATTAAAATGTTGGGATGAAGCCAGGTTTCACTCTGGGATCTGACTTGTCCAGTATTAACATCAGCTGTGACAATAACATTGTTACATGACCCGTGATTAATGACTCTGCTCTGCTTGTGGAGAAATGACTAGTGCAGATCTGGGGAGGCCGGAGGAACATTTTCCATCAATCCCCATGCCTCTTGGCTCACGACCAGACTGGTCACACAAGGTTGATGCTGGGCCTGAACACTAGCCTTCAGATTCTCGAATTTCTTTATTTTTTATTAATTCACGGCATGTGGGCGTCGCTGGTGAGGTCAGCATTTTTTGTCCACCCAGGTTGAGAGGGTTGTTAAGAAGGCGAACGGTGTGTTAGCTTTTATTGGTCGAAGGATTGAGTTTCGGAGCCATGAGGTCATGTTGCAGCTGTACAAAACTCTGGTGCGGCCGCATTTGGAGTATTGCGTGCAATTCTGGTCGCCGCATTATGAAAAATGAAATGAAAATGAAATTAAATGAAAATGAAATTATAGGAAGGATGTGGAAGCATTGGAAAGGATGCAGAGGAGATTTACCAGAATGTTGCCTGGTATGGAGGGAAGATCTTATGAGGAAAGGCTGAGGATCTTGAGGCTGTTTTCATTGGAGAGAAGAAGGTTAAGAGGTGACTTAATTGAGGCATACAAGATGATCAGAGGATTGGATAGGGTGGACAGTGAGAGCCTTTTTCCTCGGATGGTGTTGTCTACCACAAGGGGACATAGCTTTAAATTGAGGGGAGATAGATATAAGACAGATGTCAGAGGTAGGTTCTTTACCCAGAGAGTAGTAAGGGTGTGGAATGCCCTGCCTGCAACAGTAGTGGACTCGCCAACACTAAGGGCATTCAAATGGTCATTGGATAGATATATGGACGATAAGGGAATAGTGTAGATGGGCTTTAGAGTGGTTTCACAGGTTGGCACAACATCGAGGGCCGAAGGGCCTGTACTGCGCTGTAATGTTCTATGTTCTATCCCTAATTGGCTCTTGGAGTGTGGCACCGAGACACCGTGAACAACTGCAGTCCTTGTAGTGTAGGTACATCCACAGGGTTGTTAGGAAAGATGATTCAGGATTTTGACCTAGCGACAGTGAAGGAGGTGATATATTTCTAAGTCGAAATATATCCCCTGATGTCTTTGTTCTTCTAGGTGGTGGAGGTCATCAGGTTGGAAGATGTTTTTGAAGGAGCCCTGGTGAGTAGCAAGAATAGTTATAAACATATATTTATTCCCATCACCAAGAAAAACAATCATGAAAAAGTTGTGGTAATGTTTCAAACACACAGTATATTCTATATTTGCTCAATGTCTCTTGTGACAGAAAATTACACCCTTCACCAGCAGGGGTAGTAGTTGAACACCAACATCTGAATTTCCTGATGAAGTAGTGTAAATGATGCATAAGTGTATAATTACATTCTAAAAGCACAACGAGCAGTTTTGACCTGAGCAAAGCAGGAAACTCTCAGCCATAATGCCACCGTAAGTCATGCAAAATGAAGTGGGAGGAAATAGTAGGTTATTATTTGCATAACATTAAAATATCCCTGTTTGTTTCAAGCAGGAGTTTCCCACTTGCCTTCTGAATCCAGAAAATATGTGGCAGGCACAAATGTGGCAAAGGGCTGATAATATGGATCTCTGCTGCAATTCACTGTCTCTAATGCCCCAATGGCTGAGTGGGTGAGTTGTTTGAGTGTGTGCTTGGTATTTGGGAGAGTGGTGAATAATCAGTCAAGTGGGGGGTAGTCAGACGAGGGTGGGGGGGAATAGTAAGTTTGGGGATTAGTCAGTTGGGGGTAATCGGTTGGGACATAGTCGAGTCAGGGCGGCAGTCAGTTTAGGTTGGGTGACGGGAGCATGTACATGGCAAGCCTGCTCACGCACAGCAGTGACCCCATAAATAATAAGAATAGTTTAATTTTAAAATATAAATGTCGCCACAGTCCCCCATAGGCTGCTCTCCCCTCTGAGAGCTGACATGCTGGTGATTTAACCTGAGAGTCGCCACTCCTCAGGCGAGGGGCAAGGTTGAGAAGATGGTACAGAAAATGAACCCACACTGCTGGCATCGCTCCATATGACAAACTGGTTAGCTCAGTTAGCTGGCCAGTTGTTTGTAACGTGGAGAGATACCAATAGCGTGGGTTCAATTCCTGTACTGGCTGAGGCTATTCATGAAGGAGGGAGTGGTCTATGGTGACTTTTAATTTTAAAATGATAACCTACATTTCAACATTGAGATAAGATAGCCCAGAAAATGAACTATTAAAAATAAATAACAATTTTCTTTGAACTAATCCTTTAATTAAAGCATGATATTCGTGCTCTCTGTAATGTGATTTATCTCTGTGCTGATTTTTGCAAGCAAAATTACTTCTGCTACCACAAGTACCAAATTGGTCAGTTATTCACTGAGGTCAAATAGGACATTTCTAGATGCAAGGCTATTTAGTTTTAACTATTACATCTAATATCCCATTGGATACATTAAGTTAGCATCAGCAGTAAATTTGCAGTGGATAAATTATGCACTATCAGTTGGATCATTAATGTATATGATTACCTTGTTTCCACTCTGCAAACAGCCATGTCATCTGCAGAAAGTGTAATCTCATGAATTTTTAATATGGTTGCAAGAATATACCTTGTATATGAAAGGTAATTTAAAATGCAATGATTAGAAAAATGGTTTTAAAAAATGATCACAGTATCATTGGCATGTGAGCCTGGGCTGTTGTCTGCGAGTAGGGTACTCATGGGGAAAATTCCCATTGCCTTGACCCTGACTTCTAAAAATGGCTGCCTCATCTTGCGATTTTCAGTCCATGGGTGGGTTAGATAAAGATTCAGGGTGGGTGACCTCCGAAGTAATGAGTGGTCAGAGGTGGGCTCAGTGTGGGTTGGGTGGCTCATGCGCAGATAGAAGCATGATCTCAGATAGGCCCATTTGTGAGGTTAGCCATTCATGGTGAAGTCCCTGTGCGTTGCAGGTAATGGTCAAAGCTGTAAATAGTGTCCAACTGTTATCTGACCCTGGAACGGGTGGCCTACCATGGGCTTTCCCTATGGAAGAATTGTCACTGTTGATGCCCATTGGGTGTACTGTACGGAAGCACTGTAAGCAAGGAGTGGATTCTCAAGACACAACCATGACGAATGCATCGACTTACAACAACTACCTGCTACAGATATTATGCTGTCATGTGGTTAGCTGCCATAACTAAGGATAGAAGCATGATGAACAACACCATACTTATCATCCCATTTACTTGCTGTCTTGCCATCCAATTGTCAGGACGCACCCACACAGATGACACTTGACCAGATCCCTCATATCTGCACACTGTCATGGCTTAACAGTGTGAATAAGAGGGAGTAAACCATCAGCGCTGTTGGTGGTCATGTAGTATGACATGCTACCTGGAATCAAAGCGGCAACAAATATGGCACTGAACATTTGCATGGACTCATTCTCTTCACCAAACCAGTAACCATTGATGACATAATGAAAATGATTAGTTCATGTCAGCACACAAAAGTAAATGAGAGCATTGAAATCTGAATGGATCAAAGAACAAAAGAACAAAGAACAAAGAAATGTACAGCACAGGAACAGGCCCCTCGGCCCTCCAAGCCCGTGCCGACCATGCTGCCCGACTAAACTACAATCTTCTACACTTCCTGGGTCCGTATCCCTCTATTCCCATCCTATTCATGTATTTGTCAAGATGCCCCTTAAATGTCACTATCGTCACAGCTTCCACCACCTCCTCCGGTGGCGAGTTCCAGGCACCCACGACCCTCTGCGTAAAAAACTTGCCTCATACATCTACTCTAAACCTTGCCCCTCTCACCTTAAACCTATGCCCCCTAGTAATTGACCCCACTACCCCGGGGAAAAGCCTCTGACTGTCCACTCTGTCAATGCCCCTCATAATTTTGTAGACCTCTATCAGGTCGCCCCTCAATCTCCTTCGTTCCAGTGAGAACAAACCGAGTTTATACAATCGCTCCTCATAGCTAATGCCCTCCATACCAGGCAACATTCTGGTAAATCTCTTCTGCACCCTCTCTAAAGCCTCCACATCCTTCTGGTAGTGTGGCGACCAGAATTGAACACTATACTCCAAGTGTGGCCTAACTAAGGTTCTATACAGCTGCAACATGACTTGCCAATGCTTATACTCAATGCCACGGCCAATGAAGGCAAGCATGCCATATGCCTTCTTGACTACCTTCTCCACCTGTGTTGCCCCTTTCAGTGACCTGTGGACCTGTACTCCTAGATCTCTTTGACTTTCAATACTCTTGAGGGTTCTACCATTCACTGTATATTCCCTATCTGCATTCGACCTGCCAAAATGCATTACCTCACATTTGTCTGGATTAAACTCCATCTGCCACCTCTCCGCCCAAGTCTCCAAACAATCTAAATCCTGCTGTATCCTCTGACAGTCCTCATCGCTATCTGCAATTCCATCAATCTTTGTGTCGTCTGCAAACTTACTAATCAGACCAGTTACATTTTCCTCCAAATCATTTATATACACTACAAACAGCAAAGGTCCCAGCACTGATCCCTGTGGAACACCACTGGTCATAGCCTTCCAATTAGAAAAGCATCCTTCCATTGCTACTCTCTGCCTTCTATGACCTAGCCAGTTCTGTATCCACCTTGCCAGCTCACCCCTGATCCCATGTGACTTCACCTTTTGTACTAGTCTACCATGAGGGACCTTGTCAAAGGCCTTACTGAAGTCCATATAGACAACATCCACTGCCCTACCTGCATCAATCATCTTTGTGACCTCCTCGAAAAACTCTATCAAGTTAGTGAGACACGACCTCCCCTTCACAAAACCATGCTGCCTCTCACTAATACGTCCATTTGCTTCCAAATGGGAGTAGATCCTGTCTCGAAGAATTCTCTCCAGTAATTTCCCTACCACTGAAGTAAGGCTCACCGGCCTGTAGTTCCCTGGATTATCCTTGCTACCCTTCTTAAACAGAGGAACAACATTGGCTATTCTCCAGTCCTCCGGGGCATCACCTGAAGACAGTGAGGATCCAAAGATTTCTGTCAAGGCCTCAGCAATTTCCTCTCCAGCCTCCTTCAGTATTCTGGGGTAGATCCCATCAGGCCCTGGGGACTTATCTACCTTAATATTTTTTGAGACATCCAATCTCAATGTGACCCAGGCTATCTACACACCCTTCTCCAGACTCAACATCTACCAATTTCTTCTCTTTGGTGAATACTGATGCAAAGTATTCATTTAGTACCTCGCCCATTTCCTCTGGCTCCACACATAGATTCCCTTGCCTATCCTTCAGTGGGCCAACCCTTTCCCTGGCTACCCTCCTGCTTTTTATGTACGTGTAAAAAGCCTTGGGATTTTCCTTAACACTATTTGCCAATGACTTTTCGTGACCCCTTCTAGCCCTCCTGACTCCTTGCTTAAGTTCCTTCCTACTTTCCTTATATTCCACACAGGCTTCATCTGTTCCCAGCCTTTTAGCCCTGACAAATGCTTCCTTTTTCTTTTTGACGAGGCCTACAATATCTCTCATTATCCAAGGTTCCCGAAAATTGCCATATTTATCCTTCTTCCTCACAGGAACATGCCGGTCCTGAATTCCTTTCAACTGACACTTGAAAGCCTCCCACATGTCAGATGTTGATTTGCCCTCAAACATCCGCCCCCAATCTATGTTCTTCAGTTCCCGCCTAATATTGTTATAATTAGCCTTCCCCCAATTTAGCACATTCATCCTAGGACCACTCTTATCCTTGTCCACCAGCACTTTAAAACTTACTGAATTGTGGTCACTGTTCCCGAAATGCTCCCCTACTGAAACATCTACCACCTGGCCGGACTCATTCCCCAATACCAGGTCCAGTACCACCCCTTCCCTAGTTGGACTGTCCACATATTGTTTTAAGAAGCCCTCCTGGATGCTCCTTACAAACTCTGCCCCGTCTAAGCCCCTGACACTAAGTGAGTCCCAGTCAATATTGGGGAAGTTGAAGTCTCCCATCACCACAACCCTGTTGTTTTTACTCTTTTCCAAAATCTGTCTCCCTATCTGCTCCTCTATCTCCCGCTGGCTGTTGGGAGGCCTGTAGTAAACCCCCAACATTGTGACTGCACCCTTCTTATTCCTGATCTCTACCCATATAGCCTCACTGCCCTCTGAGGTGTCCTCCCGCAGTACAGCTGTGATATTCTCCCTAACCAGTAGCGCAACTCCGCCACCCGTTTTACTTTATATTTCTATTGATAGGATGTCACACAGAGGAGACATGGGGGAAGGGCTGGGTCCAGCAGCCTCTTTGGTGGAACATGTCCAGAAGAAGAAAGCAGTCCTGTACCTTGCTGGCTGGCATAATGCACCTGCAGCAACCGGGAAGGTCTGGATTCAAATTGTGGCTGTAGTAAACGCAATAAGAAACCATCAATGCTCATGGGTTCAGTGCAGGAAAAGGTTCAATGATTTGCTGTGCTCCGGAAAGGTGGACAGCTTGGCTCATCCACACAGAACTCCAAGGGAAGGGACCAATTAAATCACCTTGGTACATGGAGGTAATGGTGGAGGTCATACTGTCATGTGACCAAGTCTGCGTTTCACTTTTGCTTTGAGCAGGGCACACACAGACACACAGCTCAGATGTCTTTCAGCTTTATGCCTATGTATAACTGTTCTCATGTGCCGAGTCTTAATAAATAATGATAATAATACTCTTTATTATTGTCACAAGTAGGCTTACATTAACACTGCAATGAAGTTGCTGAGAACATCCCCTAGTTGCCATACTCCGGCACCTGTTCGGATACACAGAGGGAGAATTCAGAATGTCCAAATTACCTAACAGCACATTTTTTGGGATTTGTGGGAGGAAACTTGAAAACCCGGAGGAAACGCATGCAGACACGGTGAAAACGTGCAGACTCCGCACAGACAGTGACCCAAGCTGGGACTCGAACCTGCTTCAGAGAGTTGTTGTTGGACAATTAGGGCTCATCATGCATGAAATGTCTTATCTTCAAGTGTGCTGCAACATACAATCCTATCAGCATGTATATAGCTTTATGTCACTCTCAACATTGTAGGCATGGTTTGATTATGAAAAAGCTGGCGGCATGTATGTTTGCAATATGAGGCCCATAACTGTGATGGTAAGGATTTCAGCCAAATGTATGTAACTAAGTCAAACTCATTGATGTTGATTCTCATTTTTTTCTGAATGGACAGGGGTTTCCTCTTTCACTTCAATTTCCTCATCAGAGGTTGAAGCTCTGCCTATGACCTCGTTATCATCATTTTGTATGCCGTGTAGCGATCTGGGATGGCCACTTCCAGAATACAAAATGGATGCTCGCAAAGAATATAGGGAACTGTGGACAATACTAGAAAGCAAGCAGGCACAGAGCCTGAATGTATATTTGGGATACAGCACCCAGACGGAATTGAAACTATGGGTCAATTAGCATATTGATGGCCCATCTCTGGGAAACAAGGGAATGACACTCAGGTAACCGAAACTATTGCAGACATCCCGGCGCCAGTTCCCCAACAGAAAAGCACAAACAAAGCAAGGCCAACGGCCACCTAAAACATGCCCAGCCATCAGGGCTCCCACCCCTTTATTGGTCAAGATCAATAACAGTGATCGAGAAGCGGGCCAATTAATTGGGACCAAGTCTAAGGCCCGCCTAAAAGCGTGCAAAGCCCCTCCAAGTATAAGAAGGAACCCCCACGAGAGATTCACTGTCTTGGACTTGGTTCTCAAAGCAGAGGGACCCATCTACCAGCATCACCAGAAGCAAGTAAGTTCAAGGTCAACGCTCGCTACCAGACGGATGACCTTAGCTGTTCTCCTGTTTCTCTTCGAACCCAACAGCCTCAGATCCGAACAATGGCCATTGTTCCTCTGACTAAGTGGGCACCCGAAGTTAAGGTGTTAGCGTTAGAGATAGTTTAGTTTGTAATACTGTTGTGCATGAGTAGATCTTACTGTGTGTGTAAATAAATAGTATTGACTTTGAACTGACTAACTGGTGTATTGGCTCTTTGATTGGTATTCGGGTTGAACCTTGTGGCGGTATCAAGAGATACCTGGCGACTCTGAAAGTAGAAACATAATTAGGGTTAAGAAAGGCGACCATATTGACCGCCATATTTATTACCAGATAAACAGAGCAACATAACTGGCGACATCTAACGGGACTCGACCTAGAAGTGGCCTCGTCACTCCGAGAGAACCCAAATTTGAATTAGAATCCAATTGGAAAAAGAAAAACTACAAGCGTAAGACCAATACTGATCAAACCACCAAGATTCGGAAGTGTGTTATTTGCATGCGTACTAACAGGGATATAAGGTAAACCTGAGAGATTTTGTTGCGTAAAACTGTCGGGAGTTTTGTAGAACGGAAAATAGCGTAAGTTGTACCCTTGTTTACATCACCACTTTATTCCCCCCTGTTCCAAATTCGGTAGAAACCCCAGAGATAGCGATAGAAATGGCAATGAAGGCAATGAAACGCCTTATGAACCCCAATAATTTGAGGTCGCAGTGACCAGTAGAGTAGGACAGTGTCCCGTATGGGAAGAGGAGATTAGAAAGTACCTCAAAGGGAAAGGATGGCACATTTGGAGTGAATTTTGTGCGAATGATGAAACAGGTCTCGGAAGTATAGGACAAACTTGGTGGGACAACCTGACTGAGATCCACAAGAAGAATTTGAGTAGAGTTCGTAAGCCGATGGCAATCGTGTCCTGCTTGGCACAATTGCGAGGCACAGAGGAGGTCGTGAGGACACTCCGCAGAGAGTTTGAAGAGAGAGATAAGAATAGTGAAGGAGACGTGAGCGAGTATGAGAAAGAAAACAGGGAACTGAGAGAGCTGTTAGCGGCGAAGGACAAGGAGATGGCTGATGTTAAACGGGCACACCAATCTTGTCTCGCCCATTTAAGCAGCTTTCAGTCGCAATATGACAAGCCTACCAAGACACGCAACGCGCGGTGTTGGTAAGAGAGGAAACAGATCACCAAGTTGAGCAGTTACAGAAACAATGTAACGATTTAAAAGCAGCCCTACGAGCACTCCACAGTTCCATGACGGAACAAAGGCAGAGCTTGGTAGACCACGCTAAATGCCGAAAGCAAATTGCAGACCTGCAATCCCTGCTTTCTGTACAAAATGGATTCCAGAACACATTTGGACCCCAATTAGACCAAGAAAATGGCCCCGATTGGCAGGAGTTAAATGAAACTGCCCATCGCTATGTACATGGCACATGTACTCAGGACAAACCTCAGAAAAGGAAAGCACCCCCACCCCCGACCGCACAGGTAGAGCACAACCCTATGAACCCTGTCACCACACAGCGCAGGGCCACAACTGACGGAGACCCAGATTTTCTGTACACCACTCCATTAACCGTCACTCAATTCAGGGACGTGTGCGATAAGATAACACCGTTCCTACCCACATCGGACCCACACCATTATTTCGCAAGAGTCAAACAACAGGCGACCATGTACGGCCTGGATGAAAAAGAGCAAGTGAAGCTCACAGTTTTGAGCCTCGACTCCTCAATTGTGGCAGCCCTTCCCTACCCACAGAATGTAGGAGGAGACACCCTCCAAGAAATGCATGCAGCGATCCTAGATGCGATCGGCTACGACAAAGGAGACCCCGTAGAAGGCCTAAACAAATGTAGGCAGAAAAAGACAGAGCACCCCACAGCGTTTGCTGGATGCCTGTGGATTCATTTCACAGTGGTATTTGGAGAGTTAGCCCGCGTCCATTTGATCCCAGACAATATGGCTAAATGGACCCGCATCCTAGTCTCTCATGCGACAGAAGCAGGACAGAGAGCTTGCGCAATTACGACCCCTCAGACGAGGCCCACAATGAGAAATGGGTACTAAAGAGATTATCCCACGCTTGAGAACAGTCTGTCCAGTGAAAATCAGCTTACGGTAAAGCAGAGGAAGAGCAGGCAGATGCTAACATGCATCCAGTTAGGACGCACCAGAACCCCGCATGGGTAAATGAGGGAAGAAACAGCCCACAGCAAACTAAATCCCAAGAATGTTATAATTGCGACCAATTAGGACATTACGCACGAGAGTGCAATGCGCTTCAGAAACAGCAGCGAAACCAGCAGACAGGCACCCTGAATAAGAATAGAGCCAAGCCAATCCATAGTATTAGCGCCCGTTCCAAGAATGCAGATACGAACGGCACCGATTGACGGTGTTCGGACTCCCCAACATGGGTCTGCGACACCCTTTGGGACAAGTCCAGGAGACCGTTAGTGGCAGGCACCGTCCGGGGACACCCCGTAGAATTTCTTTGGGCAACAGGAGGGTCCCGCACCACGCTAAACTCCTCCACAATGTTTCAGCGAGACACATGGCCCACCACAGGCATCATTACTCTCATCGGTTTTACAGGGCATTTGCAGCAGGGACACATCACAGCCCCTGTAGCGATTCAGATAGGGAACATTAAAACTAAACACCCCGTAGTTCGAGTCGATCTACCCCAGACAGCCGAACACATTTTAGGTATCGATTTTATGAGCTCCCACAATCTATCATTCGACCCAGTAAACAAATGTGTGTAGAGAATGGCAAAGGCAGCACGAGCCCCCGCCACACTCACAGTTGGAGACTACGAAAACAGAATCAGCGCAGTAGGAGACCTCTGGTTTGACCCTCGAGCCATTAATCAGGATAGAGAAGTTAGGGAAGTTTTGCAACGAGACAAAGCAGCTTTTGCCCAGCACAAGCACGACTGTGGCAAGATTGCTTGCTTAGTGAACATTACAGGTCCCGACCCCAGACCCCAAAAGCAGTACGGTTTTCCCCAAGAAGCAGAGGGAGAAATCGCAAAGGTTATTCAGAGTTTGCTTGACCAAGGCGTACTCCGTTCAGTGGCATCAACGAATAATGCACCAATTTGGCCCGTCAGGAAACCCGATGGATCATGTCGACTGACCATCGATTATCGGGAACTAAACAAAATAACCCCAGTAGCAGCCCCCACCGTAGCCACGAGTCCCGAGACAATGCTAAAGCAGGGACTCCAATCAAATTTTTTTTCGGTTTTGGACATTAGCAACAGCTTTTGGTCCATTCCATTGGATAAAGCGGCCAATATAAATTTGCTTTCACCTTCCAGGGTCAGCAGTACACGTGGACGTGCCTTCCACAAGGCTTCAACAACTCCCCCTCCATTTTCCACCGACAGCTGGCGAATGGGTTAGCCGAATTTTCCCGACCCGATTGCCTGGTCCAATATGTAGATGATTTGCTTCTACAGATGGACACTAAGGGAGAGCACATTTCGCTTCACGCCGAACTATTAGGACTTCTTCAACAAATTGGATGTAAAGTGAACCCCAAAAAGGCCCAGATTCTACAAGAAAATGTACTTTACTTAGGAACAGTGATCATCCATGGCAAACGCGAGATCGAGCAGAAACGAATCGACTGGATTGTCAAATTACCCCTGCCCCATAATATCACAGCCCTCCGGTAATTTCTAGGACTGGTTGGATACTGTAGGAATTATATCGACGATTTTGCCACAAAGGCAGCCCCCCTCTCCGAACTCCTAAAGAAGCAAGCACCATGGGAATGGCTTCCACAGCACACGGATGCCGTGGATGCATTAAAATGAGCCCTCAACACAGGCCTCAGATCCACTCTCCCCGTACGCAATTAAAGTTGCAACCACCGACCGAACCCTTTCAGCCATGCTCCTCCAGGAAAGACATAATCGTTTAGGCCCCATTGCATACGCCTCACGAGTACTTGATCCAATTGAGCAAGGATTTTCTGCCTGTGAAAGGCACCTGCTCGCAGTTTTTTGGGCAGTCCAATACTTCACCTACATTACAGGACTCAACCCCATCACCATTTTAACTGAGCACACCCCAACACAACTCCTACTTGATGGTAGATTAAAGGACGGCACAGTCAGCCAAATTCGCGCAGCCCAATGGACCCTTCAGGGATGGGACATTACAGTAAAGAGGACAAAAACACACACTTTCCTCGCAGACAATTTACACTATGCCAGCACCCCACATGAATGTGAAGTAATCTCCACCAAACACAACACAGGACCCTTTGTACCAAAGTCAGCTCCCCTGAAACCATGTACTACACCCCAGAGACCCCAGCCCACAGACATTGACGCACCCCTTAGGATTTATGTGGATGGCTCCTCCACAGTTTTGAACGGAAAAAGGATTACCGGTTGCGGCATATATGTAGAAGACGTGCAGGGACATGCGTTAGAAGAAATATCTTTGAAATTGCCCGGACATTTAGGCTCACAGGCAGCAGAACTAGCAGCCATAGCATACATTGTAGAACACCCCAACTCGTACCCGACCCCAGCCGACATATATTCCGACAGTTTATATGTCTGTAATAGTTTGACAGAATTCCTACCCTTGTGGGAATCTAGAGGTTTCGTTTCCGCAGATGGAAAATCCCTACCCTCAGCCCCATTACTCCAGCATATCCTAAAGACAGCAAAAGATCGGAAATATGGCATTATTAAAGTTCGTAGCCACCATAGTTCTTTCCCCCCTGGTAACGTTAAGGCAGACGCCCTAGCAAAGGCAGGTTCCAGACACGGTCACTTTTGGAATCCTCCCGAGAGTGCCCCAGTACACGCGGTTCAGGTCTCACAGACCAACATTCAGGATTTAGCACAGGCCCAAAAAGAAGATGAGAAGCTCAGGGAAGTTTTAAAAGGCAACTTCCCAGCACCCTACGATAAATACAAGAACACGTTGACAACACATGATGGTGTAATTTTAAAAGAAGGTATTTATGTGGTCCCCACTCAGGACAGAAACAAAATTATTTGTCAATTCCATGACAACCATGGACATCAAGGCATAGAAGCAACCCTTGACCACCTCAGACCTCTCTGCTGGTGGCCTGATTTAAAAGCCAATGTAACGCACTACATCGAAAACTGTTTAATCTGCGCCCAGAACAATCCGGACAGATAATCAAGGAAAGGTCAGCTTAGTCACACCTGCCCCGTTAATGGCCCCTGGATGAATTTGCAAATTAATTATATAGGACCCCTACCCCCCTGCAAGAATGGTTTTAAGTATGTATTGGTGGTCATCAACACCTTCACAAAATGGGTGGAAGCTTTTCCATCCAGAATGAACGTGGCTAAAGCGACACCCAAGATCCTCACTCAGCACATCTTTACAAGATGGGGACTTCCCGCAGAATAGAGTCCGACCAAGGCTCCCATTTTACAGGACGAGTGATGAAAAACATCCTCACAATTTTCGGAATCAAACAAAAATTCCACATTGCATACCACCCCCAACCCAGCGGAATAGTAGAAAGAATGAATAGGACTTTAAAAGCAACCCTCAGGAAAATGGTGCAACAGCACAATAGCACCTGGGACACAGTTCTCCCCTTTACATTGATGTTCATAAGGAACACGGTATCCACGTCGACAGGATACACCCCCACACCCTCATGACCGGATGACCCATGTTAGGACTCGATTTGGCCAGCCCCACAGTCACCGCCCTCACCCATGAGAAAGCAGTTCAACAGATTATAGAGAATGTAAATGCGGCCCAGCTCGCTGTAGCTGTTAGGCTTGGGACATGCAAGAAGCAAAGCAAGGTTTGCTTTGACAAGACGGTACACGCCACAGAATTTGTAGTAGGACAGCAGGTCATGCTACCCCTTTCCAACCCCAGCTCATTTCTTTCCCCCAAATTTGCAGGACCGTACTCCATTTCTGATAAAGTCAGCCCCCCCGTATATAAAATCGCCTATCCCAATGGCAAGTCTGCATGGTTCCACATAAACCAGCTTAAGGCTTATGGCACACAGAACAACCATTCACACTACATCTCGCCTGCAGCAGCAGATGAACACGCACCGCCCACGAACGACCTATTCCTATCCTCCCCCAACCATCCAGCCGATCCTAAGACACTACTTTGACTCCACCCCCAGAGGCACGACTCCGCCTCTCCCTTCCTCCAACCAGCAGCGACAGCCCCATGCTACCACGCCACGATTACACCCCTGCACCAGGCCCCACTTCCAGCGACTCCGAACAAGATTCCTTCGATCCCTTTGAAACCACATACATTAAGGCCCCTGATCCAGACCCACCGGCCAACGATTATGGATTGCCCCCTACCAGCTCCAACCTCGACACGAAACAGTGGCACCGAGATAATTTGTTCAGACTCATCTGGAATGATGAGATAGACCCCAATTCGCCCCAAGCAGCTTTGGCACAGCTACTCCAGTCACAAGTATGGCAACCGGGAGAAGATGATGACTTACAGTCTGACTCCCACCAGACGAGCCCCTTTGCGACTCTGTTCGCTATAGAGCAATGAGGTGTCCAGATGTTGGTAAAAAGGAACCGACTGAGATTTACGATGTCCTTTCTGATGGAACCTGCACAATTTTGTTGTGTTACGTTAAATGTTTGTTACTGTAAATGTTGAATGTTGTTTGTTCACTTAAAGTTTTCATGGCCCCACGCCACCACTCTTTTAATGCCCACTGGCAGTTAAAAGAATTAGTTTGTCGGCAGACAACCGATCATAGCTACTCTTCTGATTCAAAGGTAATCACAAGAGGCAACATCCACGGTGAACACAAATTCTTTCCGTTCTTGTCCAGTCGCACAGGCAGTGGAGTAAGGGCATTGGTCCCATGCCTGAGGACCCCCATCTGGTCAGCTATGCTCGGGTAGTGCACAAATGGTACTGGTCACCGTCCTACCCGGGGATTCCACCCATTCTTGCCCCGCCGCGGCCCACACGCACCCCATTCAGAACTTTTAGTTCAAAACTCTTTTGTTTGTTTTCCAGTGACCCTTAGGTTGCTCTCCATATGCTATTTACATCCTCAAACACTGGGATGGCACACTCACTGCATCGACCGCACAGGCTGCGAGACTGCTCGCACTGTGACAGTATTTTCTTCTCGGACGTCTTGTCCCAAAATATTTGGTTTAAAAAAAAATGAGGGAGTCACATCTGGTGACCAATTATAATGGGTAATTGATAATAAAAGGATAGACAGACAGACATACGAGATCTTAAGCAAGGTAATAACAGATATTATGCTTGAGTCCACAGAAATCCAGAACCACAGGAAGACCACGGAAGAAAGAAGAGAACATGAAGACAAACATCATGGTCTACATTTGCATCTTTGCGGGATCATTCCAGTTGCGCACAGACGCAACCCCCCTGATCCCTACACCATAGGCCATGAATGTTTCCCATCCCTGCCATACATTACACCCAGAGACAGTAACTGATACACCAACCTGGTGTGACAAGTTTATCACCTGGTATTCCCTGCCCTACATCATAGAAGCACTTATAGTCATTGCAATACTCTGCAGTGTCATTCAGACACTGAGACTTAGGAAATGGCGAAGGAAAGCCTCCTGCACTCCGGTATATACATTCAGACCACCTATTTTCAGACTTCAGCAAAGCCCCACTCTCTTTAAGTGAATTAAAGTGCATCGATTTTTTTTCTTTCTTTGTTCTAATAAAAAGATGTAAAACTCCGTGCTTGACTGCCAAGCTACAGAGACCTGTATTGCTGCTACTGTATAGTTTATAATGTTGTAAATTCTTTTACTTGACTAAGGATAGTTTCGATAAGAATAGTTAGAGGTTCCCGTGTTTTTATTTTGTAATGCATGAATGTCATAGCGCCCCGTAGAATTTTATACTAATGTGTGTATATAAAATAATTTAGGTAAAGTTCCAATCCATAGGACAGAGCAGAATAGAGCCTGTCCCTGCTTACGGGTGCTCAACTTAGGAAGAGAACAAAGAAGTGCAGTAATATGATCCTTCACGCTTCACGTTGAGGATCACAAGGAGGATGTGTAGCCATCTGGGATGGCCACTTCCAGAATACAAAATGGACGTCCGCAAAGAATATAGGGAACTGTGGATAATGCTAGAAAACAAGCAGACACAGAGCCTGAATGTATATTTGGGAAAAAGCTCCCAGACGGAATTGAAACTATGGGTCGATTAGCATATTGATGGTCCATCTCCGGGAAACAAAGGGATGACACTCAGGTAACCGAAACTATTGCAGACATCCCGGCACCAGTTCCCCAACAGAAAAGCACAAACAAAGCAAGGCCAATGGCCACCTAAGACACGCCCAGCCATCAGGGCACCCACCCCTTTATTGGTCAAGATCAATAACAGTGATCGAGTAGCAGCCCAATTAATTGGGACCAAGTTTAAGGCCCGCCTAAAAGCGCGCAAAGCCCCTCCAAGTATAAGAAGGAACCCCCACGAGAGATTCGCTCTCTTGGACTTGGCTCTCAAAGCGGAGAGACCCATCCACCAGCATCACCAGAAGCAAGTAAGTTCAAAGTCAACCCTCGCTATCAGACGGACGACCTTAGCTGTTCTCCTGTTTCTCTTCGAACCCAACAGCCTCAGATCCGAACAACGGCCATTGTTCCTCTGACTAAGTGGCACCTGACGTTAACTATAGGTGTTAGCGATAGTGATAGTTTAGTTTGTAGTACTGTTGTGCATGAGTAGATCTTACTGTGTGTGTAAATATATAGTATTGACTTTGAACTGACTAACTGGTGTATTGGCTCTTTGATCGGTATTCGGGTTGAACCTTGTGGCGGTATCGAGAGATACCTGGCGACTCTGAAAGTAGAGACATAATTAGAATTAAGAAAGGCGACCATATTGACCGCCATATTTATAACCAGATAAACAGAGCAACAGCCTCTCCACTGCACAATATTGTGCAGCATGCAGCACAGCGCTAGCATTCTTGATACCCTTGCTGGTGCATATTGCAGAGCTCCACTTGAGCAATCAAGACTCCTGAAGTGCAACTTTAAAATCCTAGTGGCCTGCTCGATGGTACTCCTGGTGACAACATGGCTGCTAATGAAGTTGCCTCTGCCTCCATTTGGCAGCTCCTAAAGAGGGGGTCATTATCCAGGTTCTTAAGGGGTAGCCCTTGTCCCCTAGCAGTGAACCATGGAAGGGCGTTAGTGGCTTAAATTACTGAGGGAGTTGGGAATATGAAGGAATCATACAGCTGCCAGGGAACTTTGCATGTAATGTAGAACAGAACAATTTTTTTGACTAAATTAAAAACTGAATAAATTCAGATATTATTTTAGTCATTAATTGCCTGGTCTCTTTTAATACTAGTTGCAGAGTATATTGGATAGTTTGAGCGTATTTGATAGCTTTGAGCACACTGGACAGCTTTGTGGACACAATAGCTGAGTGCACTGTCAAAGTTGTTGTCAAATTAATTTCAAATGAGAACTTTTGATGTCAAATCATAAATGAAAGCATTGAGTACACTTGAATGCAAAACACTATATCGAACTTTTCAGGCTGGGTTGGCCAGAAAGGATGTTGCAAAAGTACTTTCAAGGATCTTCAATGGCACAGTTGAATCATCAAGCACACAATGCCATATCTGCATGTATGATTCAAAAAACACTCGTATCTCAGTCTGCAATTTGGCAAAGACCATGGCTCTCTTCATCTGAGACACTAAGGCTCGGATTCTACGGACCGCCAGCTGCATTTTCCAACATGGCATGCCCCCACCGGCTGCAGGATTCTCCATTCCCGCAGACAGCCAACGGAGTTTCCCACTGTGGCCACTCACGCCGTCAGGAAACCCACAGGCATGGGTGCGCTGTTGGCGGACCGGAGGATACCACTGATGGAGAATTCCTCTGTAAATCTACAGGAAAGTTAATGTACTCCACCACATGAGTAAACAGGGCATTAGTCACTACCTGAATGCAGCTAAGAGCTGCAGACTGAGGAGTCCTGATGAACCGTGGAAAGAGCTAGAGGCATGAAGGTTCAGTGTGACGGTTACCTTCACAGCAAGTGGCAGGTCATTTTGGTCAATTAAATGTGGCTGTAGTTGCTGCTGGACCATGCGACAGATGTTTGTCACCAACCCGTGGCCCAATCTAAGTCTCCTTCGGCACTGGTTCGCCGTCATATTGAGGCATGATGTTCTAGGTCTATACACCCTCCCCACAGAGTATTAACTGATTGTCCAGTCTCTCTTCACCTTTCTTCTTGGTGCCTCTCCCTCCTGACATTCACCCTCCCTCTGATTTCTGCTGCTCACATTGACTAGCTTCTATGGCCCCCATGTGTGAGGGTGACATGCCCAATTTTAGTGCTCCCATCAACGGTGTCAATTGAACCCTTCAAAAGCACTAAATTCTTCCTTGCACTTGATGCAAGAGTCAGTATCTGCAACAAAAAACTGCAGCCCCACCCTCCCACTCCATTGGGCGACGGAAAGACAGGTGAGCCAAATGGCCTCATTCTGTGCCTAACAACTTTGTGATTCTGTGTAGCTCTTGACACTTCAGGCTCAGTAAATGCAAATGTAAAGATAGCTCTGCAAGGCTACTGTACTTCACCAAAAGGCTATTCACGCACACAAAGAACAGACCTACTCTGTTCTGGCCTGCTGTCTACACATCATGTTCCCTACTGGGATGCCAAAATCTGATTTGACTGGAGGTAGCTGGTGATTTAAAAGGCCAATTGCCTCCTTGAACCACGCCACTTGACCCCCAGCCTGTCCCTATTCACACCGTGATGAAAATAGCAAGTGCAATGTTTGAGGGTGGGATTTTAAGATTTTTGTGCTCATTTGCCATTTTCGCAACTGTGGAGAGATTCCCTGACATGGCGAAAATTCAAGCCCACGACTAATCTGTGCACTTTGGGTTTCACACTCTGGGCTACCAAAATACCACATGAGTGGTGGCAGCTGATGATGTATATAATACTAATAATAATAATCACTTATTGTCACAAGTAGGCTTCAATGAAGTTACTGTGCAAAGCCCCAAGTTGCCACATTCCGGCACCTGTTCAGGGAGGCTGCGCTGCTGCCTTGTTCTGCATTACAAGCCAGCTGTTTAGCCCACTGTGCTAACGCCAGCAGTCTCTGTAAAATGTGCATCTATGAAATGTACCCCACCTTCATTCATGCCCCTTTGAAAATGGGAATTATTGTGTTCGGAGGGGGGGCTCAAGGGACTTACGCGGCGGAATTCTCTGTTCCTGAGACTAAGTTTTGACGCCATGGCAGGATTCGTGGACTCCTACGACAGTGATTGACACTCAGGAGGCTGACAAGCTGCAACCGCAGACACACACTTCACTCCCCACACACACCATCTCAGCCAACAAGGTGGCACTGGTTATGCTGGAGTGCACCCATCCTGCTGATGGGTCGGCTGGGGCCAGAGGGCACCTGGGGTGTGTTGTAGCCATCTGGGATGGCCACGTCCCGATTACAAAATGGACACCCGCAAAGAATGCAGGGAAAATTGGACAATGCTAAGAAACAAGTAGGTGCCAGCTCTGTCTGTTGATTAGAACCTTAAACGCTCAGAGAGGACAGAAACTACCAAACGATTTACATGCTAATGAGCCATCTCCGGGGACAAAAGGGAAACATTTAGACACACAATGTTAGGACAGACTCCCCGGCGCCGGAAGAAGCTAAGACAAAGCAGACTGACAGTCACCAGGACACGCCCAGCTATCAGGGAACCACCCCTCTATTGGAGGAAAATCGATACCGATGGTTGAGAAAGACCCAATTAGTTGAGGCCAAGTTCAAGGCCCGCCCAAAAGTGCACAAAGCCCTTTGCAGTATAAGAGGTATCACCCAAGGGAGAATCTTCCTCCTTTGGCTCTCAGCGAAGAGAGAGGCCAGCCTAGCAGCTACAGCAGACCAAGTAAGTTCCAAGTCAACGCAGCTACGAGATAGACGCTCCTAGTTGCTACCCTGTAAACAGCTCAACCCAGCAGCCTCAGAACCGAGCAACGGCCATTGTTCCTCTGACTGAGTGGGCACCCGAAGCTAAGTATAGGCCTTAGTAATATTGATAGTTTTGTTTGTAGAGTTTATGCATGAGTAGATTTGACAGTGTGTGTAAATAAATGAGCATTGCTTTTGAACTTACTAACTGGTGTATCGAATCATTGATTAGTATTCGGTTCTGAACCTTGTGGCGGTGTCGAAAGATACCTGCCGACTCTTGAGCAAACGTGATTAAATAAAGCCAAATTAAGAACCAACCAAAAGTTAGCAACATTTACTGACGGCATCTAGTGGGACTCGACTTAGAAGTGGCCTAACCACTCCGAGAGAACCCAAAATTTGAATTGAGAATCCAATTGGGAACAAAAAAACCACAAGCGTCAAAACAGTACTGATCAAGCCTCTAAGATTCGGAAGTGTGTTAATGCATGCAAACTAACAGGGATATAAGGTAAACCTGAGAGATTTTGTTGCGTAAACCTGTTGGGAGTTTTGTAGGCCGGAAATTAGCGTAAGCCGTACCCTTGTTTACATCACCACTTTATCAACCCCTGTTCCAAATTCGGTAGAGATCCTAATAGAGAGAATGGCAATGAAGGCAATGGAACACCTTATGAACCCCCAGGAATTCGAGGTCGCAGCGACCAGCAGTAGAGTAGGACAGTGTCCTGTTTGGGAAGAAGAGATCAGGAAATATCTCAAAGGGAAAGGATGGCCTCTTTGGAGTGAATTCTGTAATAATGAGGAAACAGGACCCGTGAGTATAGGATATACTTGGTGGGGGAAACTGTCAGAGATCATAGCAATACAGATAGGGAACATCGCAACCAAGCACTCCGTAGTTTTAGTTGATCTGCCCCAGACAGCAGAACATATCCTTGGGATCGATTTCATGAGCTCCCATAACCTTTCTTTTGATCCAGTTAACTAGTGTGTTTGGAAAATGGCAAAGGCAGCACGAGCCCCCGCCACGCTCACAGTAGGGGAATACGTAAATAGGATTAGCTCAGTAGTTCGACCCTTCTGGTTCTGGTTCGACCCTCGATCCATTAGTGCAGACAAACAGGTTAGGGCAGTCCTGCAGGAACACAAAGCAGCATTTGCACAGCACAAGCACGACTGTGGCAATTTGACTGGCTTTCTGAACGTTACAGGTCCCGACCCTAAACCCCAGAAGCAGAACGGATTTCCCCAGGGAGCAGAGGGAGAAATCTCCAAAGTAATAGAGAGTTTGTTGGATCAAGGCGTACTCAGATCAGTAGCCTCCACAAACAACGCACCGATTTGGCCCGTCAGGAAACCCGATGGATCATGGACACTGACCATTGATTACTGAGAACTGAACAAAGTAACCCCAGCAGCAGCCCCTACCGTAGCCACGAGTCCCGAGACCATGCTCAAACAGGGACTCCAGTCAAAAATCTTTTCGGTTTTGGACATTAATAACGGCTTTTGGTCCATTCCATTGGCTAAAACGTGCCAGTACAAATTCGCCTTTACATTCCAAGGGCAACAATACAAGTGGATGTGCCTTCCACAAGGTTTCATCAACTCCCCCTTCATTTTCCACCGACAGCTGGCAAATGGATTAGCAACATTTTCCCGCCCAGATTGTCTGGTCCAGTATGTAGACGACTTGTTACTACAGACAGACACAAAGGGAGAGCACATTTTGCTTCTCGCCGAACTCCTAGCACTCCTAAAGGAAATTGGTTGTAAAGTCAACCCCAAGAAGGCCCAGATTCTGAAAGAAAAAGTGATTTACATGGGAACGGTGATCACTCATGGTAAACGCGAGATCGAGCACAAGAGAATTGACACGATCGTCAAATTGCCCCTTCCCCACAATGTCTCAGCCCTCTGGTCATGTTTAGGACTATTTGGTTACTGCCGAAACCATATTGACGGTTTTGCCACTAAAGCAGCGCCCCTTTCCGAACTTCTCAAGAAGCAGTCACCTTGGGAATGGCTTCCACAGCATACAGATGCTGTGGACGCTTTAAAAAGAGCACTCAGCACAGCCCCCGCACTACAAGTCCCAGATCCACATTCCCCGTACGCTATAGAGGTAGCAAGCACCAACTGAACCCTTTCGGCCATGCTCTTCCAGGAACGCCACGATCAATTACGCCCCGTAGCATACGTCTCACACATGTTAGACCCTGTGGAGCAAGGATTTTCTGCCTGTGAAAGGCACCTGCTCGCAGTTTTTTGGGTAGTACTATACTTTGCCTACATTACAGGACTCAACCCCATCACCATCCTCACAGAACACACACCGACACCGCTATTGTTAGATGGCTGACTTAAAGATGGCACAGTCAGCCAAATCCGCGCAGCCCGTTGGACCCTTCTTTTACAGGGATGGGACATCACGGTAAAGAGAACCAAAAGGTTATCCTTGCCGATAACCTGCAGTATGCAGGCACCCCTCACGAATGTGAGATCATCACCACTAAACAGAACACAGGTCCATTTTTTCCCAAAACACCCCACAGGAAAACAGATAGTACACCCCAGAGACCCCAGCCCACAAACACGTGCGCACCCCGAAGGATTTATGTTGATGGCTCATCCACAGTGTTAAACGGAAAGAGAATTACCGGTTGCGGCATATATGTAGAGGACGCGCAGGGACGCGCCCTAGATGAAATTTCCTTGAAGTTGCCAGGACACTTAGGCTCGCAGGCAGCAGAGCTGGCAGCAATTGCGTATATTGTAGACCACCCAGACTCGTTCCCGACACCAGCAGACATCTATTCAGACAGCTTGTATGTCTGCAATAGTTTGGTAGAGTTCCTACCACTCTGGGAAACACGAGGATTTGTTTCCACGGACGGTAAACCCATACCCTCAGCCCCATTGCTCCGCCATATCTTAGAGACAGCGAAGGATAGAGAATACGGAATAATTAAGGTTCGCAGTCATCACTGTTCTTCCCCCCCATTAAACGTTAAAGCAGACGCCCTAGCGAAGGCAGGCTCCAGGCATGGTTATTTTTGGAACCCCGCCAAAAGCACCCCAGTACACGCAGTTCAGGTCTCACAGACCAACATTCAGGATTTAGCGAAGGCCCAGAAAGAGGACGAGAAACTCAGGGAAGTTTTAAAGGGAACCTTCCCAGCCCCATATGATAAGTTTAGAAACGCAATCACCACACATGACGGTGTGATTTTAAAGGATGGCATTTATATAGTTCCCAGCCAGGACAGGAACCAGATCATTTGTCAGTTCCATGACAATCATGGACACCAAGGAATTGAACCCACCCTAGCCCACCTCAGACCGCTTTGCTGGTGGCCTGATTTAAAAACCGATGTCACACACTACGTAGAGAATTGTTTAATCTGAGCCCAGAACAATCCAGACAGATATGCTAAAAAGGCTCAACTCAGCCATACCTGCCCCGTTAATGGACCCTGGACAAATCTCCAGATAGATTATATAGGACCCCTACCCCCGTGCAGAAATGGTTACAAGTATGTGTTGGTGGTCATAGACACCTTCACAAAATGGGTGGAAGCATTTCCATCACAAACTAATAAAATCAAGACGACGGCTAAAATATTAACACATCACACCTTTACAAGATGGGGCCTCCCACACAATATAGAGTCCGACCAAGGCTCCCATTTCACCGGACGTGTAATGAAAAATGTCCTCACGATTTTCGGAATTAGACAAAAGTTCCATATTGTATACCACCCACAGTCAAGTGGTATTGTAGAACGAATGAATAGGACATTGAAAGCCACCCTCAGGAAAATGGTTCAGCAAAATAATAGCACCTGGGATTCAGTACTCCCATTTGCTTTGATGTTTTTAAGAAACACAGTGTCTACATCCACAGGTTTCACTCCCCACGCCCTCATGACCGGACGCCCCATGAAAGGCACTGAGTATTTATTAGGACTGGATTTGGCCAGCCCCGCAGTTACAGCCCTCACACATGAAAACGCAGTTACACAACTAGTACAGAACATAAAGGCAGCCCAACTCGCAGCAGCAGTGAGACTTGGAACCAGGAAGAAACAGAGCAAGGCATGTTTCGACAAAACAGTACACGCCACTGAGTTTACAGTAGGGCAACAAGTTATGCTTTCCCTTTACAACCCCAGTTCACTCTTTCCCCAAAATTTTCCAGACCGTACTCCGTTTCAGACAAAGTCAGCCCCTCAGTATACAAAATAACCTATCCCAATGGTAAGTCTGCGTGGTTTCATATAAACCAGCTCAAGGCTTACGGCTCACAGAATAACCATACACACCACAGCCTGCTCGCAGCAGCAGACGATCACGCCCCGCACACAGATGACGTACTCCTACCCTCCCCCAACCACTCCAGCCCGTCCTCAGACACAACTTCAACTCCGCCCCCAGAGGCACGACTCCGCCTCTCCCTTCCCTCAACCAGCAGCGACAGCGACAGTGATAGCGATCAAGATGACGATAGCCACAGCACACCACGTTACGACTACACCCCTGCACCAGGCCCCACTCCCAGTGAATCTGAGCATAATTCTACCGACCCATTTGAAATCACCTATACCAAAGCCCCTGACCCAGACCCACCGCCCGACGATTACGGATTGAAGCATAGTAGCTCCAACCTCGACACACGATTCTGGCACCGAGACAATTCGTTCAGGCTAATCCGGAATGAGATGGATCCCAATTCGCCCCAAGCAGCTTTAGCACGGTTACTACAGACAAGAGTTTGGCAGCCGGGAGAAGATGATGACTTAGAGTCTGACTCCCATCAAACGAATCCCTTTGCGACCCTGTTCACTATTGAGCAGTGAGGTGTCCAGATGATGCAGAAAAAGGAACTGATGGGGAGATACGGTGGCCTTTCTGATGGAACCTGCACCATGTTTGTTGAATGTTTGTTCGTTAGTGTAATCGTGAAGTGTTGTGTGTAAACTCGGAAAGTTTTTTACACGACCCCACGTCACTACCCCCTTTGACGCCCAATGGCTGTTAGAGGAACTAGTTTGTCCCCAGAAACGTGTTAATGGAACAAGTTTGTCCCAGACAATAGTTCAGAGGAACTAGTTTGTCGACAGAACCTTGTTAAAGGTACAAGTTTGTCCCAGACAATAGTTCAGAGGAACTAGTCTGTCGACAGAACCCGACTCATAGTTGCTCTCCTAATTCGAGAGGCAGCTCCCACGACGATCACATTCTTACCCGTTCTTTCCGGTTTCTCAGACAGTGGAGAAACGGCATTGGTCCCCGTCCTGCCTGAGGACCCCCCTCTGGTCAGCTACGCTCGGGTAGAGCACATATGGCATTGATCACCGTCCTACTCGGGGATTCCACCCATTTCTTACCCGCCGCGGCCCATACGCACCCCATTTTGGCTCGTTACGTTCAAAATTCTTTTGTTTGGTTTTGGCAATCCGTAGGTTGCTTCCCTATGCTATTTACATCCTCAAACACTGGGATGGTAAATCACACAAGCTGCGAGACAGCTCGCAGTACCGCAGTATTTTTCTTAGATGTCTAATCCAAATATTCGTTTTTTTAAAAAATGAAATGAAATGAAATGAAAATCGCTTATTGTCACAAGTAGGCTTCAATGAAGTTACTGTGAAAAGCCCCTAGTCGCCACATTCCGGCGCCTGTTCGGGGAGGCTGTTATGGGAGTCACAAAAATGAGGGAGTCACAGATGGTGACCAATTATAAAGGGAAATTGGCAATAAAGGACAGACAGAGATCTTAAGCAAGATAATAACAGAAATTATAGAACAAAGAATAAAGAAATGTACAGCACAGGAACAGGCCCTTCGGCCCTCCAAGCCCGTGCCGACCATGCTGCCCGACTAAACTACAATCTTCTACACTTCCTGGGTCCTCTTAGCTAATGCCCTCCATACCAGGCAACATTCTGGTAAATCTCTTCTGCACCCTCTCTAAAGCCTCCACATCCTTCTGGTAGTGTGGCGACCAGAATTGAACACTATACTCCAAGTGTGGCCTAACTAAGGTTCTATACAGCTGCAACATGACTTGCCAATTCTTATACTCAATGCCCCGGCCAATGAAGGCAAGCATGCCGTTGCCTTCTTGACTACCTTCTCCACCTGTGTTGCCCCTTTCAGTGACCTGTGGACCTGTACCCCTAGATCTCTTTGACTTTCAATATTCTTGAGGGTTCTACCATTCACTGTATATTCCCTACCTGCATCAGACCTTCCAAAATGCATTACCTCACATTTGTCCGGATTAAACTCCATCTGCCATCTCTCCGCCCAAGTCTCCAAACAATCTAAATCCTGCTGTATCCTCTGACAGTCCTCATCGCTATCCGCAATTCCACCAACCTTTGTGTCGTTTGCAAACTTACTAATCAGACCAGTTACATTTTCCTCCAAAGCATTTATATATATATACTACAAACAGCAAAGGTCCCAGCACTGATCCCTGTGGAACACCACTGGTCACAGCCCTCCAATTAGAAAAGCATCCTTCCATTGCTACTCTCTGCCTTCTATGCTTGTGCTTGTGTTCACAGAACTCCAGAAACCCAGGAACCTCAGAGGAAGACAAAGAAGTCCGACAAAGATGAAGACAGTCTTCGTGTTCACATGGAACTTAGCGGGATCCCTTCAGTTGCGCGCGGACGCTACCCCCCTGACCCCTACCACACAAACCGTAAATGACTCTCACCCCTGTAATACACGGAACCCCGAGATAACTAGCCCAGTGACAGCTAGCAATACCTCGAACTGGTGTGATAAGTTTATCACCTGGTACTCACTCTCATATGTAGTCAAAGCATTCTTAGTGCTGCTGATACTTTGCAGTGTCGTGCAAACGTTTAGAGTCAGGAAATGGTGAAACAGAGCATATCGCTCTCGCACCCCGGTATACAGATTTAGGTCCCCCATTTTCGGATTTCACCAGACCCCCGAACCCATTGGGACGGATCCATTTTGTTTAATGTATTCTATGGAATAAAGAGATGTAAACCTCTGTGTCAAGCCAGAGAAATTTGAGTGCTGCTATTTTGTACAGTTTAATATGTATAGATCATTTTTAGATTGTTTGTATTTTTGGATTGTTTAATTGAGGATTGTTTATTGAGAATAGTTAGAGGTTCCAGTTTTTTTATTTTTCTGTAATGCATGTATTAATGTCATAGCGTCCCGTAGAATTTTTTGATAATGAATGTATTTAAAATGGTTTAGGCAAAATTGTGTTGCATAGCATAGGACAGTGTAGAGCCTAAGCATGGGTACCCCGGGGATCAGAGGATGAAGACGCCATGGTAATGTGATCCTTCACGCTTCGCGTTGAGGATCACAAGGAGGGTTTGTAGCCATCTGGGATGGCCACGTCCCGATTACAAAATGGACACCAGCAAAGAATGCAGGGAAAATTGGACAATGCAAAGAAACAAGCAGGTGCAAGCTCTGCCTGTTGATTAGAACCTTAAATAGTCACACAGGACAGAAACTACCAAACGATTTACGTACTAATGAGCCATCTCCAGGGACAAAAGGGAAACATTTAGACACACAATGTTAGAATAGACTCCCCGGCGCCATAAGAAGCTAAGACAAAGCAGACTGACAGTCACCAGGACACGCCCAGCGATCAGGGAACCACCCCTCTATTGGAGGAAAATCGATACCTATGATTGGGAAAGATCAATTAGTTGAGGCCAAGTTCAAGGCCCGCCCAAAAGAGCGCGAAGCCCTTTACAGTATAAGAGGTATCACCCAAGGGAGAATCCTCCTCCTTTGGCTTTGGCTCTCAGCGAAGAGAGAGACCTGCCTAGCAGCTACAGCAGACCAAGTAAGTTCCCAGTCAACGCAGCTACGAGATAGATGCTCCTAGTTGCTACCCTGTAAACAGCTCAACCCAGCAGCTTCAGAACCGAGCAACGGCCATTGTTCCTCTGACTGAGTGGGCACCCGAAGCTAAGTATAGGCCTTAGTAATAGTGATAGTTTAGTCTGTAGAGTTTATGCATGAGTAGATTTGACTGTGTGTGTAAATAAATGAGCATTGCTTTTGAACTTACTAACTGGTGTATCGAGTCATTGATCAGTATTCGGTTCTGAACCTAGTGGCGGTGTCGAAAGATACCTGGCGACTCTTGAGCAAATTGATTAAATAAAGCCAAATTAAGGACCAACCAAAAGTTAGCAACAGGATGGGCTGGGGGGACACCAAACAACCTGTGTCCTAAGTTCATAGTGGGCATTCAGCGTCTTGCACAGCTGCAAGGCTGCCTTATAAGCTGCGGCAATGGTGTTCCGTGCCCGTCCACCCCGACCCACAGCCCAGCTCTGGCAGAAGCCCCTGTCCTGCGGCACAATTATCAGCAAACTATGGCATTGATGGACAAATTCCATACCACCTCTCGGTCAGCAGCCATGGCATCTGTTACACAATTTTTAAAAGCACAAATGAACCTCACCGCCGGAATTACTCCCAGTGGAGGCAGAGAATCGGGGAGGCCCCGGAGAATAAAGGGTCAGGCCCGCTAATCATATGCAAATGGCCTTTACTGTACGTGCTCCGCGTAATGCATTTACGCCACTGCCGAGGCAATGGAGAATTGCGATTTGGCACAAAATAGCGCCCGCCGAGATTTTGGCGTCAAAACCGATTCTCCGCCCAATCGTATTTCCTGATTCCAGCGTCAGCCGACGGAGAATCCTGCCCATGATTTTTAGCCACTTCTACCATTTTCGCTATGATGGAGAGGCTCTCCAACATGGCAGAAATCTGGGCAGTGGCCTTCCACAGCACGTGGCTAATCTGACTGGAGGCATCTCAGACAGTGAAATGCGTAATCCAAACCTCCTAGGATTAAGTTATTGGCACATTACAGTGCCCCGAGGAGACTGCCTCTGTGAATTACATGCAACAACATCACAAACACATCCCTTATATGATTTATTACATATATCGTACAAAGGAAATTACCACTCAACATTTCATTTTAACTGAAAAAAAACTGAGAAGGATGTCATCTCACAATTGTAAGTAGCGACCCACATTTAAACAGGTTCATCAGAAGTATTGGCCTTATAAACAAAGATTATTCAATGCTTTCAAAGGAACTTGCTGCTCAATTATGCAGCAAAATGTATGTTTATTTTAAATGCTTTACTACGTTTTATGGAAATTATTAATGATTTTGCATAACTTATCTTAACCAATCATTCACTTTTACCTTCCCAAGTGAAAAAAAAACATCCTATCCGGAATAACCAATATCTGTCTGGAGGTCAACCGGAGCAACCAGAAACTAACCAGAAAGTATTTGCCTCCCCCCCACCGGATTTAGCAGCTGACTTCATTGGCTATGTCCGGTTGTGATTTAAATGGAGTAGTTAAGTTGAGCTGGGGACAGGCAGAAGTCAAGCATGCCTCTTGTCCCGATTCATTGGCTCAGTGGTAGAACTCATACTTCTACGCTTAGAAAGTTGTGGGTTCAAGCCCAGCTTTAGAAACTATTTGTAGAATCCAAGCCCGATGCTTCAATGTTGTGTTGAAGAAAGGGTTCATTATTAGAGGTGAATTTTTTCAGATGGTATGTTTAACTGAGGCACCATCTGTCCTCAGGTAGAACTAAAATAAACTACAGCAGCATTTTAAATCGAGCAGGGATTCTCCAAGTGTCCTCAGAAAACATGACTAAATATAATTTGGTCATTAATCTGATTTCTGTCTCTGGAAACTTACGTTATGCAAGTTCATTATAGCCTTTGTCTCGGCACCACAGTTGCAATACATTAAAAATACCTAATTGGCCGTGAAGTGTTCTGAGATCTCCTGGCATCCTGAGGACATGGACGACAATTTATAAATGCAAGTTCCTCCTTTCTAATATATAATTACCCGAACAGAACTTTCACTTTTTCTCTCAGGTTGTCAATTACGTTCTTTCTTCAGGTACATTTCTACTGTGTATCATAGGAATTTGGAGTCTTCAAACCTGCCCCATCATTTAACAAAATGATGGCTGATATGGTTGTGGTCTCAATTCCACTTTCTGTCTGCCCCTATAATATTTGACTCTCTTCTCTAACAAAAATCTGTCCAACCGAGTCTTGAATAAATTCAAAGACCCAGCCTGCACTGCTCTCTGGGAAAGAGAAGTCCACAGACTAATAAATTCTCATCAGCTCCGTCTTAAAACGAAGACCACTTATTCTTAGTCTGCATCTCATAGTTCTAGTCTTTCCCCAGAAGTATAAAGGTCCTCCCTGTATCGACTCTATCAATTCCACTCAAGATCCTCTCTCATCCTTCTAAACACCAATGGATAAGGGCCAATCGTGTTCAATTTAAATTCAAAAGTTAAGACCCTCAACCCAAGAATGAGTCGAGCGAACAGCTTTTAGATGCCATTTAGATCTCATTTGAAAGAAGGAGTCCAAAATTATACACAGTATTCCAGATGTGGATATTTGTAGAAGCTCTTTCTATCTGTTTTTATATTACTCACTAGCTTTTTCTCATACTCAATTTTCTCCCTCTTTATCTTTTTTTAGCTATTCTTTGCCAATTCTTAAAATCTGATCAATCTTCTGATTTACCACTAATCTTTGCAGATTTGTACAATGTTTCAATTTGATACAATCATTAACTTCATTATTCATCAACGGATTGCACGTCCTTCTCAAATAGTCTTTCTTCCTGACTGGGATAAGTCTTTGCTCAGAGTTATTAAATATCTCCTTAAAAGCCTGCCACTGCACATCTGCAGTCCTACCTTTTAATTAGTTTCCCAGTTTACTTTTGCTAGCTCTGCCTTCATATCCTTATAGTAACAATTATTCAGGTTCTCAGACATACATTTCACTCCTTCAAATTGAACATGACACTCTATCATGAAATGATTGCTGTCAGCTTAACACTCCTTTACCATGAAGTTATTGATTCATCCAGTCTCACAGAAAATTACCAGACCACAATAACCTGCTCCCTGGTTGGCTCTAGAATGTACTGCTGTAAGAAATTGTCCCACAAATACTCTAACAACTTACTTTCCAGGCTACCTTTGTCAGTCTGATCATCCAATCTGCATGTAGATTAAAATCACCCATCATTTGTTCCTGTATATTCTGTCCTACAGTGTAACTATTCATAGAATCATAGAATTTACAGTGCAGAAGGAAGCCAATCAGCCCATCAAGTCTGCACCGGCCCTTGGAAAGAGCACCCTACTCAAGCTCACATATCTACCCTATACCCGTACCCCTGTAACTCCTACTTAAAGTGGGGGTTACAGGGTTACGGGGATAGGGAATTGTTAAAGTACCAAAAACTATTCCCACAAATTACCCCTTACCTTTCCTTTTTTACCCCTACCCAGACTGATTTCACATCTTGCTCTTGTGAGTTAAGATGGTTTCTCACTACTGTGCTAATGACATCCTTAATTCATAGAACTGCCTCGCCACTTTTTCCTCGTCTCCTATCTTTTTGAAATGTCAAATATCCTTCAATATTCATGTTCCAGCCTTAGTTAATTCAACCATGGCTCCGTGACGGCTATCAGGCCATATATATATTTATTTCTATCAGTCATAACAATTGATCCAGTTTGTTAGGAATGTTGTTCACATTCAGATACAGAGTCTTTAACTTTGTCTTTTAACCATTTTTGCAATCCCTGGCCTTATCTGCTGGTGCACTCTTAAATTTGTATCTCTGTCCCTTCCTGCCACATTCTGGTTATCTTTACCCAAATCATTACCCTCCTCTTGTACCTCACAGTAACTTCATTGCAGTGTTAATGTAAGCTTACTTGTGACAATAAAGATTATTATTATTATCAATAGACATCTACACTCACCCGATCACATCCATATCCCTCTCCCCTCCCCACAACATCTAGTTTAAAGTACTCTCTACCACCCTAGTTATATGACTCACTAGAACACTGGTCCCAGCATGTTTCAGATGAAGCCATTGGTACAGCTCCCATTTTTCCCAGGATTGGAGCCAGTGCTCCCAAATCAAAGCCCATTTCTATCACCTTCGTCTTTGAGCCATACACTTATCTCTCTAATCTTATTTGCCCTATGCTAGTTTTCCCATGGCTCAGGTAATCATCCAGAGATTGTTATTTTTGAGGTTCTGCTTTTTGATTTTGCTCCCAGCTGCTCATATTCCTTAAGTGAGCCCCTTTCCTAGACTTATTTACATCATTGGTAAAACATGGACCAAAACAACTAGATCTTCCAGCTCCCCCTGAACGTTCCTCTCCAATCCCAAGCAAATATTCCAAGCCCTGGCACTGGGCAAGCAATATGGCTATCTGCACTAATGCTCTCAGCTGCAGAGAACTCTGTCAATCCTCCTGCTATACCACTCTTTACATCCATTACATTCTTATTTGCTCCCCAACTTGAATGGCTTCTTGTACCATGGTGCCATGGTCAGTTCGCGAATCCGCTCTTCAGCCTCACTTTAATCCCACAAGCTGCAAGAACCTCAAACTGATTGAATGGTTCAATTGCAAAGGCTGAGCCTGGTCTATATCTATCTTCTCAATCCCCTTACCTGCCCCGCATGCAGCCAAATCCTTCTGTATTTTTAAATAGTTTGTTCTGTTTTCAAATTGCAAAATTTCAAGTCCGTTGAAAGTAGAAAAGTAAGATTTTCAAAACAAAATGGCCTTGTGACAAGAGTGTAACGAAGTCCCCCACAGGAGGTTGGTGAGCAAAATGAATGCACATGGAATAGGAGGTCATATACTGGCATGGATTAAGAATTGGTTAACAGGCAGGAAACAGAGAGTAGGAATAAACAGATCATTCTCCCATTGGTAGGTTAAGATTCGTGGGTTGCCACACAAACATAGAAAATAGGCGCAGGAGTAGACCATTTGGCCCTTCAAGCCTGCACCACCATTCAATATGATCATGGCTAATCATGCAAATTTATTATCCCACTCTCGCTTTCTCTCCATACCCCTTGATCCCTTTAGCCACAAGGGCCACATCCAGCCCCCTCTTGAATATATCCAATGAACTTACTCCAAGTGCTTTCCGTGCTCGAGAATTCCACCAGTTCACAACTCTCTGAGAGAAGACGGTCTTCCTCACCTCAGTCCTGAATGGCTTACCCCTTATTCTTAGGCTGCGGCCCTAGTTCTGGGCTTCAACATCGGGAACATTCTTCCCGCATCTAGACTGTCCATCCCATCAAGTTTTTATATGTTTCTATGAGATCCCCTCTCCTTCTTCGAAACTCCAGTAAGTACAAGCATAGTTGATCCAGTCTTTCTTCATATGTCAGTCCTGCCATCCCGGGAATTAGTCGGGTGAACCTTCCCTGGACACCCTCAATAGCAAGAATGTTCTTCCTCAAAACTGCACACAATACTCAAGGTGTGGCCTCACCAAGGCCCTGTATAACTGCAGCAAGACTTCCCTACTCCTGTACTCAAATCCTCTCGCTATGAAGGCCAGCATGCCATTAGCTTTCCTCACTGCCTGCTGTACCTGCATGCAAAACTTCAGTGACTGTTCCACCATGACACACAGGTCTAGTTTCATCCCCTTTTCCTAAACTGCCACCATCCAGATAATAATCTGCCTTCCTGTTTTTGCCACCAAAGTGGATAACCTCACATTTACTCACATTATATTGCATTGGCCAAGTATCTGTCCACTCAGCCAGCCTGTCCATACCTGCAGCCTCTTTGCATCCTCCTCACATCACACACTGCCACCCAGCTTAGTGTTATCTGCAAATTTGGAGATATTGCATGCAATTCCTTCGTCCAAATCATTAATGTATATTATGAACAGCTGGGGTCCCAGCACTGAACCCTGCAGTACTCCACTAGTCATTGCCTGCCACTCTGAAAAGGACCCATTTATTCCCACTCACTGCTTCCTGTCTGCCAACCAGTTCTCTATCCATGTCAATACATTACCCCCAATACCATGTGTGGTGATATGCATCACTGTAAATACACAAGGGGTTAATGTAAATACACTACGACTAAGTAAACACTAGAGGGAGAACCAGAGACGTCATGACATGCCGACATACAGCTAACGAATACACAGAATAGAACACGACCAATGGGCAGTCAAGACACCCAGAGGTGACACTACCAGAAGGGGGCATTACACAACCCATATATAAGGACAGGGCACACATGCTCTGTCTCTTTCCACAGGCAACATTTAGAGAGTAGGACAGGGGCAGATCAGAAGCATCACACACACCACGTGGCTTAGAGCAAACTGGTTAGTTAGACTGAGTTACTATAGCAAGATTAGCAGGAGAGTCGAACTCATAGAGAACTGTACTAATGGCTCAATAAATTACATTGAACTTACTTCAAAGTCTGGAGTATCTTTTGGTCAAAGCTGCATCGAGTTGCAGCCTGTGTTATCCCAGAGTACATAACACAACATGGTACCAGTAGTGCCTGTTGAATCTATATAGTTCAACTCAGCAAGATCCGTGACTACCAGCAACAGCACCCTGACAAGATGATCGAGATTCTGGTTCCTCAGCCGTTCAGGTAACGGCAATCTCAGTGCCAACTGGCGTGCATTCAAGCAGAGATTTGAGATTCACATGGTAGCATCCGACCTAGATAGCGTGGCCGATGTTGAAAAGATAGATCTTCTACTCACCATTGCGGGTGAAAGTGCAACAGAAATCTTCAACTCCTTCAAGCACTCCAAAGGCCAGGACAGGAGAGACTTCCAGGCAGTCCTGGACAAGTTTGAAAACTACTGCGAGGTGAACACAACTGAAATTGGTTAAACTGGCGCCTATACTCACCAAGAGGCAAAGGTAGGTTTGCAACAGAAGCAAACGGCAATTCTGATTGACAGCCATCTTGTGCAAGGAGCCGCATATGCGCAGTTCCCGAGAAGATGCGAACAGGCGAAACAGTGTTTTGCGGCAGTTGTGAAAAGAGTGCATAGTGAAGGAAAAGCGATCTGTGCATGTGCAATCCATTCCTACGCTCTACGTCACAAGTGTCATGAAGTCAAAGGTCCCGGCCCACGCCCACGTAAAGGGGAAATGTCCGAAAATAGTGAAAAAAATGTTAAAGCCAGAAAACACAATTATTTCAATTGGAATGACAGCACAATGCCTGAACTTCGACCAGTAGCTGAAAGTAACCGCCGCAGAACCCTGCAACAAGCAGTTAGCACGACCCAAAGAGATTATTTAGTTCTTGAAGACTACGACTCAGACGATGATTTCATCATTGGACGTGGCGACCTCAGTACCAAATCCGAACCGCAACGAGATGTGTTGTACATAGAAGACATAGACATAGAATTTACAGTGCAGAAGGAGGCCATTCGGCCCATCGAGTCTGCACCGGCTCTTGGAAAGAGCACCCTACCGAAGGTCCAAACCTCCACCCTATCCCCATAACCCAGTAACCCCACCTAATCCCCATAACCCAGTAACCCCACCCTACGGGCAATTTTGGACACTATGGGCAATTTAGCATGGCCAATCCACCTAACCCGCACATCTTTGGACTGTGGGAGGAAACCGGAGAACCCGGAGGAAACCCACGCACACACGGGGAGAACGTGCAAACTCCGCACAGACAGTGACCCAAGCCGGAATCGAACCTGGGACCCTGGAGCTGTGAAGCAATTGTGCTAACCACCATGCTACCGTGCTGCCCCGTTGAAGCATTGAAGCATTGAAGCATCCGACACAGTCATGGACGAGTTCTTCAGATTTGAGGATCCTAAGCCCACAGAGAGCGGCCTGATGCCAAGAGAGTGGTCCTTGCACCACGAAGAGTCCCCGACTCCACACAGAGAGTGGTCCACGCACCACGAAGAGTCCCCGACTCCGCACAGAAAGCGATGGTAGACTCCACGGCGAGACCACTGCACGTCTCCACACAGAGAACATAGAAAGATTCCACAGCGAGACCACTGCACGACTCCGTTGAGAGCGCACAGATCGACTCCACAGTGAGACCACTGCATGACTCCACAGAGGGAACGATGCCAGACTCCACAGAGAGAGCGATACAAGCCTCCACAGCGAGCTCGGTAACATACTCCACAATGGAAACAACGCAAGACTCCAGAGCGCAGTCCTTGCATGAACAAGACCATGAAGGTCTAGCAACCTTATCTGAGCAACCAGCAGCAGACGATGACAGTCTACCATGCTCACGTGAACAACAAAAAGACTATGACAGTCTACCCAGATTATTTTAGTCATCAGAAGACGACTCTGACAGTCTACACAGCTCATCTAACCGACAAGAAGGCACTGAAGGTCCACCCACTGTATGTGCGGCAAGTGACAAAGGCTTCACAATTCCCATACAAGATGTGCAACATCTCAGTGAGACTGACAGATCTCAGCTAGTATGTACAGAGGCACTCGACAATCAAATTGAGGCTGCTAGTGACTCCAGTGACACCACGTTAATTCAAACCTCATCTACTCGAGCCTCTCCACAAGAACCTGGAATGACTCCAGACGGGGAGCATCAAGAAACCAAAGGTGATTAAGGTGAACCAGAAATGGCTCCAGACGGGGAGCATCGACAAGCCAAAGATCATTCAAGTGAACTGGACATGACTCCAGATGGGGAGCGCCGAGGAATCAGAGACGGTACGCTCAATGAAACAGCAGATGCCACAAAGGACACTGACACAAGTAACTTTGTGAAGGACTCGAATTCTCCACTCGGTGTGGTCATTGAGCGCAACAAAGACAACAACAAGAAGCGTACCAGAAGCAACAAACACAACAACAAGCACGTCAATAACAACAATGACAACAGCAATAGAACAACAACTGGTACGACATGGTACAACTCTGCCCATGAAGGACAATGTTATTGCTCAGCTCAGAACAATGGTGAGAGTGCAAACATACCATGGCATGTCAACGCATCTTACCAATTCACGTTTGCTACACTCCGGACAAGCAAACCAGCTTTCAGGAAAGATGTCATCAAGAATTGCTACCACAAACATTTTAAAAAAGAGTCCACCTCAGACAATGAAGTGATTTGACCATTTGAACACCTCCTGATGACTTCTTGGTTACGTAAACACCAGGACACTGACGGCGTTCACAAGGGAATGACAACATCAACATCGACACTTCCATAACAGCACAAGAAAGCCACTCGCCCGTGTAAATTCATGAACTTTGGACTCGTAACTATTATTTGGTATTGTGTAATCCTCAATGTCATCATAACTATTCTTTGATCTTGTATCGTCATCACAGTCATCATAACTTGTACATGTCATCACTTATTAACTGTTTTTGTTCAATTTTTCTTTAACACTGTACAGAAAATATGTAACACATAAAAAGGGGGGATGTGGCGATATGCATCACTGTAAATACACAAGGGGTTAATGTAAATAAACTACGACTAAGTAAACACTAGAGGGAGCACCAGAGACATCATGACATGCAGACATACAGCTAATGAACACATAGAATAGGACACGACCAAGTGCAGTCAAGACACCCAGAGAAGATACTACCACAAGGGGGCATTACACAACTCATATATAAGGACAGGGCACACATGCTCTGTCTCTTTCCACAGGCGACACTTAGAGAGTAGGACAGGGGCAGATCAGAAGCATAACACCCACCACGTGGCTTAGAGCAGACTGGTTAGTTAGGCTGAGTTACTATAGCAAGATTAGCAGGAAAGTCAAATTCATAGAGAACTGTCCTAATGGTCCAATAAATCACATTGAACTTACTTCAAAGTCTGGAGTATCTTTTGGTCAAAGCTGCATCGAGTTGCAGCCTGTGTTATCCCAGAGTACATAACACAACACCATGAGCTTTAATTTTGCACACTAATCTCTTGTGTGGGACCTTGTCAAAAGCCTTTTGAAAGTTCAGATACACAGCATCCACTGGTTCACCCTTGTCCACTCTACTGGTGGCATCGTCAAAAAAGTCCAGAAGATTTGTCAAGCATGATTTCCCTTTAGTGAATCCATGCTGACTTGGACCGAACCTGTCCCCACTTTCTAAATGCTCAGTTATTTCATCCTTAATAATTGACTCCAGATTTTCCCCACCACCCATATCAGGCTAACTGGCCTATAATTCCCCATTTTCTTTCTCCTTCCTTTTTTAAGAAGTGGGGTTACATTAATTACCCTCCTATCCATTGGAACTCTTCCAGAGTCTATAGAATGCTGGAAAATGATCACCAATGTGTCCACTATTTCTTTGGCCATTTCCTTAAATACTCTGGGATGCAGAGCATCAGGCCCTGGGAATTTATCGGGTTTTAATCCCATCAATTCCCCCAATACAATTTCCTGACTAATATCCTCCTTCATGCTAGACCCTCTGTCCCCTAATATTTCCAGAAGGCTATTTGTGTCCTTCTTAGTGAAGATAGATCCAAAGTATTTGTTCAACTGGTCTGCCATCTCTTTGTTGCCCATTATGAATACACATGGTTCTAACTGTAAGGGACCTACATTTGTCTTCACCAGTCTTTTTCTCTTCACATACCTATAGAAGCTTTTGCAATCAGTTGTTATGTTTTCTGCAAGCTTACTTTCCTTTTTGTGTTTTCCCTCCTGAATTAAAACCTTTGTCTTCCTCTGCTGAATTTTAAATTTCTCCTAGTCCTCAGACTTGCTTCTTTTTCTGGCCAATTTATATGCCTCCTCTTTGGCTTCAACACTATCTCTGATTTCCCTTGTTATTCGTGGTTGAGCCACCTTCCCCGTCCTACAAATATGCTGGAAAGGGATGTTCAATTGTTGAAGTTCATCAGTACTCGGGGCCCCAGCCATTCACAATATTTATCAATGATTTGGATGGTGGGAACGTAATGTAATATTTCCAAGTTTGCAGATGACAGAAAATGCGGTGGGAATGTGTGTTATGAGGAAGATGCAAAGCAGTTTTAACAGGATTTGGACAGACTTAGTGAGTGAGCAAGAATATGGCAGGTGGAATGTAATGTGGTAAAATGTGAGGTTATCCATTTTGATAGGAGGAATAGTTGCACAGCGTATTTCTTATATGGTAAGAAATTAGAAATTGTAGATGAATAAAAGACTGGGTGTACACCTCCCAAGCACTTATTGCAAGTGCAGCCAGGTGGATTGCTGCAGGAAGAAAGCACCAAGATTTTCAGAGCGAGCTTTTATCAGACTCCTGGATGATGTGGAGCAGAGGTGTGACATCCTCTACCCGCATTCCCATAGATATCCATCAACCAAGGTCACTACCCCCGCCTCGGTGTGGCCAATAATGAGTGCCAGCTCACTGCATAAGAGAATGGGGCAACAGTGCCGGAAGATGAATGATCTTCATCACGCAGCCAGAATAAGTCTGCCTTCTGATGTATACCGCTGCACCCCTTAATACATCCATCACACCTCCATGGTGATCTCTAACCAAGCCACCTCTGGGATTCCCAATACTTCTCATGGCGCCCTCCTCACCACCATGCCCACTCCCCATGTTCCCCCAATAGATAATCTGCTCCACACATCCTGGCTCTCACTCATGTCCCAGACAGACCAGGCTTCATCACTATCTGACCTGGCAGGACTCCCGCCTACACTGTCCCCATCTGTCTCATTGCAGGACAGACACGAGCACAACTGGCGTGAGCAGGCACAGTCAGCTAGAGTCATGCCTGAGCTGAGATACCTAACACCCTTTGAGGTGAGAGTTGGAGGCGAGGAGCAGACTCCACCTGTGCAGATGGTGGAGCGGGGGTAGCAGACAAAAGTGATAACCATCAATACATGCAGCCATGGTGCGAGCCTCGCATGAGTTAACTTCCTCCCATCATTTATCCTTCGAGCTACACTAATGCCTTCGCGCTTGCCTTTCAGGTAAATCAGTAGACCAGCCTGGAACATCTTTTGCCCTCAGGGGACCACAAACCTGACAGCTCTGAGGGAGACAACTTGAAGACAAGCACCTAGGAGGCATCACAGCTGTCACTCACACCCTCCACCAGTGCAGATACTTGCATCTCGGTGGAATTAACTAGTTGGCATTCTTCTGGGTCACTGACTGGTGAGCATAACACAGCTGAAGATCCACAGCAGGTAAAGGAAGGAACATCCTAGAGAACTTGGAGGGATGCCGGACTCTGCTGAGCCACCGGCCGATGACGTGCCCCTGGGTCCGTTTGTCCAAGAGCAGTTGGAACTACAAAGACAGAGTCACGAGCAGCGGGAAGGAATGACCGAATCTCTCCTTGGACTGCAAGGCCGACTCACGGAGTCCCACTGCCTTCTGTCTGAGGAGATGGTGCCGTTACTCCAATTCAATGAGGCCAATATTGTGAGGGTGGCATCCGCAATGGAGACCTTGGCACAGGACATGCACTCCATGGTGGTGATGCCCGCCTCATGGCTCAGCTCATGACCTCCATGGATCCGAGTTGCCTCGGATGTTTCTTCCTCCTTCAGCTGTGATGTGCTTACCAGTCTGTGACTCCATGGCTGAGGGCATGAGCTCAATGTTTCAACTTCATGGTGCAGGCACTAGTGGGAACCCGCAAGTGTCTGAGGCAGAGGACAACAGGTATCTGGATCTCACTCCAGATGCCCCTTTATTCCATGGAGGAGCCCAGGGACCCCCAGGTACCTGAACAGAAGAGGGATTGGCAGGAGTGTAGCTCAGGGCATTCCACCCAGCAGTCCCTGGTGTGTGTCCAACCTATCTGACACTCCTTTATCTGTGAGAGACAAAACCCGCACAGTGAAGAGGGCAGAACTGCAACACCCATGAAGTCCAAAAGTAGGCCTCAAGGTCCAGGCCCCCAGGGGATGCCTGCCAAGGTCATCTCAGGCAATAGGCCTTGGAAAGAAGGAGACCTCCACAAACTCAGCTGTGGATCCTGGGGAGACACCTAGATGTAGAGGGAGGGTGAGGATAGCTAAGAAAATATAGGCATCTAGTGGACACGGGTGAACCAAGGCATGAGTAGAGATAAATCACAATTATAATATTACTCTTGTATTAAACACACTTTTTATACCCAGAGAGATCCCCCATGCTGTCATGTCATGGCACCATGGCAAACCCCCTGCGCACACTTGCCGCTTTATCCCTGTGGAGTGTGGGAATGGCAGCTCAACATCTCTCCCACCTCCACACTGATGACACAGTAAAGATGGGCCGCCGCTGGCACACTATCCCCCCACCCCATCAACCCCCCATCCACAAAAGGCAACAGCTGCCTCCTCCCCCAACATCAATGTTCAGGATCTCATGTCTGCCCTCTTTTCTAATGATGAAGGTGCCAAGGGCTGGCAAAGTGTTGAGAACACGCTACCTTGTACGCAAGGTGGAGTAAAACACCAACGGTGGAATTTAATGGAAACATTTCGAAGTTCATTTGTGGCGGGTTTTTCAGGGAGTTTCCCGCTGACTCTGCCGCTGAGTTCCCTATCGCTATCAAATGACACTTAGGGTGCGATTCACCGTCCTTGTTGCGCTCCCGCTCAAGCGAAACGGGGCCGGTGAATAGCGGTAGAGGTTGAAAAGGAGTACTACGCCAGTCGCCAAACAGTTTTCGATGGAACCGTCTCACTCCCAAAGGCGAAGTCAGGATCTCGCCGTAGCACAGCGAGAAACTAATTATCACCACTAAAGCCCTACTTCCATCCAATTAATGAGAGCTACGCCATATCCAATGGCCTCCCGTAATTCATCGGCCTCCCCAGCAAGTGGTCACGCAGACACCGATTAGTACTCCTTTTGAAAAACGGGAACCTGGTGGAAGGGCTTCAGTGGGGAGCCGAGGAGGTGAGTTGCCATCTTTGCTCACAGGCAAAGAGCCGGACTGCTGGGCTTGCGACCCCAGTGCTCGGTGGGAGACCCCCAGCTGTGGGGGAGAGTGGGGGGGAAGAGACAGCCCCACTGGGGTGGCCACCATGGTGGGGGAGGAGGCACTGGGGAGGGCGGGGGCAACCGGGGGGGCAACACCATGCCAACCCCTGGTTTGTGTGTACTGTTCCGGGGGGAACCCTTGTCCCTACCCATCTGCCCCACCTGCCACCTATAACCCCTGCCGACTGCAGAGGCCTCAGGCCGTGCAGCTGAAGGCTATTGCTGACAGGGAACTGGCAATCATGGTAAAGCGAGCACTTGTCATAACCAAAGTGGATCCTGTGGTTGGGCGGGCCATGTAGCATGTGGGAGTCATTGCCTAGAGTTCCAATCAGACAGCGATGCCTGGACACTGCAGGAAGCAACACCACACATGCAGCAGCCAACATCCGAACACCCAGGGAATGGGACACAACTCCGGAGACATGACCATGGCCAGGGGGCAGGTGAGTGCCATGGGGAGGGGACCAGCGCCGGTCCAGGTGACATTCTGAGCGGGTGACCGGCTACAGAGTATGGGGTCCGATGAGGGGGGTCCGCTGCAGCTGCTTGTGTTCCGGGTGAGGAGGAGGGGGGGAACCAATGGGGGAATGGAGGGTCCTGGGGTGGGAGCCACTGCTATTTGTCAGTCTGACATCCTCTCCCAATTCCTTACAGATACTGAATGCTATGGCAGAGATATTGTACCTAGAGCTTGCCCTAGTGCTCCTGCTGGTATTCCTGCTGGCGGGATGCCTGAGACAGCGACAGGGTCTGCAGATACTCAAGGTGCGGCCCACGTGCAGGGACCCACCCCACATCCTAAGGACCCGGCTGTCAATCAGGCCAGGGAGGTACCCAAGGGGGAGTCCCGCGATGGGCCAGGGTATACAGGCATCGCTGGTCGGTGACCACATGACAGACAGTGCACGAACAGGGAGACGGAATTGGCACCACATGGAGGAGGAGGACACCTGCTCCCGGTGGCCGTCAAGGGCACCACAGCTCTGAACTTTTATGCCTCAGGTTCATTCCAGGGCTCAAGCGGGGACCTGTGTAGCCTCTCACAGGCCACAGCCCACAGGTGCATCCAACAGGTCACAGATGCCCTGTATTCCCGGGCAGAGAACTACATCATCTTTGACAGGTACCAAGCCCAGCAAGATGCCTGGGAAGCAGGTTCTCTGCCATCACAGGATGCTCCAGGTCCAGGGGGGTCATGGATGCCATGCATGTTGCCCTGCCCTCATCAGGCCCTCTGGGAGTGCCCTCCGTTAGCAGAAAGGGGTTCCACTCCCTCAACGTACAGCTCATCTGCGACCACCAGATAAAGATAATGCACATGTGGGTACGCTTCCCGCGGAGTGTCCATGACAGCTACATCCTGGGGCAGTCGGTATCCACAGCCTCTTCAAGGAACACCCCAGGATGGGTGGCTGGCTCTTGGGGAATAAGGGGTATCCGCTGAGGATCTGGCTAATGACGGCAGTATGGAGACTGGAGGCTGAAGTGGAGACCCCGGTGCAACGAGATCCGTGCAGCCACCCGGTCTGTCATTGAGCCGTGCATCAGATTCCTCAAGATGCGGTTTCAATATCTCGGCTGCTCCGGTGATGCACCACCCGGAAGGTCGCCCACTTTGTGGTGTTCTGCTTTACCCTCCACAACCTCGCACAGCAGCAGGGCAACGTGCTGGAAGTTGGTGATGAGGAACATGAGGCTACCGAGGAGGAGGAGGAGGGGATGAGTACAAGGAGGATGAGGATGATGATGACGCGCCGGACCAGCAGGGCCTAGAGGACGAGGCCAGAGAGGAACCCGTGGACCAGCCGGAGGCTGCAGGACAGATGGCAGTGGCGAGGGTCTGGCAAGCCCGAGGGCCAGGGAGGCTCTCATACTCACCCAATTCACTTAGGACATGGCCTGGTGCATCACCCCCCAGTCCCATTTCCCACCCTCCCAGGGTATGTGTCACATCACTCCAGGGTTCTGGGACTGTGTCGGCACCATCAGCCGGTCCCTGTCAAGGGCAGGGAATGATGATAACCCGCACAGAGCCGAGCGCCAGTGCTCCTACCTCGTCCCATGGCCTCCGATGTCCTCTGGGGGCTCTGGGGCCAGAGGGCCCGGGCTCACTTGTCGGCAGCACATCCACAGCAGTGCCGCCCTGGCCCATATGCTGGCTGCGAGATGCGGCCTCATAAGAACATAAGAACTAGGAGCAGGAGTAGGCCATCTGGCCCCTCGAGCCTGCTCCGCCATTCAATGAGATCATGCCTGATCTTTTGGGGACTCAGCTCCACTTTCTGGCCCGAACACCATAGCCCTTAAACCCTTTATTCTTCAAAAAACTATCTATCTATATCTGAAAAACATTAAATTAAGGAGCCTCTACTGCTTCACTGGGCAAGGAATTCCATAGATTCACAACCCTTTGGCTAAAGAAGTTCCTCCTAAATTCAGTCCTAAATCTACTACCCCTTATTTTGAGGCTATGCCCCCTAGTTCTGCTTTCATCCGCCAGTGGAAACAACCTGCCCGCATCTATCCTATCTATTCACTTCATAATTTTATATGTTTCTATAAGATCCCCCCTCATCCTTCTAAATTCCAACGCGTACAGTCCCAGTCTACTCAACCTCTCTTCGTAATCCAACCACTTCAGCTCTGGGATTAACCTAGTGAATCTCCTCTGCACACCCTCCAGTGCCAGTACCTCCTTTCTCAAATAAGGAGACCAAAACTGAACACAATACTCCAGGTGTGGCCTCACCAACACCTTATACAATTGCAGCATAACCTGCCTAGTCTTAAACTCCATCCCTCTAGCAATGAAGGACAAAATTCCATTCGCCTTCTTAATCACCTGTTGCACATGTAAACCAACTTTTTGCGACTCATGCACTAGCACACCCAGGTCTCTATGCACAGCAGCATGTTTTAATATTTTATCATTTAAATAATCATCCCTTTTGCTGTTATTCCTACCAAAATGGATAACCTCACATTTGTCAACATTGTATTCCATCTGCCAGACCCTAGCCCATTCACTTAGCCTATCCAAATCCCTCTGCAGACTTCCAGTATCCTCTGCACTTTTTGCTTTACCACTCATCTTAGTGTCGTCTGCAAACTTGGACACATTGCCCTTGGTCCCAAACTCCAAATCATTGTTTAAATTGTGAACAATTGTGGGCCCAACACTGATCCCTAAGGGACACCACTAGCTACTGATTGCCAACCAGAAAAACACCCATTAATCCCCACTCTTTGCTTTCTATTAATTAACCAATCCTCTATCCATGCTGCTACTTTCCCCTTAATGCCATGCATCTTTATCTTATGCAGCAACCTTTTGTGTGGCACCTTGTCAAAGGCTTTCTGGAAATCCAGATATACCACATCCATTGGTTCCCCGTTATCTACCGCACTGGTAATGTCCTCAAACAATTCCACTAAATTAGTTAGGCACGACCTTCCCTTTATGAACACATGCTGCGTCTGCCCAATGGGACAATTTCCATCCAGATGCCTCGCTATTTCTTCATTGATGATAGATTCCAGGATCTTCCCTTCTATCTAAGTTAAGCTCACTGGCCTATAATTACCCGTTTTCTGCCTCCCTCCTTTTTTAAACAGCGGTGTCACATTTGCTCATTTCCAATCCGCCGGGACCACCCAGAGTCTAGTGAATTTTGGTAAATTATCACTAGTGCATTTGTAATTTCCCTAGTCATCTCTTTTAGTACTCTGGGATGCATTCCATCAGGGCCAGGAGACTTGTCTACCTTTAGCCCCATTAGCTTGCCCATCACTACCTCCTTTGTGATAGCAATCCTCTCAAGGTCCTCACCTGTCTTAGCCTCATTTCTATCAGTCACTGGCATGTTATTTGTGTCTTCCACTGTGAAGACCGACCCAAATAACCTGTTCAGTTCCTCAGCCATTTCCTCATCTTCCATTATTAAATCTCCCTTCTCATCCTCTAAAGGACCAATATTTACCTTAGCCACTCTTTTTTGTTTTATATATTTGTAGAAACTTTTATTATCTGTTTTTATATTCTGAGCAAGTTTACACTCATAATCTATCTTACTCTTCTTTATAGCTTTTTTAGTAGCTTTCTGTTGCCCCCTAAAGATTTCCCAGTCCTCTAGTCTCCCACTAATCTTTCCCACTGTGTATGCTTTTTCCTTCAATTTGATACTCTCCCTTATTTCCTTAGATATCCACGGTCGATTTTCCCTCTTTCTACCATCCTTCCTTTTTGTTGGTATAAACCTTTGCTGAGCACTGTGAAAAATCGCTTGGAAGGTTCTCCACTGTTCCTCAACTGTTTTACCATAAAGTCTTTGCTCCCAGTCTACCTTAGCTCGTTCTTCTCTCATCCCATTCTAATCTCCTTTGCTTAAGCACAAAACACGAGTGTTTGATTTTACCTTCTCACCCTCCATCTGTATTTTAAATTCCACCATATTGTGATCGCTCCTTCCGGGAGGATCCCTAACTATGAGATCATGAATCAATCCTGTCTCATTACACTGGACCAGATCTAGGACCGCTTGTTCCCTCGTAGGTTCCATTACATACTGTTCTAGGAAACTATCGCGGATACATTCTATAAACTCCTCCTCAAGGCTGCCTTGACCGACCTGGTTAAAACAATCGACATGTAGATTAAAATCCCCCATGGTAACTGCTGTACCATTTCTACATGCATCCGTTATTTCTTTGTTTATTGCCTGCCCCACCATAATGTTACTATTTGGTGGCCTACAGACGACTCCTATCAGTGACTTTTTCACCTTACTATTCCTGATTTCCACCCAAATGGATTCAACCTTATCCTCCATAGCACCAATGTCATCCCTTACTATTGCCCGGATGTCACCCTTAAATAACAGAGCTACACCATCTCCCTTGCCATTCACTCTGTCCTTCCGAATAGTTTGATACCCTTGGTTATTTAACTCCAAGTCGTGACCATCCTTTAACCATGTTTCAGTAATGGCCACTAAATCATAGTCATTCACGATGATTTGCGCCATCAACTCATTTACCTTATTCCGAATACTACGAGCATTCAGGTAAAGTACACTTATGTTGGCTTTTTTACCTCTGTTTTGAATCTTAACACCTCGATCAGTAACCTCTCCTAAGTTATATTTCCTCTTAACTTTTCTCCTAATTTTCCTTGTTGTTGAACCCACAACCTGCCACGTCGCTTACCATTAATGTTTTTACTTCCCGTTTTATTCCTTTTAGTATTACTGGTCCTATTAACTGAGCTCCCTTCAGGCACTGTACCTTGTCCTGTCGCCCTTTTTGATTTTTGACCATGGCTTCTCTGCCTTACACTTTCCCCCTTACTGCCTTTTGTTTCTATTTCTGTTTTACTACCTTCCAACTTCCTGCATCGGTTCCCACCCCCCTGCCACATTAGTTTAAACCCTCCCCAACAGCTCTAGCAAGCCCCCCCCCCCCCAGGACATCGGTTCCAGTCCTGCCCAGGTGCAGACCGTCCGGTTTGTACTGGTCCCACCTCCCGCAGAACCGGTTCCAATGCCCCTGGAATTTGAATCCCTCCCTCTTGCACCATCTCTCGAGTCATGAATTCATCCTATCTATCCTGACATTCCTACTCTGACTAGCTCGTGGCACTGGTCGCAATCCTGAGATTACTACCTTTGAGGTCCTACTTTTTAGTTTAACTCCTAACTCCCTGAATTCAGCTTGTAGGACCTCATCCCGTTTTTTACCTATATCGTTGGTGCCTATGTCCACCACCATGGCTGGCTGTACACCCTCCCCTCCCAGAATGTCCTGCAGCCGCTCCGAGACATCCTTGACCCTTGCACCAGGGAGGCAACATACCATCCTGATGGTATGTGGGGCAGCACGGTAGTATTGTGGATAGCACAATTGCTTCACAGCTCCAGGGTCCCAGGTTCGATTCCGGCTTGGGTCACTGTCTGTGCGGAGTCTGCACATCCTCCCCGTGTGTGCGTGGGTTTCCTCCGGGTGCTCCGGTTTCCTCCCACAGCCCAAAGATGTGCAGGTTAGGTGAATTGGCCATGATAAATTGCCCTCGGTGTCCAAAATTGCCCTTAGTTTTGGATGGGGTTACTGGGTTATGGGGATAGGGTGGAGGTGTTGACCTTGACTCGATGGGCCAAATGGCCTCCTTCTGCACTGTAAATTCTATGATAATCTATGACATCCCATCAGCGAGTTGGACATTTGCCCTGCCTCCACCTGATGTGTATCAGCAGCTGTATGGTGCTCACCAGATTGTGCCCCAGAAGCCTGACAATTAATGTTTCCCATCGAGGTGCATGTATCTGCACTGGTGGAGGGTGGGGATGACAGCTGTGACGCCTCGATCTTGTCTTCCTCGGAGCTCTTCTCCGAGGTGTTCTCCTGGGAGGGGGCCATCTGGGATCATCCGGCACCATCAACTGGATGACCTGCGGTAGAATGGACATGTGTTGAGTGGGAAGGTTGGGTCAGTCAATAAGGCAATAACAACTCATGTTTGACAGGTCCTCTGGATGGAGCCCAGTGGTTCCTCACCTCTGCGGCTTCCGCCAATCTCCATGTGGGTGATTTCCCTGTCATCAGCCACCCCAGTCACCTCCAGGTAACACTCCTCGAAGGAGCATATGATTATTAAGTCTGGCACACCAGTACCAGTCTCCCGGCGATTGTGGGAGAACGTTTCCTGAGGAGACACAGAGAGGGCATCATTAGCCACATGCGTGGTTCATAGTTGTGGGCGAGGGAGTGTGAAGGAAGGGTTGAGGGGGTGGAGGGAGGGGGTGCATGATGGAAAGGTTGGGGGGATGGAAGGGAGGGTCGGGGGGGATTGAAGGGAGGTGGGTGAAGTGAAGGGAGTATTGGGGGTTGCCTGGAGAGTTGGGGGGTGGATATTTGCGTAGGGGCAGGGGGGGGGGGGTGGTGTCTATACACTCTAACTGCCCGGTGTAGGTCCTTGACATTTTTCCAGCACTGGAGGAGGGTACTCCTGGTCACACTCCTGCAGCTTACAGCCGCCGCCACCTCGTCCCAGGCAGCCCTGGCTGCCTTGTGCCTGACCCTCCAAGATCCTTGGGGGAACTGGACATCTCTCTTGGCCTCCACTGAGTCCAGGAGCCTCCCCTGGTCTGCATCCCTGAATCTTAGGGACGGTCTCCTGGGCGCCATTATTACGAGCTGGCTGGGGTTGGCCGAGCAAGTGCAGCTTAAGTGCTGCTCGACCTAGTTAACGGGGGGCTGGTGAGCGCAGTGCCGGCAAATCGGCGAGCGAGCCTTCATTTGTGGCGAGAAGCATGTGGGCCTCATTAAGTGGACCAATTAGTGTTGAATAGAGTTGCCGGCCTTGCTGGGCCGAGCACCGGAAAGCTTGCGGCAGTTTCCACACAGTACCACACTTAGAAATCTTTCTGGAGATTGTCCACTGAATCATGTCCAAGTGTTCCCACCAGGACTGAACTGCATACAATTTGCAATTCCATTGGGGGCTCTATTCATATCGCGATTCAGAACATGCAAATAGGCCAGCACTCCGCCGGCGCAAATTGGAAGCATTTCTCGACCCAGAGGCAAGTGTAACTGCTGGGACCAGAATTTGCGCTAAAGAGCCTGTCAGCTGGAGCTATTTATAAGTGCTCCACTCACCACAGATGCATTACAGCCACTCAGATAGCTCAGAGAAGACCTACATCCTGATTTCAGGAGTGCGAGGTGGGACCACTGCTTGATGCCAATGACGAGAAGAGGGACACTCTATTGAACAGCGCTTGGGAGGAGGTGGCAGAGGCAGTCAGTTTTGTCAGCCTTACCCAAGCGAAGACAGCTGGTGATCCTGAAGGATGGAGGTCATGGGTGAGGCCTCTTACCTGAGAGGAGCAGCGTACTAGGGAGAGTTCCAAAGGCCATGATGCCATGTTTGGGCTGAGCTCTGCTGATCCTCTGCTTTCTCTGCAGTGGGGCAGTGCTTATGAGGAGTGCCAGCACCTGGTGGGCTACTGATGAGCTTGGCCACACCCTCCCCTTGCTAATACTGCTGAGGTATGAGGGTTTTCAGAGAGACTGGTTGGGTTGGCTCCCACATCACCAGTGGCTCTCTGAACATTCACAGGACACAATGAGCACTCAGCAGTGTGAGGAGCCAGGAGTGTGCAATAGCACCAACGGGGTGCATTTAAATCCACATACTTCAGCAATGGCGGTCTGAGCCAGGCCACCCCGATCCCAAGAGAGACACCCCAAGTCCATGGACTTGGTACCAAGTCATTTTCCACTACTGTACCCGGTCCAGCCAGCCACCCTCCCAGCACGCCCTACAATTTTTGAGCATTTTATTAGTCTCCTCCCCCCCCCGCCCCCCGCGGCCAACAGCCATGATGCCCAAGCCCCGCTTGTAAATACTTGCACTAATTTGCACCTGCGAGACTTCTGCCTAAGAGGGGCGGAGCACCATGGAGGGGTGGAGCATGAAGTCTCCAACCAGCGAATGACATTTCAATCCATGCAAACGACAGTTTTTTTCCATTGCGCGCTATTCTCCGCTCGATCGCAATTCTCACTGCCGGCTTCGTGAAGTGGAGAATTCAGCACTCTGTTTAATTAAGTGCAACTCAATTCAGTTCTGATGTGACCATTGCTATAATGTTCATTTCTTGGCAAGCAAACATCCAAAGAATTGTTCAGGATTGAATATGTATTAAGAACCCATCAGAAGTCATTTCTGAAAGTTATTTCTGAAACTCAATTCCTGTAAATCTAGCCAGAACACATACTGTAAAGGAGTGTTTAAAGATACTCTTCAGTGCCATTAATTTTACAATAATATGACCATTAAAGGTAAATAGAACAACTTTGAATCTCCAAGTTATGCTCACATTTTGAATCAGTTCGTTGTGACCCTGTGCCTTCCATTGGTGTCAGGTATGCAGGTTAGTATTGCGGTTGATTTAGGAGTTTGACAGCAATGCTGAGGCCTATGTAAAAAGTGGTGAAATGCTGCCAGTGTTACTGATGTTGAAACACTTGCCTGGATAATCTAAAAGAAAAACACAGTAATAGTGTAGTGTATTGCTTTTAAGTTGCTGATTGTAAAAATGAGTGGGCTATTCTGTCAGGTCTTCGTATCTTACTGAAAGTTTCAGCCTTCGGTCAGCTATAAGACCATAAGTCACAGGAGCAGAACTCGGCCACTCGGCCCATCGAGTCTGCTCTGCCATTCAATCATGGCTGATATTTTTCTCCTCCCCATTCTCCTTCCTTCTCCCCATAACCCCTGATCCCTTTATTAATCAAGAACCTATCTATCTCTGTGTTAAAGACACTCAGTGATTTGGCTTCCACAGCCATCTGCGGCAAAGAGTTCCACAGATTCACCACCCTCTGGCTGAAGAAATTCCTCCTCATCCCTATTTTGAAGGATCCCCCTTTAGTCTGAGATTGTGTCCTCTGGTTCTAGTTTTTCCTACAAGTGGAAACATCCTCTCCACGCCCACTCTATTTAGGCTTCGTAGTATCTTGTAAGTTTCAATAAGATCCCCCCTCATCCTTCTAAAGTCCAACAAGTACAGACCCAGACCTCCACCGTTCCTCATGTGACAAGCTCTTCATTCCAGGGAACATTCTTGTGAACCTCGTTTGGACCCTTTCCAAGGCCAGCACATGCTTCCTTAGATACGGGACCCAAAACTGCTCACAATACTCTAAATGGGGTCAGACCAGAGCTTTATACAGCCTCAGAAATACATCCCTGCTCTTGTATTCTAGCCCTCTCGACATGAATGGTAACATTGCATTTGTCTTCCTAACTGCTGACTGAACCTGCACGTTAACCTTAAGAGAATCTTGAACAAGGACTCTCAAGTCCCTTTGTGCGTCTGATTTCCTAAGCATTTCCCCATTTAGAAATCGTTCATGCCTCCATTCCTCCTTCCAAAGTGCATAAGCTCACACTTTTCCTCATTGTATTCTATTTGCCACTTCTTTGCCCATTCTCTTCGGCTGTCCAAGCCTTCTGCAGCCCCCCTCTTCCTCAAAAGTTAGTAACAGTGCCTTCAGTTCCTTCTTCCAAATTGTTAATGTATATTGCGAAAAGTTGTGGTCCCAGCACCGATACCTGAGGCACACCACTGCCAGCCTGAAAAAGACTCCTTTATCCCCACTCTCTGCCTTCTGCCAGGCAGCCAATCCTCTATCCATGCCAGGATCTTACTCTTAACACCATGGGCTCTTAACTTATTTAAGTCTCCTATGCGGCACCTTGTCAAAGGCCTTTTGGAATCTAAATAAAACATGCCCACTGGTTCTCCTTTGCCTAACTTCCTTGTCACATCCTCAAAGAATTCTAACAGATTTGTCAGACATGACCTCCCCTTGATGAAGCTGTATTGACTCAGTCCTATTTTATCATTCACTTCCAAGTACTCCGCAATCTCATCTTTAATAACGGACTCTAAAATCTTGCCAATGACCGAAGTCAGGCTAACAGGCCTATAATTTCCCGTCTTCTGCTTCCCTCCCTTCTTAAACAGCGGTGTTACATTACCTGCTGATGAATTAAAATGCGCATTTCCCCAAGAGAATTTTTAAATGTTCCAAATACTTTATTGAGATCAAAGTGGCCAAGCCAATCTTGTTATTCAGCCCTTCAGAACTACAGAGTTAAATGAAATAGTTAAATGCTTGTTCCATCCCCGAAAAGAAATTTAATATGGTGGAGCTCAGTATCAGAACACAAAAAACCCCTCTCTGAATCATTGAGATTACGGGGGTTGCCGTCCTTTCCATCTTTTTCCCCCTGACCCTGCCCCCCAACTTGGCTGGAGTGGGGAGGCTGCCTCTATTTAGCTGGAGGCTTCACCATGGGGTGGGGGAGTGAGTCTCCCTCCAACAGTAAAATGTCAATGGTATTGTAAAATGGACCCTAATTGATCCTTTAATTGTGGAAAGTGGCTGCTCGTCTCCTTGGAGTGGGCAACATCTTCGCTTCCAGTTCCACTATTGGGTAAGCACCTCAACCATGTTGGTGAACTAACCTAATGCAATTTAAACAGCCACTCTCCCCCTCAACTCACCTTCCACGTTCAATATTTGCCAATGGCACCATCACATCTCACGTTATTGTACAGGTTAATTTATTTTTTCTCTCACATAAACTGAACTGAAATTTGACCAAAGGAACATAGGAACAGAAATACACCGTTCAGCCCTGTGATAATGTTTCAGCATTCAATTAGGCTGGAGTTGATCTACAAACATCATTCACCTGCCTTGGTTCCGTAATCTCTAACAAAAAACTCTGGGAGGGATTCTACATTTCTGAAACTAAGTCCGATGCCCGACGCCGATATCATAATCGGCAATCAAGCGGAGAATCTACTCCGACGGCCAAATTGGGGTCGGCTTGTCGCCGGTCAGCCATGCTCTGCCCCCTCAGAAATGGCGTCATCGCGTCGCGCACGGCTGCAACGGCGTTGGCGCGTCATTGGCCGGCCCTCCCATGATACTCCACTCCCGATGGGCCGAGTTCCAGACGGCGCGGGACACGCGGAGTCTTAGTGGTCGGGAACCCCTTGTGGCAGCTGCGGACTGTGTCCAGCGCCGCCATACTCAACCGGGGTCCATGCCGCTGGCCGGGGGGGTTTCCGTGAGGTTTTGGGGGACTGGTCGGGGGTGGCCAGTGGGTGGCCTGTGGGGTCGCGGATGGCGGGTCGGGCCCGAGCACGTCCGGCGCCATGTTGTACGGCGCGCCCGCTGCAGGTCATCAGCCGTGTGCCTGCGTGCCCAGGGACACAGCCATTCTCCAGCTGCTTTTGGCACGGGAGCCGGGAGTTTCACCCACTGCCTCTGCTAGCTCCTCACTGGTCCCGAAATCGGTGCGGGATCAGCGTTGATTTTTCTCTCGTAAACCTCCCGTGGAGTCTCCGTTTGAGCCGCTGAAAGGGAGAATCCAGCCCTAAGTGTTGAAGCCAAAGTAGAATTTGTGGACTTTCACAACGGCAAAACTGGCGACGCACCTGGATCGATTCCGTTACTATTTAGGGTCGAGCACCAGCGCCACGTGGAAGACAAGCTGCAGCCGCATATACACACTGCACTCCCCACACACACGCCATCCCAGCCAACAAGATGGTAGCAAGGAGAGCAGCCCCAAAATTCACCGATGCCGAGCTGGACTCCCTCCTGGACTAGGTGGAGTAGAGGAGGGTGACCATGTAACCCGGCCTGGGAAGGAGGCTGCCAGCTGTGGCCGTGTGGCATGCCTGGGCACAGAAGGCAGAGGCGGTCAGCGACGTGGGCAACACCGTCCGGACCGGCCAGCAGTGCCGAAAAACACTTCTCGACCTCCTCAGGGCAGCCAGGGTGAGTAGGCAACACTGTGCGCCTGGCACCAACCCCCCTCCCACACACCCGTAACCATTCCCCCACCACACCTCCACCCGGAGGGTGAACAAACCCCCATCCTACACCACATGCCGGCACCCATACCGGCCTCCATGGCCGGCGCCCTAACCACTGAGGCCACCAGATACCCACCCTCTGTGTTGCATATGTCAGACTGTCTAACACTGTGATTTTCTGTTCCCCCTCCCCCAGGAGAAAGCCGCGTACAACCGCTGGGAGTGGAAGTAGACAGGTGGGGAACCCCCAGACCCGCGGTCCGTCACTGTGGCAGAGCAGGCCTGGACGTGGCCCGGAGGAAAGGGAGGTCTCGGAGGTGCAGTTCGGCCGCGGGCGAGGAAGTGAGACCCCGCTTTGTTGTGGTTCCCCGTGGCACGTGTGTCAACTCCCAACAAGACCAGCTGCACCCCCATACACCCTCACCCCCACTCTTACTCTCACCCCCACACCGCCCTCACACCACCCTCAGCCCCCACACCACCCTCACACCACCCACTCCCACATCACCCTCAAACTACAGGTAGGAATTCCCGAGGGCCGGTGTCAGAGGGTGGGCTGACTAGGATTTCGGGCTTCTGGAACGGACAGTCCCATCAATCGTGGAGATGCAGTCGCAGAGCCAGGGGACAGCATGAGGGGATGTCGGCGAGCATCCAGCACCTGCAGGTGCAGTTGGAGTAGTCCATCTGCGTGCAGCAGCAGGAGGTGGTGCCGACAATGCGTGCCACCCAGGTCAACACCACACGGGTGGCGAATGCAGTGAAGGCATTGGGGGCGACAGTTCTGGCTAAGCATGTCCAAAGCCTGGGGCACTCTGTGGCGGGTGCTGGCCAAGATCCAGGGCAGAGTTGCTGCTTCACAGGCAACCATGTGCCAGAGCCACCTGGACATCAGAGCGGCACTCCTGAGTGTGGCCCATCACAGCAAGCCATGGCTGGGAACGTCGGCAGCATTGCCCAGGCGCTGGCCTATGTGGCACAGTTACAGAGGGAGATGGCGCAGTCACTGTCTGATGTGACACAAACGCAGAAGGTGGTGGCACAGTCAATGGGTGATGTAGTGCAGTCCCAGACGGAGATGGTCCACTCCCTGTGCTTCCTGGCCTCAAGAGTGCGGAGCCTGGTCGAGATCAGAGTGGGCCTCCAGGACTGGCAGTGCCAGATGGCAGGGGAGCCTCAGGGGATAGCTCCGCTCACCCCCCCCGTCTCACAGAGTAGCCCGGGGGCCAAGGGCACTAGGAGGGAGGAGGAGGAGGGGCCCGTGCCAGTGACTCCAGCAGGTGAAGCGCCAGAACACCGCAGCACCTCGGACTCCCCCCCCCACCCACCCCCCCCCCCCCGCCCCTCCCCCTCCTGTCCATGGTGCATCTGGTTGCCAGCAGGCGGAACAGCAGCTTCACGCCACCTGGAATAGCCGAGCAGCAGCCGGGCCCATCCAGGCCTGGTCACCCTAGAAACCGCCTGCCAGCGGGGACACAGGTCGCAGGGTGGGAATCACAGCAAACTGCCTTCATTCCTGTTGTACCATCTAGGGAACCACCTAGACGTAGCTTTAGGGCCCGTAAGACCAGAAACTTAGACACCAGTTAAGTTTTTTTAAAACATTTTTTCTTGGCGTTTCTCACATTTATAAACAGTTGCATATATACATTACATTTTTCGTGCCCGCGCTAACTTACTTTATTGTACAGAGAGGTTTATTTTGTCCGTCATTTAACTGACCCTATGTGCATTTTGCTACCCTCTGGGTCGGTCTATTGTTCCTCCCCTTCCCCGATGTCCACCCCCACCCCCCTTCCTCCCCCAACTCCCCCCTCTGGCTTCAGCTGTGTTTATCTTTTATTTTCTGGGAAAGAGGAGGGGTAGCCACCACCTCTCCCTCCTCTTCTCTTGTGGTTTCCCCACCGTCCATCTGTCTACCCCCTCCCCCCCCCCTGTCCATCTGTTTCCGCCCCCCCCACCCCCCCCCCCCCCTCACCCTCACTCCCACAACCTTGGACATTGCCTCGGAGAAGGCTGTCCAGAACCCAGCAAGCTTGGGGCAAGCCCAAAACATGTGGGATGTGGTTGGCCGGGCCCCTCTGGCACCGCTCACATTTGTCCTCCACCTCCAGGAAGAACCTGCTCATTCGGGTTCTGGTCAGGTGCGCTCTGTGCACCACTTTGGGCTGCGTTAGGCTTAGACTTGCGCAGGAGGAGGTGGCGTTCACCCTGCTCAGTGCTTCGCTCCAGAGTGCCCATCCTACCTCAGTCCTCAGTTTGTCCTCCCATTTTTGTCTGGTCTTGTTCAGTGGTGTTCAGGCTCTGTCCAGTAGTTGTTCGTATATTGATGCACGGTCAATTGAACAAAGACTAGAGTTGGATACAACTGAGGCTTTATTGCTCTAAAATGTGTGGCCTCCCACAGCAGCTGGCAAAATGGCTGCTGAATGGAGGACACGCATATTTGTACTCTGCCTACTGGGTGGAGCCAGCAGGCAGGGACTACCGGCGAATCTGTAGTACAGGTCCTACCTTACATCACCTAATAAAGGTGTAACAGTGGTTTACCACATATAGTTTTCACATAGCCCCCCCCCACTCCTTATGCCTATTAGGTCCTCTAGTAGTGTGTTTTCTGGGCCCCGGGGTACCCTACTGTCTCTTTGCGGAGGAAGTGTTTTATTTGGAGGTCTCACATTTCCTGTCCATTTGCTAGTTTCCACTTCCTTGTCAGTTCATCCAGTGTCGCCAGTCTGTGCCCTGCGTAGAAGTCCCGACCGTCAGTGTGCCGCCCCCGTCCCACCTCCATCTTTTGAAGGAGGTATCTAGCATGGCTGGGGGGAATGCGTGATTGCCGCAGATGGGGCCATGGGGGACATTTTAGTTATCCCGGAGTGTTGTCTCAATTGGGTCCACGTTCTCAGTGTGGCCGCTACATCTAGGTTTGTTGTGTATCATGCTGAGGAGGATGGGAGTGCTGCTGTGGCCAGGGCCTGGAGGGTCGTTACTTTACAGGATGCTTCCTCCATTTGTACCCAATCTGTGTCAGGTTCTTGTACCCATCTCCCCACACTTTCTGCCGTTGCTGCCCAGTGGTAGTATTGTAGGTTTGGTAAGGCCAAACCCACTTTGACTTTTTCTTCTTTGCAGTGTCGGTTTGGGAATTCTCTCTCTCCCCCTCCCCTCCCCCCTCCCCCCCGCCCCCCCACACACACACACAAACGCCATGATTAGACTGTTTACAATTTGGAAAAAGGCCTTGGGGATGAATATCGGTATGGACCTAAACAGGAAGAGAAACCTTGGCAGTACGTTCATCTTGATGCACTCTCCCCACCAGGGAGAGTGGGAGTGAGCCCCACCATTGAAGGTCTTGACGAATGTGATATAAAATAGTTACTTTAGAGATATTAGTTACTGTAATGTAGAGATAGGCCAGTCTCATCCTGGTGAGTTCACAGACAAAGGATTTCAGACAACATGGCAAAGCAAGGAGGAGGTGTGTCCAGCTACGGAGGGGAAAAGGATGCTGGGTAATAGGGGGCCAGAGGAAGGGATTGGAAGTGAGCCAATTAGGATGTATGGCCAGGTTAGGAGTATAGGATGATCTATGGGAATCGTGTATGTGAAACTTGATGCCAGTTGTGTGAGTAGTAGAGATCCCTTTGTCCTACAGACTCACTTGATTCCGGAGGTGTACAAAGCAAGATGTGCTTTGTACCGCTGTGAATTGAGAAAGACTTGCAAGTCAAATAAAATAACAAATGCTGTACCTGCAAATCCATCTCGACTTTTATTGAGGCCAGACTGACGGGTAAAGAAAGTTGGGATTTGTCAGTCTTTTCTTACTTCCTCCACCAGGCTGGTCAGGTTCCACTTGTGGATCAGTGTCCAGTCTCTGGCGATCTGGATCCCCAGGTAACGGAATCATTTCTGGGCCGTTTTAAATGGGAGCTCCTCCAGCTCTGTCCCTCCTCCTTTTGGGTTCACTGGGAATGCCTCGCTTTTGCCCAGGTTAAGTTTGTAGCCAGAGGTTTCAAAGTCTTTCAGTATTTGGCAGTATTGGGTTCAATCGCGAGTGCGAACAAGAGTGGGAACAGGGAGCAGCCCTGTCTTGTTCCTCTCTGTCGCTGGAAGTATTCAGAGCTGGTGGTGTTAGTTCTGACACTTGCTTTGGGAGCGTTGTACAGGGGCCTCACCCAGGCGGTGAACCCCACTCCTAGCCCAAATCGTTCCAGTACCTCAGGGAGGTAGTTCCACTCGACTTTGTGACCACCTCTGCCCTCCAGCCTTTTGGCCAGGACCTTTGCGAGTATTTTCGCATCCACGTTCAGCAGTGAAATGGGTCTGTATGATCCACATTCCATCAGGTCTTTATCCTTTTTGGGTATTAGTGAGATTGTGGCCTGCGCTAGCGTTGGGGGCAGGGTGTCTCTTGCCAGTGAGTCTGCAAACATGTCCCTTAGGTGTGGGGCCAGGACTGGTGCAATTGTTTTGTACAAGTCCGCTGGGCACCCGTCGGGTCCCGGTGCCTTCCCCGCCTGCATGGAGCTGATGCCCTCCATGATTTCTCCCAGGTCTATTGGTGCTTCCAGCTCCGCCCGTCTGTCTTCACCCACAACTGGTAGTTCCAGTCCATCTAGGAACTGTTTCATCCCCGCGCCCCCGTTGGGGGGCTCGGAGGTGTACACTCCCGAGTAGAAGGTCTCAAATGCCCAATTGACCTCCTTTGGTTCTGTTACCAGTCTGCCTCTGCTATCCTTTACCTGCGCTATTTCCCTCGTGACTACCTGCTTTCTCAGCTGGTGAGTCAGTAAGCGGCCAGCCTTGTCTCCGTGTTCATCCCCGTGTCTGGCGGAGTTGGTACACTGCTTTCCTAGTGGATAGCTGGCTAAAGTCCATTTGCAGCTTTTTCCTCTCCGTCAGCAGGGCCTCGAAATATTTTCTGTCGACTTCGAGGATGGAGTCCACCAGTTGTTGCCTGCCACCCTCTCTTCCCTATCTCTGCTTGCCTTGTAGGCAATGATCTCTCCTCTAATGACGGCCTTCAGTGCCTTCCAGAACGTGGAGGGTGAGACGTAGTCACCTATGGCCTGCGATGTTTTTTGACAGGAGGCCTTGTTGGCCAGGAGGTCCATGTCCAGCCTCCACGTGGGGCTCTGGGCCAGGTCTGTCTCCAACCTCACATCCATACTGTGTGGAGCATGGTCGGAGATAACGATTGCGGAGTATTCCATTCCCATGATCCCTGGAAGCACCGATTTCTCCACTACAAAAAAGTCGATACGGGTGTAGACCTTGTGTACTTGTGAAAAGTATGAGAATTCCATTTCTCCCACGTGCAGGAACCTCCATGGGTCCATCACCCCCATCTGTTCCATTAAGGCTCCAAGCTCCCTAGCCATGCCAGTCTTTTTCCCTGCTCTGGGGTTTGATCGGTCGGTCAGTGGGTCCTGTCTGCAGTTAAATTCACCCCCCTAATCAGTCAGTGTGAGTCCAGATTGGGAATTTCCGCCATGGTCTTCTTTATGAATTCTGTGTCGTCCCAGTTGGGAGCATACACATTTACCAGTATGACCGGTGCCCCTTCGAGGACACCGCTTGTGGTGATGTGCATCAATGTAAATGCATGTAGGCTAACTAGACACTAGAGGGAGCACCAGAAACATCACACACACACACTCAGCCAATAGATCAGTTAGATAGGAGATGACCAATGGACATTCACGATACACAAGGAGGTGACACGACCACAGTGGGGCATTGCACCAACCCATATATAAAGGACACCACACACATGATCTGCCTCTTTCCAGTGGAGACAGTCAGTGAGAACAGACACAGGGTTGATTCAATATTACACCCACCACGTGGATTGCAGCAGCTGGTTAGTCAGTCTGGGTAGCTATAGTACGATTAGCAGTAGTGTCGAACCCGAGTAATAGAAGTGTAAATAGATTAATAAACGTGTTGAAGTTATCTCCACGTCTGAACCTTCCCTTATCAAGTGCACCACAAGGAAGCCACTTATGTTACACCTACAACGTAACAAATCACCGCTGACCATGACGTACCGTTCCACTGGGCCCGTAACTGTATTGGTTTCCGTAAACCTCGTCCTTTTGCTAATTAATATTGCCACCCCCCTAGCCCTCGTCCCGTAGCACGAGTGGTATGTCTGTCCTACCCAGCCCTTCCTTACCAGCAGTTGGTCCTCTCCCCGAGGTGTGTCTTTTGTAGGTACATTATGTCTGCTTTTAGGTCTCTTAGGTGGGCGAAGACTCTGGATCTTTTCACTGGGCCATTGAGTCCCTTACATTCCAGGTAGCAATCCTGGTGGGAGGGTTTCTGTCCCCCTGGTCCTGCGGGATCACCCATACTTACCTGGTGGATGCATCCCTCAGTTCCGGGGTTTCCCCTTGTTAAGGGGCCGTCCAAAATGGCCACAGTCACCGTTCTCTCCATGAGGTCAGGTCCCAGTGGTCTGGGATTTCCCTTTGTCCAGGGGGCACCCAACATGGCCGCCAGCCATGTGTACGCCATGTGGTGCACCCCTGCACTCCAGGGTCTCCCTTCGCCCTGAAGCCCTCCCAAGTGGCTGTTTGCGGCGCCATCTTGGTTCCTTGCCCTGCTCCGTGCCTGCCGAGGCCTGTGTCTGTACTGCTTCTCTACCTCGCCCTTCTCTTTTGTTCTGCACCCCCCCCCCCGACTTCTCCCCAGCCCCTGTCCCTCTTTCCCCTCCCTGTGCTCTCCCCCCACTTCTGCCCCATCCCCTCCCCCTCCTTGTGCCAGGCACTGCCTCTCACATGAGAGGTGCGCCGCGGCTCTCCTTCCTTCCTGCCCTCCCGTGTTGTCCCTCCTCGCTAGTGCCGTGGCCCTCCTCCCAGTCCTTTCCAAGTTCCTTACTAGCCCTTGTCTCGCCCTCCTGTCTGCTTTTCTCACCCTCACTTCCCTTGCTCCATTCCCCCCCTATCGCATTGAGAGAGGAGACAAGCCCAGAAACGAGGCAGCACAGTCCCGCGCAAAACATAGAACACGTGCACAGTTCACGACCTTATTGTCTCTGCGGTCTGCCCTCTGCTCTTTGTTCCGTTTCTTCCTTTCTTTTCCGTCCCCGTGGCTTTCAATGCGGTTGCTGCTGTTCCTCCCCCAGCTTGTTCGATCTAACAAACTCATCAGCCTCCGGTGGGGTGTTAAAATACAGCTCCTTCCCCTTAAATGTTCCCAGAGTCTGGCCGGGAATAACATCCCAAATTTCATTGTACTTTTGTAGAATGCTGGTTTTGCCCTGTTGAACTCATCCCTTCTTTTGGCCACGTCCGCCCCAATGTCCTGATACACCTTATGTTCTTCCCTTCCCATGTGCTCGATCTTGTCTGCTGGGCCTACTTTAGGATTCTCTCCCGGTCTTGGAACCGGTGCTGCTTTGCGATAATTGCTCTGGGCTGCTCCCCGGCTTTGGGCTTGGGTCGGAGTGACCTGTGCGCCCTGTCTATTTCTGGGGCCAAGAGGACTTACAACACCAGGTTAAAGTCCAACAGGTTTGTTTCAATGTCACTGGCTTTCGGAGCGCTGCTCCTTCCTCAGGTGGGGGTTTAGAAATCCTTCCCTTCCCACTAGCTTGCCCAGCATTTGGACGATGTAGCCTGTTGGTCACTGCGTCCCGCTCCCGCTCCGCTGTTTGATCCGCCATCCTTTTCCCTTCCAGTCTGGCCCGAACCTCCATCACGCCTTGTGTGGCCGCCTGCCTGCGTGTCCACCGCTCCTGCGCTTTCCCCTCGCTGCTGCTGCTCCTTGTGTCTCGCCGCCCCTTCACCTTGTTTTTTTTTTCTCCAGCCATCTGTCTGCCTCTCTCTCTCTCCATGTTGCTGTTCCTGACCCTGAGGTTGCTCTCCTTTCCCCATTAATCTGTTCTCGCTGGGTCTGGTCTGCCTCAGGCTTCATGTTTGGGTTTCTTTGTTTGTCCGGTTTTGTTTTTGCTTGTGGTTGGTTCCCTTCCTTTCCTTTCTCCTTCTCTTTCCCCTTCTCTCTCACTGGGTCAGGAGGGTCGAGAGAGAGGTTTCTAGTGTCGCCGCTCACCTCGTGGTCGCCACCGGAAAGTGCGGGGGCGGGGGGCCCTCTCTCTTCGTCGCTCGCTCCACTCCCGAGCGCTCAGGTCTCTGACTTGCTCCGTTTTGGAGTTCGGGTCGTCACTCCTCTTCTTCAGCACTCTCTTGCTGTGCGAGGACAGAGTTGGACCAGTTTGCGCGCTTAGGCGCAAGTTCTCCTTGGGGAACAAGACGCAACTGTGTCCCCCCCTCAGGAGCTCTTCTACCCGCGACCGCTCTCGTACCCCGCCGGAATCAGTTGAGTTGAGACGGGTGCAGGGCACAGTTTAGTTATAGGGGCTAGGGTACAAACCTGGAAATATTTGTTCAGATTAAACACCTGTTACCACTGTTACAACCTGCCATAGGTCAGATGGGTGTGAGGAGTGAGCTGGTCTGGGGTGGCCAGAAAGTGGGGGAGGGTATGGGCAGATGTTATAGGTGGCCGAGGCTCTCCTTGCAGGCTGTAGAAATGGCGGTCCAGGACTGGACATCATCCAAGTTCCGTGGGGGGTCACCCTGGCCACTCAGTTTGTTTCCCCATCACCCCACCCACCCCAGCAGCCCGGTCAGTGTCCGGCCCGCCAGCCCACAGTCGCTCCTCTATGAGTACTACCTCCTCTCTCTCTCCCTCATCAGCCACAAAGCCGATTTCAAGATTTTTAAATGCACAAGCGAACCGCGCCATCGGGAACTCAGCCCATCAGAGGAGGAGCACTGCGGGGGCCCTGGAGAATACCATGTCAGGCCCGCTAATGATATGCAAACAGGGTTTACTGTATGTGCGTTTCGGTACGCATTAACACCACTGTCGAGGTGACAGAGAATTGCGATTTGGCAACAAATTGGCGCCCGTAACGATTTTGGCATCGGAACCTATTCTCCGCCCAATCACTTTTCCTGATTTCAGCCTCAATCAACGGAGAATCCCGCCCTATCAATCTCAGTTTTGAATTTTGTCATTGGCTTACAGCTGAATGCATGAGAAAGTTCCAGATTTCCACCAGCCTTTGTTTAAAAAAAGGAATTCTGACATCACCTCGACCTCTAACTTCATGATTTTGCCAAGGAATGTGCTCCATTCGATTTCACCCTTACACAGCTGAGTCTGAGCTGCCCCGGTAATTGGGGCGGGGTTTCCCCTTAACAAGGAAAAGCCACACAGTATAAAAACCCTCACCTGGGTGCAAGTCAGGGAGGGTGGCCCTTCAGGGAGAGGAGTTACATCTTTTGTAGTTTTGTGCACACTGTAAAAAAACCTGTTAATTTCTACCCTACCGTGTGTTCCTGTCGTCTCTGCTGTTGAGGGGTGACTCTGCTGCACCCCTCAAAGGCCAATCTATTCTTCTGAAATGCAGTACTCAGAATTGAATGCAATACTCCAGCGGGGATTAAAGTGGCTTGTGTAATTGTTAACAGCGGGCACTATTTATTGGGGCCATTAGGAGTGGGAATCATGGTGGACAGGTGACTTAATCAGGTGTGAGCTTCCGGATGGTGGGTAGAGTTTAAGGGATCAAGTCGGTGGCAGTTCAGTGGTTGGTCAGACTTCATGGTGTCTAGTGGCAAGAATATATTTTCATAAATTTTCAAATATTTACAACTTTTCCAAAATAAATCATATCTTCAAGATTAAATCAGTGGCAAATGGGAAACCTGTGCCAGCTGTTATACAACTGGTTGAAGGCAGCATGCATCAGGTGAGAGGATGCATATGGATTGTAGGTGTCCTATGGCATACCTGAAAGTACAGGTTCAGCTGGCAAAAGTTCAGGTTCAAGTGGGAGGAGGTCACTGTGGGATGGGCGGACTCTTGTGGTGTGGTACATGGATGGACAGGTGCACCGAGGTGTTCTTCTTTTTGCCTGCCTTGCTCTTACAGCTCAGTTTGTGGAATTGCAATGAGTCATACATCCTGGGCTGGATTCTCCGCTGTCGGGATTCCCGTTTCACTGGCAGCCCAGGGATTTCCCGACGGCGTGGGGCGGCCCACAATGGGAAACCCCATTGGCCGGCTGGCAAGGTGGAGAATCCCGGGGGCCCGCCATACCAGAACTCTCTTCCCACAACCTTTGGATAAAAAGGAAGTGTGGATTCACCAGAGGAGTGGAGTAGCCAGACAACAGTGACCAGAAGGTCATTGGGCGGAACCAGAGGGAGAAACTGATCAAGAGCAGACAATCAGAGCAGGCTTAGTTGCCAACAAGCATTGGTGCATCACTGTGTGTTGTAAACCCGCACCAGTTACCTCCTATTCTGAAAGGCAATGCCATACACGGTTGAGGCTCTTCTGTGAAGTGATCACTGACCTGTGTGCAGCCCTTCAACAGGACCTCCAGCCCATTGGATGTGGAGGGAACCCGATTCCGGTCTCCCTCAAGACGACTGCAGTGGGGAATTCCTGTGCCACTGGGTCTTTCCACAGGTCTGCAAGGGATCTGTGTGGCATGTCAGATGCTTCTGCACTTCGGTGTATAAAGGGGATCACCAACTCCCTGTTGCAAAGTGCTAATTATTTTATCAGGTTTTGAACTGATGCAGAGAGCCAGGCCACAAGGGATCTGGGCTTTGGGGCTACTGCTTGGTTTTCACAGGTACAGGGACCGATGACTGTACTTTTGTATAAGCCACTTCCTTTGATCTAATGCTATCTTTAACTTCTTCTGTTAACCACGGTTGACTTACCCTTTGCATATTTGTGGCCAGAGAAATCTGCTGCAGATCGTGTAGCATTTCTTTAAATACTGGCCATTTCCTGTCTACTGCAAAATCTTTTGGTGTAATTCCCAATCCACCATAGCCAACTTGCCCCTCATACCTTCCTAAGGTCCTTTCTTCAGATTCAAGACACTAGTAACTAACTATTGCTCTTCCCCTCTTCTTCCTCCTCTCCTGTACAGCTGAGCCCCTGGTGCCATGAACTTGGCTCTGGCTGCATTCCTCCAAGGAACCAACATTCTCACCAGCATCCGAAATGTAAAACCAATTAGTTAGCAGGACCTGAGGGGACTCCTGCACTACCTGCCTGGTTCTCTTAGACTGCCTGGTGCTCACCCACTCCCTTTCTGTCTCCTAACCTGCATTGTGACCACCTCTCTGAATGAACTATCCACGTTGCTCGCAGCGGGTGCAGCACAGTGTCTCCAGCCGCTGATCACCCTCCAAACCCCAGAGTTCCAGTTTCTGCAGCTGGTGACACTTCCTGCACTTAAGGTCATCTAGGTCATGGGTGGCATCCATGACTTCCCAATTACTACAGGACAGGCATCCCATGCGAATGAGCAGACCTGCCATGCCTTAACTTTACTTCACTTAGGTTAACGTTATTTTACTTTGGTTTACTTCTATTAACTTTATTTTGCTTGGCCTTAACTTGCTAAACCTTGGAACTGTGATAAACCTTGCTACTACGCATACATTTGACCAATACCTAACACACTTTAATGATTTAAATGATTATTTAATTTATTTAATGATTATTTAAAACTTTAGGGTGGCACAGTGGTTAGCACTGCTACCTCACAGTGCCAGAGACCCAGGTTTGATTCTGACCTTGAGTGCCTGTCTGTGTGGAGTTTGCATGTTCTCCCCATGTCTATGTGGGTTTCCTCCGGGTGCTCCGGTTTCCTCCCACAGTCCAAAGATATGCAGGTTAGGTGGATTGGCCATGCTAAATTGCCCTTGGTGGGGTTCCGGGGACAGGGTGGGGAATTGGGCCTGGTAGGGAGCTCTTTCAGAGGGCTGGTGCAGACTCAATGGGCCAAATGGCCTCCTTCTGCACCGTAGGGATTCTATGATTCTATGAAAAGCGGATTCTCCGTTCCTGATACTAGTGTTGACACCGGCGCAGGATTGGTAGAGTTCCACGAAGGCAAAACTGGCACCACACCTGGACCGATTCAGCAACTGCTAAGGGGCTAGCACCGGCGCCGCATGGAACACAATCGATTCCATGAGAAAAGGTGCCGGAATCACCGGGTTCGAGATTGACACTCAGGAGGCTGACAAGCTGCAGCCGCAGATACACATTTCACTCCCCACACACACCATCCCAGCCAACAAGATGGCAGCGAGGAAAGCGGCACCAGGATTCATTGATGCCAAGCTGGAGACCCTCCTGGACGTGTTGGAGGAGGGTCTGTTGACCCTGTACCCCGGCCCGAGAAGGAGGCTGCCAGTGGCCGACGTTCACCATGCCTGGGTGCAGGTGACACAGGCGGTCAGTGCCGTGAGCAACACCGTCCAGACTAGCCAGCAGGGCGGCCAGGGTGAGTAGGCAACACTGTGCCCCTGGCATTAACCCACATCCCAAATACCCGTAACTCGACCCCCACCCCTCCACCCGGAGGACGGCCGGACCCCACACTGCACCACATGCCGGCACCCATACCGGCTGCCATGGCCAGGTGCCCTGGCCACTGAGGCCACCAGCTACCCAACCCCTTGGCTGCGTGCGTCTGACTGTCTAACACTGTCATTTTCTGTTCCCCGTGACACGTGTGCCAACCTCCCCAACACCACCCTCACCCCTACACCGCCCTCAGTATCACCCTCACCCTAACCCCCACACCACCCTCACCCCAACCACCCCCTGGCCTGCAGTCTAATCATGCCTCTTGTCTTGTGTCCTGCAGGACCTGCTGTTGATGGGGCGGGTCCATATGGTGTCCTCCACTCCCAGCCAGCGGCACAGCCGGAGCCCCCCCATGAGCCAAGCAGTGACACTGAGCAGCTCAGACGGCAGCCCTCGACCAGAGATTCAGGAAACACCGGAACTTGAATCCGATGTTAACACAGATTTCCCGTCACGGCTGTCTACAACACCCGCCACAATCCCAGACACTCACCTCGGTTGGGAACTTCAGTGAAGAGGCTCCTTCACTATCTGGTGTGCACTGCTCAGCTGCTCTGGTACAGCAGGGGGAGGTAGAAACTCCCGTGGGCCGGACTGTCGGAGAGTGGGCCGACCCCAGGGTCGAGCTGCTGTCCAGACGGGCTTCTGGAACGGACAGTCCCATCAATCGTGGATATGCAGCCGTAGGACCAAAGACTACATGAGGGGTTGTCGGCGAGGATCCAGCACCTGCAGGTGGTGCCGACCATGCATGCTACCCAGACCAACACCGGACAGGTGGCATCACAGTGGAGGCATTAAGGGCGAGGGTTTTGGCTATGGTGTGTGATGCACGATCAATTACACTCAAGACAAAGTGATTTCATAACTGAAGGCTTTAATCTGCTGGAACTCTTCCCCAGCAGCTTCGCTACAGAAAGTTAAGGCTGCTGATACGGCACCGGTTCTTATACTCCGCCTGTCAGGGCGGAGCTACATATCAACAGCCAATGGTAAACTCCTAGGTTTAACCAATGGTCATCAGTCTCTTAGGTACAGCAATACCTGATAATACCACTGTGGTAGTACCAGGTATTGCGGTACCTAAGAGGTGGATGACCATTGGTTAGACCCAGGAGTCTACCATTGGCTGTTGTACATAGCTCCGCCCTGAGAGGCGGAGTATAAGAACCGGTGCCGTCCCAGCAGCCTTCACTTTCTGTATCGAAGCTGCTGGGGAAGAGTTCCAGCAGATTAAAGCCTTCAGTTATGAATCACTTCGTCTTGAGAGTAATTGATTGCGCATCAATTTAATCTGCTACAACTTCAGTTGGAAGGATGGATCTCCGTATCAAACCGGAGTGCCTTCAGCTCAGAAACCCCACGCGGACAACTCTGCTGCTATTTTTAAACATTGGCTGGCGTGCTTTAAGGGCTACCTCGACACGGCCGCCGACACCCCCACGGAAGGACAGAAGATTCATCTCCTACGCTCTCAGGTCAGCCCTGGGATCTACCCTCTTATCGAGGAGGCGGCAAATTATGCTGCCGTGATCGAGCTGCTGGAAGGACATTATATCCGCCCTGTGAACCAGGTCTACGCTCGTCACCTGCTCCGACAAAGCCCCGAGGAAACGTTGGAAGATTTCTACCGGGCGTTGTTGGTACTGGGCCGAAACTGTGGCTGCCCGCCAGTTTCGAGGAGCGAGCACACAGAACTTTTGATCAGGGATGCTTTCATGGCAGGTATGACCTCCCCCGATATCCGCCGAAGGCTCGTAGAATGGGACACGCTGGGACTTAGAGGCACGGGCCCTGCAGGGTCCATGGACGTTGCCTATAAAAACGCGCTATACTTTGCACCCGATCGGGCGGCGGCCCCCTGGGCTGCGTGGCACCCTGCAGCGGCAGACCCTCAGACCTTCCCCCTGACCCCGCAAGCCTGCGCGGCGAGACGGCCCGCTAACGCCGCCGGATCCCGCTGTTTCTTCTGCGGGCTGGCGAAGCACCCCCGCCCGCGCTGCCCAGCCCACACCGCCACCCGCAAAGGGTGCGGCAAGAAGGGCCACTATGTGGTGGTCTGCCAGGCCCGCGCCGTGGCCGCGGTCTCCAGCGACTATTGGCAACCCCCCCTTCAGGCCCCTTCCTCACCCCTAGGCGGCGCTGTTGGTGCAAAAGGTGGACAGTGGGGGAAAGCGCCTGTAGGGGGCGTCGGTGTGTGGTCGGGCCTAGGCAGGAGCAGCGGGAGTACTGACCCTCCAGTGAGGTGCTGTGGGGGTGGGGGGGTGAGTGGTGGGGGTAATGGTTTGTGTGCGCGTGGGGTTCCGGCGGGCGCCAGGTCCCGAAGGGAGACTGTACCTTGCCGGCCGTCAGGGAATGCCACGTAGGCGTACTGGGGGTTAGCGTGTAGCAGGTGGACCCTCTCGACCAAAGGGTCCGACTTGTGCGCCCGCACGTGCTTCCGAAGCAGGATGGGTCCGGGTGTCGCTAGCCAGGTTGGGAGCGAGGTCCCAGAGGAGGACTTCCTGGGGAAAACAAGGAGACGTTCATGAGGTGTCTGATTGGTAGTTGTACAGAGCAGCGACCGGATGGCGTGGAGGGCCACCGGGAGGACTTCTTGCCAGCGGGAGACTGGGAGATTCCTGGACTGCAGGGCCAGTAGAATAGTCTTCCAGGTCGTTCCGTTCTCCCTCTCCACCTGTCCCTTTCCCCGGGGATTGTAACTGGTCGTCCAGCTTGAGGCGATGCCCCTGCTGAGCAGGAATTGACGCAGTTCGTCGCTCATAAAAGGAGGACCCCCTATCACTGTGTATGTATGCGGGGAAACCGAACAGTGTAAAGATACCCTGGAGGGCCTTGATGACGGTGGTTGCGGTCATGTCTGGGCAGGGGATGGCGAATGGGAACCAGGAGTACTCATCACTCACGTTCAGGAAGTACATGTTGCGGTCGGTGGAGGGGGCCTTTGAAATCCATGCTGAGGCGTTCAAAGGGACGGGAAGCCTTTCTCAGGTGTGCCCTCTCTGGCCGGTAGAAGTGCGGTTTGCACTCCGCGCAGATTTGGCAGTCCCTGGTGACTGTCCTGACCTCCTCGATGGAGTAGGGCAGGTTGCGGGTCTTGATGAAGTGGAAGAAACGAGTGACCCCCGGGTGGCAGAGGTCCTCGTGGTTTACAGGATGGGTAACAAGTGAACAGCACCTTACCATGTCGGGGTGAACAAAGCTTTCCGTGCTCCCAGAGTCAATCAGGCAAGACGTCTCGTGGCCGTTGATGAAGACCGTCGTTGTTGCTGTTGCGAGTGTCCGAGGTCGACTTTGGTCCAGTGTCACCGAGGCCAGATGAAGCAGATGCGAGTTCTGATTGGGCAGCGTGTAGTCGGCCGTGCTGGGGGCCTGGGGCCCCAGCCAAGATGGCGTCTCCCATGGGTCGCACATGGTGTCCGGGGATGGACAAGATGGCGGCGGGGATGGACAAGATGGCGGCGCCACCCGACCAGTGTGGTGTCCGGAGGTCAAGATGGCCGCGCCCGTGGGTCGCACGTGACCCTAGGATAGGGGGATGGCGGTGAGCGCTGGCCGGTCGGGGCCTGAAGGGGGGGTTGCCGCGGCGGTCCAGAGTCACCGGAGAACGCGGCCACGGCGCGGGCCTGGCAGACCCCCACAAAGTGGCCCTTCTTGCCGCCCCCTTTGCAGGTGGCGGTGCGGGCCGGTCAGCGCGGGCGGGAATGATTCGCCTGCCCGCAGAAGAAACAGCGGGTCCCAGCGGCATTAGCGTGCCATCTCGCAGCGCAGGCCTGCGGAGTCAGGGGGAAGGTCTGTGGGGCTGCCACTGTGGGGTGCCACGCAGCCCAGGGGGCCGCCGCACAGTCGGGCGCATAGGACTGCGCGTTTTGGGAGGCTACGTCCATGGACCCTGCCAGGGCCCATGCCTCTCTAAGTCCCAGGGTGTCCCTTTTCTAGGAGTGTTCGGCGGATCTCTGAGGAGCTCATACCTGCTACGAAGGCATCCCTGATTAAAGGTTCCGTGTGCTCGCTCCCCGAAACTTGTGGGCAGCCACAGTTTCGGCCCAGCACCAGTAGCGCCCGGTAGAAATCCTCCAACGATTCCCCGGGGCTTTGCCATCTAGTTGCAAGCAGGTGACATGCGTAGACCTGATTTACAGGGCGGATATAATGTCCTTTTAACAGTTCGATCGCGGCATCATAGTCCTCCGCCTCCTCGATAAGGGTGTAGATCCCAGGGCTGACAATTGAGCGCAGAAGATACATTTTCTGTTCTTCTGAGGGGGTGCCTCGGCCGACTCGAGGTAGTCTTTAAAGCATGCCAGCCAGTGTTTAAATATTGCAGCCGAGTTCTCCGCATGGGGGCTGAGTTGTAGGCACTCCGGTTTGATCCAGAGATCCATCCATCCAGCTAAAGTCTAGTCGATTAAATTGATGCACGATCAATTACACTCAAGACAAAGTGATTTCATAACTGAAGGTTTTAATCGACTGGAACTTGTTCCCCAACAGCTTCGGTACAAAAAGTGAAGGCTGCTGGGACGGCACCCGTTCTTATCAACAGCCAATGGTAAACTCCTAGGTTTAACCAATGGTCATCAGCCTCTTAGGTACGGCAATACCTGATAATACCACAGTGTGGTAGTCACCACTAGTTGTATTACATGTATTGCGGCACTGCCCGTATAGTAGAGGTACATGGGTAAATCCCTGCCTGCTGGCTCCGCCCAATAGGCGGTGTATAAATGTGTGTGCTCGCCAGTGCTGCAGCCATTCTGGTTCCAGCTACAGGAGGCACAACATCTTTGCTCAATAAAGCCTCAATTATTCCACTACTCTCGTCTTTATGGTAATTGATAGTGCATCAATTTATTGAGCCAAAGATTTTTGAAACGATGGACCTCCGCATCAAGCCTGATCGCCTGCAGCTGAGCCCTCAAGCAGCCAACGCTACGTCCACCTTTGACCACTGGCTAGCCTGCTTCAAAAGCTACCTCCGAACATCCACTGAGGAACCCTCGGACTCGCAGAAGCTCCAAGTTCTCTATTCACGGGTGAGACCTGACATTTTTCCTATCATCCGGGATGCGCCCACTTACTCCGAAGCGATGGAGCTCCTGAAGGGACATTACGTTCGACCAGTCAATCAACTGTACGCCAGGCACCTCCTGGCCACGAGACAGCAACTCCCGGGGAGTCTCTGGACAATTTCTGGCGTGCCCTGCACATCCTAGGTAGGAACTGTGACTGCCAGACAGTTTCGGCAGTCCAGCACACCGAACTTTTAATTCGAGACGCTTACGTTACGGGCATGAAGTCTGCGGATGCCTGCCAGTGGCTACTGGAAGGGGGTACGCTTGATCTTGCGGGAACTAGGCAGCTCGCTAATTCGTTAGAAGTGGCCTCCCATAACGTCCAGTCCTATGCCCCCGACCACGCGGCACCTTCATGGGCCCCACCAGCTGCCGACTCCAGCTCACCACAAGCCAACGCCGCGCGGCAGCCAGCCAACTCTGGGGGGCCCAAGTGAAATTTTTGCGGGCAAAACAAACACCCCAGGCAGCGCTGCCCGGCGTGGAGCGCGACCTGCAATGGCTGTGGGAAGAAGGGACTTTGTTTCTGTTTGCCAGGCTCGGTCGGTCGCCGCTGTTTCCAGGCCCGGCGTTCCTACACCCCCCCATGTGCGACCCACGGGCGCCGCCATTTTTCCCTTCGCAAGCCACGTGCGGCCCGTGGGCGCCGCCATCTTCTTCCCTGCAAGCCACGTCTGGCCCGTGGGCGCTGCCATCTTTGATGTCGCCCACCATGTGCACCCCGTGGGCACCGCCATCTTCGGCGCCATTTTGGACGGCGTCTCAGGACCCCTGCTTGTCTGGCCGTTCATCGCCTGCCACTACCTCCACCACTACTGACCAGCCCGGGACCTCCCAGCATCTGCCACAGTTCGCCTCTATCACTCTGGATCAGTCCCGGCCCCGCAACCTCGCGACCGCGATGACGACGGTGAAGATCGATGGGCATGAGACGACCTGCCTTTTTGACTCTGGGAGCACAGAGAGCTTCATCCACCCCACTACGGAAAGGCGCTGCTCCCTCCCGGTACACCCCATCACCCAGAAAATCTCCCTGGCCTCCGGATCCCATTCCGTGGAAATCCGGGGGTACTGCATCGCAACCCTCACTGTCCAGGGCGTCGGGTTCAGCAACTTCCGTCTCTACGCCTTCCCCCACCTCTGCGCTGCTCTGTCACTCGGCCTGGACTTTCAGTGCCATCTCCAAAGCCTAACCTTAAAATTTGGCGATCCCTACCCCCCTTACCGTGTGCGGCCTCACAACCCTTAAGGTCGATCCACCTTCCCTGTTTGCGAACCTCACCCCGGATTGCAAACCCATCGCCACTAGGAGCAGATGGTACAGTGCCCAGGACAGGACCTTCATCAGGTCGGAGGTCCAACGGCTTCTGCGGGCAGGGGTCATTGAGGCCAGCAACAGCCCCTGGAGAGCTCAAGTGGTAGTAGTAAAGACTGGGGAGAAGCACAGGATGGTCATTGACTACAGTCAGACCATCAATCGGCACATGCAGCTCGACGCGTAGCCCCTCCCACGCATATCTGACATGATCAATCAGTATGCGCAGTATCGAGTCTTTTCCACAGTGGAACTGAAGTCTGCCTACCACCAGCTCCCCATCCGCCCGGAGGATCACCAATACACTGCGTTCGAAACAGATGGCCGCCTCTATCACTTCCTTAGGGTTCCCTTCGGCATCACTAATGGGGTCTCGGTCTTCCAGCGAGAGATGGACCGAATAGTTGACCGGTACGGACTGCGGGCCACCTTCCCGTACCTAGATAACGTCATCATTTGCGGCCATGATCAGCAGGACTATGACGCAAACCTCCAAAAATTCCTCCAGACCGCCAAACTCCTTAATCTCACATACAATAAGGGCAGCACGGTAGCATTGTGGATAGCACAATTGCTTCACAGCTCCAGGGTCCCAGGTTCGATTCCCGGCTTGGGTCACTGTCTGTGCAGAGTCTGCACAGTCTCCCAGTGTGTGCGTGGGTTTCCTCCGGGTGCTCCGGTTTACTCCCACAGTCCAAAGATGTGCGGGTTAGGTGGATTGGCCATGCTAAATTGCCTATAGTGTCCAAAAATTGCCCTTAGTGTTGGGTGGGGTTACTGGGTAATGGGGATAGGGTGGAGGTGTGGACCTTGGGTAGGGTGCTCTTTCCAAGAGCCGGTGCAGACTCGATGGGCGAATGGCCTCCTTCTGCACTGTAAATTTTATGAAATGCATTCTGCACCAACCGCTTAGCCATCCTTGACTATGTCGTGGAAAATGGAGTCCTAGGTCTCGACCCCGACTGCATGTGCCCCCTCATGGAACTCCCACTCTCCCACTGCCCCAAGGCCCTGAAACGATGCCTGGGGTTTTTCTCCTACTATGCCCACTGGGTCCCTAATTATGCTGACAAGGCCCGCCCACTCATTCAGTCCACAGTTTTTCCCCTGATGGCTGAGGCCCACCAGGCCTTCAACCATATCAAGGCAGACATCGCCAAGGCCACGATGCATGTGGTCGACGAGTCCCTCTCCTTCCAGGACAGTGTCCAACCTCCTCGCTCTCTCCCTCAGCAGCTACGACGCTGGTTTCATGATTTTTTTTGGGAAAAGTATTTTATTAAGGCATTTGTATTATAATTTTAACAAGATAACAAATTAACAACATAAGCAACTATCCACCCAACCAACAACAAGATCTTGCCAACATGGCTCACATAAACGACTCCCCAATCCCAATTCGGTTTCACAATTTTTAAAAGCACAAATGAACCGCGCCATTGGGAATTCGGCCCATCAGTGGCGGAGAATCGCAGAGGCCCCGGAGAATACCGGGTTGGGCCCGCTAATGATGTGCAAAAGGTGTTTTGTACGCCTGTTCCGGAACACATTGGTGCCGCTGTGGAGGTGACTGATAATCGTGATTTGGCGTCAAATCGGCGCACATGGCGATTTTGGCATCGGAACCGGCCTAATCGCCCTTCCCGATTTCGGCGTCGGCCAACAGAGAATCCCGCCCTCCCTTTTCCCTCTCTCTTCTCTACAGTTAATCGTGATCTGCAGAAAGGGCTGATGCAGACTCGATGGGCTAAATGGCCTCCTTCTGCACTGTAAATTCTTTATTTTCTGAATTTCGAGTACCCAATTATTTTTTTCCAATTAAGGGGCAATTTATTGTGGCCAATCCACCTAACCTGCACATCTTTGGGTTGTGGGGTGAAACCCACACAATGACGGGGAGAATGTGCATACTCCACACAGACAGTGACCCAGGGCCGGGATCGAACCCGGGTCCTCAGCACCTTAGGCAGCAGTGCTAACCACCGCGCCACCATGTCGCCCTACTGCACTGTAAACTCTATGATTCATATGTTTAATATAAAAGAGTTTACTAATTTATGATGTGCCTCATCACACTAAACCTGGCTTAAGGTGTAATTTCCTTTTCGATTTGATGATATTTACTTAACGCTATATTCTGGCGACCATTAAGATGCAGTGAGTTGCAAATTTCAACATTTATATACCTAGGGTGGCCACTGGCGGAGGTCAAGAATATGGAATACAAACCATGCCTCCCGGCCTACCATCTCCCGTGGATCAGATTGATGTCAGCAACACGGGGAACAGCTAATGTGTGGAGTACAATAACTAACATGTAAACAGTATAATAACGAACAACAATATCAACAATTTAAAGTCAATGTACCAATAATTGGGATGACTAGTATTTATACTTTTGTCCATTCCGAGTGTCATTTAGAAGCTTTTTGTTCCCCAATAACTCAATGTACTTAATTTTGCACTCTTCTGAGAAGCTAATAGAGATATGGATGGGCGTCATTCTCCGACCCCCCCCGCCGGGTCGGAGAATGGCCGAAGGCCGCCGTGAATCCCGCCCCCGCTCCCGCCGAAGTCTCCGGTACCGGAGATTGGGCGGGGGTGGGAATCGGGCCGCGCCGGTTGGCGGGACCCCACGCTGGATTCTCCGGCCCGGATGGGCCGAAGTCCCGCCCAGAAATTGCCTGTCCCGCCGGCGTAAATCAAACCTGGTATTTACCGGCGGGACCAGGCGGCGTGGGCGGGCCCCAGGGTCCTGGGGGAGGGCACGGGGCGATCTGACCCCAGGGGGTGCCCCCACGGTGGCCTGGCCCACGATCGGGGCCCACCGATCCGCGGGCGGGCCTGTGCCGTGGGTGCACGCTCCCGCGCATGCGCCACATTTCCGCGCCAGTTGGCGGGACAACAAACGCCATTTCCGCCAGCTGGCGGGGCGGAAATCCCTCCGGCGTCGGCCTAGCCCCTCAATGTTGGGGCTAGGCCGCCAAAGATGCGGAGCATTCCGCACCTTTGGGCCGGCGCGATGCCCGTCTGATTGGCGCCGTGTTTGGCGCCAGTCGGCGGACATCGCGCCGTTGGGGGAGAATTTCGCCCATGAAACTCTACTTTTACACTGGCCTGTTCCTTTTGTTCTTCCAAATGCTGGTCACCATGGTGAAAAGACATTCTGTATGAGCATTGCTGCATGCTATGGAGGATATATAGGAGTTGATTTTCTTCATGATCATGATTTTCTTTGTCCTGGATGTTGCAGAAAATCTTCACGTAATTCCCCTCACTGGTCCTGCAATACTTTATCTCAGGAGAGGACATAACACTTTTCGCAATGCAGAAATATTTCTTCGCCGTGTTCTTGTCAACCTGATGTCACTTATCAATTCATACACCAGGAGGACTCTGAATGACTTGGCCTCTGAAGCTGCAACATTGTCGGTCAATAGTTACAGAGGATGGCTGAGAAAGAGAAAACAAACCTCAGCCACTTCAGTGGAAACCACCTCATCCCAAAATGTCTCCATTGTACTTTGAGGCCATCTTCCTCACCTTCACTGTGAAAGTAGCCTGTCACAGGTTTCCAGCACTTCAACAATCTGTCAACAACTGGCATTAGAGGAGCCCCCGGTCCAATATGCCTCAATAGATTGCACTCCTCTGTAGTGATCTCAGTATATGAATATACAAGATCAATGTCGGTAAATGTAGGTCAATTCAACACTAGATGTCTCACTATCAGATAGTATAAGAAAGACGTTTCCGCTCTTTCTGAGAGAGTGGAGAGTGTGCTTCAGGAGGGTGAACAGACACACCTAGATTAGCTAGAGAGAGAAGTTATAAGTTATTTCATTATTACATTGTATAGTTAATTAGTTATCCTTACTGTATTTTATTTCTTTTACTATTTGAGAATTAAGTACAAAGGACTCTCAAATATTATTATATTATTAATATAAGTTATTAAATTAGTTCATCTTTAAAAGAAGACTATTGTTTATTTCATCAACTCAGCCAGTTCAAAGAGTAATATATATATTACGTAAAGTAAGATAACATCCTCCACTTTCGCAAAGTCACACAAGTCCCTCAATTGCTGTGTTTTTCTCACTCAAATGCGAAAGTGAACATATACCTTGAGAATTATGCTTTCTGCATGTATGTCAAAGTTTCTGGCTTTGCTGTTTTGTGCAAAATATTAACCAAACAGTTGGCTGCAAAAATCTGTGAAATTTAATCTCCACCACCCCAATTCAGAGGCGGGAGGGGGCTTTGTATTGGGGTGGGGGACTGGGTTGGTGGAGATTCTCCACCCTTCTCATCAGGTCCAGGGTGAGAAGGTTTGTGGGCATCCTTTCTACCTAGAGGTCAATTGATGCCCTTGAGTGGTCATTTCAACAAACTGGAGGCAGGGTCTTGCCATCCGGAAAGGCAGCTCAGCAAAGCCATGTCTGTTTGCCAGCAGTCTCCTGGGCGGAGGCTCTTGTTCAAGGGCATTCTCAGATGAGGGGCGAAATTCTCCTACCCGCCCCGCCACATTTCTGCGCCGACCGGCCGGCGGGAATCTCCGTAACACCGGCCGGTCAATGGGGTTTCCCATTGTGGGGCAGCCCCATGCCGTCGGGAAACCTCCCGGTGCCGGCAAAACGGAGACTCCCGCCGGCGGAGAATGACGCCCGAGAGATCCAGCATCGGGAAGGGAACCTTGGAGGAAACCACCCTTTTGCCCTTATTCCAACCCTCCTCATCGGCAACTCCCTCCCTGCGACCCGCATCCTGCCTACACTCACCGCTATCGAGGGATCCAACAGCGGTCCTCGTGGTAGGCCCCACTACAGTACCAGCAGTGGCTACCACTACCAGTGATATGGTCAGTACTGGAGTGTTTTTTTTAAATAGTTTTATTAGGATTTTCATTTTATGTACTGGAGAGTTGACAGCTTTTGATTGGCTGGTAGATTTCAAGAGTGGGATTCTGCCTCAGCGCAGGCTTCAGCCAACAGGAGACCCAGTACTGCCCAAGTAAGTGCCTGATTACCTAAGAATAGCGTCAAGCCTCCTGAGGAGAAACAACGCAGAAGCCCTGCCGGTTATCCAACACGTGTGCTAGTACCTCGTCAGCCACATTAAAGGTGGAATTTTATGGCTCCAACACAGTGGGGGTGGGGGCAGAAAACGCTGCAAGCTGTTCAAAAGTCTTTGGCAGGAAAATTGCGCTGGCAGGAGGGGCAGTACAAATTCTGTCCTTTTGAGAACTTTTCAGGTTTTGGTAAACACTGGGCGTGATCCAAGGCCATGCTGCGCCCAAAAAGCAGCTTGCCACGGTACAGCATGGCCAATAAAAGCCGGGAGACTCCGCTCCTGGGATCTACCCAGCTTGCAACGCCTTGCGAGATCCAACGCGATCTCATGAGATGTTCTAATGTACATCCTGCCCATGGTGGGCGGGATCACTTATTGTCAAATCTTCATATTAGAGCGAGACAGCTAGTCTCACTCTAATGTGCAGATTCCCGAGGTACCTGGGGCTTTGGAATTCATCCCATTTACCTCAAGAGACCTCGGGTGAGTACCCGTTTGGTACTGATCTCCACAAATGGGGACCAAATGGAATGGCACTTGTGGGGGTCTCCCAGGGGACCGGAGGCCTGGGTTTGCATAATGTTTATTTTACAATTGCTTCCAAGGATTCCGAGCTACCACTGTAGAAATCCAAAACTAAATGTGAAAACCTTAGTCTCAAAATTGGTATGTCTCAAAACTAACTTTATTTCCCTTGTTTGAGGCATCAGATTCCAAAGAGATCAGTTCCTTCCAAGTGCTTCTGTACAAAATATGGCACTAGAATATACTGGACCTGGCACGAGAATGTTCTTGCTCAGTGTTTTCCCCTTTGTTTTCTCACACCTCAGATCTCTTGCCACAGAGATGTAGATTTCTTTATCAACTTTTATGTTGCAGTTATACTCCGAATAAACTGATGGTGCCTCACAACATGGCAGACTTTACATTGTTCAGCAGCAGTCACTTTATTGTTTTGAGGCAATGTAGGAGATTTTCAAAAGAAGCTCAGTGGTGACGTAGCTGCACTGTGATTTGTGCTTCTAACAAAATGTGACATCTCTCTTTCCTCTGTAGCTGATATCAATGTCACATCAGCACAAAGTGCAGAATACATGTTGCTCTCCCTTCTTGGCTTTTTTCTCTGAAATCACCTTCCATTCTGGATTGAACAATGTCTCTCCTTTAGGCATTTTGAATGGTGTGGTGTGTCAGAGTGACGAAGACAATGCTGGGATTTAATTTAGAAATAATTTTGAATAACTGTTCTTGATATTAGTCAATGAGGCTGGGAGAACAACATTGCATCACAGTGACAGCAGCATCAATAGATTACGGGATCCAATAGGCACTTTAATCGCAGACACACTTACCAACCTGAAAATGACATAACTGACAGTTAACCTGCAATGAGGCTTTGAAAACAGATTAAGTAAAATGGTGATCTTTTGCAACCGCAGAGTCTCCAATTGGTTAATTGCTATCATACATCTGTTTTTTTTAAATAAATTAAGAATGCGCAATTATTTTTTCCAATTAAAGGGTAATTTAGCGTGGCCAATTCATCTACCCTGCACATTTTTGGGTTGTAGGGGCGAAACCCACGCAAACATGGGGAGAATGTGCAAACACCACACGGACAGTGATCCAGAGCCGGGATCTATCCTGGGACCTCGGCACCGTGAGCCGGCAGGGCTAACCCACTGCGCCACCGTGCTGCCCTATACATCTGTGATTTATCACTACATTGCTCAGTGAGGGCCAACGAATGAACGGCTTGTTCTTCAACTCGGCCTCAATTAGACGAACAGTACATGAAAGCAAGTTACTGGTGCTCTTTCCAAGGGCCGGTGCAGACTCGATGACCGAATGGCCTCCTTCTGCATTGTAAATTCTATGATTATATGATTTATAGGTGAGCACTATGATCTGCCTGATATTCTGAAATTCGCTAGGTCCACGTGAACCAGTTTGCCCAAATGTAGACCCAGGAAATCTCACCTTTAATATTAACAGTGCTGAGTATAGTGGAACCACCATGATCACAAAGGCCCAATTAAATAATTGTAGTAATAAAGCTTGGCCATTATGAAACCAGGTCAAACTTTTCCTGTAGTTCAGAAATTATTCATGAAGTTATTGAGTGAAAAGGAAGTTGAAAAAAATATATAACTTTAGCAAAGTTTAATTTCTATTTCAAACTCTAGAACAATGAGAAACATCTTCCCCTTTCTCCAGGGATATAAATTTACATGCTTGATTTAGTAAGTTTGTGATCACTTTTTATGAAAAAATCACATTCTACTCACCTTAAACGAAATTACTTCAGCAAACTTTATACATTGCTGTACCTGCAGAGGTTTTCCAATTAACACAACAGTGTAATCATTCCCTTCGCTCCCCTACTGGCTCTTTCACCACTTCCTGGCAGAAAGGTTTGCTGCTTCCTTTTTTTTAACTGATTCAAAGAATAAGACAGAAATTGCATGAGAACATTTTAAGAAAGACAATGATCTGAATCGAAACTGAGTAAATAAATATTCAAAGAGATGGAACTTTAAAAATAAGACAAGCTGAAGGCGGTCACAGTTGGCTTTATCTGATATTTGCAAATATTTGCAGATATATATTTGAGTTCTTTGCATCAAGCAAATTAGATGTGCGAGTTAACAAAAGCTTTATCATTACACCTAGGCTTTGGAGACAGATTAATTAAATTGGAAGTCTTAATTATGAATACAACATAGCTCTACATTTTTAAAAAGGCACTGCATTTTTTAGTTTCAGTATTCGATGAGTCAAAAGCATGCACTCATTCTAGTGAAAACAGGGTCCTGATGGGATCCATGCTGTGCAGCACGGTAGCATTGTGGATAGCACAATTGCTTCACAGCTCCAGGGTCCCAAGTTTGATTCTGGCTTGGGTCACTGCCTGTGCGGAGTCTGCACATCCGCCCCGTGTGTGCGTGGGTTTCCTCCGGGTACTCCGGTTTCCTCCCACAGTCCAAAGATGTGCAGGTTAGGTGGATTGGCCATGATAAATTGCCCTTAGTGTCCAAATTTGCCCTTGGTGTTGGGTGGGGTTGCTGGGTTGTGGGCATGGGGTGGAGGTGTTGACCTTGGGTGGGGTGCTCTTTCCAAGAGCCGGTGCAGACTCGATGGGCCGAATGGCTTCCTTCTGCACTGTAAATTCTACGATAATCTATGATATGGAGGAGTTTGTATAATTATCAAAATAAGTCCAGTGGAGGAGAATTTTACCAGATATGCCAAAGTGGAAGATTCCCTTCATGCACATTCAAATGCATGTATCATTTTTAAGGAACAGATTCCCTAATCTGGTGTACCCAACAAGGCTCAATGATCATGGGCCCACTTTCCATAAAATTAACTCCATGCGTTTGGAAGGATTTTAATATCTTGGCCCAAATTTCCACTCCAGGATTGGGTGTGCAAAGATAGGAGAATTCCCTGACAGGTGAACCCAAACTTTAAACATGTCTATCTGTAGTTGGAAATTTCTTCTCGAGTGGGTTGGGGTGGAGGTTGGTCATGGGCTTGATTACGATGAGTGTGGAGGCTGCTGGGTGCAGAGGCGGGCTGGGCAGAAGGCCTGCCTCTGTGCTCCGGGGGCACTTTGTTGAATTAAGCTTAAAAAAAGATTAAAATAAAAACAGTTCTCCAGCCCTCACCCAACACACCCAAATGCTCTCCATGTCGCACCCATGGCAATCCATGCCAGCTCATGCCCCTACCTATCCCCATGGCTCCTTGTGCACCCATGCCAATCTCTGCCAGCCCAAGCATCTCACCCACCCCCATGACCCCTCATATACCCTATGCCGGCCTGAGACCCCCTCCCATCACCAATAACATCTCATACCCCACTCTGCCAACCCATGCTCCCACTCACCACCTTTTCCCTTATCTCCTCCATTGCAGCTCACCTATTATTCTTTGCCAGTTTATTTTATAGCTTTAACGGGTCTTTGATGGCTTTGGCAGTTCTTTGACCATGCTAATGAGTTTATGCTTTTGTTTATGCTCAATCATATTTAATTTTTTTGATTTTTTTGAAGTAAATTTAACACAATTAATTTTTTCCAATTAAGGAGACATTTAGCATGGCCAATCCACCTACCCTGCACATCTTTGGGTTGTGAGGGCGAAACCCACGCAAACATGGGGACAATTTCTAAACTCCACATGGACAGTGACCCAGAGCCAGGATCGAACCTGGCACCTCGGCGGCATGAGGCAGCAGTGCTAACCACAGCGCCACCATGCTGCCCTTAATCATGTTTAATTTTAACAACTTCAAAGGGTACCTTAACTCTCACAGAGGTGGCCTGGGACCATATGGAATGGGGTACCTTACCTCTCCAAAGCTTGGCTATCGAAACAAATCCATCAAGTTCAGATATTCTCTTACCTGATATAATCTGCACACTCCAAGTTTCACTGCTAATTTACCAGAATCCCACTTTAATGGAAGCAGCTGGTGATTTAAATGTGAACACTCCAATCTATCCCTGCAAAAATAGGAAATACCAGGTTCAGCGGCAGGAACTAGAATTTCCAGGCTCATGTCCCATTTTTGCCATGGTGGAAAGGCTCTCCATAGGGTGTGATGCACGATCACTTGCACAAAGACTTGAGTTGGGTACAACTGAGGCTTTATTGCTCTAAGATGTGTGGCCTCCCACAGCAGCTGGCGAAATGGCTGCAGCATGGAGGACACACATATTTATGCCCCGCCTACTGGGCGGAGCCAGCAGGCAGGGACTACCAACGTACCTGTAGTACAGGTCTTACCATACATCACCTAATAGAGGTGCAACAGTGGTTTACCATAGGGTGGAAATCTGGGCCAGTGTTTCAATAGATTAAGTTAGAAGTGGTATACCTTTGCAGAAAAAAAATTATATTCTGGAACTTTTTACTGAAACTATAGGAGCTAAAATAAGAAAATCACTTGCACTGCATCTCATGTGAAATACTAATCACATGTCATGTCCAAGAGTTTGCCACAAAACTGCACTGTTTATTTTTTATTGCTATTCAGTTGAAAACGAGACACCAGGGCTGGATTCTCTGTTTTTGGGACTATGTCTCCACGCTGTCGTACAAACTGTGGCCTTTCATGCCAGTAAAACTGGGGCAAAAGGGCCACATATTCCTAGCCCTGCAGGGGTCTAGCAGTGAACCATCGTGAAACTAGCAGCTTTTGCTGCAGATATGGGCCCCCGCACTTCCGGGTCAAAGGCTGCGCATGCGCACGGCGGCGGCCTCCAGCGACCGCAACGCGCTCCATGACGGATTCAGACCACGGAGCTGGACCCTCCAAATAGTGCCCCCAATCGGCTGCGTGCCCGACCGGACCGCCAGCCCAAATTTAGCGCGGTGCCGTATAAGGACCCCCCTGCCCTCCGACCATGATGGCCGCGGACTGAGTCCGCAGCCGCCAGGCTAGTATCCCGACCAGCAGGACCTTGTTAGATCCACGCGGTCGAGACTTCGGCTGGTCGGGGGCGGGGAATGGCGGGGCGGGCCTCCAGCAACGGCCGCAGATAGGCGATACGCGGCGCAAGTACGCCGCTTTTCGGGGCCCGGAGAATCGGGGAACCGGCGCCGGTCCTGATTCCATGCGGGAAAGTGGATTCTCCTCCCCAGCGCCAGCCTCAATTTCGGCGTCGGGGTGCGGAGAATCCAACCCCTGGTTTTAGACCTTCCTCAAATTGGATTTAATGGAGGTATCTCCTCCTCATTCAGGTACCATGCACCAGGGAGACAGTGGAGATGTGGTACTGTCGCTGATTAGTAACCCAGACTAATGATCTGCGGACTGGGGTTCGAATCCCACTGGTAGATGGTGAAATTTGAATTCAGTAGAACTCTGGAATGAAATGATGATCATTATTATAAAAACCCACCTGGTTCACTCTGTAGCCAGCTGGGATGGCCACTTACAAAGAAACATGGACATTTGCAAAGACTCAAGGGAAATATGGCCAACACAAGATTCAGGCAGGCTCAGAGCCTAAATGTATATTAGTGAGCAGAGAACCAGACAGTATCGAAACCCCCAGCCATTTTGCATTCTAATGACCCAAGACAAAGGACGGGGACTCAAGTATCCGATACAATTCCAGACACATCGGCGCCACTCCCTTTACTCAGGAAGCATAAACAGCCAAGGTCAATGACCACTTAGGACACAGCCATCAAGGCACCCGCCCCCTTTATTAGCTCAGATCGAAGGCAGTGATCGAAGTCTGCCAAATTATTGGATCCAAACCTAAGGACCGCCCAAAAGAGCGCGAAACCCCCCAAGGATAAAGAGAGACACTGCCATGTGTTCCATCTCTTTTGGACCTGGTGCTCCGGCAACGACTATCTCCAACCGTAGCACCACGACCAGAAGCAGGTCCAAGTTCAACGCTCGCTACCAGATGGATGAGCCTAGCTGAACCGCAGTTACTTCTCCAGACCCAGTGGATCCAGATTCGAACAAAGGCCACTGTTCCTCTGACCTAAGCTGGGTGCCTGAAGTTAAGTACAGGTTGTCATAGTGTTAGGTGTAATTTAGCTCGTAGTGTTTATGTTGCATGTATAAGTTAGTCTTGTGTGTAAATAAAGTATTATTGAACTTGAACTAACTAACTGGTTGTTGGGTCTTTGATCGATATCTGGTTGAACCTTGTGATGGTATCATTTGATACCTGGTGACTCTGAAAGCAATATGATATCAATATCTAGACAAAAGAAGGGCAACCTTATTGACTGCCATATTTATAGCGAGTAAATGTAGCAACAACTCCCTTCCTTTAGACAAAAATCTCTGCAGTACTCACTTGGTAAATGTAACTCCAGGTCCACAACAATGTGGCTGACTCTTAAAATGCCCTCAGGGATGGGCAATAAAAGCCATCGTATGAATGAATTTTTGCAAAAGTCTCTAAGAGGGTGCTGGTGACCTGCATTCCATTGGATTGGTTCTTGATGATGTTTGGCAAAGTGCTTTGCCATTCTGCAGTATGGCTAACTAAGAAACTTTTAAAAAAATTCAAGTACCCAATTCATTTTTTTTTACCAATTAAGGGGCAATTTAGAGTTGGCGAATCCACCTGACCTGTACACCTTTTGGGTTGTGGGGGTGAGACCCACGCAGACACGGGGAGAATTTGCAAACTCCACACGGACAGCGACCCAGGTCCGGGATCAAACCCGGATCCTCTGCACCGTGAGGCAGCAGTGCTAACCACTGTGTCACCGTGCCACCCAAGACAGATATACAGGCTGATAATCAAACTGTTTGGCCAAATTATGCATGCACCTTCCATAGCCATCAAGTGCTGAAGTGGAACTTGAACCCAGGGCTTCAAGTCTATAGGTAGGAACTACTGCATCACAATGTCAATGGAGGAATTATAAAAATGATCTCGCTTCAGGAGATCATTGGGCCTGTCACACTTATGTTGGTGCTAGTTATTCAACTGGAGTTTGGAGAGGAGGGGGAATGGAGCCTGTCAGATACTCAAGAGTGGACTGGTTGCTTCCGCCATTATGCTGCCAACTATGCACAAAAGTTCAAGCACGACTACCGGATAATCACAGGGAAGGATAGGTTTGCAGATCCTGGGGGCGAAATGCTCCATTCGGGAGACTAAGAACGCAATTTAATTAAATGGGAACAAAGCCCCATAGCGAGCGCATTTAGCTACGTGTTTACCAGCGCTCGCAGTGCCGAGAAACACAACAATATTGAACAGCACTCAGATGAGAGAGGGGCCTCAACATGGAATGCTGACTGCACTGAGTAGCTCCGTTCGCCAGAACTCCTCAGTGTAGCAAGGGATCAGGACACAATTTTCAAATGGCGTCCCAATCTCTGGAACCCCCGACGCGATCCTGAAACTCCCAAGCCCCAACTCACTGTAAGGGGGTCCCCCAGCCTCTCCCCCAGCACCCTTCCCAACCCCCGCAAAGGGAACCCTGGCCCAATCGCCACCACGTGGAAAATGCCAGCTTGGCACCATGGCAGTGCCACCCTGCTAGTGCCCTTGCCAGCTGGTAGTGCCACCTGGGCACCTTAGCAGTGCTAGGCTGGCACCCAGGTGGCCAGGTGGCAACAGTAGTGCCAGGATGCCACCGTTACCAAACGGCATGCAGTTGAGGGCTTCTGATCCCCTGAGGGACCCCACGAGTGCTATTCCTTTTGGCCCCCGTTTGTGGAGACCAGTACTGAACGGCACTCGCCCGAGGTCTCCGAGGTGAAGGGGATAGATCCCAAAGCCTTGAGTGCCTCCAAAAAATGCATTTACAGTGAGACTAGCTGTCTCACTCTAATGTGAAGATTTGCCAAAAAGTTGATCCCACTCACAATGGGCATGGTTCAGATTGCAATGTCTAGCGAGATCATGTCAGATCCCACAAAGTGTTGCAAGCCAGGCAGAACCTGGGAGCGGGGTCCCCCAGCATCTATCAGCCATGTTGCGCCGCAGACAGCACCAATCATGCCCAACGAGTTGACAGCGGGACTAGATTCCTATTGGGGGCGCTATTTGTGGAGCAATTCAGGACATGATAATGGGCCAACACCCTGCTAACGTGATTCCAAGCAATTCCTGGCCCAGCGGGCATTCTAACCTGCAGCCACCAAGATGGTTCAGAGGAGATCTGCCCTCCAAGGCAGGAGTCCGATGTAGACACACAGCTCCATGCCAGTGAGGAGCGGAGAGGCACCCTCTTCCCTAGCGTGGGCCTCAAGCCTGCCCTCCTGAACACTGACTTTGAGGTGGTGGCAGAGGCAGTCAGCGCTGCCAGTCTCACCAGGAGAAGACAGCTGATGATCTGGAGGGGTGGGGTCACTGGTGAGTCCTCTGCCCTGAGAGGGGGCAGAGAACCAGGGAGGTTTCAGAGGCCGTGGTGCAGGTGTCCTCTGATTGGGATGAGCTCTGCGGATCTCCTGCTTCCTCTGTAGAAGGGCAGCACTTCTGAGGAGTGCCAACTCCTGGTGGACTTCTGATTGAGGTTGGCCCTTGATGATACAGCTGAGTTATGAAGGGGTGCAGAGGGCAGCCTGGGTGGACTCCCAGATGACCAGAGGCCTTCTGAGTATTTAAAGGACAGAGCCAGCGCTCAGTAGGCCAACAGCCAGAAGCTAGTAAGTAGCACCAAATGGGTGTTTAAAAGACAGACTGCAGCAATGGTGTCTGAGCCAGGCCACCCCGATTCCAAGGGATCACCCCAAGTCCATGGATTTGGTACCAAGTCACTACGTGTTACTGAACCCAGCCTGGGAGCCACCCTCCAGCACGTCCGAGTATTTTCAACGGTTTTTCAATGTTTTTTTTCGCCTCCCGCTCCCCCTCCACAGCGATGGCGCCCCGTCCACATTTGTAAATACTTGTAGTAATTCACACCTATGAGCCATCCGCCTGAGTGGAGTGGAACATCGGGGCAGTATCCTTTGTAAGGAATTCTGCTGCCTAAAGAATTTGACTCCAGGCACCTCAGCACTTCCTTAGTTGTTATTAATAATCATCCTTCGAGGTGTGTACTATATTCTCCATGAACAGAAATAGACTCTGCTCAAAGTTCAGAGTGCAATCATTTTAGTCACCTACTTTGTATCATGTGTCAGAGGCATTAGTGTATTTTTCGGTGATGCTTTAGCTTAGCGTTGTCGCATTAGAATTCCTACAATGCAGAACGAGGCTATTCGTCCCATCAAGTTTTCACCCAGCCTCTGAAAGAGCAGACTACCTCGGCCCACTCCCCCATCCTATCCCCATAACCCGACCTAACCTGCACATCTTTGGACTGTGGGAGGAAACCGTAGCACTCTGGGGAAACCCCCACAGACATGGTGAGAAAGTGCAAACTCCACACAGACAATCACCCAAGACGAATTGAACCCGGATCTCTGGTGCTACGAGGCAGCAGTGCTAACCACTGTGCCACCATGAAGCCCACTATTTGTTTCTAATCAGAAAAAACCCCCATTGTGTGTGACTTCTCATTTGTAACCCCGTGACTCCCCAATGGATTTTGTTTGCTGGCTAGTAGCAGGGTTTCTGTCAAGGTTGCTCAAGATTCAGGTAAATATGTAGCATCTTACTTATCTTACCCTAGCTGCTCATATAGTCCTTCAACTGATTGAGCAATATTCACTTTGGTGTTGCTTTAACTAACTGGTCCTGCTTCCTTTACAAGATGCTTTTCTCCATTTGATCCTCATGTGGAAGTTGTGCAAATGGGCCTCTTGGATATTGGAAATCAACTCCTCTAAAGCAGCACTGTGAACATTCATTCAATAGAGATACTCTGCCTGAACATAGAATCTGTGAGGGGTGGGGGGCGGGGGGCTAGCTCTACTGAAGAAGACTCTGAGGTGACATTTACTCTATGCTAGATTATAGTTCAGACAAACCACACTGCAAAACTATACAAGTGCTATTTAGTTCTGGAAACTGTTGAGTGGTATGGTCATGGTAGCTCTCCTGATATTTGCTGTATTCCTGCTCTTTTACAGCCAGGTGTGCTGAGTATAGCTGGCAGATCCCATTCTGTCACGTATCCGCTGCCAAAAGTTTTGGATCAATCTTTTCTGGGGAGGGTGCTCTTCAATGGCAAGGAAAACAGCCTTTCTTTTCCTAATTTGAAGCAACTTTACACCTGGCAGAGCATCTATGAACCTGCACAGGATTGTTTCTGGGCACAAACTTTCTACTTCCTTCCAAGTGATTTGGCAAAATAACCAATATCTTGTAGAAGATAATGCAGCCCTTTTAATTGGTAGTGAATTCCTTTAAAGTTCGCCTGCTGGACTCATGGGTGACCATGTTCCTTCAGATTGTACAGGCAATGAAGGTGGGATGGGAGCAGTATGGGGCCTGTTTCAGATTTGATCATTTAGTAGTAATTTTCCAATTTGTCATCCTAATGGGAAGCCACATGTTAGAACATGTCAGAAATTTGACTATATGCTGTCATTCCTGCCCACAATTATCAGAAATTATGTGAGCCTGAATTTTCGATTTACAAATAGTGGAATTTGTGCCTTTTAAGAAATAATGGGAGGTTGGTACCTTTTTTGGGTCCTGAACCTACACTCGCTGTCCAATGGTATGGGATAATGCTGGCAGGTTTTGATTCTGTGGTAAGGGATTGCTTTAAGTGCAGACTGATTGAATTTGGTTTCCGAAGAGGAGCAATAATCCTCACTAGAATGGTATCACAGTAACTTCATTGAAGCCTACTTGTGACAATAAGAGATTATTATTATTACCATTCTTCCATCACCAAACTTATCAACGTGCAACTGAGCTCAACAATGTGCATCATCACAGGTACTCTGTAACCAACTGACCTCCCCTGGCTCCCAGTCCTGAGCAACATTGCCCCTCCCCCCAAATCAAGAGTGTAGCTACTGGAGGGGAGGGTGGCATGGGGGTTGTAGCAGGGCCTTGTTGGCCCACAGGTCAGCCATCAGCAAGCCACAACCAGGACCGTGCTGGGTTTGAGCATAGTGAGGGGACCATCGTTGCTGGGTAGACACCTGTGATAGCCCCAATTAGTCTACAAATGGCCAGCTAATTTTGCCAATTAGTCAGTAACCTCCCACCCTGCTGTTAGGCAGACAGCTTCTGTTGGAAATGACATGCCTCTGGAAGACCGTTCAGAAGCAGTAAACCATCAGATGGCTCAGAGCTCTCTGACCTGGTGCCAATTTCTGTGAAATTCCTCTTGGCCCTACCTTCCAGTTCATTGTCAAGGGACAGGGAAGATTCCATCATGAGTGTGTAAAACCCTGTGCTGGAAAATTGCAACATTACCTACATAAGCATGGACGTTTGAAGTCCAGGGTGTCTGTTAATGCAATCCAAGACTATTTCCACCACCAGCTCTCTCTCCTGTTACTTTCTCCATTTGAAATATTTGGGCAATTCAAAAAAAAAAATCAATCGTTTCTCAACACTCTGGAACCAACTGGGCATGCTCCCTCTGCAATTATTCCGTGTGATTGGCTATGAATTTAAATTTGTTGAAACGCTCAGGTTGTACAATCTCGCCTGGAGTATGCAGCATCAGTAATTCATATCCTTTGTCAGCCATATCGCCAGCACCACTCTGTGCCGGTTCCTAATGGTAAATTGTACTTGATCCTATGTTAAATTGCCAAGTAAAAGATAAACAAAACCTAGAAAAACTGCCTTGGTATTATGCAAATAATGCTATGCAAATATGATCATGAATTCCATTTTTATTTGTCTTTTCATGTTGGAAAGTTTCCTGCATTTGCAAATTCGGAAACAGCAAATGTCAGCAGCGTTTGTCATCACGGGCATCCAAACGTGAACACCATGGAGTTGCAAGGCACTCTGACTGCTGTGGGGTCAGTGTTAAGATAATTTCAGTCAAAACAATATAGAAATTCAATACTTAAGAAGAAAACTATAGAACACCTTCACAGCGGTCAAACTTTTTTGCGATTCTGTCCAACTTAAGGCACGCCTGGAGTTAAATTCCGGACTTAACGTTAGTATGAGAAAAGGTGCGTGCTTTGTTTGTGTGTGTGTGGTTACAATGAGTTTGCAACCTGTCTCATTCGGATTTCTTTTCTCGTCCTAAACGTTACTCCTAAAAGAAGCCTGTGTGTAGTGCACGCTTAAACTGCCCGACTGACGAAAAGTTTTACAATTTTTTATGTGGTTTCCTGCAGGATACGTGTCTTAGTTTGAAACTTTAAAACTAAAAAAAATACATCCAGAATGCAAATAAAGCCGTTGGTGCTGAGTTTACAGACAACTGAGTCCAGTCACATGATCCACAAAGTTTGCTGTGAAGTTTTCCCTGAAGTCACTCAACAAAAAAAGTTGAACAGAACAAACTTCTTCCGCAAAACAAACCACACCCAGAACAACTCCTGCATGCACACAGTAAGTTTTATAAAGATTATATATATATATATTAAGTAACAACACCTTTGCTGATCAAGCATCGCGTGTTTCTACAATGAAGCAGATTGGGAATTGCTGTGACTGCAACTTGTGAAAGTTTGGTTTGCTGTGAAGGGAACGGGCACAGTGAAGAACAAGAGCTGAAGGACAGAGAGAGCAAACGGAGTGAGGACCAGGCAAAAACACAGACAGAATTACAGACACCTGCCTCGATGCAGGCAGTGGCAGGATATCCAAAGGGATGCAATAGGGGAACACACTCCGAATCAAACAAGAGACAGAGAAAAATAGAAATACTCGTATCAGAGAGTTAGAGAAAATCGAGGCAGACTGACATAAGATTAAAACGTGGTAAAGAACCAGAAAGCGAAACATAGACAAAAGCAAAGGAGCACTTATAAGGACAGAGCTCCAGATCAGTGCCTCAACTCCAGAAAATGGGATTCTACTTCGGTAACAGTAACGTTAAGCCTTCAGGGGTGGGGGTGGAGGGTCTCGAAGGTCTGAGAGTCAAGAGACAAATATCTAAAACGCAAGGATGGAGAGTCTGAACTGGAAGAACATTAGGATTCAGACTGAGAAAGGCAGAGCCTGCCAGAGACAGAGACACACGAGCAAGAGGGTGTCAGGTAATCGAGAGGGTAACTAAAAGAGGTTGACATGAGAGACACATTGAGATAAACAAGGTCAGGGCAGTGAGTGATAGAAACAGGGAATTTGAGAGACTCTGAGGTGGGCACAAGAGAGCCCGAGGAACAGGAACAGACTCCAAGTCTGCTGGGTGGGCAGTGACACTCCAAGCCTGGCAGACCTTGGAGGGTGGCACGGTGGCACAGTGGTTAGCACTGCTGGTTCACAGTGCCAGGCACCTGGTTTCAATTCCAACCTTGGGTGGCTATCTTTGTAGAGTTTGCACGTTCTCCCCGTGTCTGCGTGGTTTTTCTCCAGGTGCTCCAGTTTCCCACAGTCCAAAGATGTGCAGGTTAGGTGGACTGGCCATGCTAAATTGCCCCTTAGTGCCCAGGTATGTGTAAGATAGGTTAAGGAGTCATTGGGATAGGGCTGGGGACTGGGCTTTGGTGGAGTGCTCTTTCAGACTTGATGGGTCAAAGGGTCTCCTCCTGCACTGTAAGGATTCTATGAACTGGATGCCAATGTGGTTTTCATTGCATTGACCTTGCCAGCTCTCCAGATTATGTACAATCCCACATTTGAACGGTCATTATTCTGCTTGCCATCTATGAATTGTTCTTTTGCTGAGTGGGAGTTGACCTTGGTATTTGGTTGTTAACACCGAAAAGTAACACGGCTTTTGGGGGGATAAACTGCTTAATTTTTCAATGGTGATATTTCTTTTTTGCGCCAACAATAGATGTGTGAATATAGATTTTCTAATGCAATCCCTGAATTAAAAGGATTTTTAATGCTACAGCACAATTCTGTGTTTTTATTGTTGTTCAGTGTTTGGGGGAAAGTTTCTACATTTGTCAGATGACTGACTGGTGGTTCAGTTCTTGTTCCCTCTCTTGTGTATAAAATTTTCCTCCAGTCACTACTATGCTCAGCCTGTTCAGAACTGGACTGAACCAGGATCTGGTTGCTCTCAATTTTAGGCAGGCAGATTGAGGAGTTTTGTAAACTCCCTGGAACACTAAAATAAAACTTTCCCTTCCCTCTCTGCCAAGTCATAGTGGGAGCAGGTAGAGGCTGTTTCTTAGCTCTGCAACCATGGGGGGGGGGGGGGATTTGAGCTTCCAAAGTAGCAAATGGACAGAAAATCTGGTCACTTCAAAACTGGAAGTCCTGTAGAGAATGTAGGTGAAGACATTTTTTGAAAAAAATGCATAGATGTTGGTTCCAAACACTGCGTCACTCAATATTAAGCTGCCATCTGCTTTTTGAAGGTGAATACTCCCAAGATTATTCCTGATCCAAAGAATGTGATTCCAGCAAAAGTTACCGTCGTGGGCAAATCACCTGTGGAATTTGGCTCTCACTCAGCTTTGAGGAAAAAAAGTATTTTTTATATACTGAGGTAAAATGATTTGTTTAGAATTTTAAATGGAGGAACTGTTTCAGAGGACTTTAAGTATTTTAAAAGGAGGAAGTTAAAACCCCAGTTAATCAGAAAGATTGAAGAAAATAAAATTTAAGACTGCCACTTGTTCCTGTTTTAAAGTAACATTTCACACATCTTTCCTGGCAAAACTGTTAATCGGTGGGCATGAAACAAAGCTGTTCTTAAAATGTCCCTTTAGTCTTCTGTCAGCTATTGGGACGTCTCGCCTTGGCAATGATGCGACCATCAATTCACACAAGACGATTAGTAGAAGTGAACAATGGTTTTAATCAGCTAGATCTGTGCCTGCCTGGGACTGCTCTGTACTGAGTGCCGCCTACAGGCTGCAGATCTATATACCTCCCCCGAGGGGGTGGAGCCATAGGCGGAGCCCACAAGGGCATCAACATAATACAATACAATGTAATGCAATACAATGGTGAATGGTAGCAGTAATACATTTACCACAGACAAAAAATTATATATTTTACATTGACACAAGAACAGTTGTCAAAATTAAAAAAAAAAATATTTCTTTATTCTCCTTTTTCGCATTTTCTCCCAAATTTACACCCACCAACAATAAACAATAATCAGTAATAAACAATAATCAGTAACAAATTTGTCAATCCCCATATCGATAACAACGATCCCATCCTCCCACCAAATCCAAAACATTCGCCCACATGTTCACATAAACAACCGACAAAAAGGAATCAGGAATCACCCATGGCCACCATTAACACCCCCCCCCCCCAACTCCCCCCACCCCCCCAACTAATGTTCGATGTTATCCAGTTCTTGAAAGTGCAGATGAATAATGCCCATGAATTGTAGAACCCCTCCATCCTTCCCCTCAGTTCAAACTTAACCTTCTCAAGAGTCGAGAATTCCAACAGATCCCTCCGCCATGCCAGGGCAAAGGGTGGAGAGGCCACCCTCCAACCCATCAGGATCTACCTTCGGGCGATCAACGAGGCGAAGGCTACAATATCTGCCTCCGCACCCGTTTCCAACCCTGGCTGGTCCGACACCCCGAATATGGCCTCCCGGGGGCCCGGGTCCAGTTTCACGTGCACCACTTTAGAAATTATCCTAAAAACCTCCTTCCAGTAATCCTCTAGCTTTGGACAGGACCAAAACATATGAACGTGGTTAGTGCCCCCACCCCCTACCCCCCGCAACGTTCACACACATCTTCTACTCCTTCAAAGAATCGGCTCATCCTCGCCCTCTGTATACCATCTTCAGCTCTATCAGCCCCAACCTCGCGCATGAGGTGGAGGCATTCACTCTCCGGAACACCTCACACCAGAACCCCTCCTCCATATCCTCTCCCAACTCTTCCTCCCACTTTTCTTTGATCCTTTCCAGCGGTGCCTTCTCCTCCTCCAAAATAGCTCCGAAGACCGCTAACACTACCCCCTTCTCCAGTCCCCCTGTCGTCAGTACCTCCTCCAGCAATGTGGAGGCCGGTTCCTCCGGGAAGTTCTGTATCTCCTTTCTGGCAAAATTAGAATTCATAAAAGTTCAAATTACCTAACAGCACGTCTTTTGGGACTAGTGGGAGGAAACTGGAGCACTCGGAGGAAACACACGCAGACACGGGGAGAATGTGCAGACCCCGCACAAGACAGTGACCCAGCCAGGAATTGAACCTGGGATCTTGGCACTGTGAAACTAACCACTGTGCTATCGTGCTGCCTATAGATAGGTTTGCAATAATGGATAGAGGCAGTCTGTCCATAGCTTTGAAGGATAGCTGCACTGTATCAGGCTGCAGCTGAATGCCATTGCTGCAAATGGAGAGAATGCAAGTCGAGCACCAGGGGTGAGAGAGGGAAGGAAGGACACTGTGGTTTGCAAATACTGTGCTGGAATCACAATGATCAGGAGTAGTGATGGCATAGGTGCAATCTTCTCCCCTATCTGCTGGCCTGTTTGAGGGCAGGAAGATTATTTACTTGGGCGGGAGGGTGGCACTGAGCATCGTGCCGCTTTCGTGCCTGCACCCTGATTAAGTTCAGGCAGAAAGACTCTTAATAGACCTTCCCACCAGGCTTGCAATTGAGGCCCTCAAATGGACAATTAATGACTGCTGCCACAACCCAGCTGTGGGTGGACCTGTCACTACACAAGCAACATGACACATAAACCTGTGTGGGCTGCTTGTCATTCCGAGGGGTGGGGCTCCCTCTTTCAAAGGCACTCATTGCCTGATGGAGGAACCCAGCATCAGGAAGGGAGAGGCTCATGGAGAGCCACCCCCTTCCCTTCCTTCTGATCCCCGCTTTATCCCCCTACACCCGTCCACCTCACCACCTCCACCTCACAATACTCCTGATGCCATTGCTCATCTTGGCCTGGGTTATTCCATGATCCTGGGCTTTCACTCTGTCTTTCCTGAAGCCTCTCCTGTGATGCTGCCTTGTAAAAGAGCTGCTTGCCCTCTCATTGGCCAACAGCACTCTGCCCCCTGGGGTCCCGATCTGGAGAAGAACCAGCTGGGGGCCTCTCAATTACCTCATTGGATCATGGTTCAGCAGGCCTTACCAAAAGGAGTTAACATGAGTCTCCTGCCAGTTCTCCTGCTGGCTAGGTGAAATCTTGTTACCTCCATAAGATCCAGTCCCACCTTTCCGCAGAAACAAGGAGGCCCTGAAGGAGATGGACTTCAAGAGTTATTCCCGAGGACCTGGCAAAATGTTGAAATAATAGGTGGTCAAGGTCAGTTATACATATTTTAAAAAATAAATTTAGAGTGCCCAATTCATTTCTTCCAATCAAGGGGCAATTTAACGTGGCCAATCCACCTACCCTGCACATCTTTGGGTTGTGAGGGTGAAACCCACGCAAACACGGGGAGAATGTGCAAACTCCACACGGACAGTGACCCAGAGCTGGGATCAAACCTGGGACCTCGGCGCAGTGAGGCAGCAATGCTAACAAACCACTGCGCCACTGTGCAGTGAATGCATCTTTAAAGAACATCTGCTACCCACCTCACCACCAACCGCGCATGCTACTCAACACAACGCAATCTCATCACTCACCTAGCAGAAGGCTGTAGCACTCAGGATTCACATCTAATATTCAGATACTCCACCTCAGCCTCACATCTTCTAATGTGCCAGCCACATACCCAACTCTTGCTGCCTTCAAATTCCTCCAGTTACTCAGCTGTGGCAACCATGTCACCCAAGCGCACTGCAAGATAATCACTGAAATTCTGCCCCCTCTCTCTTTTGCAGATAAAAGTGATATGAAATACATGGGATCAGAAGAAATCTGTTAGGGGGCAGCCACAACTTTATCCCTTGAACCTGATGGAGGAGACAGCATTTCACATTATGGGGGCATCTTTGACAGTGTTCATAACCTCAGGCATCACTGAGAACATTCAGGTGATAACGTGCAACTGGTTTAGGTCCTTTCTCAACTCCTAACTGACCTTCACCCTGGCAAGATCTCGTAATAATAATCTTTATTAGTGTAACAAGTAGGCTTACATTAGCACTTCAATGAAGTTACAGTGAAAATCCCCCAGTCGCCAAACTCTAGCACCTGTTCGAGTGAGGGAGAATTCAGAATGTCCAATTCACCTAACAAGCATGTCTTTCGGGACTTGTGGGAGGAAACCGGAGCACCCGGAGGAAACCCATGCAGTCACGGGGGGAACGTGCAGACTCCGCACCAACAGTGACCCAAGTCAGGATTGATCCTGGGTCCCTGGTGCTGTGAAGCAACAATGGTAACCACTGTGCTACCGTGCTGTCCCCTCTCCCTCAATCCAACTCTCCCATGCTCATTTTATGCTTACAGCTACCCAAGAATTCTTGCCTAAAGCCCCACGGCAGCCCCAGAAGGAAGAGAGTGAGCTGTATCAGACCTCTGAGGTAGAAGCACTGTCCTTTAATCTGCCAATTGTAGGAACCAGCTCAGATACTGGCAGTGTATGAAACTTTGGAGGATAGTTACAGAGTTAAGATCTGCATGTGGTGAGTGATTGGGCTGCAGCTAGGGCAGGATGACTGATCATGTACCAGCACGCTGGAGCTTGAGGTTGTGGTTGAGTTCTACCACAGCCATCTCACTAGTGCCTTGCTGTCGCTTTTCACCAACCAGTCGTACTGCTGCTGTCAATGTTCAGGTGGTTCAGTCTATAGCTGGGTCCTGAAGGCCCCAGGCAGCTTGAGGGAGTTCCTGTAGGGTGACCTGGAGTCTTTGCCAGTGAAAGTCAGCAAGCATCTACTAGTCATGTAGCAGCAACACGGTGTAGGAGCACTAGACCAGGCAAAAGTACTTGCCTGATAGGCAATAATGAAATCTGCAGAAATACTTCTTTTCTGTTGGCCTAATTGGATGAGTTATTGTATAAAAATGTATTTGTGGGTGTCTTTTATGTATTTTGCTCTGGGTGGCACCATGTCTCTCACTAAATATACATCTTTCTCATGTAGTTCTGTGATAGAAGGGAATCATGAGACACATGCCCATAGGATGACCTCTGTGTCCTTAAAGCTAGCCTCTGGTTCTCCATGGAGGGCTGATAACCTTAGAATGAAGGTATAATAGCTGCTCTCAGAATTGCAGCCATTCACTGACATGATATACTATCTATGGTTGCATACCAACTTCACAATGACGTAATGATACACCTTGCAGTTCCTATGCCTCTTCCCATTGATATGGGGTGCTCATAGAACTATGTGCATCATCCGAAATTTCGCTAATCTGGAAATGTCATGTATCCTCTCATTCTGCTTCCCGCTGCTGAGGGTCAAAACAATGTATTTGGCTTTCCTGGCATAGGTCTGTCACCCGTTGAATGCATCAATGGATGGCATTATATAATATGCTGGAAATGCCACTCTTGGAAATATCCAGACACATGAAAGGTAAATGTTACGGTGACCTTAATGGGCACTGATAGGATCCTCCTTGTGATACACCGGATTAATTAGAAGACTTTGGAGGGACTGGCGAAGGCCATTATAAAAATTATAAGATTAAGATTTTAAGAATGATTTTTGGGAGATCAGGAGGAGCATGCTTTGCCTGATTCCGCAAAATTATCTTGCCACTGTTGGCTCACTTCCAATAGAGTTTTGGATTTCTTGGCCCCTTTCTTTCCCACCATCCTCTCTCCTTTCTGATTGATAATCTGCTTATCAATGCTCAGTTTGCACTTGCAGCATGCTTGGTTTATTATGGTGAGGCCCAATTGTTGAATCTCTGAGCTTTCCCCACATGAGGCTAGTACTGCAGTGAACTCACCCACTGTCTGCCCAAATTGAAGTTCACCCCCATTGTATTATGAATGATTAGTTTATCATTTATTAATGCAGGAGAAATGAGAAAGAATAATTCTAAAGGGTTTGGATATAAGTTCTCAAGAATGTTTAAAGGAGTCACTCGGCCTGAGATCAAGACTGACACCACTCTTATGGAACCTGAAAATGAGTCTAATTGAAAGGTAAAGTAATGGTTTTCAAATTCTGACTGTGTTCATGTTTGAAATACGAATACTTATATTACTCTGTAGCTGAACAAAATGACAGGTTTGTAACAAATACATAACTTGAGTTCTCAGCTGATACCATTTGACTGAAACCACCACTATGCAGTAAAAACTAACAATGATAATGGTCTGGTTTAGCCTCGGCTCCCACTCTCCCACCAGAAATGTAGCATAGTGGGACTTTCATCTGTCTTCCAGGTGGGCCTGTGATCAAGGTTATTTTCCTGGGTCATCAATCAGCATTTTGGGGTTGGGACCAGATGTTCAGTGCCTATCTCAGGATGCGTGAACTTGAAAACCCTTCCCCATCATTCGAAGTAATACAGGTATCTCTGATGATGACGGTGGGAAATATATTGCATGCTGTAACCCCCCCCCCCCCCCCCCCCGACCCTTTTTAATGATCTTGCTTACATTTGAGTAGACATGCTATATGCTTGCCATCTTTTTGGTCGTAAATCCCTGAACTGGCATAGACAAAATGATCCCCATTGAATAAAACATTCGGAAAGTCTTGCACAGAGCACACCAAAACTTCCAATAAAATTTACTGGTTGTTGAGGACCTAGCCTAGAAAACTAGAAAGTTACCCAAAATAAGTTTCCTGATTTGAACCAAGTATGGTAAACATTGCAATCCGCACATGTGTTTATGCAACAAAAGGGATGGGTAGTGTTCACACTGTCAACAATAACTTGCATTTCTGTAGCAGTCCTCAGGCAGGAAAACAAAGCACTTTTCTGTAATGATGGAAAATACAATGAATGCAAGCAGGAGGGTCTAAAAGGAAACTGAGATGATGAAGTTGGGGCAAAGCCATTGTGAAGAGGTTTTTCAACACATTTTTTGAAGCATGAAGGGATGCAAGAAAAAACTAACCAGGAACTTCCATAAAGTAGAAAGTTAGCTGTTGAATGAACATCTACTAATTGTAGCGTAGAAGGAGCAGGGAACAAGCAGTGTTAAGAGGAATTGGGAGTGTAGGCAGGACATTAAGCTCAGAGATACTCAGAAAGATATGCTGAGCCCAGGGTATGGAGGGACAAAATCACAGATAACAGTTCTGAAATGAGCTTTCTCAGTTATGGACTGCCAATTATCTTTGGAGAGTTTATTCAAGGTATTTTGTATGAATAAGGTTGCAAGCTATGTGATTTTGAATGAGTACTAATTTGATGAAGGCTAAGGTGGAGAGGCTCATAAAGAAAGTGGTAAATTTGAGTTTCAAGGTGAATAATGAACTTCTGGATTCTGTAAGTCAGCCTGAGCTAGCAGTTATTTTTGTTTTTGCAATGTTAGACGGGAGGTGCTCCATTCAAATCTGGTGTAAGATCGCATGGTTTTTAAGTGTTTTTAAGCTTATCATAGAATCATAGAAGTTTACAGCATGGAAACAGGCCCTTCGGCCCAACCAGTCCATGCCGCCCAGTTTTTACCATTAAGCTAGTCCCAGTTGCCCGCACTTGGCCCATAACCCTCTATACCCATCTTACTCATGTAACTATCTAAATGTTTTTTAAAAGACACAATTGTACCCGCCTCTACTACAACCTCTGGCAGCCCATTCCAGCCACTCACTACCCTCTGAGTGAAGAAATTGCCCCTCTGGGCCCTTCTGAATCTCTCCCCTCTCACCTTAAACCTATGCCCTCTAGTTTTAGACTCCCCTACCTTTGGGAAAAGATGTTGACTATCTACCTTATCTATGCCCCTCATTATTTTATAGACCTCTATAAGATCACCTACGCTCCAAGGAAAAAAGTCCCAGTCTATCCAGCCTCTCCTTATAACTAAAACCATCAAGTCCCGGCAACATCCTAGTAAATCTTTTCTGCACTCTTTCCAGTTTAATAATATCCTTCCTATAATAGGGTGACCAGAACTGCACACAGTATTCCAAGTGTGGCCGTACCAATGTCTTGTACAACTTCAACAAGACGTCCCAACTCCTGTATTCAATGTTCTGACCAATGAAACCAAGCATGCCGAATGCCTTCTTCACCACCCTGTCCACCTGCGACTCCACCTTCAAGGAGCTATGAACCTGTACTCCTAGATCTCTTTGTTCTATAACTCTCCCCAACGCCATACCATTAACTGAGTAGGTCCTGGCCTGATTCGATCTGCCAAAATGCATCACCTCACATTTATCTAAATTAAACTCCATCTGCCATTCGTCGGCCCACTGGCCTAATTGATCAAGGTCCCGTTGCAATCCTAGATAACCTTCTTCACTATCCACTGTGCCACCAATCTTGGTGTCATCTGCAAACTTACTAACCATGCCTCCTAAATTCTCATCCAAATCATTAATATAAATCACAAATAACAGTGGACCCAGCACCGATCCCTGAGGCACACCACTGGTCACAGGCCTCCAGTTTGAAAAACAACCCTCTACAACCACCCTCTGCCTTCTGTCGTCCAGCCAATTTTGAATCCAATTGGCAACCTCACCCTGGATCCCGTGAGCTTTAACCTTCTGCAACAACCTACCATGCGGTACCTTGTCAAAGGCTTTGCTAAAGTCCATGTAGACAACGTCTACTGCACTGCCCTCATCTACCTTCTTGGTCACCCCCTCAAAAAACTCAATCAAATTTGTGAGACATGACTTTCCACGCACAAAGCCATGCTGACTGCCCCAAATCAGTCCTTGCCTCTCTAAATGCTTGTAGATCCTGTCTCTCAGAATACCTTCTAGCAACTTACCTACTACAGATGTTAGGCTCACCGGTCTGTGGTTCCCAGGCTTTTCCCTGCTGCCCTTCTTAAACAAGGGCACAACATTCGCCACTCTCCAATCTTCAGGCACCTCACCTGTGGCTGCCGATGATTCAAATATCTCTGTTAGGGGACCCGCAATTTCCTCCCTAGCCTCCCACAACACCCTGGGATACATTTCATCAGGTCCCGGGGATTTATCTACCTTGATGCGCTTTAAGACTTCCAGCACCTCCTCCTCTGTAATATGCACACTTCTCAAGACATCACTATTTATTTCCCTTGGTTTCCTAACATCCATGCCTTTCTCCACCGTGAATACCGATGAGAAATAGTCATTCAGGATTTCACCCAACTCTTGTGGCTCTGCACATAGATGCCCTTGTTGATCCTTAAGAGGCCCTACTCTGTCCCTAGTTACTCTTTTCCCCTTTATGTATTTGTAGAATCTCTTTGGATTCTCCCTTGCATTATTTGCCAAAGCAATTTCATGTCCCCTTTTTGCCCTCCTGATTTCCCTCTTAACTCTATTTCGACAATCTCTATACTCTTGAAGGGATCCACTTGATCCCAGTTGCTTATGTACGTCATATGCCTCCTTCTTCTTTTTGACCAGAGTCTCAATATCTCGAGTCATCCAGGGTTCCCTACTTCTACCAGCCTTACCCTTCACTCTAAAGGGAATGTGCTTACCCTGCACCCTGGTTAACACATTTTTAAAAGCCTCCCATTTACCAGCCGTCCCTTTGCCTGCCAACAGTCTCCCCCAATCTACCTCTGCAAGTTCCTGTCTGATACCATCAAAATTGGCCTTGCCCCAATTAAGAATTTTAACTCTTGGGCCAGACCTATCATTCTCCATAGCTATCTTAAAACTAATGGAGTTATGGTCACTTGTCCCAAAGTGATCTCTCACTAGCACTTCTGTCACTTGCCCTTCCTTATTTCCCAAGACGAGGTCAAGTTTTGCCCCCTCTCTAGTCGGTCCATCCACATACTGAATGAGAAATTCCTCCTGAATACACTCAACAAATTTCCCTCCATCCAAGCCCCTAATGCTATGGCTGTCCCAGTCAATGTTGGGAAAGTTAAAGTCCCCTACTACTACCACCCTATTATTCTTGCAGCTATCTGTAATCTCCTTACATAATTGCTCCTCAATTTCCCACTGACTATTTGGGGGCCTGTAGTACAGTCCTACCAAGATGATCTCTCCCTTCTTATTTTTCAGTTCCACCCATATAGACTCAGTGGGCGAACCCTCGGATATATCCCCTCTAAGTACTGCCGTGATGTTCTCCCTAATCAAAAACGCCACTCCCCCTCCTCTCTTACCTCCTGTTCTATCCTTTCTATAGCATCTGTACCCCGGAACATTGAGCTGCCAGTCCTGCCCCTCCCTTAGCCATGTTTCAGTCATAGCTATAATATCCCAGTCCCATGTGCCCGTCCATGCCCTGAGTTCATCCGCTTTGCCCGTCAGGCCCCTTGCATTGAAATAAATGCAGTTTAATGTAGACCTTCCTTGCTCTCTGCCCTGCTTTCTCAGGTCATGCTTTACACACTCTCCCTTCCTGCCTTTTGTTTCTGTCCCCACTGACTTCCTACATCGGTTCCCATCCCCCTGCCACATTAGTTTAAACCCTCCCCAACTGCACTAGCAAACACACCCCCGAGAACATTGGTTCCGGTCCCACCCAGATGCAGACCGTCCGATTTGTACAGGTCCCACCTCCCCCAGAACCGGTCCCAATGTCCCAGGAATTTGAAACCCTCCCTCTTGCACCATCTCTCAAGCCACGTATTCATCCTAGCTATCCTGTCATTCCTACTCTGACTATCACGTGGCACTGGTAGCAATCCTGAGATTACTACCTTTGAGGTCCTACTTTTTAGTTTAACTCCTAACTCCCTAAATTCAGCTTGTAGGACCTCATCCCGTTTTTTACCTATTTCGTTGGTGCCTATATGCACCACTACAGCTGGCTGTTCACCCTCCCCCTCCAGAATGCCCTGCAGCCCCCCGAGACATCCTTGACCCTTGCACCAGGGAGGCAACATACCAACCTGGATTCTCGTTTGCGTCCACAGAAACGCCTGTCTATTCCCCTTACAATTGAATCCCCTATCACTATAGCTCTTCCACTCTTTTTCCCGCCCTTCTGTGCAGCAGAGCCAGCCACGGTGCCATGAACCTGGCTGCTGCCACCTTCCCCTGGTGAGCCATCTCCCCCAACAGTTTCCAAAACGGTAAATCTGGTTTGGAGGGAGATGACCGCAGGGGATCCCTGCACTGCCTTCCTACTCTTCCTCTGTCTGTTGGTCACCCATTCCCTATCTGCCTCAGTAATTTTAATCTGCGGTGTGACCAACTCACTGAATGTGCTATCCACAACTTCCCCAGCATCGCGGATGCTCCAAAGTGAGTCCATCCGCAGCTCTAGAGCCGTCAAGCGGTCTAACAGGAGCTGCAGTTGGACACACTTCTTGCAGATGAAGGAGTCAGGGACACCAGAAGGGTCCCTGACTTGCCACATCTCACAAGAGGAGCATGACACGGGTCTGAGCTCTCCTGCCATGACTTAAACCTGAAGTTAAATTTGAACTACATTACACAGCTAAGAGAAAGTCAAAGAGAGAGAAATCACTTGCCAGTTACAAGCCAATCACTCACCTGCTGGCTGTGATGTAATTGCTCCCGAGGCTCCCTCACAGGTCTGCTTTTCTGCACCTCCTTAAGATGAGCACCAAATTCCCTTAACTAGTTAATTAATTTACTTACTTAATTGGATCTTTTTTTTTGGAAACTCAACACCAAACTCCAAAAAACACAGCCCTCACTCACCTCTTACCCGAACTCAGCCTTACCCAAACTTAGATACACTCTGTTTGCCTCCAGCACTCTGTTTCTATAGGCACTTCAGCCACACCCTTTGTATCCTTCCTGATTTACAGTCAGCCAATAGGCCTGCTCCCGAAACTGATCTCCCGAAACTAACAGCTGACCTGCAAGGTAAGAAAGTTGTTAATCAGTACTTACCTCACCCAGGCAGCGACCTTTTATTCTGTCCCCTGTGCCTCGCAGCTCCCGCGCTTTTTCAAACTCCCGCGCTGTTTCCAAGGTCCCGGCTCCCTCTCTCTCCCGAACAGCTGACCTGCAAGGTAAGGAAGTGGTTAATCAGTACTTACCTCACCCAGGCAGCGACCTTTTATTCTGTCCCCTGTGCCTCGCAGCTCCCGCGCTTTTTCAAACTCCCGCGATGTTTCCAAGGTCCCGGCTCCCTCTCTTTCCCGAACAGCTGACCTGCAAGGTAAGGAAGTGGTTAATCAGATGGTCTTATGGTCTACAGATTTGAAATCATTAAGATGGTTGTTGTTGTAGGGATCTCTGTATATCAAAATACATGATCAATATATGTAATTATATGTACAGGCAATTGAACACTAGGTGTCTCACTATCAGGACCTATATTAATAGCTTTCCCACTTTTCTGAAGGAGTGCGTATCAGGAGTGCAGAGAGAACAGATATGGAAAGTTAGAGAGAGAAGAAGTTATTAGTTATCAAAGCATTGTATAATTTAATTAGTTATCTCTACAATTGTTTCTTTGTTTTACTAGTTGAGTATTAAGTAAAAAGCACGAGGGGACATAGCTTTAAATTGAGGGGAGATAGATATAAGACAGATGTCAGAGGTAGGTTCTTTACTCAGAGAGTCGTGAGGGCGTGGGATGCCCTGCCTGCAACAGTAGTGGACTCTCCAACACTAAGGACATTCAAATGGTCATTGGATAGATATATGGACAATAAGGGAATAGTGTAGATGGGCTTTAGAGTGGTTTCACAGGTCAGCGCAACATCGAGGGCCGAAGGGCCTGTACCGCGCTGTAATATTCTATGTTCTAATATTACTCAGTAAATTAGTTTATCTTTACAAGAAGATGACTGCTCATTTCAACAACTTGGCTGGTTCAAAAGAGTAATATATATATTACACAAAGTAATATAACAGTTGTGTTGCGGAATTGGTTGAGGTGAAGGACTTTTCAGGATTTAAAGAGGACAAGAGCATTGAAGGTGGTGAGTTAATTATATAGGTGATCAGTACGCGCGTGGATGTAACTCCAGGTGACAGATCAAGGGAGAGATGACTTACAATTAAAGGGGTTACTTGGATTCAGTTGGCTCTACTGGAGGAAAGTGACAATGGATGAAGTTGCATACGAATTGAACAATGAAGAGGAGTAAGTGATTGGCTGCGCTCAGTGATGGATAATATGAGGCCAGATGTGATGACTAGCTTGTGCATGTGCAGTGACAGGTGAAATTTGTGCTTTTAATAAATTTAAAGTACCCAATTATTTTTGTTCCAATTAAGGGGCAACTTAGCGTAGCCAATCCACCAACCCTGCACATCTATGGGATGTGGGGGTGGCACCCAAGCAAACACTGGGAGAATGTGCAAACTCCACATGGACAGTGACCTGATGTTGGGATCGAACCTGGGTCCTCAGCGTCGTGAGGCAGCAGTGCTAATCGGGTGAAATTTGTTGATGTGGAAGGTGAGATGAGTTGGGCAAAAATGTCAGCAGATGTTATTTTAAAGGGAGATTAAAGTTACTGAGGATGAGGAGTCGTTTGTTGCCAAGGAAGCAGAATCACTTAGACATAAGGTTTTGGTAATAAAGTTCATTGGGGGCTTAAGGTGAATAACAAGCAAGAATAATCCTTTGTTGTAATCTTTATTATCACAAGTAGGCTTACATTAAATGAAGTTACTGTGAAAAGCCCCTAGTCGCCACATTCCGGCCCCTGTTCGGGTACACTGAGGGAGGATTCAGAATGTCCAAATTACCTAATAGTATATCTTTCAGGACTTGTGGGAGGAAACTGGAGCACCCGGAGGAAACCCACACAGATATGGCGAGAACGTGCAGACGCCACGCAGACAGTGACCCAAGCCGGGAATCGAACCGGTGACCTTGGAGCTGTGAAGCAACTGTGCTACCCACTGTGCTACCGTGCTGCCCATTCCTCCTCTATCTGAATAGACAAATAAGACGAACGGTGGAGAATAAATTGTGTCACAATCTCGTGGGGAGGGGTGAAATGATTCACCTTTCTCCCTCTCCAGGACTGACTGTAACAGGGCTTTTTGAGAATTTAGAGAGGATGTATTCTGCCAATTATGTAAGAGTCCCACTATTTATACTTTCAGTTTGTAAAGAATTAGTGAGACAGATTTTCTTAGGTTAAACAAAGAACAAGATAAGTTCATTGAAACTATATTCAATTTTTTTTAAAAACTGGTCTATCACAGCCACCATTCATGCATCACACACATTTAGCCTGGGCTCACAAGTAGACAAATCTAGATGGCAGATTAAGAGGGTAGGCAAAAGGATTTTTTTAACAGATTGTGAAGAAGGTGAAAACATGGAGTATACAGTTAGCTGACCTTTGGTTGGTCTTGATGTGGTAATTCCTCATTGCAGCCAATTTTTCAATTGTCTTCCTGGGTGTAGTTGCACAGAGTATATTTTCAGATTTTATTCCCAAAAGATGTTGATTTATAATAGATTTCTCTTCTCCGTATGGTTACTCTGCAAATCCAGGCAAAATACCTGCAGGAGAGACACCAAAGAACAAAGAACAATACAACACAGGAACAGGCCCTTCAGCTCTCCAAACCTGTGCCGATCACATGTCCTATCTAGACCAACCGCCTGTATCCTTCTATACCCCATCTGTTCATGTGCCTATCCAGATAAGTCTTAAATGTCGTTAACATATCTGCCTCAATCACCTCACTTGACATTGCATTCCAGGCCACCACAACCCTCTGTGTAAAGAACATGCCCCGTAAATCTCCACTGAACCTTTCCCCCCTCACCTTGAACTTGTGCCCCCATGTAATTGTCTTTTCCGCCCTGGGAAAAAGCCCCCAACTGTTCACCCTATCTATACCCCGGTCACGGCCATCGTCAACTGCAGCAACACCAGAAGCAAGTCCCCAATAATTTTATAAATTTCTGTCAGGTCGCCCCTCAGCCTCCGTCTCTCTGGGGAGAACAATCCCAGTTTATTCAATCTCTCCTCATAGCTAATACTCTCCAAACCAGGCAATATCCTGGTAAACCTTTTCTGTATTCTCTCCAAAGTCTCCACGTCCTTCTGGTAGAGCGGTGACCAGAATTGGACACAGTATTCCAAATGTGGCCTAACCAACGTTCTATATAATTGTAACATAATTTTCGAGCTTTTATACTTGATATCCCGTCCTATGAAGGCAAGTATGCCATATGCTTTCTTTACCACCATTTCCACCTGTGCTGCCACTTTTAAGGATCTGTGGACCGGCACGCCCAGATCTCTCTATGCTCCTGATGGTTCTGCTATTTTTATTTTATAGCTCCCATCTGAATTGGATCTCCCAAAATGCATCATCTCGCATTTGTCCGGGTTAATTTCCACCTGCCATTTCTCTGCCCAATTTTGCAGCCTATCTATATCCTGTTGTATTCTCTGACAATCTTCATCACTATCCGCAACTCATGCAATCTTAGTATCATTCGCAAACTTGCTAATCAGACCCGCTACATTTTCATCCAAGTCATTTATGTATATTACAAAGAGCAGAGGTCGGGGTGGATGTGCTTCAGTACAGCATGGTATTGATCTTTGTCCTGCTTGGTAAATTGTCTCAAAGTACACTGCTGGCTGTATATTCCAGAGACATTCTATTAGTTCATGTCTGCTGCAGTCTTTGGCCAGAATTCTCCGGCCGTTTGCTGGCAGCAGGGTTCTCTGGTCCCGCCGGCAACTTACCGCCGTTCACTGGTTCCTTGGCAGTGTGAGGTGGCTTCAATGGGAATTCCCATTTACAGCGATGGGAGCAGAGAATCCCACCACCAGCGAACGGCACTCCTCCTCCTGCCATCGGGAAACACACGGCCAGGAGGCCACAGAATCCCTGCAATTGTTTCAGAACAGGTAATTGCATTTTGATGTCTCATCTCAGAAACATTTGCAAATTTTCAGGATAGTAGAAAGTCAACAGGAGATGGGGTCTTTCACAACCTCAAGGGGTTGAGATCATTTTTCCTCCTTATTTCACTTGGTGGAATGTAAGCTGTATATTGTAGCCCTCTGGGCAGTCTCCATTGTCTTTAAGGAGTTTAAGTTTTGTAGAATGTTGTGGGTTCCTCAAATCACTGACATCAAGGACTTTCAACAAAGCTAGTTTATTCCTAAACTCAGCAGCCACATACAATATTTGTGTTCTGCCCAAGAACCCAGAGATAACACGCGTGCTTCCGTCACCTGACCTCTCATGTAGCCTGGTTATCACATTCTCACATGGCCACTTGGCCTCCATCTCCCCCGTTTAGGTGGGTCACCCGGTGGCAAGAGATATGACAATGTGCACAATAGGAAACTGTACAGACCATTGTGTGACGTGCAATAAAACAAACTGGCAATGCATAACTATTTACATATATATACTGAGGCATGGCTTAGGCTCTAGCAACTGCTGCATAGCCCATATCATCCCCCCCCCCACCTACCCTTTTTTGTTGCAAAGAAAGTTGAACTTCAACGGTTAGTTCTAGGCTAAGTGGTAGTGAAGTCCTGGATAGTATTATGGGCCAGTGTTTAGAAAACTCCAAGTATATCATGGAGTTAACCTGACCTACAACTGTTTATTTAATGTGGCTGGGATTAGCACAAGAGCCTGCCTTTCAGGTGTTATTTTTGGATTTCTTAGGCGCTTTTAATTTAAAAAACAAGCTTTATTCTAAGAATTTAGTTAACATTTGTATAAACACACACAGCAAGAACTTTTATCAATTACAAACTCAAAGACCCCACTCAGCTACAGTAATCTATGTGTAACCCTTAATGAATTCCCCCTTAACTGTTCAAATTCAATCACAAAATCCAAGTAAAACCAGAAACCCCTTTTCAAAGTGTGGCCCAGCACACTGCATTCTCACTGGTATATACTCTGTTCCCCTTTTTAAAGAGCAGATTTGAATTCCTTCCAGAAAGCAATTATCTCTTTTAAGTTACCAAGCAGTCTGGAAACAGCTTTTAAAATGAAGAAAGAGAAAAACACGTCTTTCAACCTGTGCAGTACAAACTCAAAGCAAAAGTAAAAACTCACAGAGCCACAGCCCAGCTCCACCCACACAATGACATCACTGATGCCATGTGATAAAAGCAAAATCATTTGGAAAAATCCCAGGATATCCGTCCTTCAACAGTTCAATTGTTTGATTTTCCACTGGCTTATCAACCATAGTAGGCATCACTCCCACCTGCGATCCAGCTATATCATTACCCAAGATAAATTGTATTCCTGGACAAGATAGTTTCTCTATTACTCCTACTACCACTTCACCACTCTTCATTGGACTCTCCAACCTCACCTTATATAATGGAACACTACTCTTCTCACCCTGAATTCCACATATTACCACCTTTTATGGCAATATTCCTCCCAAACTACATAACGCTTCATCGTTTACCATCAAAGATTGACTAGCTCCCGTATCTCTTAAAATTCCTACTTTACCTACTCCTCCTGGTACACATGAGTAAACTTACCCACACAAGTAAATTATTTAAAGAGATCTGGCACCTTCTTATCAATCATCTCTTGATCAGGCTGTGCATTCTTTTGCAACTCCTTTGCTTCAATTGGGCTTTCCTTTACCACTTTAACAAATCCCACTGACATATCCTGTTTTACCACATCAGCCTTACCAGTGCTTTCTTCAGCCCCCAACACTGTGACTTTACATGGCCTAGTTTATTACAGAAAAAACATTTAAACTTTTAATTTCTCTTCCACCCTCCTGGATTTCTTTTTTAATCTGAGGTACACGCTCCTTATTATCTCCCATTAGATCCCCATTACTTTTACCACCTGAGTGTTGTTCTTTTCCCTCACAGGCTGAAACTGATGTCGGAAACCAAACTTTGATTTATGAACTAATAAGACCATAAGACATAGGTGCAGAATTAGGCCACTCGGCCTATCGAGTCTGCTCCGCCACTCAATCATGGCTGATATTTTTATCATCCCCATTCTCCTGCCTTCTCCCCATAACCCCTGTTCGCCTTGTTAATCAAGAACCTATCTATCTCTGTCTTAAAGACACTCAGTGATTTGGCCTCCATAGCCTTCTGTGGCACAGAGTTCCACAGATTCACCACCCTCTAGCTGAAGAAATTCTTCCTCATCTCTGTTTTAAAGGATCGTCCCTATAGTCTGAGATGGTGTCCTCTGGTTCTCGTTTTTCCTACAAGTGGGAACATCCTCTCCACCTGCACTCTATCTAGGCCTCGCAGTATCCTGTAAGTTTCAATAAGATCCCCCCTCATCCTTCTAAACTCCAACGAGTACAGACCCAGAGTCCTCAACCGTTCCACATACGACCCAGAATCCTCAACCGTTCCTCATAGGACAAGCTCTTCATTCCAGGATCATTCTTGTGAACCTGCTCTGGACCCTTTTCAAGAACATCCTTCCTTAGATACGGGGACCAAAATTGTTCACAATAATACATAATCATCTGCCATTTCTGCTGCTGATCTCGCAGTTTTAACCCTATGTTCTTCCACATGAGTTCTCATTACATCAGGAATTGAATTTTTAAACTCTTCCAAATTTATCATTTCTCTTAAGAGCTTCATACGTTTGGGCTATTTTCAAAGCCCTTATCCACCTATCAAAATTACTCTGTTTGATCCTTTCAAACTTTATGTATGTGACAATATTGAATTATTTACCCGTCAGTCTGGCCTCAATAAAACTCGAGATGGATTTGTAGGTATAGTATTATTTATTTTTAACCAACTTGCAAGGCTGACTCGCTCCACAGAGATTCAGAACACACAAGCGGTCTCCTGGAGCTCCAGAGTGAGATCGGAGACAAATAAATCTTTACAATCTCATTCAAATGGCATCAAGTTTCACATACAAGATTCCCATAGGTCATCCTATACACCTCCTGACCTGGCCATATATCCTGATTGGCTCACTTCGCATTCCTTAACCTTGGGCCTCTTGTTACCCAGCATCCTTTTCCCCATCCTTGCCATGCTTTCTGAATCCCTTTGTACTTTGTTTGTGAACTCACTACTATCAGACCGGCTCACATCTACATTATTGTAACTAATATTTGAACTAACTATTTTATATCACATTCGTTTGTTCAATTCCTCATTCCCTCCTTTTATCATTTCATAACCTATCGGTCCAATCCGTAGCTACGGCCCCTCATCTAAGAAGATTTGTTGCTGCATTTCCAATTCCTGTTGCAGCACCCCGTCATCCGCTGCAACCTCGTGGATCCTAACAGCCAAGATTCTAGGGGCATCTATCTGTTCCAGTGCACCCTGCATTTTACCCATCACGCATTTAAGGATGGCCAGGCCCACAAATATGCAGCCGAGTGCCACTGCTAAATACATGGCCATATTTATCAACATGTCGTTCCAACCTCCGAATCCCCAGTCACCCAAGAGCCAGGGTCCTGCATACCGTCCAGGTGATCCCGTATGCGATCCATAAATTTAGTGACGTTAGCGGTTAGGTCTTGAACTCCCATGATAGCCTTGCCCTGCACTATGGTGCATACCCCACCCTCACGGGCCAGACGATAGTCAAGAGCACACCGGTTCTGCATGGCAAACAACCGCAGCTGAGATAATTCCTTGGTTATTGCCCCGCGGGCTCCCAAGGTTTTGTTTCCCAGGATGGTAAGGCCACAAATAAAATAATTCCTATCGCTGACCGCCAAGGAACCCCCCACACCTCCCAGTGTCAAGACGCTCAGAATTCCCCATCCAGCTGAGTGGCCCCGGTTGGGTGCTAGAACCTGAGGTTTTTTCCAGTTCTCGCAGAATTCGGCTGAGACTGCCCGGCGTGCCAACTGATTGTGCAGTATCTACGCAGAGGGGCAGGGGACTGTGGTTGGGACTAGAGTCCCGATAGCAATTTGGCAGGGAAATGGGAATGACAAAACATTGGTCGCTGTGCCATTAAAAAAAAGTGGTATCCTTGCTCCGTGTACAGGCTAGCATCACAATCAGTATATCGGTTGAGTAGGGATCCCCCAGTAGCCCAGTTTATCCAGCTTTGGAACGCCCATTCGGGCCTCTTAGCAATGCGGAAAGCCCTAGTCCCAACAGTGATATGAGAGACATTCGCCCAGCCACAAAGGAGCTGGAGGCCGGCGTTCAATGGAACGCAGGTGGTGTTATAACAGACGCATTGGCCGGACGCGTGGGTGATATGACACCACCTGTCCGTACAGGTGGGGAACAGACATGTTATGTTTGTTTCCACCTCTACCAGCAAACAGCCGTACCCGTCACTGCCAAAACAATTCTCGTACGACCGGGAGTCTCTATTGGGAGTGAAGTGGCCAGGTATGTACACCCTCCACTGTTGCAGCCTATCATACTGTGAGTGGGAATTATCCCGAGGAAGGGGAAGGCAAATAGCCGGTGGTGCTGAACCTGGATCGTAAGGAAGAGTGACTTGCTCGGGCGGTGGCTCGGAACGCTGACAACGAACCACCGTTTGGGGAGTGCCCCAAGCGGTGAAACAGAAAATAACTTAGACACCGATGCGGGATTCGGGTAGCAAACAACCCGTCCCTGGCCATACAAGTGGTGGTAGATCTGGTAGAAGAGATTCATACTGCCCAGGTTTCCCTCATTCAGGGTTCTAAATGAATTAAGTATATCTCCTGATAACCTATGTTCTAGTTGTACCCCCCTTCTCACATGCTCCGTCCTCTCTCTAGTCCCCCCCTCTCTCTCACAACCTCTTCCTACCCTCTCCGTACGGTCTGACTTTACCTTTATGGCACCAATCTTAACACATCCAAAATCAAATTTACATGTACTCCAGAAACAAGGCAATGTCCATGCAATGTTCCCTTCCCATCGCCGGGACTGGTGCAATTGCTTCATGAGTCCTGCATTATCCGTTAACCTGATGACCTTCCATGAGTCAATACCATGTCCTCGTATATGGGGGCAGCGAAGAACGTCACCTCTGCATAAGTGAAATGTCCTTGTAGTTTGGTTGGGGTTACAGGTGTAGATGATATTTCCCTTTTCCATTTCCGTCGCCAATGTCACTCCAAGCGAGGCGAGGCCGAAGATTACACAGGCAATGCGTAGCCACCCCATCATGCTTCACACCTGTAAAACAGCGCTGGGGAAGGGAGGCAGGTTAGTGACCGACTTTTTTACAGTGGTGGATGTGGACCCAAGCACTCCGCCCCTCCACTTTAACTGCAGTGGGGGTGGTAAGGAGAACTTGGAAGGGCCCCTCCCATCATGGCTCCGATCCTTTCCGAGTCCAATCTTTGACCATGACTTAACTACCAGGCTGCACTGAAAGCGAGCTATGTAATGGGGATGGTGACGGGTGAGCCGTGCGGACCTGGCCATGGAGCTCCTTGAGGACCTTAGTGAGGGCCAAAACATAGGTAGTCATTTCTTCAGTCATATGGTGAAACTGAACCAGTCTGGGAACATGCAGGTTCCAGGGAGTTCTAAGGGGCCTGCCATAAAGGATCTCGGCAGGAGAGAGCCGGGCTGGTCCCGCAGGTGTAACCCGCAGATAGAGGAGGCAACGGGGAGCAACTTAAGCCATGTCAGTCCCGTGTCTTGTCTTAATTTAGCCAATTTAGTTTTGAGGGTCTGATTGTGTCTCTCAACCAACCCGGCCGCCTGCGGTCTGTACGCACAGTGTAACTGCTGGCGTATGCCCAACTGGGAGCAGAACTCCTAGTTAATCTGTCCAATAAAATGAGGCCCGTTATCAGAACTTAACTGAGCTGGTATGCCGTACCGGGGAATGATTTCCCGCATCAGAACTTTAACCACAGTAGCAGCTTTATTATCGATAGTCGGATACGCCTCAACCCATCTGCTGAACACATCCACAATGACCAAAACATATTTATAACATTGACACCTTTCCAACTCAATGTAATCCATTTGGAGCATCTCAAAGGGACCACTGGGCAATGGGGTTTGCCACATCCCACAAGGGATACCTTTGCCGGTGTTATATTGCTGACAAATCAAACACCGATTACTGATACTCTGGGCCAACCCCTGCATTTTAGGGTGCCACCAAGTGTCCAGCAACAAATCACTAGTCCCCCGAGCCCCACAATGAGTTGCAAAGTGTACACATTCGATGACCCATAAAGCCAGTACATCAGACATACAAGTCTGATGTGCAGGCGTGGTCCATAAAGAGGAAACAGGATCATATGTACAACCTAACCGTTTCCACATTTGTTTATCACTCTCAGGAGCATCCTCCTGTAACCTTATGACGTCTTGGATGGTTGGCATTGGCTTGTCAGAGGCAGACCTATTTATTGCAGAACGTTTAGTCTGACTTAACATTTTAGGCACCATCACATGCTGAATTTGCGCGGCTGTCCGCGCTGCACAATCTGCTCGTTCATTACCAATGTCAACTGGGGTCTTACCGTTTGTATGGGCAGCGCATTTAATGACGGAAATCTGCGCAGGCATAAGGAGGGCCTGCAGTAGGTCATTAACTAAACCCCGGTGGGATATTTCCGTGCCGGCCGAGGTAAGGAATCCCCTATTCTTCCAGAGCTGTCCGAAGTCATGAACTACCCCGAAGGCGTATCGTGAGTCAGGATAAATATTTACCCGGCGATCTGCCCCAAGTATACATGCACGGGTAAGGGCAAAAAGTTTGGCTTGTTGGGCTGAATAAGGGGTCTGAAAAGCGGCCGCTTCTAGGGTCAGGCCATCCTGGTCCACGATTGCATAACCGGACAATCTCCGGCCAGTGGGGCTTACTAATGCACTGCCATCAACATACATAATCATGTCAGGTTGATCTAACGGAATATCGCTCAGATCTTCCCTTATTGTGGTAGTTTCCTGAACCATGGCTAGACAGTCGTGGCCAGGTGCCGCTTCATGGTCAGGGGGACTGCTAAGAAAACAGGCTCAGAAAACAGGCTGGATTGATAAAGTAAGTATTTAAATGCCAGACGTGGATTGTTTAAAAGGTATATTTCATACCTATTCTGACAAGCTGCGGTAAGATGCTGAGTCTCCAGTTGCCCCAGTAGTGCGATGACCGAGTGGTAGATACACACCGTAATGTCCTGTTGGAGAGTTATATTGGCAGCAGCCTGCAAACTATTGTATATCGCTGCCAGGATCTGGGTGCAAACAGGGTGGCCCAACGCCACTGGATCAAGTTTGGAAGAGTAATATGCCACGGTCGGTGCTTATCCCCATGTTGCTGGGTGAGTACCGCTGTTGAACACCCTTCCAAAACAGTACAGTATATCTGGAACGGTCGGTCGTACAGGGGCCTACCGAGGGCCGGTGCTTGTAACAAGGCCTGCTTCAGGCAACGGAAGGCCTCGAGTGCCTCGGTGGTGAGAGTAAAATTGCCCCCTTCGCTAGTGTAAGGCGTCAGCAGCTTTGTATAGACAGCGATGTTTGGTATCCACTGCTTACAATAATTCACCATACCCAGCCAATGACGGACCTCCTTGGCTGTGGTAGGGGCGGGGAATTGGCATATGGGGTCAATCCTACTGGGTTCGAGACTTCTTTCTGTGGCTGTAAGTAAAACTCCTAAGAACTTGACCTTTGTCTGAGCCACCAGGACCTTTGATTGTGAAACAACGTAACCCAACGAGGATAGGTGGTTTAACAACTGGATCACATCATCCCTGTTACTGGGCTCGTCGGGACTCGCTACCAATAGGTCATCTACATACTGCACTCGAGTGGAACCATGCTCCAATGTCAAGGCCTGGAGTTGGGTCTTCAGACATCTGGAGAAGAGCATAGGTGAGTTGATGAATCCCTGAGGCAGTCTGGGCCAGGTATACTGCTGCCCATTGTAAGTGAAGGCAAACAAATATTGGCTTTCAGATGCGAGTGGAAGGGCAAAGAAAGCGTGCTGGAGGTCAACTATGGCGAAGACCCGGGCTTGAGCTGGAATTTGAGCCAGTATGTGGGCGGGATTACATTGTGGGGGTGTTACATTCTGATTGGCAAGGGACCAGAATACCCTGTTGCAACAGCTCTCGGATTAATTTGTCTATAGACGGGGCAGCTTGGGGTTTCAGGGGGTATTGCCGAATGGAAGGCAGCGTTACATGGTCCTTAATCGTTACCTTAATATGTGTAACATTTGCCTGTCCCACTTGTGATGGGTATTCTGCCCAGACCTGTGGATTGACATATTCCAACACATCATGTCCCCTGTGATGCTGAAGTCGAGTGTTAATCGTTTCAGGGACCTCAAAATATTTTATGGAAGTGCCGTCTGGCATGACTTGAAGTGCGTACTCTGTCGGATCTGAATGATCCACTGCCCTCCTTATCATAGGCCCCAGATCCTTGGCATGGTACTGGTCGTGGACCTGTGTAATATGAGGGCCTACAGAAGCTGACTGTGGCCATAAATGTGGTGGTATTGTTACAAAATCGGCTGTACCTTCTTTTCCCGTGACTGTGGCTGTAATCTTGACTGGCCATTCGGTCCCAATTCACTGCCGGTATTTGTCCTCCAACTCCCTGTTCTGTCCGGTTCTGTCATAGGCCAAGGTAACGTGGTGCAGTGAATGTTCAATGTCTAACGTCCACCACTGGGGTGTGATAGAAATATAGCACTGTTGTCTCATCCTCCATGATTGAACCGTTACCCCTTTGTCTCCGCACTCTAGCTGTAGCTGGAAGATACACAATAAATCTCAGGCCAACAAGTTACAGTTCAATCCAGTAGTCACCACAAACTGATGATCTGTAGACTTATTCTCCTAAGTGACTGTTACAGGTTCAGAAATAGGATACTCACACACCTGTCCTTGGAAACCCGACAAATGCTGGGTGTGGTCGGATAGTGGTAGTCGAAGTTCTGATTGCACCGAAGACATGGCTGCTCCAGTGTCGATTACAAATGGGTAATGTTGATCTCCTATCTGTAGAGAGATAATAGGTTCCCTGTCCGATTGGAGAGTCCTTATGACTAAATTAGCTAGTCAATCTTGTGTCGGGAAAGGATTTGCCTGGGAGAAGTAGGTGTACCTCGTCTGACCTCCCCTTGGTGGAGGGTAGTCTCCTTCTGCTGCCCATATTTTAAAGGGACATTCCTGATGCCAGTGATCTGCACAGCCACAATTAAAACATGTATTGTTCCCTCTATATCTTCCCCATCCTCTTTTCCCAGTAGACCAATGGCCCCTCAGAGAGGGCGGCAGTTGTAAAGCTGTTGGTGCATACGGTGGGCCATAAAGAGGGGCTGAGGGTCCATTTGGGTGGGTTTGATATCCTCCCCCGTGTTGATCCACCCACCCAAGGTCACAATATTGGGGTTCCAGCTGGTACGCCACTGTATTTGCCGCTGGTTGGGGTCTCAGATCATCCTTTTTCATTACATACTCAGTCTTAATCTTTGAAACTGAGCCTCCTTCCTGGCCTACACCCTCCTTCCAATAAAATCTGACTGCCCGGGCCATCTGGGTCGGGGTCGTTCTCTGTCCAATTCATATTATTACATTTCACAGCAGTAGCCACGGAAGGTGGTAGGCAATGCATTAATATAGCACAATATTGAGGGGAATTCTGACCATTTTGGTACAGATAGTCGCCTGACTGCCCACGGTAGATTTCATTAAAACATTCCAGAAATTCCTCTGGCTCTTCTGTCTTTTTAGGTTTGAGGTCTAAGATAGCAGAGATGTTTATGGGCTTTTGAAATGTGGCATTCAACGCATTCAGGATTTGTGCCCGTCTATCATCGTCCAAAGCATGGGCTTGCTGTAGTGCGGTGTGGCTAGCATAATTCAAGTGGTTGAGATGACTGCTGTACTCTGCTGGGGTTGAAACCTGCTGGACTAGGGCCCAGCGGTCCCTTGAATCAGCTTGATAAACTGAGATGGTAGTTCTCAGATAGTCCACGAAAGCAGCAGGAGATTTCTTCCTGTCTGGGATTGCAGCCAGAATAGCCATCATCTCACTGGATCTCCATGGGAAATAAACGTCTATCGTGGGCTGGGCTGCTGCTGTTGCAGCATCCGGGTTGGGTATTTTCCTAATCGGCAACTGTCTCAGAGTCTCACTAGGGGGCGCTTTAGCGGATCCCTCTGGCTCTTCAAAGACTTCGACGTCCTTCCCTTCCGATCAGGGGAGCTCCGGCTCCTCAGAACTATTCCCGTCCTCTTTCTTTGTTCTCATACTTTTCTGTCCTACCATATTGGTCTGAAGGGGTCTAGGTGGTATACGTGATTGTTTCTGGATAGGATCAGGCCTCTCTCTCATTGTCCGAGATAGGGTCCTAGAGCTAACTGGGTTTGTTGAACAGAGCTCCCCTTCTCTAACAGACGGTGAAGGTGCAGAAATAGGACCCAAACTATCAACCGAAGGTACTGGAGAGGCTGGCATGATTTGAATCTGGGGAGCAGTGACTGGATATAAATTATGATACCCTGGTGGTTCTGGAATTAGTGCAGACAATGCTACTGGTGCAGTCGGGACTCTATCCGCCATGGTTCAATTCTGTAGATCATCATCTGCCTCTGTCAATGCAAGGCCAGCCATTGAACTACGTAGCCCATTTATTTTATTCGAGTCTGCCCTGCTAGGTGTCTCCCTCTCTTTACTTGCGCGTTTTTTGAATACACACTCCTTTTTCAAGATCTCCAGAGTTTTCTGGTTCCCCCTTCACTAATTGGAATCCCCATTTTAAGGGCAATTTCTTGCAAACTTGATAACATGATCTTATCCCTCTCCTCTTGACAATATTGTCTCCATAATCCAATTAACTCTTTTGCTTTCATACTTTGGCTCTTTTTCCAGATTTCACCCTGAATTTTCTTAATGATGTCCAGATCTTTAGTGCCCTCCAGTGGCCATTCGTCACCCAATTTCTTCCTTTAAGTTGCTGACATTTTCCTAAAATCCCTCGCATTATCTGGATAAATATCACATAATATTTGCAATGAACTGCCTAGATCACTCGTGTTATCCAAGCAATTCCCCATAATCTCGAACTAGTCCTCAAGACTGCGTTGTTTGCCACTACAGTCCAAGTATACAATTTTAGCTTAATCAACTATAGTTTCCAAAACACTCATGTAACTAAACCGTCTTTCCGACGTCCCATCAATTCCAAAACACACACACGTGGAATTAAACCATCTTTCCGACGTCCCATCAATTCCAAAACACACACACGTGGAATTAAACCGTCTTTCCGACGTCCCATCAATTCGGAAATCAACTCAGAACTGAACTATCAATCTTATGATATCCCATCAGTTTTTTTTTAACCCTCAGTCACACCTACATCGACTGATTTTTAAATTTTCTAATCCCCAGACTGACCTTTGATTTCGTCGAGACGATCTTTCCGTACCAACCGCGAGTGACCAGGCCAATCAGACCATGAGAAGAGGGGAAAATCAATGTGGTCATTTTCTAGCTACACACATTGTGGGCCCATTTCCACTTTCCTTGTCCAACATCAGTCTAATTCTGATTTCGCAGCTGACCGGTAACCGTCTGGAGAAATCCCGGGTTTCGGTACCAAATGACAATATTGAATTCTTTACATTCTTTACGTGTGTGTGTTTTGGAATTGATGGGACGTCGGAAAGGCGGTTTAATTCCACGTGTGTGTGTTTTGGAATTGATGGGACATCGGAAAGGCGGTTTAATTCCACGTGTGTGTGTTTTGGAATTGATGGAACGTCAGAAAGACGCTTTAGTTCCATGAGTGTTTTGGAAACTATAGTTGATTAAGCTAAAATTGTATCCTTGGACTGTAGCGGTCAGTCTGGCCTCAATAAAACCCGAGATGGATTTGTAGGTATAGTATTATTTATTTTTAACCAACTTGCAGGGCTGACTTGCTCCACAGAGATTCAGAACACAAGCGGTCTCCTGGAGCTCCAGCACCGAGTGAGATCGGAGACAAAGAAATCTTTACAAATCTCATTCAAATGGCATCAAGTTTCACAAACTAGATTCCCATAGGCCATCCTATACACCTCCTGACCTGACCATATATCTTGATTGGCTCACTTCGCATTCCTTAACCCTGGGCCTCTTGTTACCCAGCATCCTTTTCCCCATCCTTGCCATGCTTTCTGAATCCCTTTGTCCTTTGTTTGTGAACTCACTACTATCAGACTGGCTCACATCTACATTTTTGTAACTAATATTTGAACTAGCTATTTTATATCACATTTGTTTGTTCAATTCCTCATATGTATTCTTTCCTTAAATTTCTAAATGTTTGTCTGTAGGCTTCAGGCACTAGTTCATTTGCACCTAAGATGGATTTTTTTTACCTCCTCATGCATCCCAGGTACCTCCCCTGATAGTGATGCAAACACTTCACTAGCTCTACCAACAACTTTGTTTCAATCAGTAATACCCACATGTCCTTTGGCCATTTCATTTGTTTAGCTACCTTTCAAATGAAATGAAAAAGGCTTCTACATCCTTCTCATCAAACCTTGGCAATGCTTGCACATATTTAAATAGATCCCCATCAAGCCTTCGCCTATGACGCTCTTTCTCACTATCCTCATCACTATCCTCAAACTGTACGTTTCTCTTTACATCCACAAATTTTAACTGACTTTCACGTTTCATGGCCAGTTTCTGAAGTTCAAAGCCTCTTTCTTTTCTTTTTCTCTGATCTGTACCCCCCTTTCTCTCACTTTTTGTCCTGCTAGGGCTATTCATTATTTTTCTCTTTCCTCTCTCTTTTTCTTTTTGTTCTGCTAGGGCTATCCTTTTTTTTTTTCACTTTCTTCTCTCTCCTTTTCTTTTTCCCTTTCTTTAATTCTTTGCCATGTTTAAGCTGCTTGATTTGTAATTGAATTCTTGCCAACAATTCTGACTGTGTCTCAGGCAATTTTAAATGCCCAGCTACTGCCGCAATGACCTCTTTCCGTATTTTGTCAGGCAATGTTAACTGCAATGTTTTTGCCAAATCTAAAAGCCTTTTTTTAGTCTCTGTTTGTAAAGTACTGCGTGTGACCTTCCCCACCCCCAAAAACCTCTGAGCCTCTGAGAGAGCCATTGTCCACAACACACTCCCTATTTAAACTTGAATGCAACACCTGAAAAGCAAGCACAAATATGCTCAACCCTCACTGTCTTTAAGTTCACTAAGCCAACCCAATCACAAAAGATCGACTTTTATCCTGGACGAGCCCCCAATTTGTTATGGGCCAGGGTTTAGAAAACACCAAGGATATCATGGAGTTCATGGCATGAGCACAAGAGCCTGCCTTTCAGGTGTTATTCAACAGTGTTCTTCGACGCTTTTAATCAAAAAAACAAACTTCTATAAATTTAGTTAACATTTGGTATAAACACACACATGCAAGAATTTTTATCAACTACAAACATAAATTACCCACACAACTACAGTAATCGATATATAATCCTTAATGAATCCCTCCTTTACTGTTCTAATTTAATAACAAGATCCAAGGAAAAAACAGAACCCGTTTTTCAAAAGTGTGGCCCAGCACGCGGCGCCCTTACTGGTATAAGACTTGGTATTGATACACACATTTCCTTTCCAAACAGGTTTGAAATCCTTCCAGAAAGCAATTATCTCTTTTAAGTTATCAAGCAGTCTGGAAACAGCTTTTAAAATGAAGATAGAGAAACCCTTCTTTCAACCTGTGCAGTACAAACCAGTTCAAATTCAAAGCGAAATTAAACCCCAGAGCCACAGCCAGCTCCAAACTCAAAATGAAAGTAAAAACTCACAGAGCCATAGCTCAGCTCCACCCACAGAATGACATCACTGAAGCCATGTGATAAGACAAAAACATTTCTTAAAGGGACACTCACACTGGCACAGTGCGTGCTCAGGCGCCCTGAGGGTGTGATTGGACCAGTTAGTGGTGTAGTGGTATTTCAATGACCAGTGTCGTCACTGATGGCAATCTAGGATGTTTCATTTGTGTGTTTGTCAGGTGCAGGATTTGCTCCATTGGACCCTCGGAGTCTGCATATCTGCTGATGCAGGGGGCTGGTGCCACAGGCTGGATAACTGAAGGGTTGTCTTATCTGTTGGGGCTGGTTCTGCTACTTCCAGGAGGTGACTGTGAATGCATCCGTAGTGGGCCCCATCTGAGGCAACCACGTGGCTGTTCGGATGTGTACTGTGCAGCATCGCACATCGATCTTGACTGTTCGACCTAGTGTTAGAGGGCCATCTATGGGCATCTCAATCATAATGCTTTTTGTTTTTCAATCTGCTTTGCAGAAGGCCCTCATTCATATTGGTGTCAAGATTGGGCTGCAGCAGAGCCTTGGCAGTAGGAATTGTGGTCCTGGTGCACCAGGGAAAAGCCATTTTGCTGACAAGGACAGGTCTGGACGTGATAGATTTTGCAGGCTGAGGAATGCAGCATGGTGCTCTGTGGGATTCTGTGCACATTTCTCAAGAATATGCTTGGCTGAGTGTACTGCCTGTTCTGCCAAACCATTTGTCTGTGACTATGGGGGCTGCATGCGATATGGTCAAAGTACACTATGGTTGCAAAGTTGCGAGACTCAGCAGAGTCTAATTAGCGAGCGTTGTCTGTTATGAGTCTCTACGGGATGCTGTGTGTGGGGAAGTGTTTTTTAAGCTTGATGATTACTGTTTTACTCGTCATGCTTGACAAGTAGTCGAGTTCAAACCACCCGGTATACGAATCAACTGAGACTAAATGTTGTTTATCATTCCACTAAAAGATGTCAGTTGTTGTGAATGACCATGGGAGGTCCCTGACCTTGTGTAGATGCAGCGGTTCCTTTGCTTGATGTGGCTTTAGTGCATTGCACAGAGAGAATCTGTAGATTTCCCTTTCCATGTGTGTGTACGTGGACGGTCAATAGAATGATCTAATGCCCCTGTATCTGGCTGCTTCCAACCCGGGGATCCTTTGTTGAAGTTGTTGTACCTCTGAAAGGCAGTAGGGTTGACAAATCACTGGCCATGCAGTATTAGTCCATCCTGTACGGTTAGCTCGAGCTTGTGTGGAAGCTCCCTTGACTATTCTGGTCAGCCCTCATGATGACATTGTGCATGCATGTGATGTCTGCTTGTAAAGGCTGCTTGAATTCCTGAATTCAATGAGAAGACAACACCTCTATTGCGATAATGGCTATGTCTTCCTCATGATCTGTCTGATCTGTGGTGGGTAAGAAAGTTGTGGAGAGGACATCAGACAAGTACAGCTCCTTTCCACGTTTATAGATGATGCTAAGTTTGTAGCGTGCAAATGCAGTTTGTGGAGGCCTCTTCAGGATAGTTATGAGTGGATTTTGATCTATTTCAACCATTGCAGGGCGACTATGAAATCATGGCATTTCTGACAGGCAAAGACTAAAGCAAGTAGTTATTTTTTTATCTGTGCACAGTTAGTCACAGTGTCAGTGAGGATTCTTGAAGAAAAGGCTATTGGTTTGCCATTCTGGATGCAGTTTGTGCCCAGTCTGTGCTTGGAGGTGTCTGCTGATATAAATACATGATGTGGAGATGCCGGCGTTGGACTGGGGTGAGCACAGTAAGAAGTTTTACAACACCAGGTTAAAGTCCAACAGGTTTGTTTCAATGTCACTAGCTTGTTTCGATGTTCACCTGAGGAAGGAGCAGCGCTCTGAAAGCTAGTGACATCGAAACAAACCTGTTGGATATAAATACAGGTGGTAGAACCTCAAAGTATTTTAACACTGGTGGGACTGTTTTAGACTGTTGAAGAATGCTGTGTGGAGATATTTCTGGCTCCATTCGATGTCCTGGTGGAGAAGGTGACAAAGAGTTCCAGTGATCTGACTAAAACATGGGATGAACTTAGAAAGATAATTTGCCACACCAAGAAAGCACTGTAAAATGCGATTGTCCACAGGAATGGCCTTCTGTCTGCATCAAACTTTAGACCATCATCTGTGAGTAAATGACCCAGATAAGAAAATTAGTTGACCTTTAATCTGCATTTTGCAGGGTTCAGCTTTAATTGGATGGTCCTGATTCTGTCACGGGCGAGACAAAGATGTGCATCATGTTCTTTTATAGTACAACTCCAAACAAAGATATTATGAACAATAATCATGCAAGGTTGGCCTGCAAAGAGTTGCTCCATGCATCGCTGGAAGACCACACTGCTCATGGAGATCCCATAGGGCATACAAACTAAAAAAATATCTTCCCATCAGAGACATGAATTTGGTTAGTTTTGAGGATTCCTCATCTACCAGGATCTGTCAGAACCTGCATTTCTCATAGAGAATACTGAACACCTGGGCATGTCTGCTATCACCTGTTCCATTATCTTTATAGGGCGATGTGGTCTGAGCAGAGCTTTATTCAAGTGCACTGGGTTAATGCATATCCTGACCATGCCATCTTTTATAACTGTGGCCTCCATTGCTGAAACTCATTCTGCGGCCTCGTTTATAGGAGATATGACACCGAATGACATTATCTGACGGAGCTCATCAATGACTTTCTGCTTCATGGCTACTAGTATTCTTCTTGCAGCACAACCTGTTGGTGGTACCAAATCATTTAGTCTAATGTGTTATGCAACTGATAGCTTACCAATGATATCAGGGTGTAGAGGTTTCTATATGCTCTCATCTCTGGGGCTTGGAGGTGTTGAGCATGCACTTCTGGACCAAGTTGAATGAGCCCCAATGCAATGTGGTCCCGAAGCCGGAGTAAATGCCCATCTCTGGGCAACTATATAGAATTTGAAAATGTCCTGTGTGCAGTGGAGGGTTGCGACACTTTCAGTGTGAATTGTCTGACTGCCATAAACCACAACGTGCGCCTGAGTGCTGGGATCTGGTGCTGCATATGGGGCTACTTCCTGTAACCTTTGGCTGGATACATTATCCTTCATTCTGGCATCAATCTTGACTTTTAAGAACATAATGGAGCAGGCGTAGGTAATTCAACCCTTCGGGCCTGCTCCGCCATTCAATATGTTCTACGTTCATGGTTGATCTTGAGGTGGCCTCAACTCCACTTTCCAGCCTGTTCCCAATAACCCTTCAACCGAGGGGGACACAGTAGCGCAGTGGTTAGCACAGTTGCTTCACAGCTCCAGGGTCCCAGGTTCGATTCCCGGCTTGGATCACTATCTGTGCGGAGTTTGCACTTTCTCCCCCTGTCTGCATGGGTTTCCTCCGGGTGCTCCGGTTTCCTCCCACAGTCCAAAAATGTGCAGGTTCGGTGGATTGGCAATGCTAAATTGCCCTTTGTGGTAAACCCCTGTTGCACCATATTAGGTGATGTAAGGTAGGACCTGCCTGCTGGCTCCACCCAGTAGGCAGAGTATAAATATGCGTGTCCTCCATTCAGCAGCCATTTCGCCAGCTGCTGTGGGAGGCCACACATCTTAGAGCAATACAGCCTCAGTTGTATCCAACTCTAGTCTTTGTTCAATTGATCGTGCCTCAATTTAAGATTTTCTAAAAGATGGACCTCCAAATCAAACCAGATCGCCTGCAGCTGGATCCGCAATCAAGCGACACCAAAAAGGACTTCATTCACTGGCTAGCTTGCTTCGAGGCGTACATCAACTCAGCAACCACCCTTGTTCCGGAGGCTCAGAAGATACAGATCCGATACTCAAGGTTGAGTGCCAATCTGTTTGCGCTGATCCAGGACACCCCGAACTACGCCTACGCCATGGCGCTTCTCAAAGAAAACTACGCACAGAAAACGAACACGCTCTTCGCCAGGCACGTACTCGCCACTCGCTCTCAACTCCCTGGTGAGTCCATAGAAAACTTCTGGAGGGCCCTAATCCCACTCGTCCGGGACTGTGACTATCAGGCCGTTATGGCCACCGAACATTCCAACCTTCTTATGCGGGACGCGTTCGTAACGTGGATTGGGTCGGACCTCATACACCAAAGGCTGTTAGAAGGGGCCACGCTCGACCTAGCTGAAACAAAGAAGCTAGTGCTCTCCATGATGGTTGCCTCACGTAACATTCAGGCCTACCCCACCAGCCGCATGGCCCACCCCTCCTACCCGTCGTGGACCCCACAGACGGCCGCCCCAGTGGTGGCCTTACCCAGCCAGTACGCCTACGCCACACGCCAGCCCGCGCACCCCGGGGTTCCCCGATGTTACTTCTGCGGCCAGCAGAAGCAATCTCGCCAACGCTGCCCGGCCCGCGCTGCCCTTTGCAAGGCTTGCGTCAAAAAAGGGGCACAAACTGCGGTGTGCCAGACCCGCGTAGTCGGCGCTATCTCCCCCACCACCCTAGCCTACACACAATGGGCGCCGCCATCTTCACCTCCCCAGACTACGCACGGCCAGTGGGCGCCACCATCTTCACCTCCCTGGGCCACACGCGGCCAGTGGGTGCCGCCATCTTCGCCCCTTCAGTCCACGTGTGGTCCATGGGCACCGCCATCTTATCCAACCCCTGCAACATGCGGCCCATGGGCGCCGCCATTTTGTCCCCCGCAGGATCTTCAGGTGCCGCCATCTTGTCTCAACCACGGGACATGGACACCAACAGCATTCCAGGACCTGGGCCCCCCAGGCTCCCCATCATCCGACGTCAGCGACGACCGACCATGACTCGCCTCAGTGACAATCGACCAGTCTCGTCCGCACAACCTGGCTACAGCAGCGACCAGTGTGAAAATCAACGGCCACGAGACCTCTTGCCTGCTGGACTCCGGGAGCACCGAAAGCTTCATACACCCGGATACGGTAAGGCGCTGCTCACTCGCGGTACACCCCACCAACCAAAGAATTTCCCTGGCCTCCGGAACCCATTCCGTCGCGATCCGGGGGTTCTGCACGGTCACACTCACGGTCCAGGACGTAGAATTCAGCGGCTTCCGCCTCTACGTCCTCCCTAACCTCTTTGCTGCCCTACTACCCGGCCTGGACTTCCAGTGTAACCTCCAGAGCCTAACCCTCAAATTCGGCGGGCCCCTACCACCCCTCACTGTGTGCGGCTTCACGACCCTAAAGGTCGATCCGCCTTCCCTCTTCGCCAATATAACCCCGGATTGCAAACCCGTCGCCACCAGGAGCAGACGGTACAGCACCCAGGACGGGACCTTCATCAGGTCCGAGGTCCAGCGGCTGCTTCGGGAGGGCATTATTGAGGCCAGCAGCAGCCCCTGGAGAGCCCAAGTGGTAGCCGTTAAAACTGGGGAGAAACACAGAATGGTCGTGGACTACAGCCAGACCATCAATAGGTACACGCAGCTCAACGCGTACCTCCTCCCACGCATATCTGATATGGTCAATCAGATTGCACAGTACCGGGTCATCTCAACGGTAGACCTCAAATCCGCCTATCACCGGCTCCCCACTTGTAAATCAGACCATCCATACACTGCCTTCGAGGCGGGCGGTCGTCTCTATCACTTCCTCAGGGTTCCCTTCGGCGTCACTAACGGGGTCTCGGTCTTCCAAAGGGAGATGGACCGAATGGTCGACCGGTACGGTTTGCGGGCCACCTTCCTGTACCTAGACAACGTCACCATCTGCAGCCAGGACCACGATGCCAACCTTGCCAAATTTCTCCACACCGCCATCTCCTCAACCTCACCTACAACAAGGAGAAGTGTGTGTTTAGCACGACCTGCTTAGCCATACTCGGCTATGTGGTCCAGAACGCAGTTCGAGGGCCCGATCCTGACCGCATGCGCCCCCTCATGGAGCTCCCCCTCCTCCATTGCCCCAAGGCCCTCAAATGCTGCCTGGGGTTCTTATAATACTACGCTCAGTGGGTCCCAAACTATGTGGACAAGGCCCGCCCACTCATTCAGTCCACCCATTTTCCCCTGATGGCCGAGGCACAGCAGGCCTTCGTCCGTATCAGAGCCGATATCGCCAAGGCCGGGATGCATGCAGTAGACGAGACACTGCCCTTTCAAGTAGAGAGCGACGCATCGGACATTGCTCCAGCCACTACCCTCAATCAGGCAGGCAGACCCGTGGCATTCTTTTCCCGCACCCTTCATGCCTCTGAAATTCGGCACTCATCCATCGAAAAAGAGGCCCAAGCTATCGTTGAAGCTGTGAGGCACTGGAGGCATTACCTGGCCGGCAGGAGATTCATTCTCCTCCCTGACCAACGGTCGGTAGCCTTCATGTTCAATAACACACAGCGGGGCAAGATCAAAAACGATAAAATATTGCGGTGGAGGATCGAACTCTCCACCTATAATTACGAGATTTTGTATCGCCCCGGCAAACTCAATGAGCCCCCAGACGCCCTATCCTGAGGTACATGTGCCAGCGCACAGGTAAACCGACTCCGGACCCTGCACGACAGCCTTTGTCACCCGGGAGTCACACGGTTGTACCATTTCATAAAGGCCCGCTACCTGCCCTACTCCGTCGAGGAAGTACGGACAATTACCAGGGACTGCCATGTCTGTGCGGAGTGCAAGCCGCACTTTTACCGGCCGGTCCGTGCGCGCCTGGTGAAGGCCTCCTGCCCCTTTGAACACCTCAGCGTGGATTTCAAAGGGCCCCTCCCCTCCACCGACCGAAACAGGTATATTCTCAGTGTGGTCGATGAGTACTCCAGGTTCCCCTTCGCCATCCCATGCCCTGACATGACGTCTGCCACCGTCATCAAAGCCCTAAACACTGTCTTCACTCTGTTCGGTTTCCCCGCCTATATCCACAGTGACGGGGGATCCTCATTCATGAGTGATGAGCTGCGTCAGTTCCTGCTCAGCAGGGGTATCACCGTCAGCGGGACGACCAGCTATAACCCCCGGGGAAACGCACAGGTAGAGAGGGAGAACGGGACGGTATGGAGGGCCGTCCAACTGGCCCTATGGTCCAGGAACCTCCCAGCCTCTCGCTGGCAGGAGGTCCTCCCTGATGCACTCCTCTCCATTTGGTAACTGCTGTGTCCCGCTACGAACAACACACCCCATGAACGTTGTAGCCACGTAAAATGGCTGCGTTCCAATTCATCTGGCCAAAACCCAGTTTAAAATGGCTAACCCGAAAGACTGCTGGGAAAGACAGCTAAGAAGACACAAGCAGGCAGCTGCAGACAGTATTGCATATTCGGCTCTGGGAAGTTAGCCCAGATCGATATTCAGGGCTATCAACAGCCCATCAACCCAGGTATTTGCAGTTGCATTCAGGACTGTTTGCAGCCCATCTATTCAGACATCCACAGTTAAATCGGCTATCCCCGGGAACAATTGCAACATATTAGCAATTGAATACCGGGCCAGACCTGTCGGCGCCTGCAGTGGCCGAAACAAAGACAGGTGAGCGATCACCCCCCGATCGAGGAACCGCCTCACCATTGGACACATCGACCCCAGAGATTGGGGACAGATCCAATCACTTGGGACTCGGGGTCAAGGGCCGCCCGGGAGGCGGGAAGCCCCTGGGCCCTATAAAAGTGAGGGTCCAAGTTCAGATCTCTCTCTCTCTCTCCTCTTCGCCTGCTCGAGACCTTCGCAAGAACAGCAACCGGCAACAGTAAGTTTGAATCCAGCGATCGCTATCCGGTAGAGACATCTAGCCACCGACCTGTAGCAGCCTTTTGAATTCCGCGGGCCAGATCTGATTGGACAAGCCATTCGTTTCCCTGACCTGGTGGGCTCTTCCTAAGTTAAGTATTGGCCAGTAGTGATAGGTTTATTATATAGATCGTAGTATTAGGGTATTAATATTGCTTGTTGTGTATAATAAATGACCGTTGTTTTAATCCTTACTAAGCGGTGTGCTGTATTATTAATCTTAACCTGAACTTGAACCACGTGGAGGTATCATAAAGATACCTGGCGACTCATGAGCAAAGGTGACGTAATCAGAGCAAATAGACTAAGGTTAAAAAGAGCAACAACGTCTTTTTGCCTTCCCCAGGAAGTCCACATCTGGGGTGTCGCTCCTGACTTGGCTCGCAGCTCCAGGACCAGTCCTGCTCCGTCGGCACCTCCGCCTCCACAAGATGGACCCGTTGGTGGAAAGGGTGCAATTGCTCCATGCCAACCCCCAGTATGCCTACCCCGACGGCCGCCAAGATACTGTCTCCCTCAGGGACATGGCACCAGCAGGTTCCACACACACACACATCTCCGGCCCGGCGCCATCCTCCCCTCCCCCAGCGCTCCCAACATTAACCCCACCAGGACCATCCGTCCTTCCCCTGCCCATGCCCGAGGATGGTGAGGATTTTGCCACGCTCCCGGAGTCACCGAACATCAGGCCAGCATCGACATCGTCGCCACCGCTACGTCGCTCCCAGTGGAACATCAAGGCACCAGACCGGTTAAATCTCTAACTGGCACCGAAAGACATTTTTGTTCTGATCAAATACTGTGAATATAAATTCATTGCTGTATATAGTTCTCCACCACCCCCGCCGGATTCAAGTTTAACAGGGGGTGAATGTGATAAACCACTGTTGCACCTGTATTAGGTAGGACCTGTACTACAGGTTCGCCAGTAGTCCCTGCCTGCTGGCTCTGCCCAGTGGGCGGAGTATAAATATGCGTGTCCTCCATTCAGCAGCCATTTCACCAGCTGCTGTGGGAGGCCACCAATCTTAGAGCAATAATGCCTCAGTTGTATCCAACTCTAGTCTTTGTTCAATTGATCGTGCCTCACCCTTCGTGTCCAAAAAAGGTTGGGTTGGGTGGGGTTACTGGGTTACGAGGATAGGGTGTGGGTGTGGGCGTAGGTAGGGTGCTCTTTCCAAGGGCCGGTGCAGACTCGATGGGCCGAATGGCCTCCTTCTGCACTGTAAATTCTATGATATGATTACTAATTAAAAATCTCCTCAAATTTACTCAATGTCCCAACATCCATCGCACTCTAGGGTAGTGAATTCCACAGATTCACAGCCCTTTGAGATAAATTATTTCTCCTCATCTTTGTTTTAAATCTGCTACCCCTTATCCTAAAACTATGACCTCTCATTCTAGATTGCCCCACAGGAGGAAACATTCGCTCTACGTCCACTTTGTCAATACTTTTCATCATCTAATATACATCAATTAGATCTCCTCTCATTCTTCTAAACTCGAGGGAGTATAGGCCTAACCTGCTCAATTTCTCTTCCTCAGACAACCCTCTCACATCTTGAATTAATCTAGTGAAGCTCTGTTAAATTGCCTCAAGTGCAGCTACATCCCTCCTCAAGTAAAGGAACCAAAACTTGTACAGTTGCAGCAACACTTCCCTATTTTTATACTCTATTTCTTTATCCACAAATGGCAAAATTCCATTTGCCTTCCTTATTATCTGCTGCACTGGCATGCTAGTTTTCTGTGATTCATGCACGAGGACACTTGGATCCCTGTCTGCACTGAAGCACCCTGAGGTTTCTCTCCATTTAGATAATAAGTTACTTTTTTATTTTTCGCCCAAAATGGATAACCCCACAATTATCCACATTAAATTTAATCTACCAAATTTTGGTTCACTAACCGAACCTTTCTATATCCATTTGTAAATTTCTTATTTTCTCATTACAACTTACTATGTCACCTATTTCAGTGTAATCTGCAAATTTGGAGGATCGGGCTGCTGCTATGTTGCTGATGGCAGAGGCGGCTGCTATGGTTTGGATCTGTAGCATTTAACAAAGTGATTCCATCTCCCGTATTTGTTGCATGTTTTACCATATGCAAACTAAACTGTCTTGTTCGGTGGGCGTTGACTGCTGCAGGTGGAGCAGGGCACCCCTTGTACTGCGAATACCTTGGTTGCCCACCTAAAATCTCTGCTTTGTTTCTCAGACTGTTCGTTTAACATACAGATATGTTAAACGGACATATCTGTATACATATCTGAACGGGCAGCACGGTAGCCTTGTGGATAGCGCAATTGCTTCACAGCTCCAGGGTCCCAGGTTTGATTCTGGCTTGGGTCGCTGTCTGTGCGGAGTCTGCACGTCCTCCCTGTGTGTGTGTGGGTTTCCTCCGGGTTCTCCGGTTTCCTCCCACAGTCCAAAGATGTGCAGGTTAGGTAGATTGGCCATGATAAATTACCCTTAGTGTCTAAAATTGCCCTTAGTGTTGGGTGGGGTTACTGGGTTATGGGGATAGGGTGGAGGTGTTGACCTTGGGTAGGGTGCTCTTTCCAAGAGCCGGTGCAGACTCGATGGGCCGAATGGCCTCCTTCTGCACTGTAAATTCTATGATAATCTATGAGATATTGATGGCTGCTTGTAATGTTAAGTCTTTTTTTCACAACAGTTGCTTGTGGACTAAATTGATATGGATTCATCTCCGTTCTGGTTTGTGAAATTGAACGTATGCCTATTGAGGATAAGGTTTTTTTTACTGGGAAGCAAATGTTCTCACATTGTTTCAGGATTATCTTGAGGTGTACTTTTTCCTCCTCTGGAAGACAAACGACTCAATTTTTCGATGGCCTCGGGGGGGCAGCGAGGTTTAATCGGGTAAAAGCCTGTACCTTTTTGACATGCTTGAGGGTGCAACACCGCAATAAGTACACTGCTCTTTCTGGAACTCTTCAAAACTATCCGCAATACTTACATCAAAGATGAGTTATTCAGTGCAGCAAGGTCCTTGTGCCATACTGCTGACTTCTAACACCATGTAGAATGTTGTGGGTTCCTCAAATCACTGACATCAAGGATTTCCAACAAAGTTAGTTTATTCCTAAGCTCAATAGCTACATACAGTCCTTGTGCTCAGCACGAGATCCCGGGATAACCCCCACGCTTCCGCCATGTGACGTCTTGTGTAGCCACCTCACCGTGTTCTCATGGTGACCACAAGTTTCTTTTTTCAGCCAGCCAGATAAAGAAAAATTGGAAATGATACCTTTTAAAATAAAAACACTCCCTCGGCAGACTTCCCCACCGCCTGGAATGAAATGAAATTCACTCTCATTTCATTACAAGACTGGGAAAAAGCACAAATAAATGGAAAAAAATAATCAGAGCGCTTCCATACACATTCATCCACATCCTCAAAACTTCCCTTTAACTCTGTTCATCCTGCTTTGTCGACATTCGGGTTGTTGTTCCTGTGTGAATTTTAAGCACTGGACTGTGCATCTGCAATCACGTTATTTCCTGCAATGTGGCTAATTTTTAAGTGATATGGTTGGTGGAACAAACACAACTGAAATAGTCTTGCATTTTTGGCTTTGAAAGTTTCTACAAAGATCAAGGGTCTGTGACACAATATGAATTGTGATCTCTGTGTAGTCATTTCAGACATGTATCACAAAGTGTTTGAGAGCTGGTAATAACCATAAGGTTTGTTTCTCTACATGGAATAGTGATACAGGTGTTTGTTCAGTTTTTGGGAGAAATACACAATCAGCATATCGATGTCTGATTGATCCTCCTGGACGAGAATAGCTCCTACCCTGAGTTCACGAGCATCAGTGGCAACTTTAAATGCTTTGTTGAAGTCTGGAATTACTGACACCTGTTTGTTTGCTAGAATGGCTTTCAGCTTCTCAAAAGTTGTTCCCTCTCTATCGACATTACTTTTAAAAAAATTTAAAGTAGCCAATTATTTTTCTTTTTTTCCAATTAAGGGGCAATTTAGCGTGGCCAATCCACCTAACCAGCACATCTTTGGGTTGTGGAGGTTGTGGTGATATGCATCACTGTAAATACACAAGGGGTGAATGTAAATACACTGGGACTAAATAAACACTAGAGGGAGCACCAGAGACCTCATGACACACAGACATTCAACCAATAGGTCAGTAAGATAGGACACAACCAATGGGCAGTCAAGACACACCCAGAGGTGACACTACCACAAGGGGGCTGGCTACCCATATAAAAGGACAGGGCACACAATGTGGTAGTATGTATTGGGGGTCATGTGGGACTGGAAGCCCTAATGTCATTGGCTGACAGATCCCGGGTCCTGGTTGGCCGTTGACCTCAAGCTCCGCCCTGAAGGCGGAGTATAAGAAGCCGGAGTCTTCCCCCGCAGGCCAGTTTACTATCGAGCTGCGGGGGAACAGACACGCTTAATAAATTGTAGCGCACAAAGACTCCGTGAGACGAATAGAGTGAAGTCGATGAGGCTTTATTAAGCGTGTCTGTTCCCCCGCAGCTCAATAGTAAACTGGCCGTAGAAAAGGAAGCCCAAGCCATAGTGGAAGCTGTGCGACATTGGAGGCATTACCTGGCCGGCAGGAGATTCACTCTCCTCACGGACCAACGGTCGGTAGCCTTCATGTTCGATAGTGCACAGCGGGGCAAAATCAAAAACGACAAAATCTTAAGGTGGAGGATCAAGCTCTCCACCTTCAACTATGAGATTTTGTATCGTCCCGGAAAGCTGAACGAGCCGTCCGATGCCCTATCCCGCGGCACATGTGCCAACGCACAAATTAACCGCCTCCAAACCCTCCACGAGGACCTCTGCCACCCGGGGGTCACTCGGTTTTACCACTTCATCAAGTCCCGCAATCTCTCATACTCTTTAGAGGAGGTCCGTACAGTCACAAGGGACTGCCACATCTGCGCGGAATGCAAGCCGCATTTTTTCAGGCCAGATGGAGCGCACCTGATTAAGGCTTCCCACCCCTTTGAACGCCTCAGTCTCGATTTCAAAGGGCCCCTCCCCTCCACCGACCGCAACGCATATTTTCTTAATGTAGTGGACGAATACTCCCGCTTCCCTTTTGCCATTCCCTGTTCTGACATGACCGCGGCCACAGTCATTAAAGCCCTGAACAGCATCTTCACACTGTTCGTTTACCCCGCATACGTCCACAGCGACAGGGGGTCCTCTTTCATGAGTGACGAGCTGCGCCAGTTCCTGCTCAGCAAGGGCATAGCCTCAAGCAGGACGACCAGCTACAACCCCCGGGGGAACGGGCAAGTAGAAAGGGAGAACGGCACGGTCTGGAAGGCCGTCCTACTGGCCCTACGGTCCAGGGACCTCCCAGTTTCACGGTGGCAGGAGGTCCTCCCGGATGCTCTCCATTCCATCCGGTCGTTATTATGTACGAGCACTAATCAAACGCCTCATGAGCGTCTCCTTGTCTTCCCTAGGAGGTCCTCCTCTGGAACGTCGCTGCCGACCTGGCTGGCGGCCCCAGGACCCATCCTGCTCCGAAAGCATGTGCGGGCACATAAGGCGGACCCGTTGGTCGAAAGGGTTCACCTCCTCCACGCGAACCCCCAGTACGCCTACGTGGAGTACCCCGACGGCCGACAGGACGCGGTCTCCCTGCGGGACCTGGCGCCCGCCGGCAACACGCACACCCCCCCGACACCATCAACCCAACCCCCCCCTTCCTGCCACCGCCGCACCCCGCGACCTCCCCCTTCCCAGGAGGATCGGTTCCCCTCCCCTCAGCACCGACCAAGAATCAAGCCTGAGCTGAAACCGTACGGCTCCTGGAGGCGACAACACTGGTACAAGCACCACCATCACCGCCGGGGTTGACGCGATCGACACGGACGACCAGACCGCCCGGCCGACTCGTGGCGTCGATGTAAAACAAATATGGACTGTTCACAAGAACATTTTGCTTTTCTTCCTATACCCTCTGTAAATAGTTGCAACAGGACGAAATTGTCCAATACTGTATTGCCATGTGAATGTTTTGTCCTCCCAGGACCAGCCCTGTAAACCCTTACCACCATACGGAGCATCACCCCGCCGGGTTCATTTTTGACAAGGGGTGAATGTGGTAGTATGTATTGGGGGTCATGTGGGACTGGAAGCCCTAATGTCATTGGCTGACAGATCCCGGGTCCTGGTTGGCCGTTGACCTCAAGCTCCGCCCTGAAGGCGGAGTATAAGAAGCCGGAGTCTTCCCCCGCAGGCCAGTTTACTATCGAGCTGCGGGGGAACATACACGCTTAATAAAGCCTCATCGACTTCACTCTATTCGTCTCACGGAGTCTTTGTGCGCTACACACATGCTCTTTCTCTTTCCATAGGCGACACTCAGAGACAGGGGCAGATTAGAGCATCCCACCCACCGCATGGATTAGAGCTGACTGGCTAGTTAGATTGAGTTACTATAGTAAGATTAGCAGGAGAGTCGAACTCAAGTAGGAGAATTGTTAACTGTTTCATAAATGTGTTAAACCTATCTCCAAGTCTGAACCTTTTCTGTGCGCTCTTTGCGCAACTGCGCATGCGCGGATTCTCGCGCATGCGCAAAACACTGTTTTGCCGGTACGCTTCTTTTGGGGAACTGCGCATGTGCGGCTCCTTTCCCAAGATGACTGCCAATCAAAACTGCCGTTTTCTGCATTTGCAGGCCTACCTTCGCCTCGTGGTGAGTATTGGTGCCTCTTTTACCATTCTCTCTTGTGTTTTCCATGCAGTATGTTTGAAACTTGTCCAGGACTGTCTGGAAGTCTCTCTTATCTTGCCCTTTGGAGTACTTGAAGGTCTTGAAGATTTCTGCTGCTCTTGCACCCGCAATTGTGAGCAGAAGCTTTATTTTCTCTGCATCCACCACGCCATCTTGGTCGGACACTATCAGGTAGATCTCTAATCTCTGCCTGAATGCACGCCAGTTTGCACTGAGATTGCCGTGGTACATGAGCTGCTGTGGAACCGGAATCTCAACCATCTTGCCTGTGTGCTGTTGCTGGTAGTCACGGATTTTGAGTTGAACTATGTAGATTTAACAAGCGACTACTGGTACCATGTTGTGTTATGCTTCTTCATGTCGCATAAGCTGCTTCCTTGATGGATACTCTGATAAAGGAAGGTTCAGACTTGGAGATAGGTTTAACACATTTATTCAACAGTTAACAATTCTCCTCCTTGACTTCGACTCCCCTGATAATCTTACTATAGTAACTCGATCTAACTAACCAGTCTGCTCTAATCCATGCGGTAGGTGTGATGCTCTGATCTGCCCCTGTCTCTCTGAGTGTCGCCTATGGAAAGAGAAAGAGCATGTGTGCCCTGTCCTTTTATATGGGTAGCCCCCTTGTGGTAGTGTCACCTCTGGGTGTCTTGACTGCCCGTTGGTCATGCCCTATCTTACTGACCTATTGGTTAAATGTCTGTGTTTCAAGATGTCTCTGGTGCTCCCTCTAGTGTTTATTTAGTTCCAGTGTATTTGCATTAACCCCTTGTGTATTTACAGTGATGCATATCACCACAGAGGTGAAACCCACGCAGACATGGGGAGAAACTCCACACGGTCAGTGACTCAGGTCCTCAGCTCTGCAGTCGCAGTGATAACCACTGTGCCACATGCCACCCCTACCCACACTACTTTTGCTTTTTTCTGTAATAGGACTATTGGTGGGTCAGTTATAGTACTGAAGTTAGGGAGAGCTTTCAGTAGAAACTGCACAGCCCAAGGAAGCTCATTATTTTCCATTTTGTTGTGGAGATGGGAACATTTGCTGCCTGTACTATCACAGTTCTGTGCTAGTATTTATCCTCAACCAACCACATTTCCTAAGTAGGTCACCTGAGCCTTTGTGAACTTGTTTTTTGAGAGATTGACCATTATGTCAGCTGACGGTAACTTTTGGAAGAAGGCTTCCAGTTGTTCTAGGTGATTTTCCCAGGTGTCACTGTATACTAGATCATCTATGTACACTACACAGTTGGGTAGTCCCACCTAGACCTAATTCATCAACCTTTGGAAGATGGTTCTGGCATTTGTGTGTCCAAATGGCATGAGTCCAAAGATGTAAAGGTTTGGTCATGCTAAATTGCCTCTTAGGATGGGGTTGCAGGAATAGGGTGGGGATTGGGCCGAGGTAGGGTAGTCATTTGAAGAGTTGGTGCAGACTCGATGGGCCAAATAGCCACCTTCTGCACTGAAGGGATTCTATGATCCTATGATTCGACACTTGAATAACCCATCTGGAGTTATGAAGACAGAGAACTCCTTTGCTGAGTTAGTAAAAAGAACTTGACAATATCCCTTTAATTAGTCTATCATAGTGATGAAGGCTGCATTATGTACTCTGTCTATGCGGTCTTCCAGGTATGGAATCGGGGCAAAATTTACTTTGGTGACTGCATTCATCTTTTGGTAATCAACTCAGAGCCTTATGCAGCTGACTGACTCAGGCACAAGCACAACTGGGTAACTCCAGCTGTTGTAACTGGACTTGACTAGTGTGTGCTCCAGCATTTATTTGATATTCCTCTGAATCTGGGTCTGTTCATCTGGAACTAGATGGTAGGGATTCTGCTCAATGGAAGGGGACTGTCCCACATCCACATCATGTAGATCTAAAGTGGAGCAGCCCGGTTTGTCTGCTAAATGATGCTGCTAAATGTGGTGAGCAGCCTTGCCAGGTCACTTCTTTGTTCGCATTTAAAATGGCGAATAATTTATCTCAAATTTCCGTGTTTGCTAAACGGATGGCACTGGCCTCCCACTAATTTATCTTCACGGCTCTTTCATCCTTTAGTTCCTGATCTGACAGATATTTCCCTTCTTGTCCCCTTCCTGGCTGTGATAATGCTTTAACATGTTGACATGTTTGAAATACATCAGAGAGATCGAAAATTTCAATCGAAATAGAACTTCAAGTGCCACAACATCCACTTTGGAAAGGGACAAATTAAAAAATAACCAGCTTACTGGTTTGGGTTTTTTTTTGCAATCTGGATGTCGATTAAATAGTTTACCTCCCCAATTCTCTTTGCTACCCTGTGTAGGCTGCTGAACTGGACTTTCAGGTGTCACCCTGTATTGATAGGAGCACTTGCATAAGTCTCCTGAATGGAGGGTTTGGGCTTGGCATGTTTATCTGCCTGTTTTATCATAGTTTATGAGTTTTTAGGCATGCCTGAACCACATCGCAGGCTCAGAACACAGATATACCGGCCGGTAATTTCCGAGCTCCGGGGCAGTGTATCTGGGGATACCCAAAAATGCACTGGGGGAACTTCACCTCAGAGGTTCCCAGGTAAAGTTTGTATTGCAATTGCCCAGGAAGTTCAAACTTCCGATGGACAATTGCCCTGCACTAGGAACCATCCAAAACTCTGTTATAAAATAACAAATTTCAGATGTTTCTGTCTTTCATTTTTTAATATTCATTTTTACGGGTTGTGGGTGTCTAGGGTGGCTAGGCCAACATTTGCCGCTCATCCCTAATTGCACTTGAGAAGGTGGTGGTCAGCTGCCTTTGTGAACCGCTGCAGTCCAGGTGGTGTAGGTGCACCCACTGTGTTGTTAGGGAGGTGTTATAACCTGCCTACTTAGAATTGGCTGGGGACTAATGACTATCCCACAATCCTGTGGGAGTATGAGCTTCCCCAATGAGGGGGGCGGAGAAACCACTAGTAAACTCCTAGTATAAATAAAGCTGGCCAGTTCGGGAACCAGCAGGAAGGAGTATGTAGCAAGGGAAGTTACTGCTACTGTTATGTATATATGTTATAGTAAATAAATGTTATTACTTTGTATCCTTAAAACTCGTGCTGGATTCTTCGTGGCCCTTACAAAACTGGCAACGAAGGTTAAAGTGAATAGCTGTCTACACTGCTGAAGCCACCTCCCTGGATTTTTGTTGGATACCGGTTGGAAGTTGTTTTCTATTATACCATGCCTCTGTACGGACGTTTGGATGTTTTTGATGCTGCGCTGGAAAGCTAGAACCAGTACACACAACGGATGCGTTACTATTTCCGGGCAAACAATATCACCGAAAACGAGCGCCAGGTGGTCATATTGCTCACCGCCTGCGGCCCGCATACGATTGGGGTGATTAGGAGCCTTACGTACCCAGCTGCGCCGGACACCAAAACGTTTGATGAACTTGTGAATATAGTGGGGCAACATTTTAACCCAACCCCGTCCACGATAGTCCAGCGTTACCGGTTTAATACCGCTGAGAGGACCCCTGGAGAATCCCTTGCCGATTTTCTATCCAGGCTACGCAGGATTGCGGAGTACTGTGACTATGGTGAGACCTTGTCAGAAATGTTACGCGACCGTTTAGTTTGCGGTATTAACAATGCGGCCACCCAGAGAAAGTTGTTAGCGGAGCCAACATTGACTTTTCAACAGGCCATTCAAATAGTATTGTCCCGAGAGAGCGCAGAGCGAGGAGTACAGGACCACCCCCCATGCAGTGACTGGGGTAGCTCCCGCAGAACTCCTAATGGGCCGGAGACTTCGCACCCGCCTTAGTATGGTTTTCCCGGACATTGGCGCAAAAGTACGCCGCACACAAGAACGGCAGGGACAGGGATTTTCTCGGCATTGGCCATTCGGCAGTTTGCGCCCGGTGACCCAGTGTTCGTGCGGAATTTTGCTGGTGGTGCCCAATGGGTTCCTGGCGTAATCTTTCGCCAAACGGGCCCTATATCTTACCAAGTGCAAGCCCAGTGTCGTCTCCAGCGAAAACATGTAGACCACGTTCGGTCCAGAAGACCATCCCCTCAAAAGATTCCCCGCCCCCGGAGCTCATTTCAACAGCCGCAGAGGCCAGAGACAAGGGAAGGTAGTCCTCACAATCTTCCACTGGTGCCTCACTCGAAGCCTGCGCAGGTCGTTACGGGACCGAATGGAGATAGAGACGCTGACATGACGGAGGCAGCAGACTCTGACTCAGAGATGGAGACACAGGATGCATCAGAGGGGGAATCCTCGGGTCCACGGGCCATGGATGTACAACCGCGCCGTTCATCACAGAAGCGCCGGTCTCCGTCTCGTTACACGCCGCCTGATCCAGCGCCGTGTGCAAATGGTGTCCGGCCTGCGGCCAAACGAGTCCGACGCCCTCCTTCGCCAGGGTCTTCGGTGGATTCCTTGGACTTTGGGGGGGAGGGATGTTATAACCTGCCTACTTACCATTGGCTGGGGACTAATGACTATCCCACAATCCTGTGGGAGTATGAGCTTCCCCAATGAGGGGGGCAGAGAAACCACTAGTAAACTCCTAGTATAAATAAAGCTGGCCAGTTCAGGAACCAGCAGGAAGCAGTATGTAGCAAGGGAAGTTACTGCTGCTGTTATGTATATATGTTATAGTAAATAAATGTTATTACTTTGTATCCTTAAAACTCGTGCTGGATTCTTCGTGGCCCTTACAAAAGGAGGGAGTTCCAGGATTTTGACCCAACGACAGTGAAGGAACGGTGAAATATTTGCAAGTCAAGGTGGTGACTGATTTGGAGGGGAACCTCCAGGTGGTGGGGTTCTCAGTTATCTGCTGCTCTTGCCCTTCCAGATGTTAGTGGTCATGGGCTTGGAAGGTGTTGCCATAAGAAGCCTGGGTAAGTTCCTGCAGTGCATTATGGAGGTGGTACACACGGCGGTCCATGTCCGTCGGAGGTGGAGGGGGCGAATGTTTGTGGAATGGATGCCAATCAAACCGACTGTTTTGTTCTGGATGGTGTAGAGCCACTTGAGTATTGCTGGAGCTGCAATCATCCAGGCAAGTGGAGAGTATTCCATTATACTCCTGACTTGTGTCTTGTAGGTGGTGGACAGGCTTTGTGGGATCAGGAGGTAAGTTAATCGCTGCAGAGTTCTGAGGCTTTGTCCTGCTCTCTAGTAGCCACAGTATTTATGTGGCCATTTCAGTTTCTGGTCAATGGTCATAGGTCATAGAACTTACAGTGCAGAAGGAGGCCATTCAGCCCATCAAGTCTGCACTGACCCTTGGAAAGAGCACTCTACTTAAGCCCACACCTCCACCCTATCCCTGTAAATCAGTAACCCCACCTAATCGTTTGCACACTAAGGAGCAATTTAGCATTACCAATTCACCTAACCTAAACAGCTTTGGATCATGGAAGAAAAACAGAGCACCCCGAGGACATCCACGCAGACACGGGGAGAACTCGAAAACTCCACACAGACGGTCACCTGAGGCTGGAATTGAACCTGGGACCTTGGAGCTGTGAGGCAGCAATGCTAATCATTGTGCCGCCGTGGTAATCCCCAGGATGTTGATAGTGGGGGATTCTGTGATGGTACTGCCATTGAATGTCAAGGAGCAATGGTATGATTCTCTCTTATTGGAGATGGTCATTTACTGGCACTTGTGAGATGTGAATGTAACTTGCCACTTGTCAGCCCAAGCCTGGATATTGTCCAGGTCTTGTTGCATCTGCATGTGAACTGCTTCAGTGTCTGAGAAATCACAAATGGTGCTGAACATTGTGCATTGATCAGCGAATATCCCTACATCTGGCCTTATCTTGGACGGAAGGTCATTGATGAAGCAACTTAAGATATTGGGCCTAGCACACTAACCTGAGGAACTCCTGAAGTGATGTCCCAAACTGAGATGACTGATCTCCAACAATAAATCCATCTTTATGCTTGGTATGACTCCAATCAGTGAAGAGTTTTCGCCCCAATTCTCATTGACTCAAGTTTTTCTGGGGCTCCTTGATGCCATACTCAAATATTGTCTGCGTATCAAGGGCAGTCACTCTTCCATCACCTCTGGCATTCAGCTCTTTTGTCCATGTTTGAACCAAGGCTGTAATGAACTCAGGAGCTGAGTGAACCTGGCGAAAACCAAACTGAGCATCAGTGAACAGGTTGTTGCTGAGTAAGTGTCTCTTGATAGCACTGTTGATTACCCCTTTTGTTACTTTACTGATGACTGAGAGTAGACTGATGAGGCGGTAATTGGCAGGGTTGGCTTTGTCCTTTTTCTTGCGTACAGGACACACCTGGGGAATTTCCACATTGCTGGGTAGATGCCAGTGTTGTAGCTGTGGTGGAGCAACTTGGCAAGGGATGTGGCAAGTTGTGGAGCACAAGTCTGAAGCAGTGTTGCCAGAATGTTGTCAGGACTCATAACCCTTGCAGATCCAGTGCCATCAGCCGTTTCTTGGTATCACAAGGGGTGAATCGAATTGGCTGAAGTCTGGCATCGTGATGGTAGGGATCTCAAAAGGAGACAGAGATGGATCATCCACACCGCACTTCTGGTTGAAGCTTATTGCGAATGCTTCAGCCTTGCCTTTTGCACTGAAGTGCTGGGTTCTTCCATCACTGAAGATGGGGATATTTGTGGAGCCTCCTCCTCCAGTGAATTGTTTCGTTGTTCACCACCATTCGCGGCTGAATTTAGCAGGACTGCAGAACCTGGATCTGATCCATTGGTAGTGGGATCGCTTCGCTCGTTCTATCACTTGCTGCGTATGTTGTTTGGCATGCAAATAGTCATGTGCTATAGCTCTACCAGGTTAGCACCTCTTTTTTTGGTATGCCTGTTGCTCCTCCTGGTATGCCCTCTTCATTGAACAGTGTTGATCCTCTGGCTCAGTGGTAATGGTAGAATGGGAATATGCTGAGCCTTCAGGTTACAGATTGTGGCTGAGTACAATACTGCTGCTACTGATGGCACACCATGCCCAATCTTGAGTTGCTAGATCAAGAGGTAGACCTTTGGGGGCCTCACGCTCTTCCTCTTTGCAGGGGCCCCATGACATGCCCTGCCCTCTGGTAACCAGGGCAGCCCGCTGCCAATGATGTTGAGCCCCGCCTACAATGATGTTGACCCCCACCCCGAATGATGTCAATGTCCCCCTGATCCTCAGCTCACACAATACAAGACACAGAAACCCCAAATCGCCGCTTGACAGGATGCTGTAGTGCTCTTTAATTTATGACAACAACAAATGTGTACTAATTAATACATTGAAATGCAGTCCTACGTGTTGTCAGCATGATGGTAAAGATGGTCACTATTGCGATCTCTGTGTCTTGAAGCGAGCAAACATGAACTGGTTGATGAGCAACAGGATGGAGAAATCAACCAATGATATGACTGCTGCACAGCCCAGGCCACTGAAGGACAGAATGAACCAGTAAAGATCCGCAGGAGCAAATACTCCAATTAAGTGGAGTGTCCAGTTCAAGTCTAATATCAGTGGCTTTGCTTGCAACTGTCTGGCAGGATTCTGTTCTTTACTTGTCCTGAAGAGTAAGAAGAGAATTTCTGAAGGCCTGTAAAGAGCGATGGGGGATGACAGTTACTCACCAGTTATGACAGTCTGCATGTGACTACCAGCCATTATATCAGACCATCATATGTTCTCTCTTGAAGAACAGAATTTAGACTGAAGGACAGATTTTAAAAGGTTTTCTTGCATCATCGGTTATTTGCAATCCATGGTAACTTAGACGGCTTTTTCTGCACTTTTAATTCATAAAATCTGAATCATATCATCGGAGGTAAAGTCTTGTAAGGATGCATTTTCAATTGTCAGTTTTCCTGAACTTGCCAAATGTTCTTATCTCATCGTACTTCGCAGATAATCTTTCACTCTGTTTAATACAGAGAAAGAACGTTTAACGGAAGCATTTGTGATAAGTATTGTTAAAAACGTTTTCAGAATGGTTTCCACATTTGGAAAGGTTGTCTGCAAAATCACGTACAAGTCTGTCCAAATCAGCTGGTGATCTTGAAGCACAGAGTTCATTATTATAGATAAAATGAATGAATTGTTTTACTTCATCTTCAAAAAGATTTGTGTCCATGTCATCCAGGTAGAATTCAATTAACCTCTTTGCATTCTCATCCAAACTTTTGTCGAAAAGCTCGCAAAGTAATTCAACAGTCTTCTTTGGGAATTCACCTCTACTCTGCAATTGCACCATTATTGTGTCACAAATCACCTGCCCTGCCTGCAGCCCTGTGGCAGCTTCGGCGCAGGCGGCTCAGAGAGGCGGTGACAGCGGCGGCTGCAGCAGAGGGACAAGCTGCAGCAGAGGACCAGGTGGCACCCGTTCAGGCTTCAGGGCCGCCCGCCCGACAGGGGCAGAAGGAGGAGGAGGACAACGACGGGGGTGAGGCACAGGATGAGGATACCGATGTGGATGAGGAGGAGGAGGAGCCACAGCGCCGGAGGTGCCTGATGAGGCCTTGTGTCTACCGGCGCCGCGTGTCCTTTGAGGGCCTGCTAGACAGGGCCAGCAGGAGGAGACTCCGGATGAGCCAGGAGACCATCGCCCCTATCTGCCACCTGATGGCACACCTGGCACCGCGTGGAACTGGGGGAGGACATGCTATCCCGGTGGCCGTCAAGGTTACGGTGGCCCTGAACATCTATGCCACGGGGTCGTACCAGTCGCCGAGTGGGGATCTGTCCAGCATCGGTGCACCGGTGCATCCGTGCAGTGACTGACGCCCTGTACGACATCGTGGCCCGCTACATCCAGTTGCCTGTGGACCGGGCCCACCAGAATGACGGGCAGCGGGCTTCGCTGCCATGGCCAGAGTACCCATGGTCCAGGGGGCGATCAATGGGGAGCACATCGCCATGTGGCCACCAGCGGAGAACAGGGATGTGTTCATGAACAGGAAGGGGACATATTCCATGAACATTCTGGTGGTCTGCGACCAACAGATGAAGATCCTGCACATCTGCACCCGGTACCCGGGCAGTGTACATGATGCATTTATCCTGGCACAGTCGTTCATCCCCGCCATGCTCGAGGGACACACCCCTGGCTGAGGGGCTGGTTGCTGGGCGACAAGGGTTAGTCGTTGCGGTCGTGGCTGATGACGCTTATACGGAGGTCACAAACCGATGCGGAGACCCGCTACAATGAGGCCCATGCAGCAATCAGGGGTGTGGTCGAGAGGTGCTTTGAGCTGCTGAAGATTCGTTTCAGGTGCCTGGACCACTTTGGAGGGGCCTTCCAATACCCGGTGGAGCGGGTCGGCCGCGTCGTTGTGGTCTGCTGCGTCCTGCGCAACATAGCCCAGCAGAGGGGCGATGTGCTGGAGGTGGAGGAGGAGGAGGAGGAGGAGGAGGAGGCCGAGGGGTAGCCCGGGGAAAAGCCCGGCTCTCCAGATGGGGGGGGGGGGGGGGAATCGACGGGACATGGAGGGTGGATATGGAAGGGATGCTGCACAACGCCACCGGCTTGGCCAGCGAGCACGGGAGGCGTTGATCGCCGCACGTTTCACCAACAAGGTGGTAGGGGCTCGCTGAACACGGGCACTGACCACACTGTATGGCACCACCTCACAACCCCGCACCCCCACCTCTCACAACACCAATGAAGCGCACCTCCCACACCACCCACCACCCTTATTCCCCACACCCCTCCATTACACATCAACCTGTGGCACAACGGGCTGGGCTCACACGGTTGCTTGTGGAAGCGGATGTGGGCCATGCCATGGAGGTTGATGACAACCCGCTCTATGATGAGCTGTGAGCTCGAAATCATTCGACAATGTCTGACTCATGGCCACAGTCACAGTCTGCGAGTTAGACACGCCATTGCATGGCCCTGTCAAATCGCTGGGAGCTGGGTGGCGTGGACGTCTGGGGGGGGCGCACAGTACACCCATCGGGGCTCAGGTTGGTTCACCCCTCGACCACAGAGGCACTCAGTCCCCTACCCGACCCCGCAGGCATCGGACACAGCACAGAGGCAGCTTGCATTGGCGTAACAGTGAGTTTAATTAGAAATGTTACATACACGTGCCCTAGGCCTTATAACTACACTGTGCCCTGCACCCGTGCCAACTTACTAGGTGTCTAACTTCCTGGCCTTACGGGCCCTACCACCATGTCTCTGTGCCTCCCTAGACAGTACAGCAGGAGTGGAGGCGGACTGCTGAGACTCTTGCCCTGTGACTTGGCTCCCCGTCGGCGCTCGTTTCCTGGGCAGCCCAGCTTGGATGGGCCAGGCTGCTCCTTGGGCATCTTGGAAGGCATGGTGCCACCCTGTTCTGCCCGTTGCCCACCAGATGCTCCAGGGACGGAACAGGGGGAGTCCGAGGTGCGGTGTACCGGGAGCTCCCCTGCAGGAGTCACCGGCACAGGCCCCAGCCCCTCCTCCTCCCTCGGGGTGCCCGGTAGCCCCCGTCCTCTCTATGGGAAGGGGTTGTGAGCAGAGATAAGCCCCGAGGCACCACCGACACCTGGCGCTGCCAGTCCTGGAGGCCCGCTGTGGTATCGACCAGGGACTGAACGTTAGCAGCGATGGAACTCGGAGTGGGCCATCCCTGTCTGGGACTGCGCCACCTCCCTCTGGGCTTGCGCGATGCCACCCAGCATCTGGCCAATGCCGCCGATGCTCTCGCCGATGGCCTGCTGAGACTGGGCAATGCCGCAGATGCTCTCAGCGATGGCCTGCTGAGACTCGGACAGACTACGGAGTGCGGCTGCAATGTCCAGCTGGCTCTGGCACATGGCTGCCTGTGAGAGGGCAGCCCGGTCCTGGGCCATGGATGATGGATGCACATGAAGCCCCATGTCTTGCGTAACCTGACCCATGGCCGACACCGTCGCTCCCATTGCCTCCACCGTGGATGCCACCTGTGCGGTGTCAGTTTGGGTGGCAGCCATGACTGGCACCACTCCCTGCTCCTGGACACGAATGGACTCCTCCACCTGTGTTTGCAGCTGCTGGAAGCCGGCCGTCATCCCGTTGTCCAGTCCCTGGGTGTCTAACTGCACCGGGTGTATGGGTGGGTCTGGTAAGTCCAGGAACCAGGGAAGCTTCTGGGCGGCAGCTGGTCGCTGGGGCTGGGCTGCCCTCCGACCGTCCAGCTCCTCGGCTGGTCCTACCTCCACCTCCTGTACCGGTTTGGCTGTGTAGTGCGCACCAGTCAGTGTCCCAGAAGTCTCATCACTAAAGTGCCCAACCGAGGTGATAGTCTCTGCGATGGTGGAGGGTGTGGATGACAGCAGTGCCGTTAAGTCAAGGTCGTCGTCTGAACCAAACATTAGTGTCAGGCGGTCCGAAGCAGGCAGCGCAGATGTTGGGTATATGATGGCAAGGCAGCACAGGGCACCCAGCCAAAGCACCTGGCATGAGTGGGTGCAGCCCATGTGGGTCAGGTAGGGGGTTGCGCCCTCCCCCTAGGGGATGGGGGCAGCCGCCTTTCACATGTGTGGCTGGTATGCTGGGGTGGTGCCAGGGGCACGTCACTGTGTACTCACTCTGCCTGTCCTCATAAGGTTGTGCACCTTCTTCTGGCACTGTTCGCCGGTACATGGGGTGTGCCCCACGGCGCTGACGGCATTGCCCACCTCCCTCCACAAACGCCGGACAGTGCTTCGCGGGTGGTGGTGTCCACGTCTGGGGCACAGGACCGCCCTCCACTGCGTCCAGCAGCGTGTCCAGGTCATGGTCCCTGAACCTCGGGGCAGCACGGCGGGTGGCGGTCATCTTGTGGGTCTCGGGACTGAGTGCTGCTCGCGCACCTTAAGCGACGCGGGCCAGCGTCATTGATGCATTGCGCCTATCCAACGCCAGTCTGGGGCCTCCCCTCTTCTTCTGCCGCCTGTCCTAGCTCCTTTTGCGGGCCAGAATCGCTACTGACAGCGGCCCATTCACACCGTCATAAAACTGCCAACACTTAGCCGCTAAATCAGAGAACCCTGCCCAACATCTGTACGAGTGGACCACCTGGTATCACAAATTAGTTTGACCGTCAAACGTTTTGCATGTGCCTGCTCCAAGAGTGATTTCAGCATATTCCATCAACCCGTGGAAACTGAAAAGAAGGCAAACAAATTTTGAACAAAGTGAAAAAAAATCTACAGCTGCCTCACACTATTCAGCTGCTGCATTGCAAATTAAATTCAAGGAGTGACTGGAACATGGATGAATAATGCAGAGGTGCTTGCATTATTCAGTCTTGCTTGTAGACCTGAATATTTTCCTGCCTTGTTGCACATTATTTAAGCTGTGCCCACAACAACCCTTGATGTCCAAATCTGCATTCGAAATTATATCAAAAACCGTTGCTTCCAGGCACTCTGATGTGCGGTATTGTCGCTGGACAAAACAGACAAATTTCTCAACAACATCCCTGTCGTGGTCACATATCTTAAAAATGTGGCACTCAACGGAAAGTGTCACGAGTGCACTGCATGGACAGGATGAAATCTGGAGCAGGATGAGATTTCCTTGATGAAATGGAAGGTTGCAATCAAGCTCAGTTTGCCTCCAAGAAGAGTTCAGATAGGACTCACTGCAATAGAGTGAACAATTTGCAAGATGAGGCTGGGGAAAATGGTTGATGGTTATTAACAGATCCGGATGGATGAGGCGAGACACTTAGTGAAGGTAGGATTGGTAACATTGGAAGCAAACAGTGAAATCAGAAGAATGCTTCAGAGATTAATTCAGAAGGTTGAGGCAGTCGAGAAATGCACCCAAAGGGGAAGTGAGACCGATAAGGTGACTGTTGGAATATAGCTGTTAGGAGGTGCTGTAAGGAAAGTGGCAAGGGATGCCGAGAATGAGGCAAATGGATGATGTAAGATAATCCCTAAGGAGAAGTACTTCGAGTAGCAGAAGGAGAAGAATTTAGTTTACAGAACAGTATCGTCGTACAACAGTTGGCTGGAAAATATTGCAGGTGCAAGGAAGGCCAAAATAAGGACGGGAAGAGAAAGAAGAGAGCACAGGAAAAGGAGAGTAGAGAAAGAGAGCTGATGGTTTACGACAGCTGCTATATGTGCATGCAATGGAACAAGAACATTGAGGCTGTAGCATTAGAGTTCAGGTGCAAGAGCTCAAGGAAGCCAATTTACTGGAGTCTTGGGAATGGTAAATGGAGTAACTGACTGATTTGACAGTTGGACCCTAGGAACCTGTTGACTGCCTCAGTCTCTGCCAGTAAGCAGCGAGGCTGAACAACATTTGGTTTTAGCTATGAAGTGGCTGGTAACATTCACAGTGGCAGACAATGACCATTACAAACAAGAGAGAACCAAACCATCTCCCCATGACATTCAAATGCATTTTCATTACCAGATCTCCACAACCTATTTCCTGGGGATTAGCATTGACCATTGGTATCAAAGTGAATAGCCTGACACTACCTCACATTACAATACATCTACCACCTAGTTGTCAACTTACTTAACCTGTCTATATCCTTTCCAGCTTCTTTGTGTCCTTCCTACAGCTTATATTTCCACCTCGCTTTGTATCATCAACAAACTTGGAAGATTACTGTCAGTTTTAGTCTAAGTCATTAATATAGACTGGAAGTAGCATGAACATTTGCGCCTCTCCACTAGTTGAAGCCTGAAATCTTGAAAATTCTCTATTTATCCTCATTCCCTATTCTACTTCCTATCTGTTAACCAAACCTGCATCTTTCTTGAAATAGTATGCCCAAATCCATGTGCACTTATCTTGCCTATTAACCATAATATATTTAACAGCTAGGCAGATGGCTCAAGCTGCGACCATGGATTTGACAAACTTCTGCTTTAGCCCAAGAAAAGATTATCATGTTAAATTATGAAAACTTAGGCAAGAACATTGTCAATAAAGTGCTATTATGAAAATATTTGATTTGCATGTCATGAAGCTTGACATTGCGTGCATGAGTCTGTGTTCGTAGAAAATGTCCATGGCTTTGTTTGCTGCACCGTAGATTTATATGAATTACTTACTGCAGTATTTTGGGGAGATTGAAGGGCAGGACATAGTACACCCAAGCAAAATTTGATAGGCAAAAATCCATCAGCGACACCCTTGTTCAGTTTATGCCACTTAAGTGTCCAAAATATATAGGTTTTCAAAAGTCTAACATTTCCCCAATTCATTTTAATGAAAGCTTTTTCTGTGAAGTGTACAGTAATGAGGGTAATTTTCTTTAAAGTGTATAATTTTGCAGCCCATGCCTCTATTCTCCACCATTACAACGATAATTATTCAACTCGAGTTATAGCTAGTGCAAATATGATACTCTAAGCTGGGGAGTGTTAAAAGTTTAAATGACTGAAGAATATCTAAATGGATGGATGCAGTATTAAATGTTTAAATGAAGTGGTGTGGAGATCACATGGAGTAAGTTCCAATCCTTAGGGACCGTCCGTTTCATCGCATGGTTAGACTTTTCATGAATTTCTAACTGAACAGAGAAAGATACATTGCAACAAAAAAAAATTAAACAGTATATTTCAATGAAACACTTTGCAAACATAAGGGCAGGATTTTCATTTGGGGGTTGGAATCCAATGCTAGGATCAGGTCCAGGATCTAATCCCACATCATGTTGGAAATAGTTACCTGACACAATTTTCCAAGAAATGGCCAGAGAGTGGCATGCCATCCATTTAAGGACAGAGGGCAGCTTCTTGATGCTGGCGGGCCAGTGGGAGGCTCTGCAGCACAGACAGTGGCACCATAAGTTGTATGCTTTCAAAATTTTGAAACGTTTTGAAAATAAAAATGTTCGCAGCTGCCATTTTGTTATTGCGGAGGGGAAATCTGTCCACAGGACCATCTTTTTCCATCAGCAACTGGGGAAGAGGGGGAAGGGGGTTGCAGGGGGGTGGTGGGAAGTGGGTTTCTTTCAATGTTTCCACACACAGGTTCCTTGCTGGTAGACTACTCCCTTTCACTGGCCATGATCCAGCTAATGCAGTGGGCCCACCTTAAGATTTCACAATTCCAGTTGGCACAGGATGCACCTTAATTGCCTTTATCGGTTCCTGTGATTGTCGTCAATGGGGTTTCCCATTGTGGGGCAGCCCCACGCCGTCGGGATACCTCCGGGTGCCGGCAAAACGGAGAATCCCGCCGGCGGAGAATCCAACCCCATATCTATGATTGTATGTACTAATAGACAACTTTATACATTTATACAGCTATATACATTTAGACATATATGCATATCACCACACTGACCTGACCTGTTCTGACCTGTTTCAAAATGGTGAGAAGATTCTGGCAAGCCGGCACACCACCCTGCCAGAGTGAGTTTTTGGCCTCGAGCCTTCAGTCCCGCTTTTGAGTCCAGTGGAAAATCTGGCCCAAGCATTATAAGCATTACGAATTTCACATGCCTGTACAAAATTGTCTATAAATAAGATGGCTATCCATAAACCTCTCAGTGATTGATCAGTTCATGTTACATTGGCTGAATTGGATCAGGGCTTTCTTGGTTGTAGAATGATGCTCGCCACACAGCCTCAGTTATGCTACTTTTTAAAAAAAAATTTATTGAAGTTTTCACAAAATATCAACAACAAAATGAAAAAAGAACCCAATAGAAATAAATACAAAATGAAATAAAACAACCCCGTACCCCTCCCCCCTATACATAAATAATAAATTAACACCCCGAATTAACTCATAGCAAACATAGCAAATATATACACCCCCTCAGATCCCCCAGTGTAGGCAAACAAAAATAAAATAGCCCCCCATCCCCCCCCCCCCGGTTGCTGCAGCTGACCATTGTCTACTGTTCTGCCAGGAAGTCCAAGAACGGTTTCCACCGCCTGAAAATCCCTTGCACCGATCCCCTTAAGGCAAATTTCACCTTCTCCAATTTAATAAACCCCGCCATATCGTTGATCCAGGATTCCACGCTTGGGGGCCTCGCATCCTTCCACTGAAGAAGAATACCAGCCTCTTTCGCCTCCTGCAGTCCCGGCTCCCCTGCAACCCCAAATATTGCGAGCCCCCAGCCCGGTTTGACCCTGGTTCCTACCACCCTCGACACCGTCCTTGCAATGGGAAACCCCATTGATGACAATCACAGGAACCGATAAAGGCAATTAAGGTGCATCCTGTGCCAACTGGAATTGTGAAATCTTAAGGTGGGCCCACTGCATTAGCTGGATCATGGGCAGTGAAAGGGGGTAGTCCACCGACAACCAGCCCTTCCAAAACTCCTCCAGCGCTGGGCATACCCAGAACATGTGGGTGTGGTTTGCTAGGCTCCCTGAGCACCGAACACACCTGTCCTCACCCCCAAAAAACCGGCTCATCCTTGTCCCGGTCATGTGTGCCCTGTGCAGCACCTTAAACTGTATGAGGCTGAGCCTCGCGCATGAAGAGGAAGAGTTCACCCTTCCTAGGGCATCTGCCCATGTCCCCTCCTCGATCTCCCCCCCCCCCCCCACCCCCCCCCCCCCCAACTCCTCCTCCCACTTACCTTTCAACTCCACCACTGAGGCCTCCTCCTCCTCCTGCATCACCTGGTAAGTTGCGGAGATCTTCCCCTCTCCAATCTATCCCCCCGAGAGCACCCTGTCCTGTACCATGCATGGCAGCAGCAGCGGGAATTCCACCACTTGCCGCCTGGCAAATGCCCTTACCTGTAGATACCTAAAGGTGTTCCCCGGGGGGAGCCCATACTTCTCCTCCAGCTCACCCAGGCTCACGAACTTCCCATCCACAAACAGGTCCCCCAACCTTCTTATCCCTGCCCTGTGCCACCCCGAAAACCTTCCATATATTCTCCCTGGGACAAACCGGTGGTTCCCCCGTATTGGGGTCCACACTGAGGCCCCCACTTCCCCCCTGTACCGTCTCCACTGCCCCCAGATTTTGAGGGTAGCCGCCACCACCGGGCTTGTGGTATACCTCATTAGAGGGAGCGGCAGCGGCGCCGTTGCCAGTGCCTCCAGACTCATACCCTCACAAGACGCCGCCTCCAGCCTCTTCCATGCAGCCCCCTCCCCCTCCATCACCCACTTGCGCACTATCGCCACATTGGCGGCCCAGTAGTACCCACAGAGGTTGGACAGTGCCAGCCGCCCACCCCCCCCCTTCCCCCCATCCCTACTCCGCTCCAGGAACACCCTTCTCACCCTTGGAGTCACTCACGCCCACACAAATCCCGTTATGCTCCTGTTGACCGGCCTAAAAAAGGCCTTCGGGATAAGAATGGGGAGGCACTGCAACAGCAACAAAAACCTTGGGAGCACCGTCATCTTAACTGACTGCACCCTTCCCGCCAGGGACAGCGGCAACGCGTCCCACCTCTTAAACTCTCCTCCATTTGCTCCACTAGCCTCGCAAAATCAAGTCTATGCAGGGCCCCCCAGCTCCTGGCCACCTGGACCCCCAAATACCTGAAGCTCCTCTCCTCCCTTTTTAATGGGAGCTCACCAATCCCCCTCTCCTGGTCCCCTGGGTGAACCACAAACAGCTCGCTCTTCCCCATGTTGAGTTTGTACCCTGAGAAATCCCCCAACTCCCTGAGGATCCTCATTACCACCGGCATTCCCCCCACCGGGTCCGCCACATATAGCAGCAAGTCGTCCGCATAGAGCGACACCCTATGCTCCTTCCCACCCCACACCAACCCCCTCCAGTTCCTCGATCCCCTCAGTGCCATAGCCAGGAGTTCAATCGCCAGTGCGAAGAGCAGGGGGGCAGGGGACACCCCTGCCTCGTCCCTCGATGCAACCAAAAGTACTCAGACCTCCTCTTGTTCGTGGCCACACTCGCCATCGGGACCTCATACAACAGCTTAACCCACCTGACGAACCCCTCCCCAAACCCAAACCTCTTCAGCACCTCCCAAAAGTACCCCCACTCTACCCTATCGAAGGCCTTCTCAGCGTCCATCGCCACCACTATCTCCGCCTCCCCCTCACTCGCCGGCAACATAATAACGTTCAGGAGCTTCCACACATTTGCATTCAACTGCTTCCCCTTCACGAACCCCGTTGGTCTTCGTGGATCACCTGCGGCATCCAGTCCTCAATCCTCGTGGTTAAGACCTTCGCCAGCACTTTGGCATCTACATTTATCAACCAAATCGGCCTGTAAGACCCACATTGCAGGGGATCCTTGTCCCGCTTCAGGATCAAGGAGATCAGTGCCCGGGACATCGTCGGGGGCAAAGCCCCCCCCTCCCTTGCCTCATTGAAGGCCCTAACCAGCAACGGGCCCAACAGGTTCACATATTTTTTTATAGAATTCGACCGGGAAACCGTCCGGCCCCGGTGCCTTCCCTGCCTGCATGCTCCCTATCCCTTTGGCCAGCTCCTCTAGCCCAATTGGGGCCCCTAATCCTGCCACCAGTCCCTCCTCCACCTTCAGGAACCTCAATTGGTCCAGAAAGTGGCCCATCCCTCCCTCCTCCAGTGGGGGCTTGGACCAATACAGTTCCTCATAAAAGTCCCTGAAGACCCCATTGATGTCAACCCCACTCCGCATCACACTCCCTCCCTTATCCTTAACTCCCCCGATCTCCCTAGCTGCGTCCCGCTTCCGAAGCTGATGCGCCTGCATCCGGCTTGCCTTTTCCCCATATTCATAAACCGCCCCCTGGGCCTTCCTCCACTGCGCCTCCGCCTTCCTGGTGGTCAACAGGTCGATTTCGGCCTGGAGGCTACGCCTCTCCCTCAGCAGTCCCTCCTCCGGCACCTCCGCGTACCTCTTGTCTACCCTCACCATCTCCCCCACCAGCCTCTCCCTCTCCCTCTGCTCTCTCCTCTCCTTGTGGGTCTAATGGAGATCAGCTCTCCCCTAACCGCCGCCTTCAGCGCCTCCCAGACCATCCCCACTCGGACTACCCCGTTATCGTTGGCCTCCAGGTATCTCTCTATGCTTCCTTGGACCCGCTCATTCACCTCCTCGTCCGCCAACAGCACCACCTCCAAGTGCCACAACGTGCGCTGGTCCCTCTCCTCCCCCAGCTCTAGTTCGACCCAATGCGGGGCGTGATACGAAATAGCTATCGCTGACAACTCGGTATCCTCTAATCTCGCTACCAGCGCCCTGCTCATAATAAAAAAGGCCTTATGAACGTGCGAGAGAAATGAAAATTCCCTAGCCCCCGGCCTTGCAAATCTCCAAGGGTCCACCCCTCTCATCTGGTCCACAAACCCCCTCAGCACTTTAGCCGCCGCCGGCTTCCTACCCATCCTAGACCTGGAGCAGTCCAGTGCCTCCAACACCATGTTAAAGTCCACCCCCCCCCCCCCCCCATTATCAGGCCCCCCACTTCCAAGTCCAAGATCCGACCCAACATGCGCCGCATAAATCCCACATTGTCCCAGTTCGGGGCGTACACGTTGACCAGCACCACCCTCTTCCCTTGCAGCTTACCACTTACCATTGCATACCTGCCGCCATTGTCTGTCACAATGCCCGATGCCTCGAACGACACCCTCTTTCCCACCAAGATTGCCACCCCCCCAATTTTTGGCATCCAGCCCCGAATGAACCACCTGACCTACCCAACCCTTCCTCAATCTTACCTGGTCTGCCACCTTCAGGTGTGTCTCCTGGAGCATGAACACATCCGCCTTCAGCCCCTTCAGGTGCGTGAACACCCGGGCCCGCTTGACCGGCCCGTTCGGTTCCCTTACGTTCCAGGTTATCAGTAGCCGCCTTCCCCCGCCGACAACCATAACCCCTCCTCGGCCAGCCTCGCGCCCGCACCCCACGCCCGGCCCGTTCCCCACGGCGTCAGACCCCCGTCCCAACCCCCTCTACTCGCTCCAGCTTCCCCTTGACCATACCAGCAGCAACCCGGTTCCCCCCCACACCCCCACATCTAGGACCCTTCCTAGCTGCTTTGCTCCCCCATTGCACTCCCGCAAGTCAGCTGACTCCTGCTGACCCCGGCCACTCCCGCCTCTCCTTCGACTCCTCCCATTGTGGGACATCCCCATCTCCTCCATTACCCATCAGCAGGCTCTCCGCCTCCCCCTTCCATCCCAAGCGCGGGAAACAACCCTCGCTTCCCCTCCCCAGCCCCGCCCCCTCCAGCCTTCAGCGTGGGAAACAGCCCACGCTTTCCACCTGCCTGGCCCCGCCACCTCTGACGCAGCTCCTTTTACAGGCCCAGTCCCCTCACCCCCGACTCAGGCCTCACCCTCCCCCGCGGGGCCCCAACCCCCCTACCGGCCATCCACCCCTACTCCATTTACTTGCCCCCCTCCAAGAGCCCACCCGACAGACCCAACCAAAACAGTGCCCAACCCACCCTAACCACCCACACAGAACCAAAAAGAAACAAGAGCAAAGAACCCCCCTCAAAATGTAACACACCAACAGCAATCCCCAACCACCCATCCCGACCCTCAGTTTGTGTCCAGCTTCTCGGCCTGAACAAAGGCCCATGCCTCCTCCGGGGACACAAAATAATGGTGCCGGTCCTTGTAGGTGACCCACAGATGCGCCGGCTGCAGCATGCCAAATTTCACCCTCTTCCTGTGCAGCACCCCCTTCGCCCGGTTGTACCCGGCCCTCTTCTTCGCCACCTCCGCGCTCCAGTCCTGATATATTCGAACCTCCGCGTTCTCCCACCTGCTGCTCCTCTCTTTCTTGGCCCACCTGAGCACGCACTCCCGATCAGCGAACCAATGAAACCGCACCAGCACCGCCCGTGGCGGCTCGTTAGCCTTGGGCCTCCTCGCCAGCACTCTATGGTCCCCTTCCAGCTCCAGGGGCCCCTGGAAGGACCCCGCTCCCATCAGCGAATTTAACATGGTGACCACATAGACCCCCACGTCCGACCCCTCCAGCCCCTCCGGGAGGCCCAGGATCCACAGATTCTTCCGCCTCGACCGATTTTCCATCTCCTCGAACCGTTCCTGCCATTTCTTGTGGAGCGCCTCCACCTTTACCTTAGGCCCAAGATCCCATCCTCGTTATCGGAGATCTTTAGTCGGACCTCGTGAATCGCCACCCCCTGGGCCGTCTGGGTCTCCAGCAGCTTATCAATAGAAGCCTTCATTGGCTCCAGCAGGTCCGCTTTGAGCTTCCTGAAGCAGTGCTGAATAACGTCCTGCGCCCACTGCATCCACGCTGCCTGGTCCCTGCCCGACGCCATCTTGCACTTCTTCCCTCGCACTTTCTTTGGGTTCACCACCCCTTTTTTAGTTGCCCCGCTCCTGGTCCAAGCCATACACTGTCGGGAGAATGTTGCAGTCTTCTTCCCACACCGGGAAATATCAAAAAAATTCCGTTGGGGGCCCTGAAAAGAGCCCCAAAGTCCATTCCAAGCGGGAGCTGCCGAACATGTGACTTAGCTCTGCATAGCCGCAACTAGAAGTCTTGTCATGCTACTTTGAGTAACATAAGCCGCTACTTGGTGTAGGCGTTGCTGAAGGATACTCCAGACCTTGAGGTAAGTTGAACGTATTTATTGAGCGTTTAACAAAGCTCCTACATGAGTTCTACACGCTACTAATCTGACTCTAGTAACACAGTATACTCTACTAACTGTATGAGCTTGCCCTAGACCACATGCTATGGTGTGACGGTGTTGTTAACCACACACGTCTTGCTCTCTAGGTTTCTGCCGGTGGAAGAGGCAGGGCCTGTGTGCCTTGTCCTTTTTATAGTGGTCATGTGGTGCCCTCTTGTGGTGATGCCACCTCTGGGCATCCTGATTACCCATTGGTTGTGTCCTGTTCTGATGACCCATTGGTTACATGTCTGCATATCATTACATCTCCCCTTTTTTAAAATATATGCCTGTGTAATGTGGTAATGGTAGCTATGGTTAACAGTGTTAAAGAGAACAACCTGATATGCATGACTTGTAGAGACAGTGGACATAAGAAGGCAAATGTTCATAAGTCCAGTCTCTAGGGTCTCCGTCTTATCCTTGATGACCTCCGGAGAGGTGGCAGAGGGGATGCCGGTGTCTTGATCGGTGTGTGGGAGTCACGACTGATGGAATCACGGTTTGTGGTGTCTTGAGGTGGCGCTTCAACAGACTGAAGTGGAGGGGGAATTGGTTGTGGGCATATGATTTTTCGAAGTGCCCTTCGATTTCGTCGAATGATGGTGCCGTCAGCCGTTTTTATCACATAGGATCTGGGCGCGGCCTGCTGAATGATGACAGCTGGGGCAGACCATCCACCATCAGGTGTTTTGATCCTGACAGTGTCTGCTGGGAATAGCGCGTCCAGATCGGTGGCATGTGCGTCATAGTTCTGTTTCTGACTGTCACAAAGCTGTTGCATCTTTTTTTTAAATATATAAATTTAGAGTACCCAATTCATTTTTCCAATTGAGGGGAAATTTAGCGTGGCCAATCCACCTACCCTGCACATCTTTGGGTTTTGGGGGCGAAACCCATGCAAACACGGTGAGAATGTGCAAACTCCACACGGACAGTGACCCAGAGCCGGAATCGAACCTGGGACCTCGGCGCCGTGAGGCTGCAGTGCTACCCACTGCGCCACCATGCTGCCCAAGCTGTTGCATCTTTTGTAGTACCAGTAGGTGATCTGGGTTGGGCAGGTGTAGGGCTGGAAGTGTTGTCCTCAGGTCCCTGTTCATCAGCAGTTGAGCTGGTGACATGCCAGTTGATAAGGCACTCGCCCGCTACGCTAGTAGTGCAAGGTGTATGTCGGAGGCGGATTCCGAGGCTTTGTGGATAAGTTGCTTGATGATGTGCACCCACTTTTCGACTTTGCCATTGGACTGCGGGTAGTGCCGCCTGGAGGTGACGTGTTTGAAGTTGTAACTTTTAGCAAACATGGTCCATTCTTGACTGTGGGAACACGGGCCATTGTCGCTCATGACAGTATTCGGGATGCCATGCTGTGAGAACGTCTCTTTGCACGCTTTGATGGCGGTCTTTGAGGTGAGGTCAGACAGCTTCAGCACCTCAGGATAGTTTGAGAAGTAATCAATGAGTCGGATGTAATCGCGACCATTCGCGTGGAATAGGTCAATGCCGACCTTGGACCATGGAGAGGTTTCCAGGTCGAGTTGTTGGAGCGTCTCTTTGCCCTGTGCAGGTTGGAACTTCTGACTGGTCTCGCATTCCAGGACCATGTCCGTGATGTCCTGGTTGATGCTGGGCCAGTAGGCGGCTTGTCGGGCCCTGCATCTGCATTTTTCTATGCCCAGGTGTCCCTCGTGAATCTGCCGCAGTACCCTGTGTTGGAGATGCAGCAGGATCACTATTCTGTCCATCTTTAGCAGGGTTCCATTGATCAGCGTTAGGTCGTCTTCGACGTTGTAGAATTGAGGGCATTGCCCTTTCGGCCACCCATTGTTGAGGCTGTGGATGACTCGCTGCAACAGGGGGTCTTTGGTCGTCTCTTCTCTGATAAGAACGAGTTTTTCGTCTGTTGCAGGGAGGTTGCGCACATTTGTACCTGCGATTCAACGTGCTGGATGATCTCCAGTGGCTCACTACGTGAGGTGACGGAGCGGGACAATGCATCGGCAATGATGAGCTCTTTGCCAGGAATGTACACCAGATTGAAATCGTACCTCCGGAGTTTGAGCAGAGTTCTCTGCAATCGGGGAGTCATATCGTTCCGGTTCTTTTGGATGATGTGGACCAGAGGTCTGTGATCTGTTTCAACGGTAAATGTTGACAGGCCGTAGACGTAGTCATGGAATTTGAGGATGCCGGTGAGAAGACCTAAACACTCCTTTTCAATCTGCGCGTACCTGGTCTCCGTCGGTTTCATGCCCGTGACGCGTATGCTACTGGGACCCATGCTGATGTGTCGGTTTTCTGTAGCAGTACCGCTCCAATGCCATCCTGACTTGCATCGGTCGAGATCTTAGTTTCTCGATCTGGGTCACAGAATGCGAGGACGGGTGCAGTGGTGAGTTTGGCCTTCAGCTCCAACTACTCTGTCTGGTGTTCCGTCTTCCACTCGAAGGCGGTTTATTTCTTGATCAGTTTTCTTAGGGACGTTGTGTGTGTGGCCAAATTCGGGATGAATTTGCCTAGGAAGTTTACCACTCCAAGGAAGCGCAGCACTGCTTTCTTGTCCTCGGGGACTTTCATTGCCTCAATGGCTTTTATTTTGTCTGTGTCCGGGCGTACACCGTGTTTCGATATCTGATCACCCAGGAACTTCAGCGTGGATGTCCCAAAACAGCACTTGGATTTGTTTAGCTTGAGGCCATGCTCATGTATGCGCCGGAATACTCTCTTTAGTCGCGACACATGTTCCTCTGGAGTTGAAGACCAGATTATGACATCGTCAACGTAGACACAAACCCTGTCTATTCCTTCCATCATCTGTTCCATGATGTGGTGGAATATTTCTGATGGCGAGATGATGCCAAATGGCATTCGGTTGTAGCAGAATCTGCCAAAAGGCGTGTTGAAGGTGCAGAGCTTTTTGCTGGATTCTGCGAGTTGAATATGCCAGAATCCTTGGGATGCATTCCGTTTTGTGAAGAAGCGCGCGTGTGCCATTTCGCTCACTCATGATTTCTTCCCTTTTAGGGATTGTGTAATGTTCCCGCATAATGTTTTTGTTTAGATCCTTGTGGTCGAAGCAGATTCGCAGGTCCCCCGAAGGCTTCTTGATGCACACCATCGAGCTGACCCAGTCGGTTGGTTCAGTGACCTTAGAGATGATGCCTTTCTTTCGTAGGTTTGTGAGTTCTGCTTTCAGTCGATCCCTCAGTGGAGCAGGGACTCTCCTTGGTGGGTGGACCACTGGTTTTGCGAAAGGCCGCAGTAGAATCTTGTACTCATATGGAAGTATGCCCATTCCGCTGAAGACATCTGGGTATTGGGTCAGTATGTCACCAATGCTGGCCTGAAGTTCCTGATGAGACGGCGTTGTGGTGTAGACCCTTTGGATGAGGTTCAGTTGCTTGCAGGTCTGCGCACCTAGCAGGGACGCCCTGTCTGGTTGGACAGTCTCGAATCTCAGGCTTGTCTCTATGTGTCAGTTGGACACTTTCAGATGGCATGACCCCAGTGCCGTAATTGTGTTGCCATTGTAGTCCTGGAGTTGGCAAGCAGCTGGAAGGATTTTGGGAGCCTTCTCGATTTTCGTGAAGTCTAACTTCGAGATCAGTTTGGCAGAGGCACCTGTGTCCAGTTTGAACTGGATGGGGCATCGGTTGACATCCATCACTGCGTTCCATTCATCCTCGGAATCAACGGCAAGGATTGATTGGACTTGCGATGTGTCCGGCGTGGCGTATTCGCACTTCGTGATGATGCCCACTCGGTATGTTTTATCCAGGTAGTTGTCGTCTGGATCTGTTGCACTACCTTGATCAGAGTCATGCATTTTGTGTTGCACACTTCTGATGCGGTTCTGTTTGAGCTGTGGTCGCTGGCTCCTGACTTGTGGTGCCGATCTGCACAGATCTGCACAGAGCTGCATAGTGGTTGAGTTTCCCACATTGGAGACATTATTTGCCTTTTGCAGGGCATTTTTTTCTAAAGTGGGCAGTTCCACAGTTTGCACACGTCATGACGTCGGCGTCATGATGTTCCGTGCGTCGTCGCGCATGCACGGTGCGGTTCTTGACCGTTTGTACATGCGCAGTGTGGTTCTCGGCCGATTCGTATTCCCAGTTGTACTGCGCATGCGCCGGGCCCCAGGAGGAGCGCGCAAATGTGGAGATGTGGAGGCGCTGCACCCGGGAGATGGCCTGAACACTCTCCACCTCGTGGGAGATTTGATTTTCACACTCAACATTTTTGTGTTGTGAGTAGCGATTTTTTGAATGTTCATTTACAGTACACGTGTCAATAGTGATCTTTAAGGTCATGTGTTTTATTTTTAGAAATTGCTCTCGCAGAGGATCAGAGTGGATTCCAAAAACGATTTGGTCTCTGATCATGGAGTCAGTTATGTCACCGAAGTTGCAGGATTGCGCTAGCAGTCTAAGGTTAGTGAGATAACTATTGAAGGATTCATCTTTACCGAGCATCCTTTGTTTAAAGATGTCGCGCTCAAATATGTCGTTCGTGTCAACCTCGCAGTGGCTGTCAAATTTTTCCAGGATAGTTTCATATTTCGTTTTGGCATGCCCTTCTGTGTATTGAAATGAGTTGAAGATCTCTATCGCGTGGTCACCTGCAGTGGCCAGTAGGAGAGCTAGCTTCCGAACATCGGTCGCGGTGTTCAAGTCGGATGCTTCTACATATAGTTGGAATTTTTGTTTCAACGAACGCCAGTTAGCACAAAGATTACCGGTCCTGAGTTGATGAGGAGCCTGTATCTTGTCCATCGTGCCTGGATTCGGTAGCTGTTTGTCTGAGTTTGTCTCTGACCTTACTGAGTTGAACTAGGTAGATTGAGTAGCCACTCCTGTACCATGTGTTGTTATGTTACTTTGCCGCTATTTGGTGTAGGTGTTGCTGAAGGATACTCCAGACCTTGAGGTAAGTTGAACGTATTTATTGGAGCATTTAACAAAGCTCCTAAATGAGTTCTACACTCTACTAATCTGACTCCAGTAATACATTATACTCTACTAACTATATGAGCTTGCTCTAGACCATGTGCTATGGTGTGTCGGTGCTGCTAACCACACACGTCTTGCTCTCTAGGTTTCTGCCGGTGGAAGAGGCAGAGCCTGTGTGCCTTGTCCTTTTTATAGTGCCCGTGTGGTGCCCTCTTGTGGTGATGCTACCTCTGGATGTCCTGATTACCCATTGGTTGTGTCCTGTTCTGATGACCCATTGATTACGTGTCTGCATATCATTACAGGTCCTTGAGTTCATAAATTAGAGACTTCTGGAGCAATCGAGGGAAAATCTTCTTCAAAATCTCTTTACATTCTGCAAGTGTCTGATAAAAACAATAATTGAATGGAACAGCAATTGCAATGGCCAGAACCATTTGCAACACCCGAAACATTTCTCCTGATGTCTGTTACCGTCTTCCTCACTGTTTATATTTTTGAATGTGATTATTTGCAACCTTTGAAATGATGCCATGCATACCCAAGTCCACATCATTAATATGCATCATTTAGAGCAGTGGCCCCTGAGGAACACCACTGTACACTTCCCTCCAATTTTAGAAGCAACTGATCAAAACTATTCCTGTTTTCTGGTCCTTAGCCAATTCCATATCCACATTCCTACTGTCCCTTAATTCCATGGGCTCTAATTTTGTTAACTAGTCTTATCAAGCGGTACTTTATTAAATGCGTTCTGAAAGTCTATATACATAACAGTGCACTTCCCTCAACATCCCTCTCCATTACTTCACTAAGGCATTCAAACAAGTTAGCCAACTAAATTTTGCCTTTAAAAAAACTCAAGCTAATATTGATTTATTCGCCCAGACAAGTGCCAAATAATTCTGTCCACCAAAGTTAGGCTGATTGATCATGTTTATCCCTCGCCAAACTTTTGAAACGGGGTGGAATGTTTGCAAAGTACCAACCCTCTTGCACTATCCCCTAATCTAGTAAGGATTGGAATACTCTGCTAATGCCACCACAAATCCCATCCTTAGTCTCTCAACAACTTGAAATGCATCCCATTTGGACCAAGGTGATCTTTCTAATTTGAGGGCTGTCAACTTTTAAGTATCCTCTCCCTATCTATTTTAGTCCTATCCAATATTCTTACCCATTCCTATTACATTGGTAGCATCCTTTTCGCTCGTGAAAAAAAATTCAAAGTGCTCATTTAATGGGCCGTAACTTCCAAGCTTCCTAGCGTCGGATTTGGGGGTACCCCAAAGACGTGCTGGGGAAACCCATTTGGAACTTATCAAGGAAGAGTTTTCACAGCAATGTTCAGAAGTGCTAACTTCCTCTGGGCAATGGCACTGCGCTGGAAACCATTGAAAATGCGATTTAAATTGCTAACTTTAGGTGGTTCCGCCAGGGTTACGCTGATAGCTACTTCGAAGAAGTTAGAAGAATTCAAATATCTTTTCCCATCTGGGTAACTATTAAAAATGCACAGATCGATACCCTATAGGACTTCTCTCACACCCCTGACTATACCCACCCCCCCCAAATTAATTTCCCATCACCCTGACCCACTTCCCAGAACTTGCCTGACCCGACCTGTGGACCTAGTCTGATCCTTGACCTGTGGACCCGAACTGACCCTCTTGACCTTTGGACCCAACCTGTCCTGCCTAATCATGGACCCAACAGAACCTGACATACTCCCCAACCCCCTGAATCATGGACCCGGCCAAACCATCGCTGACCTGACAACCCCGACCTGCGGACCTGAACCCCCCAATGCTAGCCCCTGTTCCTCCCCCCATCCCCCAGCTCCAACCCTCCCGCTCCCCCCAATTCCCCCACCTGACCTCTGACCCTCCAACCCCCTGACCTTTGACCCTCCTCACCCCCTGACCTCTAACCGTCCACCCCCTTGAAACCCCTCGGACCCCAAAGCCACTTTTTTGATGCAGGTTCCAAGAAGCTGCAGCCATAGAAGGTTTCAGTGCAGTTTCTAAGACCAGGTAAGTGCACGTTAAAGTCTTCTAATTCCGGCAGGTCATCGCTTTCCAATGTTCAGCAGAAGTTATGGCCCAAAATCTTTGTCATGCCTTCTGTATCTTCAAAAGCATTAATTTATGGTGTCTAATTGCCCAACCCTTCCTTTGATCTCTCATTTCATAATTACATGTTTACAAAAGGCATTTAGGTTACTCCCTCCCTAACAGCACTATGGATGTACCTGCACCACGTGGATTGCAGTGATTCAAGCAGGCAGCTCATCACCACATTCTCAAGGGCAATTCGTGATGAGCAACAAATGCTGGTGCCAGGGATGTCCACAAACTGAAAAAAATACATTTTTCTAAAGCAACTGCCTAGGCATCTGAAGCCCTCCCTCGTCTATGTTTCTCCAGCTGTGTCTACCTACTTTCTCCTGTTAATCCTGTACTCACTAGCATGTGGCATTGAGAGAAATATAGACATGAAATGAAAAATGAAATGAAAATCACTTATTGTCACAAGTAGGCTTCAAATGAAGTTACTGTGAAAAGCCCCTAGTCGCCACATTCCGGCACCTGTTCGGGGAGGCTGGTACGGTAATTAAACCGTGCTGCTGGCCTGCCTTGGTCTGCTTTAAAAGTTCCTACTTCTCAAGCATCCTAAAATTGGGTTAGTTGAGACATGCCCATGAAGAGGTGTGGCCCCCCAATTCCCCATAAAAATTACCATGATAGAAATTCCCAAGGTAGATTCACTGACTCATCATGGGGGGTGGAATTCAAATGCGCACAGGACCCACAGACGGACAAATGCAGCCCTAATAGGGATAGTTGGGGCGGAATATTCCACTATAGTAATCTCCGACCGCGCTCCTGGCATGTGAATGTGAGGTTGCTGACTGACCAGGCGCATCACTCCCCATGGAGGCTGGACATATCCCTCCTCACCGATAAGGCATTTTGCGAGAAATTGTCACATGCCATCGAGGGATACATAACTTGCAACCAGAACGGGGAGGTTTCACCCTCTATACTCTGGGAGGCATTGAGGGCATTGATAAGGGGGGAACTAATCGTTTGTAGGGCACTCAGGGATAGGAAGGAGAGGGCAACCAGGCAACAATTGGTCAACACCTTTAAATCGGCGTCAACCAGTGCTCATGGTCGACGCCGACCAGCGTGGAGGTGGGTGACGGCCTGGGGGGTTGGCCGCTGGAGAGGTGATGGTGTGGCCGCAGTCTGTGTGTGGGGGGGAGAGGTGTGTGTAGGGTTGTGTGTGTGTGTGCGCGGCGGGGGGGGGGGGTTAGAGTGGGGTGGGCTCCGGGGGAGTGCCGGGAGGGGGGGGGGGGGGCGAGTGCCGGGGACGGGAGGATGACTGCCGGTTATGGGGGCGGGGGACGGGGGTCCGTGCCGGGGAGGGGGGTGCGTGCCGGGGAGGGGGACGTGGAGGTGCGTGATGGGGAGGGGGGCGGGGGGACGACGCCGGGGTGGGGGGTGGAGGGGAGGGGGGGGTGCGTGCCGGGGGGGGGGTCCGTACCGGGGGGGGGGAACGGGGGGTCTGTGCCGGGGGGGGGTGCGCGTGCCGTGGAGGGAGGAGGGGGACGGGGAGGGTGCGTGCCGGGGGGGGGGGAGGTGCGTGCCGGGGAGTGGGGCGGGGAGGTGCGTGCCGGGGAGTGGGACGGGGAGGTGCGTGCCAGGGAGTGGGACGGGGAGGTGCGTGCCGGGGAGGGGGACAGGGGGGTGCGTGCCGGGCAGGGGGACAGGGGGGTGCGTGCCGGGGAGTGGGACGGCGAGGTGCGTGCCGGGCAGGGGGACGGGGAGGTGCGTGCCGGGCAGGGGGACGGGGAGGTGCGTGCCGGGCAGGGGGACGGGGAGGTGCGTGCCGGGGAGGGGGACGGGGAGGTGCGTGCCAGGGAGGGGGGCGGGGGGTCCGTGCCGGGGAGGTGGGGTGCGAGGGCAAGTGAGTTTGTCTGCCTGGCCAGGTGCCAGCCTCCAACAGTCCCGCCCATGCGTCCATGCCACCTGGCTGGGGGGAGGAGGGGGTATGGGCGATGATGACATGTCGTCGATTCTCTCCCCCCCCCCCCCCTGGTGTGTACAAGCCCCAGCTGTCGTACCAGGACCGCACGGACTGGGAATGCAGGAGGAGACTCCGGATGAGCCGGGAAACCATGGCACACATCTGCCACCTGCTGGCACACCTGTCACCGTGTGGCACTGGCGGGGGACACCCTCTCCCCGTGTCCGTCAAGGTTACGGTGACCCAGAACTTTTATGCCACCGGGTCATTCCAGGCACCGAGTGGGGACCTGTCCGGCATATCGCAGACATTGGTGCATCGGTGCATCCGGGCAGTGACAGATGCCCTATATGCCATTGCGCACCGCCACATCCGCTTCCCCGTGCACTGGGCAAGCCAAGATGCCCGGGCCGTGGGCTTCTCTGCCGTGGCCGGGTTCCCCATGGTCCAGGGCGCGATTGATGGGATACACGTCGCCGTGCGGCCACCTGCAGATAACAGGGCCGTGTTCACCAATAGGAAGGGGACCTATTCGATGAACATACAGATGGTCTGCGACCACCGCATGATGATCCTGCACGTCTGCGTCCGTGACCCGGGCAGTGTACACGACTCATACGTGTTGTTGCGGTCATACATCCCCAGCATGTACGAGGGACGCCATCCCCGGCTGAGGGGCTGGTTGCTGGGCGACAGGGGCTACCCATTGCGATCGTGGCTGATGACGCCTAGTCGGAGGCCACGCAATGAGGTGGTGAACCGCTACAATGATGCCCATGTAGCGACAAGGGGAGTGATAGAGAGGTGCTTTGGCGTGCTGAAGATGCGTTTCAGGTACCTGTACCCCTCGGGGGGCGCCCTCCAGTATCGGTCAGATAGGGTCGGCCGCATCATTGTAGTGTGCTGCGTCCTGCACAATATAGCCCAACAGAGGGGCGATGTGCCGCAGGCAGAGGAGGGCGGAGTGGAGGAGCAGCAGGAAGAGGCGCAGTCCTCCCCAGATGAGGGGGATGGGGGTAATGGTCAGGGCAGACAGGCTAGACATGGGCGGGTGGCTGTCCACCGTTACCGGCTGGGCCAGCAGGCACGGGACAGGCTGATAGACGCCCGCTTCACTGACTAGATGGGTGTGGGAATCGGGTAGTATGGCCACAGACCGCACACCATGGCAACACCCGACCACCCTCAACCCCCCACCCATCCACCCACCCAGCACCCTCACCCCCCTCCCTAACCCCACCCACCCCACCCGCATGCACACCACCCCCCCCATTGCCGATCCACCTGCGGCACAACGGCCGGGCTCACACAGTTGCCGGTGGACGCGTGTCTATTGCAGGCCATGGAGGATGATGACAACCCGCCCTGCGATGAGCTCCTGGCTCCACATCGTTGGACTATGTCTGACCCATGGTCACAGTACCACCATCCACCCGGACCATCCCTGCATGCGGCTGGGACACTGCAGCGCACGGTCCTGTCCTCTGCCCGGGGGGATGTTGAGGGCGGCCTAGGGGCAAGGGGACAGACTCACCTGGGGCTGAGGTAAGACCACCCCTCACACACACACTTGCGCTCAACGTACATGACAGCCCCGCACGCTTTGGACAGAGCACAAAGGCAGCTTCTGTAGGTGTAACATTGACTTTAATAACAAAAGGAGTTCATGCACGTGCCCTAGCCTCTAAAACCCATCTGTGCCCTGCACCCGTGCCAACTTACTCCGTGCCTAATTGTTTGGCCTTACGGGCCTTTTGACTACGCCTAGGTGTTTCCCCAGACGGTACAGCAGAACTGGAGGTGGACTCCTGTGATTCCTGCCCTCTGACACGGGATCCCTTTAGCGGCCGTTTCCTGGCCTAGATGGGCCAGGCTGCGGCCCGGGCGACTGGGATGGCGAGCTGCCAGCCTGTCCTGCCTGTTGCCCACGGATGGAAGGGGGGGAGCCTGAGGTGTTGAGGTGTTCCGGGACCTCCCCTACAATGGGATCCGGAACGGGCCCCAGCAACTCCTCCTCCCTTGGGGTGCCTGATGGCCCCTGGGCCTCTACATGGGTGGGGGATGCGAACGGATTGGCCATCCGACGCCCCCCGGCATCTGGCGCTGCCAGTCCTGGAGGCCCGTGCTGGTATCGACAAGGGTCTGCAGATTTGCAGCCATGGAGCTCAGGGAGTTGGCAATCCCTGTCTGTGACTGTGCGACGCCGGCTAGCACATGGGCAATGGTGCCGAAGCCCTGAGCGACGGCCTGCAGGGATTGGACCATTGCCTGCTGAGACTGGGCCATGGAGTTGAGCACCTCTGCCATCTGCCGCTGGCGCTGGCTCATGGCCTCCTGTGAGAGGGTAGCCATGTCCTGGGTCACAGACGCCGCCTGCACGGAAAGCCCCAGGCCTCGCAAACCGCTCCCCATGTCTGACACCGTCGCACCCATTGCTTCCACCGCGGACGCCACCTGTGCGGTGTCGGCCTGGGTGGCACGCATGACCGGCACCACTGCCAGCTCCTGGACGCAGGTGGACTCCTACACGTGTGACTGCAGCCGCCGCAAGCTGGCCGTCACCCTCTTCGCTCGTCCCAGGCTCGGTGGTTGCATCGGACCTATGGGTGGGTGTGGTAACTCCAGGAACCCGGGGTCCATCTGGGCGGCAGATGTTCGCATGCGCCGGGCTGCGCTCCGACCGCCCGGCCCCTCTGCTGCTCCTACCTCCACCTGCTGTACCGGGACGGCTGTGTTGTGCGCACCAGTGAGTGTACCAGACGCCTCATCACTAAAGTGCCCAACCGAGGTGAGCGTCTCTGCGATGGTGAAGGGTGTTGATGACTGCAGTGGCGTTGTGTCGTGCGCATCGTCCGACTCGGAGTCCGTGGCACTTTGGGGTGGCGGTTCGTCTCCACCCATCCAATCTGTGTCACTGTCCTGTATTTCAGTTTCCTGGGTAGGGGTGTCATGGGTAGTGGTCTCCTGGGTAGGGGTCTCCTGGGTAGGGGTGGCTTGGGTCGGGGTGTCCTGGGTTGTGGTCTTCTGGGTAGGGGTCTCCTGGGTAGGGGTGGCTTGGGTAGGGGTGTCCTGGGTTGTCGTTTTGTGGCTCGGCTGCGACGGGGGCCTGTGGCTGCCCCTCTCGTCGCTGGGTGGCACACGCCTGCGACGCCGCACCCGCACGAGACGGGGTAAAAGGCGACAGTGTTAGACAGGTATATGAATGCACGCCATCGGTTGCGCGTGTATTTCAGAGGTTAAGGTTAGGGCTGGATTCACTTGGGGATATGGGGGAGGGGGGATATGGGGATAGGGGAGGGGGGATATGGGGGAGGGGGGATATGGGGAGGGGTATATGGGGGATATGGGGGAGGGGGGATATGGGGGAGGGGGGACATGGGGAGGGGGATATGGGGGATATGGGGAGGGGGATATGGGGGATATGGGGAGGGGGACATGGGGGAAGGGGGATATGCGGAGGGGGATATGGGGAGAGAGATATGGGGGAGGGGGGATATGGGGAGGGGGGATATGGGGGAGGGGTCTATGGGGATATGGGGGAGGGGGGATATGGGGGAGGGAGGATATGGGGGAGGGGGGATATCAGGAGGGGGGATATGGGGGAGGGGTCTATGGGGATATGGGGAGGGGGATATGGGGGAGGGGGGATATGGGGAGGGGGGATATGGGGGAGGGAGGATATGGGGGATATGGGGATGGGGGATATGGATATCGGGCAGGGGGGGAGGGGGGCCTCACCCTGGCTGCTCTGACGAGATTGTTCACCGTCTTGTGGCACTGGGTGCCTGTCTGTGGTGTCAGAGCCACAGCGCTGACGGCCTCTAGCACCTCCCTCCACAGACACCGGCTGTGGCGTGGGGCGACTCTGCGGCCGTGTCCGGGATTCAGGGCCTCTCTCTTCTGCTCCACTGCGTCCAGGAGCGCTTCGATGTCGCGGGACTGGAACCTTGGGGCTGAGCGGCGGGCGGCCATCCGGTCGGGTCTTCTGGTCGGGTGGGAGGTGCAGCGCATCTTTTGAGCCGTCACGCCGTGCGCCGTGAATGACGCCGCATGGCGTGAACCACGTGAGGAAGCGCGAATAGCGTCACGCCGCTGCTAGCCCATTCCGGGTCGGAGAATTAGCAATGTTTGGGGCGGCGCGATGCAGGTGTGATTCGCGCTGTTTTTGGCGCCGGTCGGCAGACATCGCGCCGATATCGGAGAATCCCGCCCATGAAATTGACTGAGAGGAATGTGTTTTTCAGTCTGGGCTAATGCACTGTGGTTTGACAGGGGAAGTCCCTGGGGAGTTGATGTGCTTTCAGTCCCTGGAAAGTTAATTTGTTTTTCAGCTTAGGGAAATGTTGTGCTTGCTGGATGAAACTATGGCAGAGGGAGACATTTTGAGAAAGCTTTTGGAGAGAAGAGTTCAAGTCTGATCTGGCAACCCTTGTTTCTTTTTAGATCACAAGTAAATGCCATTTTCTTTTCCAGTGGTAATCATATTTTAAAGCAGAGCAGACTTGTCAGAAGACAAGGAAGAGACTGATAAAATCCAGTCTATGCAGCTATTTGAAGATATTCAGTCAGAATCTGCAGGCGTTTAACCGGGGCCCAAATCTGGAACTGGATTTTCCGATTTCCAGACTAAGGGGCTGGTTTATCCCGAACAGGCGCCGGAATGTGGTGACTAGGGGCTTTTCACAGTAACTTAATTGAAGCCTACTTGTGACAATAAGTGATTATTATTATTATTATTATTATTATTATTAATAAGTACTAACGCCAGCTGGGAGTAGTGGCGTTTTACGTCCGAATAAATGGTGCAATAGCTGTACCAATTCCGGGACCCTGGGGGGCTTGCAGGCACACCGCATAAAGCTCCCAGCTCCCACGCCAAAAATGGCTGAAGAATGGCCGGGTCCATGGCCGCGCAGGCGCATGGTGGCGGCATGCGGTGGTCACATTGTGCAGCATGGCGCAGCCGCGCATGGACCCGGCCTGCCAAATAATGACCCCCAGTAACCCCTCTTGCCACCCCCGGATCACTCCTCGCCAGTCTCCCTAGCCCTCACCAAAGCTCCCCCAACCAGCACAGCAGCATGACTTCCCCCCCCCCGCACCGACTGTTGAGCGCTGGGCACAGCTTGCAGCCGTCATGTGGGGTTCACGGAAAAAAATACCACATGTGTTCCGCATGGTCGGGAACTCGGCCCATCGGGCCGGAGCATCGGGGGAGGGTCTCAGCTGACGTCCTGAGGCCGCCCCAATGGCGTGCTGCGTTCTCAAAGAGTATGCCGTTTTTGAGGGGGCGGAGCATCGCAAAAGCAGCGCCGTCCCTGACTTCGGTGTATCTTTAAGACATTCTCCGGCCCATCGCCGAATGCGATTTGGGCGCCGGCATTGGAGAATCCCACCGAGGTATTCAAAACAAGTATTATTCTATATCCTGATGATTTTTAAGCTGGATTGAGAGCTGTATGTTTATATTCTAGTTTAATGGGGAATTGAGTAGTAGTGTTAAGGGGTAATCATAAGTTGTTCTTTTCAGGTGAGAAGTTAAAGAGTTTAATACTGCATTCATAATAAAGTTTTGTTTTAAAATACCAAACCCCTCAATTTTTCATGCAATCACTCCTGGAGTGAATCATTCTTTCCGCACAGTCTTACAAAATAAACTGAAATATTGGAGTTTTTGTCCAGTATCTTAGTCACTGTTGGGATCTGATCTGGAATCATAATGCTACACACCACATTCTTTTGATTCTGATGATGATTTTCATCAACACCTTCACCAGAGGCAGTGCAATCACTGATATTGGAAGAACTTTCTAAGTTGATTTGAATGGTTATGGATGCATAAACACATTAAATTGACAGGAACAAAAGATACAGATGGCCCAACAAGCTTGTCCTGTACCCTAATTGTGTGACCATCATGCCAAGGCATTCTTCCCTCCCCTAACTTCACCCCACTGTCCCTACCTCACACTTACATACACACACAAACACAACTAAGGGGAACAGCTGCTTTATGTCCACCTTGTCCATGGCCCTCATAATCTTATACACCTCAACCAGGTCCCCTTTCAGCCTTCTCTGCTCCAAAGAAAACAACCTGAACATATCCAGCCTCTCTTCAGAGCTAAAATCTCCATCCCAGGCAACATGCTGATAAATCTCTGCACTTTCTCCAGTGTAATCATACCCTTCTGATAGTACGATGACCAGAACTGAATGCAGTACTCCAGCCTAACCAAAGTTTTGTACAGCTCCAACATAACCTCCCTGCTCCTATCATCTATGCCACAACCGATAAAGGCAAGTTTCCCGTACGCCTTCTAAAATACCCAATTCACCTGTCCCGCCACCTTCAGAGATCTGTAGACAAGCACACCAAGATTCCTCTGCTCATCTGAGTTTACTAGTGTCCTGCCATTCATTGAGTACTCTCTTGTCATGCTACTCCTTCCAAAGTGCATCACCTCACACTTTTCAGGATTAAATTCCACCTGCCACTGATGTGTCCTTCTGACCATTCCATCAAGATACTTCTGTAGCTTAAGACCTAAGACATTTTCAAGTCAGGATGGTATGTAATTTGATGGGGAACTTACAGGTGGTGCTGTTCCAATGCATCTGCTGCCACTGTACTTCTAGATAATTACTGAAGAACATTGAAGGAGGGGTTCAGTGATGATACCTTTTAAACACTAAATAGTTAGCATCCATTAGATTAATTTTGCATAAATTACTTTCTTAAGGATTGGGATGAATTATAGGAAGAGTACCGAGTAATCATTATTAACCATTAAGCATGTATCTTTAAGACATAGCAGTAATAAGTAATCAAAAGTGGAACAATCCAGTGTGCTGCTTCTGTTTTCTGCTTCTCACAAACAGCACAGGAAGTTGTGATTGTACATCGCTGTCAGGTTGAGCATCCAGGCATCAATCATGGATTGCTTGCAATTCTATTGGTTGAAGTTTAAACATTGCTTGCAATTCTATTGGGTGAGTTTAAACATAGCAGCTTCAGGGATTGGATCACAGTCGACTGGGGCGGGCTATTGATTTTTGAATGTTGTGTATGTGTTGAGTTCATGCCTTTGTTCTGTAGACAGGACCGTGGCAGCTTTCCAAGTCTTATCTCTCATGTACATGAAAACAAGCTTGTAGGAATTAAATCGTCTTCAGATTGTTGATGTGTCTGCTGTTCTTTGTACTGAGTTGAGCCATAGGAGAAAAGCCCACATGGAATCCGACTCAATACACGGGCCTTGAAACCGCTCCAACATTATTAATGGTTAATAATGATGACTCGGTACTCTTCCTATAATTCATCCCAATCCTTAATAAAGTAACTTATGCAAAATTAATCTAATGGATGCTAACTATTTAGTGTTTAAAAGTGTTTCATTTATCACTGAACCCCTCCTTCAAACATCTTGTATATCGTGCTCACTATGTCACCAGTGAGCTGGGGATAAAAGAAATGCCTGTTTAAGGTGGTGGAAGAATACCAATCAAGCAGGCCTTTGTCCTGGATTGTGTTGAACTTCTTGAGTATTGTTTGCAGCTACACCCACCCAGCAAGTGGATATATTCAATTCTGTCACAGATAGAAAAGCTATCACATTTGCTTCTTTCGCAAATCATTTTAAATCTGTGCCCTCTCATTCTTGATTATTTTACGAGTGGAAAATTTCTCCCTATCTTCTCTGTCCAGCCCCCATTATTTTGAACACCTCCATCAGATCTCCTCTTAGCCATCTTCTATCCAAGGAGAACAGTCTGAACCTCCCCAACCTATACGATACTCAATACTCCAGGTGAGGTCTAACTAGTATCTTGTATACATTCAGCATAACCTTCTTGGTACTCATGTATTCTATGCCCCTATTAATAATGTATGCTTTATTTGCTGCTCTCTCAACGTGTCCTGTCACTTCAATGATTTACACATATATACACCCAGGACTCTCTGTTTCTGCACCCACTTTAGAGTGTACGCTTTATTTTATATTGGCCAAATCTTTCCGGCCCTTTCCGCTAGTATGATCTTCCAGTCCCACCGACAGCGATCCCCCACGGCATGTTCCTCGGCAGCGGTAGGTGTGGGGTACACAAAAGTCATGTAGACGTCAGTGGGATCAGGAGAAACCACTGCCGGTCACTGGAAATTACACTGTGCGGGGTTGGGGGGAGGGGGGGGGGGTGGGTTGGGGTTGGGGGGAGGGGGGGGGTGGGTTGGGGTTGGGGGGAGGGGGGGGTGGGTTGGGGTTGGGGGGAGGGGGGGGTGGGTTGGGGTTGGGGGGAGGGGGGGGTGGGTTGGGGTTGTGGGGCGTTGCAAAATCCCACCCATTGTCTCTACAGCTGGTGTCCTTTAGTCCTTTAGTGTTGGATCCTTCCATGGCATGAATTATTTTGCCTGAATCAATTTTTCAACTCTTTATAAATTGAAAAACTCAGTTAGGTCACTTCAAAGTCTCTCCTTTCTTAAATAAATAAGTTGAATCGTGATAGTCAAAGACACCTTGTTAATTTCTGTACCCTTTCAAAAAAAAAAATGCTTTCTGATATTAGATAACCAAAACTCAGATGGTAATGGAGATGGGGGCCTGACCATCACCTTGTACAACATTAGGGTTCCTGTGCTTCTAGCATGGAGTAGAATTCACAGCCTATCATTTATACCCCAATTGGCTGGAAAATCACAGGATGTGCACTCATTATTTCCTGCAATGGGGTGACCTTGCAAGTGTAGTTTCAAGCAAATCTCAATACTGGGAACACACCCGATTATGGATCAGATCTGTACTGCATACCGAGCTTATTTGCTGTTTTATTTTTTGCACCGAAACATAATGTGATGCATTCAAGGTTTATTTGCTATTTCACCCAAATAAATGGACAATTTATTATGAGTGATACCTGTAGTTTCCTGATATGTGCATTTTGCCCTCCGGGCATTTGTAAACCCAGAAAGTCAACCTTCAATTGCTTGACAAAATCAATGTGAAAAGGAATTGAGTTTTTGATCGCCTCCGCACCTCCTTTTCCTCCAGGGACCAGTATTTGCCTGACTTTTGGTGTTGCAGAAGGTTTGCTCTGAGTGAACATTGACATGAGTAAGGACAAAGGATGGAGTTGTTCCTTCCAAGCAGAGAAATTGGCTGCACATATCATGTCTGAATTATGTGGTAGTGTCACAGACTTAGTAGCTTGAATGGTAACCATCTTTTGGGGGTTAATAGGTGCATCTGTTCATATTTGACTCAGAAGGCTTAATTTATTGCATTTAATAAATATATTTAAATAAGAAAAGGGGTTATTGCAACTTCTCTGGGTTGATGCAAAGAAGTTTAGTGGCTGAAAGGTAAACTGGCCAGAACTATTGAAAAATAACATAACAAATGAGCCTTATTTAAAGCCTTTTGAATCACACCCACTTGCACAAAGTTAAAATTGGGTCCAAAGCATCCATTAGTTTTAACTTTAATTTCATAACTAAATGGTGGTGGAGAGGGGGTGCTGACAGAGGATGATAATCATGTTAATATGAAAATCTACTCATCTCTTCTCCCCAACACAGTACATTTTATTATACATCTGTACAAAGGAACTCAGTGGATGGCTTGTCTAACTTTGTTTAATGTTTGATTAAAGAACAAAGTGAATGTTGTGGAAAGAGTTCCTATCCGTGTCTGCTCCTGTTTATCACACTGTTCATTTGAAAACATTTGGCTGTTTGTATCTCTTCTTAAATTGAGCCAGCTGCAGTGAGCTAAATTTTACAGGAAATTATATTTTTAGAACAGATGTCTGTATCGGATTCAAGGGCATGGGGCCAATAATAGTTAGTGGCTTATAATTGTGTTCTGTCTGCTGGTTTTGGATCATACTGAGCAACTGTGCTTAAAGTACAACTGCAGTTTTCTCCCAGACAAGGACTGCGTTCTGGAACTTGTATTGTTTGTTCAGCCGAGCTCAAAGGAAAATAAATAATTTAAATCCTTTATTCTTATTGAGCAGGTTATGCAAAAATAGAAAGTTTGAACACTACATATGAAGGAACAGGTTGCCCCAGGTCACTGTCCATGTGGAGTTGGCACATACTCCCTGTGTCTGCGTGGCCTCACCCCCACAACCCAAAGATGTGCAGGGTAGGTGGATTGGCCATGCTAAATTGCCCCTTAATTGGGAAAAAAAGAATTGGGTGCTCTAAATTTATTTTTAAAAATTGATGCTGCAATCTTATGCCCATTGCTGATGTTCAAAATTTTTTTTTTGCTGTCCTTTAGCCAAACATGTTAGCTACCCCTTCTGACCGATTAAATCTAGTTTAACATTGCTGTGTGATATCCACAGATAAGATAATTTCTTCATTGAAAACTGAAACTAACAAACATTAGTTGGCACTGCTGGGAGTGAAGAGCCCGCTGATTGGCCAGAAGCTCTTGGAGGTGGGCCTGTATCCCTTCAAGGGGCAGTAGCCCCAATGCTAGCTAATCAGCTGCCTGATGAGTCTGAAATTTGGCTGTGGTTTCCCCCAAAGAGCTAATTCTGGGTTGCCCCCATGCTTTCCAGACCATCACTGGAGCCCCTCCATCCTGGCATTCAGCCTGCTGTGTATAATGTCATTTTGCATGATGCATGGGAGACTGGATCAAGATTTTAACTCATTTAGAACCTATCCACCTGTACAGCTAAAATAGGACTCTAGGCCTCAGCATTAGAACGATTTTACTACATGAGTTTTATTTTTCCTTTACTTGTTTGTGACTGTTTTCCATTTTTTAATTGGAACGCACATGCCTTCATGCCTGCTGGTTTAACGGTAGTAAGTGTTGTGATTGCTATTGGTTAAGTGGTGATGTGTTCTGAATCCTTGCTGTCTTAGCAGCAATAAAGTCTTGATTTTGTGAATAGTGTTAGAGTTTTGAGACTGTTTATTATATTTCTTCACCTGCAGTTTCAATGGTGCATTTATGTTGATTGTTACTTAAGCATAATTACTTTGCATGGCATGAATTTTATTTCCAACTCTCTTTCGTACAACCATCGTATTTCCAGCTGCTACTTTTACGGCTGCAGCCAAAGTGGTTGGACTGAAATTCCTTCTGTGCTTCCAATGGTGCTTCTAGATTTGCAAGAGACAGAGCAGTTCTTGCAGGAACAAAAAGGGCAGATGTGACAATGGGCTAGATTTTTGTGGAATCGGGGAGACTTCAGTGGGCTCATTTTCAGTGAAAATGGCAGTCGTGACCCAATTCCAGGATTCCCAACCTCCATTTCCGGGTTTTTGATTTTCAAGAGTATCTTTTAGAGGAATGGGTTAGTTCAGGTTGTGAACTCGCACTGCAGCCCTGACCTACCCGGTTCCATTAGAGAGAGGCATGTCCCAGTATTCCACAGTTTACATGGAGTTCAGCCAACTTTTCAAAGTGTTGTGGTCCACGTTAGCTCAGAGGTGTCATGAACCATATTCTTCATCAGGGAATCTATTGAAAGGTAAGTTCATAAAGACTTTCGTCATGTCCCCAATGCCAATGTGTGCTCCCACCACAACCCCTATGGTCCGTTATATACCCTACACCAAGCAATGGCATTTCAATGTCCATTCACTCACTAAATACTGTATAGAACCAATGAAACCTAGAGTGAAATGTTAACAATGTTTAAAAAGTAATTCATTGATTAAATTCCTTAAAAAGACTCCTTTTTACTATAAGCCAATAAAAGTAACAATAGCAGAAATTACAAGCACGTGAAACCTCTTTATGCATTATGCATTTGATAGAAGAGATCAGAGGGCCAGAGTTGTCAAACAAGAAATGTTTTCCCTGGGGTTCAGTTGTTCCAACAGTCAAATGGATTTCTGTGCTCTCAGCCGAGCCTCTTTATGTATTCTTGACTGAAAGCCTGGGTACCCATTAGAGCTCTGAAACAGCTGAGCCATCTGCCTTGCCTCTTCATATGTGCCACGGCCCCTTTAATGCCCATCATGCATCCTCCATACCCATTCACCTATTATCCGGATAATGAGCTACAGTTCACAAAGGACCATAGGCATCCTATGTGACTGCTTGCACTCCGTGATTAGTCCATATTTAAGAACTCAGCGACCAACCTAAATGCGTAAGCACCACCGTCACAGACTTCATCAGCAAATGTGTGGGTGACTGTGTGCCAAAGAAAGTAGTATGTCGTTCCCCAACCGTAAACCATGGTCAATCGCGAGATTGACTCCCTATTGAAGGACAGGTCTGAGGTGTTCAAGTCAGGGACCCTGACCTATACAAGGAATACAGGTACGACCTCTGCAAAGTCATATGGGATGCCAAGATACAATATCAGACCACGTTAGAGTCACAGACTAGTGTTACAGACTCATTGGTTGTGGCAAGGCCTAAACAACATAATGGGCTACAAAGCGAAGCCAAGCAGAATCTCCAGCAGCAGTGCACCACTCCCTGATGAACTCAATGCATTCTATGCTCGGTTCAAGCAGGAAACCATTAAACCGCTGTTGACTGCCCAGCAGCCCTGGACACACCCATACCCACCGTCACAGTTTCCGAAGTCAGATCGGCCTTCCTGAAAGTGAACCCTCAGAAGGCGACGGGTCCAGATAGGGTCCCTGGTTGTGCACTCAGATTCAGCGCGGACCAGCTGGCAGATGTGTTCACGGACATTTTCAACCTCTCCCTACTCTGTTCCGAAGTCCTCACCTGTTTCAAGAAGACTACCACCATACTGGTGCCCAAAGAGAACCAGGCAACGTGCCTTAATGACTACCGTCCGGTAACCCTGACATCGATCGTAATGAAGTGCTTTGAGAGGTTGGTTATGAGGCACAGCAACTCCACACTCCCAGAAAGACTAGATCCACTGCAATTTGCATAGTGCCGCAACTGGTCCACAACGGACAGCATCTTCCTGGCCCTTCACTCATCCCTGGAGCATCTCGATAACAAGGATTCCCACATCAGACTCCTATTTATTGACTACAGCTCCGCCTTTAACACCATAATCCTAGCCAAGCTCATATCAAAACTCCAAAACCTAGGACTTGGCTTCTCACTCTGCAACTGAATCCTCAATTTTCTGACCCATAGACCACACTCAGTAAGAATAAACAACAACACCTCCTCCACAATAGTCCTCAATACCGGGGCCCCACAAGGCTGCGTGCTTCACCTCCACTACACTCTCTATACATACACGACTGCATGGCAAAATTTGGCTCCAACTCCATCTACAAGTTTGCTGATGAATGATCGTAGTTGGTCGGATCTTGAACAACGACGAGTCGGAATACAAGAGGGAGATAGAGAACCTAGGGCTAGGGCAGCACGGTAGCATTGTGGATAGCACAATTAGGTTTGATTCCGGCTTGGGTCACTGTCTGTGCGGAGTCTGCACATCCTCCCCGTGTGTGCGTGGGTTTCCTCCGGGTACTCCGGTTTCCTTCCACAGTCCAAAGATGTGCAGGTTAGGTGGATTGGCCATGCTAAATTGCCCTTAGTGTCCAAAATTGCCCTTCGTGTTGGGTGGGGTTACTGGGTTATGGGGACAGGGTGGAGGTGTTAACCTTGGGTGGGGTGCTCTTTCCGAGAGCCGGTGCTGACTCAGTGGGCCGAATGGCCTCCTTCTGCACTGTAAATTCTATGAAACCTAGTGGAGTGGTGTAACAACAACAATCTCTCCCTCAATGTCAGCAAAACCAAAGAGATCATTGACTTCAGGAAGCAAAGTACTGTACGCACCCCTGTCTGCACCAACGGGGCCGAGGTGGAGATGGTTGACAGCTTCAAATTCCTAAGTGTGCACCTCACCAAAAATCAGTCCTGATCCACCCCTGTCGACACTACGACCAATAAAGCACAACGGCTCCTATACGTCCTCAGGAAATTAATGCAATTCAGCATGTCCACATTGACTCTTATCAACTTTTACAGGTGCACCATAGAAAGCATCCTATCGGGCTGCATCACAGCCTGGTATGGCAACTACTCGGCCCAAGACTGCAAGAAACTTGAGAGAGTCATGAACACCAGCCAGTCCATCCCGCAAACCTGACTCCCATTCATTGACTCCATCTACACTTCCCGCTGTCTTGGGAAAGCAGGCAGCATAATCAAAGACCCCTCCCACCCGGGTCATTCTCTCTTCCAACTTCTTCCATCGGGCAGGAGATACAAAATTCTGAGAACACACATGAACAGATTCAAAAACCGCTTCTTCCCTGCTGTTACCAGACTCCTAAATGTCCTTTTTATGGACCGATATGATCAATCCTACACTCCTGTATGCTTCACCCGATGCCGGTGTCTATGTATTTACATTGTGGACCTTGTGTTGCCCTATTACATTTTTTTTTTTTCATTTTATTTTCATGTACTAAATGACTTGTTTGAGCTGCATGCAGGAAAGTACTTTTCACTGTACCTTGGTACACGTGACAATAAACAAACAAATCCAACAAATCCAAATCACTCTCTGTTAAAGGGAGACGAATAGTCATATAGCTTGAGGGGCACCACTCCATATCAGTCCTGAGGAAAACAAGGAGGCAGATCTCCCAGAGCTACGAAAGCAGGTGCAGATATTGAATCCACACTGTTGGCATCACTTTGAATCACACTCCAGCTATCTTGACACCTAAGCTAGCCAGGCCCCATAACCAATCACTATCCACTATGGACTTTTTATAACATTGGGAAGTCTTTGCAATGTTCATGAAACTGTCAAAATGAACAGTCATTCCAAAAACTCTTCAAAACGCACTAGTCACAGGAATGCCAGTCAAATACACATCTGTTCAAAATTCTCTTGGAAAAAAACTCACACCTCTTAAGAAATCATACACCTGTAAAAATAAACAAACAGACATGCATACCTCTCTTCAAAACAAAGCACACAGCCCCTCACAGATGTAAACAAATCCTGATAAGCTAAATCCATTAGTGGGTTTGGAGCTTAGCCAAGCATTAATAACTAGGTTCCATTGCACAACTAAATAAAAAATCCTCCAGCGCTCAATACACTCCTTAAAGTTGCATGAACAGATGCCATCTGTTTATTTAGGGCATGATCCAATGGCCACGCTGCCCCAGAATAGCAGCTCACCGCGGCGCAGCATAGCTGGTAAAAACCTGGAGAGCCCGCTCCCGGGATCTACCTGACTTGCAGCACCTCTCGAGATCCAACACGATCTCACGAGGCGTTGCATTAATCCTGCCCATAGTGGACAGTTAGTCTCACTCTATTGTGCAGATTCCCAAGGGACCTGAGGGTTTGGGATTCATCCCCTTCATCTTGTAGATCTCAGGCAAGCGCTGTTCAGCACTGGTCCCCACAAATGGGACCAGATGTGAAGTCACTCATGGGAGTCTCCCAGGTTTCAGAGGCTCCCCACTGCATGCCCTTTGGGAAGGGTGGTGCCCTGGCATTGTTATGCCACCTAGTCACCCTTTCAGTGCCAGCCTGGCACCCTTGCAGTGCAACCTGGGTGCCAGCCTGGCACTGTCAAGGGACCCAGGTGGCACTGTCAGCTGGCATGGGCACTGCCAAGGTGCCATGTTGGCACTGTCAAGGTGCTAGGATGGCATATTTTGCATGCGTGCGATTGGGCTGGCGGTTGGCCTTCATGGGTGTTTGGGGGTTGGGAAACAATTTTTGGGTCTCCGAGATCGGGATGCTATTTGTAAATGGCGTCCCAATCTCTCACTGCAAAACTGTACAAAACGAGGCTGTACAATACGGGGCTCGCAAAATGCGAGTCGCATTGAATAGCCATGTGTTTCTCGGCACTGGAAAATACACGGCCAAATATGCTCGCTATGGGACTTTGTTTCCATTTGGATAAATCGCGCCCATTGTTTCAAAGGCTCATCAGATGAATGCACAATGTAAAAATCACGTTGTAAGGTCCAGACAACAAATTAAAATCTTAATCTCAATGCTGTTAAATGCAAAAAGCACCTTATTGACAGGATAATGTACTCAAAGGCACCTTTACACTTTCACACTGCTGGCCAATTTAATGGTCACTTACCTATTAAAAGCAAAGCCCTTCAATTAATTATTGTATTCAAAATATTTACCTTAAGCATCATTGCATTATGACATGTGAAGTTTTCAACACCTTTTGAACTTAAATGTTAAAACGTTCTGAACGCCAGACGAGGCCTGTGAACCACATCTCCAAACAAAACAAACCTGACTGCATGGGAATAGCTGAGAATTGAAAATGCACATTCCCTCAATGGAGTAGGCAAGGTGTGGGTTGCTTCATGCAGACTCCCCATTCACACCTTCAGGCCAGGGCCATATAAATCCCACACGTTGGGAATAAGTGTGGGAATTCTGGAATTGGGGGCCACTTACCATTTTCAAATCACCCCACCTCTGTTCCATCATGGACGGCACGATAGCACAGTGGCTAGCACTGTTCCTTCACAGCTCCAGGGTCCCAGGTTCGATTACTGTTCTGAGTCTGCACTTCCTCCCTGTGTCTGCATGGGTTTCTTCCGGCTACTCCGGTTTCCTCCCACAATCTAAAGATGTGCCGGTTAGGTGGATTGGCCATGTTAAATTGCAGTGTCCAAAAAGGTTGGGTGTGGTTACTGGGGTATGGGGAGAGGGTGGAGGCGTGCGGCGCTTGAGTAAGGTGCTCTTTCCAAGGGCCAGTGCTTGCTCGATGGGCCAAATGGCCGCCTTCTGCACTGTAAATTCTATGATTCTATGGATGGAGGCATGAAAATTCTGCCTATAGTACAAGTCAGAGTGGTGTCTGACTAGAGGAAGAACTTGAAGATGATTGTGATTCCATGAGTCTGTTGCCTTTGTTCTAGGTGACTGAGGGTAAGTTTGAAAGATGCTGTTGAGCAAGCCTTGGTGAGTTGTTGCGGTGCATCACTTGGATGGTAGACAAGTTAGCACAAGATGATAGCATAATCCAAAGATGTGCAGGCTAGGTGGTTTGGCCATGCTAAATTGCCCCTAAGTGTCCAAAGGTTGGGTGGGATTACATAGATATGGTGGGGGATAAGGCCTCGTTAGGGTGGTCTATTGAAGAGTTGGCACAGACTCGATGGGCCGAATGGCCTCTTTCTGCATTGTAGGGACTTTATGATTGGATTCATAAGAAGTGAAGAGCATCATAAGGGCCAGGTATTGTGCAGTATTGCGAGGCCTAGATAGAGGATGTTTCCACTAGTAGAAGAAACTAGAGTCCAAGGGCACAGCCTCAGACTGAAGGGACGATCCTTTAAAACAGAAATGAGGAGGAATTTCTTCAGCCAGAGGATTGTGAATCTGTGGAACTCTTTGCCACAGAAGGCTGTGGAGGCCAAGTCACTGAGTGTCTTTAAGACAGAGATAGATAGGTTCTTGACTAATAAGAGGATCAGGGGTTACAGGGAGAAGGCAGGAGAATGGGATGAGAAACATATCAGCCATGATTGAATGTTGGAGCACATGCGATGGGCCGAGTTGCTTAATTCTGCTCCTATGCCTTATTGTTATATGTATGGCGAATCTCACTTTCAATCCGTAATAGGCAAGATACATTGCTCTGGGGATGATGTCATAGAGGAATTCCTCTTCCTTTTCACCTCAAGCTGCCACAAATCGCAACCAATTGGGTTCAATGTTCTCTATCACTTGCAACCAATTAAAATCAGAGATGATCAAGTTGCCAAAGTTGAAGAAACATGAATATTGCAGAAAGTTGGAAGGTTGGAGGAGATTACAGAGAAAGACAAAAAATCTGCTTCGGTTGGCCTTATTCTACCTCGGTTAGGAGGACAATAGGCGTCTTAATGATTGTCTTGTAATGTCTTATATCTTTTTCATTGAATTCCTTGTTAACTCATGCCATTCTTAACTTTCAAAAATCATATTTGAGCACACATTCTGGGATAGCTCGGTGAGCAATAATTGACATTAATAGTGGCTGCTGTAAGGATTTTGCTGGTACATTCCCAGGGAGTGCTCACACCACTGTAAATAGAATGATTCAAGACAAAATGACTATTACAGGGTTGGTGCTTACATTATATCTTTGGCAGAGAATTGGTTAAAGCCTTGTATCCACATCTTTATGGGCCTTCAACTGATCGCCCATGGAAGTATCAACAACCATTTGGGGGAAATCCCATAGGTAATTCCTGCCTGTGCTCGCTTTATAACTTCCTCCAGGGGGATTTTTTTGCTTGTCACCTTATGAGCAGTTTTTGGTGCGACAACAACAATTTGGATTTATAAAGTAAATTGGCATCTAGTCTCTGAGACCACAATACAAGCAGGTGTTGAGTTTATATTGAAAGGGTATTGAAATCTCACATTTATTATGATGATTGGTTTGTGATCAGTTTTCTAGCATCAATCGTTTGTTTCTAACTTTTCTTCTCATTGAGCCATTAGGGGAGATACTGGTATTTTTAAAATCTATTATCAGATGAATCTGTAAAGTGATAAATTGGAATACTGTAAAAAGAAAATGGTATGAAGACAAAGAGTGAAGAAGCAAGGTAATTTAACTTGCATGCCACATGAGGTTGTTATACTCACCACCACCTACACTTAACACCATTTTCTTCATGGTGTTCTCACTTGCATCCATTTCACAGTTGAAAATACACACAGAGATTGGGAAAAACAAATTTCCTTCAAAATTATTACCTCATTCAGTCTTAGTACTGTTTTCAGGATTTATTTTATGTTGTCTGCAAAGGCATTGTCATACTTTGGGATTTTTTGGCTAGTTTTCTACCGAAGAATTTGGAAAAGAGGTGGATTTAACTGTTCCTTACTTCAGAAAGCAATCAGTCAAAGATACTTTATCAAAAGAGCAATGAGACAGAAATGTGGTTAAAATGTTAATGAGTTGGGCATTGAAGGTAGTTCTAATTTTGGACGATGGTGATAAATGAGCAATATTGACTTGGCTGTCCTTTAAATGCCGCTCTTCATAGAATTATTGAATGGTACTCCACACAAGTGTAGATTTAAAGAGGGTAGAGGGGAACTGATGTCTGCCACCAGTTGGCTGTACCCCCACTAACTTGCTCTCTGCCAGCCCGAAGGGAATTAAGTCCCTGATCGGCAGCAGGAATCATGTGCTTCCACCCCCACGAGTTGCCAGCCATTCAGAAGTCAGATGTTTTCCACTACTGGCAGGGTCACGGTAAGAACCACTTCTGTTGTTCGTAATGCAGTGGGCCTTCAGGAGAGTTCATCGTCAGATCCCTGGAGAAAGATAAGTGACAATGGGGGGGGGGTTAAAGTAATGGGGTTGCCAGCAAGGGTGGGGGGTTGGAGGAAAGGGATGCCTCACTACCTCGGACTTAATCCTGTCTGATTAAGCAGTCCCCCTGTCTACAAACTTGCATCTGAGTGGGGGGAGGGGCTGGGGGCATGGAGGTTGACATTAAATTTCATCCAACAGTGAACTTTGGCTCCGCTTAGCTGGTTGTACCTGTGTTGGCTTTCAAAAAGAATTATCCGTTCCCCTACTCTTTTCCTGTAGCTTTGCCATTTTTCCATTTCAACTCTTTATCCAATTTGCTTTTGTTATGGTACTATTAAATTTGCTTCTTCGACTCTTTCTGGCAGTCGAGTCAAGTTCATACCAACTCATTGTGTAAAAATGCTTTTCTTTGTGTCACCTCTGATTCTTTTGCCAACGACTTGAATTCTGTGCTTTATAGTTATTGGTGTAAACACTGTGTCCTTTTTTAAAAAATATATTTTATTAAAGTTTTCAAACAGAATTTTTCCACTTTACAAATCAACATAAAAATAACACAATAGCTGATAAATAACATTATTTAAATAAAATAGTGAACTAATAAAGTAACAAAAAATAGTGGGCGCAATTCTCCACTCCCACGCCGGTTGGGAGAATCGCCTGGGCCGCCAAAATTTCCGGGGACGCCGGTCTGACGCCCTCCCGCGATTCTCCCAAGCGGCGGGAACGGGCCGGTCGAGTTTCGCGGGCCGCAGGCCGGAGAATCGCCGGAGACGCCCAAAATGGCGATTCTTTGGCACCCCCGTGATTCTGAGGCCCGGATGAACCGAGCGGCCAGGCAAAAACGGCGGGTTTCCCCCGGCGCCGTACACACCTGGTCGCTGCAGTTGTGGATGGTGCGTGACCGCTGGGGGGGCGGCCTGTGGAAGGGCGAGGGGGGATCCTGCACCGGGCTTCACCTGCAACATGGGGTGGCCCGCGATCGGTGCCCACCGATCATCGGGCCGTCCTCTCTGAAGGAGGACCTCCTTCCTTCCGCGGCCCCGCAAGATCCGTCCCCCATCTTCTTGCGGGGCGGATTTGGACAGGACGGCAACCACGCATGCGCGGATGACGTCCGTTATGCGACGCCGGCCGCGTCATCTATGCGGCGCCGCTTTTACGCGGGTGACAAGGCCTGGCGCGGTTCGATGACGCGGCCCCGATACTGGCCCATTGTCAGGGCCTGAATCGGTCGGGACCGGGGCCGTTCCGTGCCATCGTGAACCTCGACGGTGTTCACGACGGCGCGGCCACTTCGGCGTTGGAGTGGAGAATCGCGCCCAGTGCTTCCCCCCCCCCCCCTTCCCTCCACCCCCCTGGGCTGCTGCTGCTGACGATCTATTTTCCCTTAACGTTCCGCGAGATAGTTAAGGAACGGTTGCCACCGCCTGGAGAACCCCTGAGCCGATCCTCTCAGCGCAAATTTCATTCGTTCCAGTTTTATGAACCCTGCCATATCGTTTATCCAGGCCTCCACGCCGGGGGTTTCGCTTCCTTCCACATAAGTAGGATCCTTCGCCGGGCTATCAGGGGCGCAAAGGCCAGAATATCGGCCTCTTTCGCCTCCTGCACTCTCGGCTCTTCCGCTACCCCAAATGTAGCTAACCCCTAGCCTAGCTTGATCCGGACCTTCACCACCTTTGAGATCACCTTTGCCACTCCCCTCCAGTACTCATCCAGTGCCGGACACGACCAGAACATGTGTGTGTGGTTCGCCGGGCTTCCCAAGCACCTCCCGCACCTGTCCTCCACTCCGAAGAACCTGCTCAGTCTTGCTCCCGCCATATGTGCTCTGTGTAGAACCTTGAATTGTATCAGGCGAAGCCTGGCACACGAGGATGAGGAATTTACCCTCCTTAGGGCATCAGCCCACAGACCCTCATCAATCTCCTCCCCCAGTTCTTCTTCCCATTTTCCCTTCAGCTCCTCTACCAGCGCCTCCCCCTCGTCTCTCATCTCCTGATATATTTCGGACACTTTGCCCTCCCCGACCCATAACCCGGAAATCACTCTATCCTGGATCCCCTGTGTCGGGAGCAGCGGAAATTCCCTCACCTGTTGCCTCGTAAACGCCCTCACTTGCATGTATCTAAAGATATTCCCCGGGGGCAACTCATACTTTTCCTCCAGCGCTCCCAGGCTCGCGTACGTCCCGTCAATAAACAAATCTCTCAATCTCCTAATTCCTGCCCGATGCCAGCTCTGGAACCCTCCGTCCATCCTTCCTGGGACAAACCTATGGTTGTTCCTGATCGGGGACCACACCGAGGCACCCGTCACTCCCCTGTGTCACCTCCATTGCCCCCAGATCCTTAAGGTTGCCACCACCACTGGGTTTGTGGTGTACCTTTTTGGGGAAAGCGGCAGCGGCGCCGTCACCAGCGCCTTTAGGCTCGTTCCCTTACAGGACGCCATCTTCAGCCTCTTCCACGCCGCCCCCTCTCCCTCCCTCATCCACTTACAAACCATCGCCACATTGGCGGCCCAGTAGTAGTCGTCCAGATTCGGCAACGCCAGTCCCCCTCTGTCATTGCAGGAACCCCCACCCTACCCTCGGGGTCTTCCCTGCCCACACGAAACTCATAACGCTCCTGTCTATTTTCTTGAAAAAGGCCTTAGTGATCAGAATGGGGAGACATTGAAACACAAAAAGAAACCTTGGGAGGACCATCATTTTTACCGCCTGCACTCTGCCCACCAGTGAGAGGGGCAGCATATCCCACCTCTTGAAATCCTCCTCCATCTGCTCCACCAGCCGCGTCAGATTGAGTTTGTGTAGAGTTCCCCAGCTCCAAGCTACCTGAATCCCCAAATATCAGAAGCTCCTTTCCACTCGCCTTAACGGCAGGGCGTCTATTCCTCTTCCCTGATCTCCAGGGTGTATTACGAAAAGCTCGCTCTTCCCCATATTTAGCCTATATCCCGAAAAATCTCCAAACTCCCTCAATATCTGCATAACCTCTGTCATCCCCTCTACAGGATCCGCCACATATAGCAGTAGGTCATCTGCGTAGAGTGACACTCGATGTTCCTCTCCCCTCTAACCACCCCCCTCCATTTCTTAGACTCTCTCAACGTTATGGCCAGTGGTTCAATTGCCAACACGAACAGTAATGGGGACAGGGGGCACCCCTGCCTTGTTCCCCTATGTAACCGAAAATACTCCGATCTTTGCCGGTTTGTGACTACGCTTGCCACTGGGGTCCCATATAGGAGTCTGACCCAACTGACAAACCCCTCTCCGAACCCAAACCTCCTCAACACATCCCATAGATACTCCCACTCTACCCTATCGAATGCCTTCTCTGCATCCATCGCCACCACTATCTCTGCCTCCCCCTCCGCTGGGGGCATCATTATCATCCCCAACAGCCGTCGCATGTTGACATTCAGTTGTCTCCCCTTTACCAGCCCTGTCTGGTCTTCATGCACCACCCCTGGGACACAATCCTCGATCCTCGTCGCCAGCACCTTTGCCAGCAGCTTGGCGTTTACATTTAGGAGTGAGATAGGCCTATATGACCCGCATTGCAGCGGATCTTTATCCCGCTTCAGGATTAGTGATATCGTCGCCTCCAACATTGTCGGGGGTAGAGTCCCCCCTTCTCTGGCCTCGTTAAAGTTTCTCGCCAGCAGCAGGGCCAACAAGTCCATATATTTCCTGTAAAATTCCACGGGGAACCCGTCTGGTCCCGGGGCCTTCCCTGCCTGCATGTTCCCCAGCCCTTTAGTCACCTCATCCACCTCAATTAGCGCCCCCAGACCTGCCACCTCCTGCTCCTCCAGCCTCGAGAACCTTAGTTGGTCCAGAAACTGTTGCATTCCCTCTTTTCCCTCCGGGGGTTGGGACCTATATAGCCTCTCATAAAAGATCTTAAACACCTCATTTACCTTCCCTGCTCTCTGCTCCGTAGTTCCCGTTTCATCCCTAACGCCCCCAATCTCTCTCGCCGCTATCCTCTTGCGAAGTTGGTGGGCCAGCAGCCGGCTCGCCTTTTCCCCATATTCGTATCTCATCCCCTGTGCCTTCCTCCACTGTGCCTCTGCCTTTTCTGTGGTCAGCAGGTCAAACTCCGTCTGAAGCCTTCGCCTCTCTCTATATAGTCCTTCGTTCGGGGCCTCCGCATATCTTTTATCCACCCTCAAAATCTCCCCCACTAATCTCTCCCTTTTTTTGCCCTCTTTTTTCTCCTTGTAAGCCCTAATGGAGATCCACTCTCCCCTAACCACCGCCTTCAGCGCTTCCCATACTACCCCCACCTGGATCTCACCATCATCATTGGCCTCCAGGTACCTCTCAATACATCCCCGCACCCTTCCACAGACCCCCTCATTCGCCAATAATCCCACGTCCAGTCGCCAGAGTGGGCACTGCTCCCTCTCCTCTCCTAATTCTAGATCCACCCAGTGCGGGGCATGGTCTGAAACGGCTATGGCCGAATACTCCGTTCCTGCCACCTTCGAGATCAGTGCCCTGCTCAAAACAAAGAAATCTATTCGGGATTATACCTTGTGGACATGGGAGAAAAAGGAGAACTCTTTGGCCAAAGGCCTAGCAAATCTCCACGGATCCACTCCCCCCATTTGCTCCATGGACCCCCTAAGCATCTTGGCCGCTGCCGGCCTTCTTCCGGTCCTGGATCTAGACCGGTCTAGCCCTGGATCCAGCGCGGTATTGAAATCCCCCCCCATTACCAGGCTTCCCACCTCCAGGTCCAGGATACGTCCCAGCATCCGCTTCATAAATCCCGCGTCATCCCAGTTCGGGGCATATACATTTACCAGCACAACCTCCTTTCCCTGCAATCTACCACTCGCCATCACGTATCTACCCCAGTTGTCCACCACTATATTCCTAGCCTCGAACGACACCCGTTCACCAATATCGCCACCCCCCTATTTTTCGCGTCCAACCCTGAGTGGAACACCTGTCCCACCCATCCTTTCCTTAACCTAACCTGATCCGCCACCTTCAGATGCGTCTCCTGAACCATGACCACATCTGCCTTCAGTCTTTTTAAGTGCGTGAACACTCGGGCCCTCTTAATCGGCCCATTTCGGCCTCTCACATTCCACGTGATCAGCCGGATTGGCCCCCCCCCCCCCCGCCGACTAGCCATCCCCTGTTCTAGGCCAGCCCCCGTCCGGGTCCCGCGCACCCACCCGTCTCCCAGGCGGCGCTCTCACGTCCCGTCCACCTCATCTCTTGCCAGCTCCCACTCACTCCCAGCAGCGGCAACCCAGTTGATCCCCCCCCCTCCCCCCGCTAGATCCCCATCTAGCATGGTTACTCCCCCCATGATGCTTCCGAAAGTCAGCTAACTCTAACCCCGGCTTCCCCCGTTCTCTCCTTGACCCCCCTATGCGTGGAACTCTCTTCCTTCCTGCGCCTATCGTCCCGCCATCATCTCCCTAGCATGGGAAAAACCCTGCGCTTTCCTGGATCGGCCCCGCCCCCCATGGCGCAGCTCCCCCATTCCCCATCCCCCCTCTCAGTCCCTTTTTCCACCGGCGCCCACATTTCTCAGTGTCCCCCCATCAAGAGGAGAAAAAATCCTCGTCTATCGTCTCAATACTATGAACCTCCCATTCCCCAATTTACATTTCTGTACATCAACCTCGTTGTCTCCCCCCTAACATCAGTCCCTCAGTTCTGGTCCAGTTTCTCTTCTTGGATGAAGGTCCACGCCTCATCCGACGTTTCAAAGTAGTAGTGCTTGCCCTGGTGCGTGACCCACAATCGCGCCGGCTGCAGCATCCCAAATTTTATTTTCTTCCTGTGAATCAGCGCCTTGGCCCGATTAAAGCTCACCCTCCTTCTCGCCACCTCCACGCTCCAGTCCTGATACACTCGTATCACCGCATTCTCCCACCTGCTACTCCGTACCTTCTTGGCCCAGCTCAAGACAGCCTCTCTGTCAGTGAAGCGGTGAAATCTCACCACTATCGCCCTTGGTGGTTCTCCAGCCTTTGGTCTTCTCACAAGGACCCGGTGAGCCCCTTCCACCTCCAGAGGGCCCGAGGGGGCCTCAGCTTCCATTAGCGTATGGAGCATCTTGCTCACATAAGCCCCAACGTCAGCTCCGTCCATTCCTTCGGGAAGACCCAGAATCCGGAGGTTCTTCCTCCTCGAGCTGTTCTCCAGGACTTCGAGCCTTTTGATACACATTTTATGTAGCGCCTCGTGCGTCTCCATTTTTACCACTAGGCCCTGTATCTCATCCTCGTTTTCGGCTGCCTTTGCCTTCACCCCACGGAGCTCTATCGCCTCGGCCTTTTGTGTTTCCTTTAGCCCATTGATTGCCAATAACATCAGCACCAGCACCTCCTTCTTTAGTTCCGCCACACACCGTCGGAGGAATTTCTGCTGGTCCGGGCCCCATATCGTCTGGGCTCCATCCGCCGCCATCTTCCTTCTTCCTTCTCTTCTCTGCCGCTGCTCCAGAGGATCCTTCGCAATCTGGCAACTACCACCGGTCCTTTCCATACACACCCGGGGGGACACCTTCCTTCGTCACCCCACACTGGATTTGGTCCGAAAAAATTTCCGTTGGGGCTCCCGAAAAGAGCTCAAAAGCCCATTAGAACGGGAGCTGCCGAAACGTGCGACTTAGCAGTGCATCGCCGCAACCGGAAGTGGCTGTGTCCTTTTTTACTCCACTGAAACCTTTTGTGATGTTGAATATCTATCAAATTTCCCCTTAACTTTCTCTGCATGATGGAAACGTCAACTTTCCAAACATAAAAACAGATAATACTAGAAATACTCATCAGAAAAAGCAGCTAGCGTGGAGGGAGAAATAGAGTTAATGGTGGGAATTTTCTAGACCTCTTGTGGATGCAGGCAGTCAGTTTTGGGGAGGTGAGCAAATTGGCATGGAAAGACAGTAGGTGGAGTTTTATTAAATTATTTTTTTTACAGGATGTGGGCTTCGCTGGCGAGGTCAGCATTTGTTGCCCATCCCCAAATACCCATGAGAAGGTAGTGGTGAGCTGCCTTCTTGAACATCTGCAGTCCATGTGGTGTAGGTAAACCCAGCGACATTGGAGGAACAGCAATATTTTCCACGTCAGGATGGTGAGTGACTTGGAGGGGAACTTCCAGGTGGTGGGATTTCCAGGTATCTGCTGCCCTGTCCTTCTAGATAATAGTGGTCGTGGGTTTGGAAGGCGCTGCCGGCAAAACCTTGCTGAGTTCCTGCAGTGCATTTGTAGATGGTACACAAAGCTGCTATTATGCATCAGTGTTGGAGGGAGTGAATATTTGTGGAAGGGGGAGCAATCAAGTGAGCTGCTATGTCTTGGATGGTGTCAAGCTTTTTGAGTGTTGTTGGAGCTGCACACATCCAGGCAAGTGGAGAGTATTCTATCACACTCCTGACTTGTGCCTTTTAGGTGGTGGACAAGCGTTGGGTAGTTAGCAGGTGAGTTACTTGCCATAGGGTTTCCAGCATCTGACCTGTTCTTGTAACCAAAGTATTTATATGGCTAGTCCAGCTCAGTTTCTGGCCAATGGTAATCCTCAAGATGTAGATAGTGGGTGATTTAGTGATGATAATGCCATTAAATGTCAAGGGGTGATAGCTTGATTCTGTCTTATTGGAGATGGTCATTGCCCGGCAGTTGTATGGCATGAATGTTACTTGCCCGGGATGTGAGGAGGGATTGGCGTCAGGAGAGCAGGTGGGGGAGTGAGTGTTGGTTGTTTATTGAATTGGTCGGTTGTTCTTCTGATTTTGTTTGTATGTATGAAAATGCCTTGAATAAAAAAATTTTTTTTTTAATGGGTGTTACTTGCCACTTGTCAGCACAAGCCTAGATATTGTCCAGGCCTTGCTGCATTTGTACATGGACTGCTTCAGTGTTTGAGGAGTCACAAATGGTGCTGAACATTGTACAATCATCAGCGAACATCCCATATCTGACCTTATATTGGAAGGAAGGTTATTGATGAAGCAACTGAAGATGGTTGGGCCTAGAACACTACGCTGCAGTGATGTCTCAGGACTGAGATGACTGGCCTTCAACAATCACAAGCATCTTCCTTTGTGCTCAGTATGACTCCAACCAGTGGAGAGTTACCCCCTGATTCCCATTTACACCAGTTTCCTGGGGTTCCTTGTTACCATACTGGGTCAATGCTACCTTGATGTCAAGGGCAGTCACTCTCATCTAACCTCTCGTGTTCAGCTCTTTTGTCCATGTTCGAACCAAGGCTGTAATAAGGCCACAAGCTGAGTGACCCTGTCAGAACCAAAACTGAGAATCAGTGAGCAGGTCACTGCGAAGTGAATGCCACTTATTAGCACTGTTAGTGACTCATTCCATCACTGAACTGATTGTGAGTTGAATTGTCTGAAGATTGACATTTGTGACATTGGGGTCCTCTGGAGGAGACCGAGATGGATCATCCCCTTGGCACCTCTGGCTGAAGATTATTGTGAATGTTTCAGCTTTGTCTTTTACACTGATGGGCTGGACTCCTCCATTATTGAGTATGGGGATGTGCATGGAGCCTCCTCCCCCAGTGAGTTGTTTAATTATCATCCACCATTCGCAACTGGAGCTTAGATCTGATCCGTTGGTTGTGGGGTTGCTTAGCTCTGTCTAGATCACTTACTGCTTATATTGTTTGACATGCAAGTAGTTCTGTGTTGTAGGTTCACCAAGTTGACACCTCATTTTTCGATATGTCTGGTACTGCACCTGGCATGTCCTCCTGCACTCTCCATTAAATAAGTTTGATTCCCTAGTTTGGTCGTAATGGTAGAATGTGGGGTATACCGGGCCATGAGGTTATAGATTGTGGCTGAGTTCAATTCTTCTGCTGACGGCCACAGCGCCTCATGGTTGCCTAGTCTTGAGTTGCTAGATTTGTCTTGAATCTGTCCCATTTAGCACAATGGTAATCTACGCCACACGATGGAGGATATCCTCCATGTGAGATGTGAGGACAGGACTTCATCTCCATAAGGTGTGCGGTGGTCACTCCTACCAATACTGTCATGGATGGCATCTGCTACATCTGTATTTGACGAGGATGAAGTCTAGTACATTTTTCCCTCTTGTTGGTTCCCTCACCACCTGTTTCAGACTCAGTCTAGCAGATATATCCTTTCTGACTCGGCCAGCTCGGTCAATAGTGGTGCTACCGAGCTCTTGATAGACATTGATGTCCCCCACATCCCCAGGTTAAATTTGGTGCCCTTGCCACCTTATTGTTTCCTCCAAGTGGTGTTCAACATATAGGAGTTCTGATTCATTAATTGATAGTGTCATGTGAGAGTACCTTTAAGAGATGGGTGTTTATAAATTGGGTGTATAAATATCTGTGGTGAGAGTATCTTTTAGAAAAGGGTGTTTACCACTGCAGTGATGTCAGAGAGTGGGTGGAGCTGGGCTGTCAGTCTGCTTTTTACTTTTGTTTTAAGCAGGCTGCAGGGTGTGTTTTGGTTTCGTTTTCAGAGCTGGATAGCTGCAGTCACAACCAGAAGGTGTATGAATCTCTCTCTGTATTTCTAAGGAATGTAAATCGATCCTGGTGATTTAAACTCATAACAGTAGTGACTTTAACCTGATGTGTTTCTGTTTTGAAGGTTTTTTAAGTCTTATGGATGTTAAAAGGACAGCTTAATTATTACTGATTGTTGTATTCTTTGGGGGTTGTATTGGAATTAATGGTTGCTAAGATGTTCACTATTTGTTTTAAAAAGGTTAACTTGAGTTCATAGAATAAACATTGTTTTGCTTTAAAAAATACATTTCCATTTCTGCTGTACCACACCTGTAGAGTGGGCTGAGTGCTCCCCATACCACAATCTATTAAAGGTTGTGGATCAGGGGAACTCCATGATACACTTTTGGGTTCTCTAAACCCTGGCCCATAACAATAGTATGTGGTAACCAGGAGGAGATTTCTTTACCCATTTTTGATTTGAAGCCATGAGACTTCATGGGGTCCGGAGTCGATGTTGAGAACTCTCAGGGCAGCTCCCTCCCGACTGTATACCACTGTGCCGCCACCTCTGCTGGGTCTGTCCTGCTGGTCAGACAGGACATACCCAGGAATGGTGATAGTGGTGCCTGGGATGTTATCTGTAAGGTATGATTCTGTGAATATGACTATGCCAGGCTGTTGCTTGACTAGTCTGTGAGACCTTCTCCCCCACCCCCCCCAATTTTGGCGCAGCCCCCCAGATGTTAGGAAGGAGGAATTTGCAGGGTCGACAGGGGCTGGGTATGCCATTGTCGTTTTCAGTGCCTAGGTTATTGCTGGCTGGTACATCCTGTTTCTTTACTTTTTATTGACTTTGTAGCTGTTTGATACAACTGAATGGCTTGTTAGGCCATTTCAGAGGGCATTTAAGAGTCAACCATATTCCTGTAGATCTGGAGTCACATGTAGGCCAGACAAGGTGAGGGCAGCAGATTTCCTTCCCTAAAGGACATTAGTGAATCATCTGGATTTTTAAATGACAATCGACAATGATTTCATGGTCATTATTATCCTTTTAATTCCAGATATTTATCAGATTCAATTTCCAACATCTGCCATTGCTGGATTCGAACCTGGGTCCCCAGAGTATTACCGTGGGTCCCTGGATCACCAGTCCAGTGATAATACCACCACACCTCGATCACAAAAGGGCTACTTAAGTTGAGGGTCTCCTCCTGACTCTTGGTATTTTACCAGCGGCAGGGGTGCTTCCCCGCAATGTGGGAGGTCCACCTGTAAGTTGGTTCTGAGGAGTCAAGGGAAGCCTTCCGTCTTGTGCACCCTTTCACTCATGAAGGGGCTTCACCAGTGGCAATGATCACTCATGCAGCATTAAGGACGTGATATCTCCAACCCCCAATTACCTGGTTGTGAGGAGCATCCTCCAGGTGCAGCCTCAGCAGTGGCCACTGTTCCAGTTGCTGCTGCTAAGGCTGCTGAACTACTGGCCTCCTATTGGTCATCACTGATTAAGTGCGGCCTTAGATCCGCCCCACCTCCCCACTCTTTTACTCAAGTGCAAAGGAAGAGAAAGTGGGGAAAGAGAACCATGGAAAGGGAAGATCTATGATCAGGTCAAAGGCAGGAGAGATTAAATGACAGAGGTGTTGATGATGAAAGACAAAAGACGTAATAATGGGCCAAATAAAGGGACAAATGATGCATCCAAAATAGTTATATGAGTCGATAATAAACCATTATTCACTGCTACTGTTTTAAACATTTGAAGCAATGGTTATGACCTGAAATTGTTGAACTCAGTGGTCAACATTCTAATTGCTGAGGGCAGATGAGTTTGGGTGAGACATACAAATACCTAGAAAATGGCATCAGATCAGGAACCTGACAGAGTCTTATTGAATAGTGGAGCAGGCTCCAAGGGCTGAATAGCTTATTCCTGATTCCTATCTTCCTATAACATCAACCACAGTACCGTCATCAATCCCCTCTTGTAATTCATCAAAGAACACAGTCAAGTTATTTAAACATGTTGCAGCTGTATAGAACCTTAGTTAGGCCACACTTGGAGTAGAGTGTTCAATTCTGGTCGCCACACTACCAGAAGGATATGGGGGCTTTAGAGAGGGTGCAGAAGAGGTTTACCAGGATGTTGCCTGGTATGGAGGGCATTAGCTATGAGGAGAGGTTGAATAAGCTTGGTTTGTTCTCACTGGAATGACGGAGGTTGAGGGGTGACCTGATAGAGGTCTACAACATTATGAGGGGCATAGACAGAGTGGATAGTCAGAGGCTTTTCCCAGGGTAGAGGGGCCAGTTACGAGGAGGCATAGGTTTAAGGTGAGAGGGGCAAGGTTTAGAGATGTACGAGGCAAGTTTTTTTACACAGAGGGTAGTGGGTGCCTGGAACTCGCAGCCGGAGGGGTTGGTGGGAGCAGGGACGATAGTGACATTTAAGGGGCAACTTGACAAATACATGAAGAGGATGGGTATAGAGGGATACGGACCCCAGAAGTGTAGAAGATTTCCGTTTAGATGGTCAGCACAGGCTTGGAGGGCCGAAGGGCCTGTTTCTGTGCTGTACTTTTCTTTGTTCTTTGTTCATAGTTTTCCATTATATTGGAAAGTGGTTTTTACTTGTTGAAAGCAAAGAATCTGGACACACATTGTTGGTTATGAGGCCTTAGAACACATTTCCCTACACTGCCAAATTCAGCTATAAAGTAAAATAAAACTATTGGAGGAAGTACATAAGAAAAATGAGCGTGCGTAGACCACATGGCCTGTCAAAATGTCTCCACCATTCAATATTCATGGCTGATATTGGGTTTCAACTTTATTTTCCTGTCTGCTCCCATATCCCTTGGTTACCTGAGGGACCAAAAGTCTGTCTATCCCAGCCTTAAACGTATTCAATGATGGAGCATTCACAACCCTCTGGGGTAGAAAATTCCAAAGATTCACAAGCCTTTGAGTGAAGAAATTTCTCTTCATCACAGTCCTAAATGACTGACCCCTTATCCTCAGACTGGGCCCCATGTTTTGGATTCCCCGACCAGTGGAAACAATCTCTCAGCGCCCACCCTATCAAGCCCCTTCAGAATTTTGCAGGTTTCAGTGAGGTTGCTTCTCATTCTTCTAAACCCCAGTGAATACAAACCCCAGTTTCTGACCAAACCCACAAAATCACAATTGTCCATGACTCAGCATAATTGTTTATTTTCTCGCCTTACGTTAAAACATATTCTTTGCTATATTTGAGAGTGATGTAATTTTGATTCAATTGAAAATAGGTTTATAAGAAAAAAAAAGTATTTTTGATAAAAGAATCTACTGCACCACCTGAGAGTAACCAGATTTAAATAAGTGAAAATGAATTTAAAAAAACATAAAACCGTTTATTAGTTTCATTGATATTATTTTATAAGAATGAAAAGCTTTAAAATGGTTTAAAAGGAGACTCAGCTTTAAAGCTTAATTTTAAAAGCTTCCTGAAGACCCACAAACTAACATGATCCGTAGAATCTAGAATGTTCTATTTGGAGGTGTGGCTTGTTTTGTGGGCAGAACTGGTTCTCAGCGCTGGAAACATGGGCTGGAATTCTCCGGCTGGTGGGGAGATTCTCCAGTCCCGCTATCAGCGCACCCACCACCCATGGGTTTCCTGGCGGTGTGGAGTGACTTTAATGGGAATTCTCATTAACAGTGGCGGGAACAGAGAATCCTGCCAGCAGCGGACGGTGCGATGCCCCCGCTGCCGAGGAACAGGTGGCTGGGAGGCCGGAGAATCCTGCTCTTCATTTGTATTGCATTTAAATTTCACTCGAAATTTCTTGATCTTTAATGCTGGTTTGCTCAATGTTTGGTGCAATGTTACTATCGTGTTGGGTGTTCCGATACACAAATGAACCAACACGGTTGTAGATGGTACAACTCTGTTTTATTGTCTTGTACAATAATAACTAATAACTGCTGGCTGAGGTTCGTGCTTTACCAGCTAACCTGTGGACCCAGCCCTTTCGCTATCTTGGTGAGGCACTCAGCACATGGTCTATGTCTGAGTGGCACGCTGTGAGCTCTGTGCTCTGAGCTATCTCCTGGTAGAATGAGCGGGAACTGTGGTGTTCCCTGTTTTATAGTGCGTGTGCTCTCACTGGTGATTGGCTGCGATGTTGTGTGTGTGTTGGTTGGTCCAACTACCTGTCCATCAGTGTGTGTGTGATTGCACCATGATATGTTAATGTGGATATCATGACATCCCCCTTTTCACAAGGATATGCGCCTACATGGTAATAAATATTGGTGTGTACTGAGTGCAGCTGAGTATGTGTGTGCAATATTTACAACATGTACATGAGGCTCAACTATATACAGAGGAAGGTGTCAGGTGCAACAGAGCAACGAGGTTGTACCACGAACAAAACAAATGCAATCAGCAAACGACGAGAGAGAACTTCTGGAACGACAAGAAAGAAACTCGTTAACAGTACTGTAAAACAATTCAGTGAGTCCAATGTGCAAACAGGCTCACAAGTCAAGTCTATCAAGTGGGCGATGAATTCGGGTTGACCGCCTCAAGGGTGGGTCAGGATCCACTGGCTGAGGAATGGGCCTGGCCACGGGCGAGAGAGGAAGAGGCAGGGTGGCAGGAAGCTCAACGAAGTCGACATCAGGGACAACAGGACGGCGTGGCACCGGTGCATGATCTCGTAGCGAGTGCGGAACCAGACGAAGGGCCCGCCGATTATGTCGGCGAATGGAGCCATCAGGCGTGCGAACCAGGAACGAGCGGGGAGCCACGCGACGAAGAACCTCGGCGGTTGCCTACCAGCCACCCGGACGTTGTCTCCAGGCGCCAGGGCAGGAAGATCAGTTGCCCAAGTGTCATGTGCCACCTTCTGCTGAGCACACTGTTGTTGCATCCTTCGCAGTGCTGGAGCATGGTCGGGTTCAGGAACATGAATGGATGGCACAGTGGTCCTGAGGGTGCGACCCATCAACAGCTGGGCTGGCGAGAGGCCCGTGGACAGTGAGGCCGAGCGATAGGCCAGCAGGGCTAAACAGAAGTCAGATCCGGCATCAGCAGCCTTGCAGAGGAGCCACTTCACAATGTGGACGCCCTTTTCCGCCTTGCCATTCGACTGGGGATGCAAAGGACTGGACGTCACGTGTGTGAAGTTGTATGAAGTGGCAAAAGAAGACCATTCTTGGCTCGCAAAACAAGGCCTGTTGTCAGACATGACGGTGAGCGGAATTCCATGGCGAGCGAAGGTTTCTTTGCATGCCCAGATGACAGCTGACGATGTCATGTCGTGCAGGCGTATGACCTCCGGATAATTTGAAAAATAGTCAATCAGAATGATGTAGTCCCTGCCGAGCGCATGAAAGAGGTCCACACCCACCTTTGCCCAGGGGGACGTGACCAATTCATGGGGCTGAAGTGTCTCAGGGGGTTGCGCCGGCTGAAACCTTTGGCAGGTGGGGCAGTTGAGCACCATGTTAGCGATGTCGTCGCTGATGCCCGGCCAGTACACAGCTTCTCGGGCCCTCCGCCTGCACTTTTCAACTCCGAGATGGCCTTCGTGCAGCTGTTCGAGGACAAGCCGGTGCATGCTGTGTGGGATCACAATCCGGTCCAACTTCAGGAGGACACCATCAATGACGGCCAAGTCGTCCCAGACATTGTAGAATTGTGGGCACTGCCCCTTGAGCCACCCTTCCATCATGTGGCGCATTACATGCTGTAGAAGGGGGTCAGCCGCAGTCTCACGGCGAATGTGGGCCAGACATGCGTCAGTAGCCGGCAGATTGGCCGATGTGAAGGCTACTTGTGCGTCGACCTGACAAACGAACCCCTCCGATTCGGGCGGTGTGCTCACTGCCCTGGATAGAGCATCCGCTATGATGAGATCCTTTCCCGGGGTGTAGACAAGTTGGAAGTCGTACCTCCGGAGTTTGAGCAGAATGCGCTGGAGGCGAGGGGTCATATTGTTGAGGTCCTTCTGAATGATGCCGACCAGGGGGCGATGGTCGGTCTCCACAGTGAACTGCGGAAGACCATACACATAATCGTGGAATTTGTCGATGCCGGTCAACAAGCCCAGGCACTCCTTTTCAATCTGCGCATAGCGCTGTTCTGTGGGGGTCATGGCCCGCGAGGCATAGGCGACCGGGGCCCTTGATGTGGTGTCGTCCCGTTGCAGGAGTACCGCCCCATGCCAGACTGGCCATCGTCAGTCGAGATATTTGTGTCCCGTGTGGTATCGAAACCGCCAATACCGGGGCGGTGGTGAGCTTGACCTTGAGCTCCTCCCATTCACTCTGGTGTGCGGGCAGCCACTGGAACTCCGTAGTTTTCTTCACCAGGTGGTGAAGAGCCGTTGTGTGCGAGGCAAGGTTGGGGATAAACTTCCCCAGGAAGTTGACCACCCCGAGAAAGCGCAGCACTGCCTTCTTGTCTGCCGGCTGCTGCATGGCTGCGATGGCTGCCACTTTGTCGGCATCCGGCCACACCCCTGACCGGGATATGTGGTCCCAAAAAAACTTTAGCTCAGTCTGGCCAAAAGAGCACTTGGCTCGGTTGAGGCGCAGCCCTGATCTCGTATCCGTGCAAAGACACGCTGGAGACGACTGATGGTGTGGTGGACCAGATGATAACGTTGTCTACATAGACGCGTACCCCTTCGATGCCCTCCATCATCTGTTCCATGATGCAGTGGAACACCTCGGAGGCTGAGATGATGCCAAACGGCATCCTATTGTAGCAGTATCTGCCAAATGGAGTGTTGAAAGTGCACAGCATCCTGCTGGACTGATCCAGTTGAATCTGCCAAAAACCCTTTGAGGCATCAAGCTTGGTGAATATTTTTGCCCGAGCCATTTCGCTCGTGATTTCTTCTCGTTTGGGTATGGGGTAGTGTTCCCTCATAATGTTGTTGTTCAGGTCTTTTGGGTCGATGCAGATCCGGAGCTCGCCGGAGGGCTTCTTGACGCACACCATGGAGCTGACCCATGGCGTTGGCGCTGTGACCCGGGAAAGCACTCCTTGGTCCTGGAGATCCTGCAGCTGCTGCTTGAGGCGGTCCTTGAGTGGTGCTGGGATTCTACGAGGTGCGTGAATGACCGGGGTGGCGTCTGGTTTGAGCTGTATTCTGTATGTGTAGGGCAGTGTGCCCATGCCCTCGAAAACCTCCTGGTTGTGCGCGAGGAGTGAGTGGAGCTGCGCCCTAAAGTTTGCATCTGGGAAATCGAACGTGCCTTCTGGAGACAGAGTGTGTACCCGCTGAACGAGGTGGAGGATCTTGCACGCCTGTGCACCTAACAGAGAGTCCTTCGAGGATCTAACTATTTCAAAAGACAATGTGGCTTTATGTAAGTTGTGTAACCTCGAGCTGGCAGGACCCCGTGGCCGGGATAACGTTTCCGTTATAGTCAACCAGCTGACAGTGGGATGGCCGAATCGGTGGTTTAACCTTCAAGGTCTGGAAGGCTGACCATGCAAGGAGATTGGCAGAGGCACCGGTGTCCAAGCAAAATGTGATCAGTGATCGGTTGACCGTTAGGGTGGCACACCACTCATCGCCCGGATCAATGCTGTGCACTGGCATCGGCTGGTGGTTCCGACTTGGGGACATCCGGTTCTTGTTTATTACCGCAACGCGGAAGGGTTCCCAGTCGTCGGTATCACAGGTCTGCATGTCAGGATATGACTCCGTGTATGGGGGCTGAATGGCCCGCACGTCCCTGCGAGGCTGGCGGACTTGCGGAGAGTTGGCAGGTTGAGCTGCTCGACAGCAGGCAGCGTAGTGGCCCATCCTGCCACAGTGGAGGCATTGTCGCGCTTTGGCCGGACATTGCCGCTTTAAGTGTGCGGATCCACAGTTGCCGCACGTCGTGATGTAATGGCGTTCGTTGTGCCACCGCGCATGCGCGGTGCGGTCCTGCGTAGAGCGCGTCTGCGCATCCCGTCCCTCTGCTTCGACGTCCCCTCTTTTGGCGCGTACAAGCGCGGGAGGCCTCGGAAAGCGCGCGAAATGGCCGCCCTCGTCCGGGCCACGGGCCGGGAGGAACTCGATCGAGTGGACCCGCTTGGCCTCGTAGGACCCCTGCCGTGCCGATTTGGCCTCCTGGATTTGGGAGTACCAGCTGGTCACGTTTTCGTGGAGGACGCAGGTCTCGATGGCAGTCGCTAGGGTGAGGCGCTTTATTTTGAGGAGCTGCTGGCGTAGGGTGTCCGAGGTGACCCCAAAAACTATCTGATCCCGAATCATGGAGTCGGAGGTGGCCTCATAGCTGCAGGACTGGGCGAGGATACGGAGGTGTGTCAAATAAGATTTAAAAGGCTCATCCTTACCCTGCAGGAGCTGCTGGAAGAGGTACCTCTCGAAGCTCTCATTAACTTCCACGCTGAAGTGTTCCTCGAACTTTAGAAGCACCGTCTTGTATTTTGTTTTGTCCTCACCTTCCGCAAATGCCAGGGAGTTGTAGATGTGGATGGCGTGTTGCCCCGCCGTGGAGAGGAGGAGGGCGATCTTCCTGGTGTCCGATGCATTCTCCCTGTCTGTGGCTTCTAGTAAGAGCTGGAAGCGCTGTTTAAACAGCTTCCAGTTGACGCCAAGATTTCCAGCGATTTGGAGCGGCTGCGGCGGGCTGATGTTTTCCATGGAGCAGGATGGCGGATTTCTGAAGAGGTGCAGGTAGGTCTCACAGTCGCTGGCTTGTTTCCAGTCCTGGTATCATGTCGTGTTGGGTGTTCCGATACACAAATGAACCAACATGGTTGTAGATGGTACAACTCTGTTTTATTGTCTTGTACAATAATAACTAATAACTGCTGACTGTGGTTCGTGCTTCACCAGCTAACCTGTGGACCCAACCCTTTCACTATCTTGGTGAGGCACTCAGCACATGGTGCATGTCTGAGTGGCACGCTGTGAGCTCTGTGCTCTGAGCTATCTCCTGGTAGAATGAGCGGGAACTGTGGTGTTCCCTGTTTTATAGTGCGTGTGCTCTCACTGGTGATTAGCTGCAATGTTGTGTGCGTGTTGGTTGGTCCAACTACCTGTCCATCAGTGTGTGTGTGATTGCACCATGATATGCTAATGTGGATATCATGACAGTGACCTATTGTATTAGGTTGAACCTAATGCAGAGTCAAACTGGTCCAAGACAGCCTTTTGAAGAAATTCCCATAATGTAGACCTCTAACATTCTTGTTTGTCTTCTTACTAAGGTGCTACACAAAAGGATAACAGGCAAAATAAGGGCTCATAGAATTAGGGGTGATATATTAACCTGGACGGAGGATTGGTTAACAACTAGTAAATAGAGAGGGAACATAAACAGGGCTTTTTCAAGTTGGCATGCAGTGAATAATTGAGTTCCACAGTTCACATTACTCTGGAAAGAGTCCAGAGATTTACAAGTATGTTGTCAGGGCTTAAACATTGCAGCTATGAGGAGAGATTGGATGGCTAGGGTTGTTTTCCTTACAACAGGGGAGGTTAAGGGGTGACCGAATTGAGGTGTACAAAATTCTGAGGGGCCCAGATAGGGTAGGAGGGAATGACTAGCCTAGCCAAGTGCCAGTTATAGGGGCATAGATTTAAGGTGACTGGTAGAAGAATTAGGCGGGACAGAAGGAAAAACATTTTCACCCAGAGGGTGTCTGGAATTCACAGCTTAATTAATGGTTGAGGATGAAACACTCTGCTTATTTAGAAGGTAGATGGATCTGCATCTAAAGTGTTGTAACCTGCAAGGCTATGGACCAGGTGCTGGAAAGTGGGATTAAGATGAGTGGCTATATGGTCCTATGATTCTTAGTCATTTTATGAATAGGTACATATTTTGTGTAGCATACCAGAGATCATAATATCACTGATAACATTGACACCTTATCCAAATGGATATCTTACATTTTAGGAATGGACAATAAATATTTCCTGATCCATTTTACAGAGGATTTTATTGGATATACAGCACAGAACAGGCCATATGGCCCTACTAGTCCATGCTGTTTATGCTGTACTCAAGCCTCCTCCAATCATTCCTCATCCTTCCTATATTTTTCCTACTCCTCAAATGCTGGTCTAGCTTCCTCCGCCTTATCTGATGTTCCCATTCATGATCTTTTATTGTTGTAGTTCAAGTGGCAGAAACTTCTGGAGGTGGACAGTCGTCCTTAATAGGGACAGCCACCCCTGTGGCTGTTAATATGATCCAAGCCGTTTGGCGAAGCTGAAACCAAGACACAGAGATTTTCTTTATTGTGAGAGTTTATTGACTTGTTCAGTCTCACAGCTCTCTCCACCCCCCCCCCCCCCCCCCAACTCAATCCAGTGTCCCGGTTATCCCCTATTTATATGTGCTCAAAGTCCCATCACCTACTTCTCTTAACCTTAACAATTGACAGGTCATTAACAGTGGCAACAAGTTAGTTGCCTGACTTTGTAAAAAGGCAGCTCGCAAATGGCCCGTGCACTTGTGGAGCAATTCATTAAAGCATACAAATTTCTTTCAAGTCTTGGCAAGACAGGTGCAGGAAGGATGATTCCTTTGGCTGGGGGAACCTAGAACCAAGGGACAGAGTCTTAGAATAAGAGATAGCTCACTTAGGACTGCGATGAAAAGGAATTTCTTCACACAAAGGGTGGGAAGTCTTTGGAGTTATTTACCCTAGAGGGCTGTGGACGCTAATGTCATTGGATTTTCAAGACAGATGAATAGATTTCTAGATATTAAAGATCTCAAGGAATATGGGGATCGTATGGGAAAATGGCATTTGGGGCAGAAGATCAGCTGTAATTTAGTTGAATGGTAAAGCAGGGAATAGCCTACTTCTGTTCCTATTTCCTATCTTCTTATGTTCCTATCTGGACCTTCTGTTCCTTATTACGACCCAATGACTTGTCATCCTCACGTGTGAATAAGGCCCACATGGATGAGATATGAAATGGTGATCAGCACTTTAGCAGCTCCAGAGGAGTTTTTCTTTAATTTTCAAAATGTTCAATCAACAAAAATGAATGAATGAAATATAACAAAATACAATGAAGGAGGGCACTCTAAAAAGAATGCATGAAAATACCACTGTCAAAGTTTTAAAAAAGTTTTCGAAAGAGGGCACAAAAAGCTTCCTGTAAAGATTACTGCTCGTGTCACTTGGTTCCATGCCCTGGAGCTATCACTGGGCCTCATCAGATGACTACAGCTCAGGGCATGAAATCATTTGTTCACTCAGTTTCTGTGAAAAGAGTTTGGAAATGTGTTTTGAATAGACAGCATTTTCTTTGTACAGCGAGTAAATAACACAGCACAAAGTTGGTCAGCAAGTTCGTTTCAACATTTCCAGCAGAAGCTTTAATATTGGAGTTAAGGCAAGTTTTACAATACATTCCACTTTTGACTTGAGTGAAAAGTTAAAGGTAAGTTGAATTACAGCTTAATGACTGGGATGTCAAAGCAAAGAAAAATGGTTTGTTTGAATAAGTATTTTTATTTGTATTATTTAAACAAGTATATATTGTAAAGAAAGCTTACAGAGCTACTAAGGGTAAAGTTTCCTTTATGAGCAAGAGGTTAAATGTAGAGCAGAAAGATTGGGGTTCATTTGAATGTAAGCCTCTGAACAAGACATTAAGGGGTTTGGTCAGACAACCCATTTTATACCCTTACCTGAGGGAGAGTGAAGCTGAGCAGGGTATAAAAAGGGGTGGCTAAATTGAATTGCTCATTGGCTACCCAGCAGTTTCGGTTCAAATTATCCCCATGTCGTTAATTTTGACGCAATTATAGATGCTTACTTTCAAGAATAGTTGAAAAAAGTGAACACAGAAATTCTTTCCATCAGGTTTAAGTCACCAGTAATAAATAACCACAGGAAATCTGCCCATGTGCAGAGCGGAGGTCAATTTTAATTGAAATCCTGTTTGACATGTGTAACAGGGAATTACTTGTTTGGATGAAATTTAACAGCCCTCAATTTTAATGCAAGCATGTATTGCAATTTTGATGCAATACATGCTGAAGTTTTCATTATTGAATATTGAAAATTCTGGCAAATTGTAATTAAACATTGTCAAAATTGTATATATTGGTTACAATGGGGGGTATTTACCGCCCACCCTGGCTTATGTTTTTCGGCGGGGGATGCAGCCCGGCAGCGGCATCTACCGGCCCTGCCGTTGTCCGTGGGATTTCACACCAGTGTGGGACTCAAATTTCCCGCCGGCATGAACAGCCGGTAAATTCCGCCCACTGAGTATGAATGAATCTAAAAATGGTTGTTGCCCAGGACCAATGTCGGATCTTGGTTGTTTTGATACTGTGTGGTCAGCCTTATGTTGATGAAGCGTAGAAACCCACTGCCATTTTTACGGGTCTCCAAATCAAACTATTGAAAAATCTGCTCCTGTATTATTCATTCACTGAACATGGCATACATTGCCTGGAGACACAGTCCACTTTTCTAACTCCAGAGAATTTATGTTGATGAAGTCAAGGTTTAGAAAACCTAATGAAATGAAATGAAAATAGCTACTGCTGGATATCTGAAACAAAAACAGAAAATGCCGGAAATACTCAACAGGTCGGGCAGCACCGGTGAAAAAGAGAACTGGAGTTAATGTTTCAGGTTGACGTTCTTTTGGCAGAACTGCTCTGACAGAAGTTGAAAGATACTGGGCAGGTTTCTGCAGGAATCGGCGGGGCGGGCAACTCCGGCATGAAGGAGTGGCATGAACCACTCCGGTGTCGGGCCGCCCCAAAGGTGCGGAATCCTCCGCATCTTCAGGGGCTAGGCCAGCGCCACAATGGTTTGCGCCGCGCCGTCCGGCGCAAGTTGGCGCATGCGCGGGAGCTCCAGCGTGTGCAGGCGTCATCCCAGCGCATGCGCAGGGGGGGTTAATCTCCGCACGGCCATCGCGGAGGACCACAGCGGCCGACACGGAAGAATAGAGTGCCCCCACAGCACAGGCCCGCCCGCGGATCGGTGGGCCCCGATCGCGGGCCAGGCCACCTTAGGGGTACCTCCCGGGGCCAGATCCCCCCGCACCCCCCCCCCAGGACCCCGGAGGCCGTCCGTGCAGCCAGGTCTCGCCGGCAAATACCTGGTGTAATTTACGCCGGCGAGACTGGCCGAAAACGGGCATTCACTCGGCCCATCGCGGGCCGGAGAATCGCCGGGGGGGGGTGGCGCTGCCAGCGGCTGCCGACCGGCGTGGCGCGATTCCCACCCCGCCAAATCCCCGGTGCCGGTTGGCGTGGCACCAAGCCCCTTCCCCGCCGGACGGGAATTCGGCAGCCGGCGGGGGCGGGATTCACTCCGTCCCCTGGCAATTCTCCAACCCGGCAGGGGGTCGGAGAATGCCGCCCCATTGACCTGAATCATTAACTCTGTTTCTCTCTTTGCAGATACTGCCTGGCCTGCTGAGTATTTCCAGCATTTTCTGTTGAAATTACTGTTAAAGTTAAGTATTAAGACGGTGGTGGGGGAAGATTCAATTGTGGCTTTCAAAAGGGAATTAGATAAGCATCAAAGATTAAGAAGTTTGCAGGTTTACAAGGAAAGGCCGGGCAAGTGAGAGTAGCTGGATCACATTTGGAGAGAGCTATGCTGGACTTGATGGGCTGAATGTCCTTCTTCTGTGTTGTAACTATTCTATGATTTTCTGGTGTTGATTGATTCAATTTTAGTTCGCAATCAAAAAATCTGGGCCAATCAATTTAAAGTGAGCAGAAACAGGTCCTGTTCATCATGTTCGCGAGATCAGCAGAAAGCTTGGATTTCATCATTGCAGAATAACAGTCCTATCTATTACGTGAGCCAGGCCTCAGTCACCTTTTCTTACAATCCTTCCCAGCTGTTCATGCAAGAGTGAAACTCTCTGCACAAGTTCTAACCTAGAAATGATCACCGGTGACATTAGAAGGCAAATGTTAATATATTTGCGTGACATTTTGAATAAATGAGTTGACACCTGGGCTAAAATAGCAGACAGAGGAATGACATATGAATGTATTAGGCATTTGTCTGATTGGCAACACTAATTAGGCTGTACTGATTACTGAGCAGTCTTGCAGTCATTACAGAATATGGGTGAATTCCACTTTCATTAGCACAGCACTACTATTCAAAACTGTGTTTCTCCTTCAATCATTTGGAAGCAATGACTTAATTTTAGGAGTGAAGGATTGTTTTTCTTGCCTGTCAGTTTCTGAAGCTGTTGTAATATAAACAAAACAGTTTTATGACTCAGGAACACCATAGAAATGCTGATCAATAACTTGGGTGTTTGGCTGCAAAGAGTTACTTTGACCACTTTAGTAGAGATTATTACTCATCTTACTTCGATTTGATAAAAGCTGTCCTAGAATAGGTAAGCCTACTGTCATTTTTATGTACAACTGAAGTTGCAGGACCAAATGGTGATTCTTTAATTGTATCTTTTGTGCTACAGAGTTGCAGTACTGTAATGTAATGGAGTTAATCCTAGTGCTGTAGAAACATATGCGTCCTCCCGCAAGTGGGTTTTGCAGTGTTTCCAGTAGAAAGTACCCCAAGCAGCAAAGCAAAATAGTCCCTGCTCGTGCCATTTGCTGTCAAATCCACACATCTTAGATTTGGTTGTAGAGGAGAGCTGACGTGGCAAACCTGCTACAATGATCAGTAATGATCTTTGAGATTGCTAGTTTATACAAACCTTCCCGAAACTGGGAAACAGTTTCGGTCAAACCAGCAAAATTGCAATTATATTGTTGCTTTAACTAAGCATGCGCAATTGGCTAGTGTTGCTAAAGCCATTCTGAAGCAAAAACAAGATGATGCACCATGAACAGTGATCAGCATAATACAGAACCACTGAAGGTAGTAAAGGTGCTTTCACATTGTGTCAGGTCCTTGCTGGCAGTGCTGGATTTCCCAAGTGCAGTTGTTGCAGGCTTAATGTAAAACTGTTGTGACCAGTCATCACTGGCTGCTTAGGAGGAGCACTTTTTAGCAAAGGCCACTAGTCTCAGAGCTCCAAATAGTTTTACTCCCAGTTGTTCGTGACCAATGTTTGGAGAGCTGGTGGCAGTCGTGCAATGTGAAATATTAAATAGCATGCAAATCTGATGTCTGTAACTCCCAGTCATATTGCAGTTTAAAGAAGGAAACAGATATTTGCATACAAATGTTAACTTAATCCAACAGGACATGAAAAAGCATACAAGAACTATATGGAAGTGTATCTAGATTGTTGTAATTCTCATTACTATTATGCGGGTCTTTATGTCCATTGGTGACCATTGACAATTCCCTATAATGTACCATGAGGAGAAAGAGCTAGACATCCACCTACATATTGTATCCCAATAACAATGCCAAGGATGATGTGCACTATCTTGACAGCGCACTGTTAAGGAGAGAAAAGCTGGGAGTCACAACAGCATGTTCAGTGTAACTTCCTTATAAACAGATCAAAAGCAAAATTGACAGTAGTCACCTTCACCTGTCGTTCAGGAAAAGAAAACTGCAAAATAACCCCATAAATAGGAGTTTATAGTAAAAAGACTTTAACCATGGGATCATAAAATAAGGGCTCTCCCATTTCAGGCAGAAATGGGGAGGAATGTTTCTACAGAGAGTCGTTAGACTTTGGAATCCTCTTCCCCAGGGGGTTGTGGAGGATGGATCAATCATTGAACATATTCAAGGCTGAGTTGGACATGAAAATCACAAGTTATGAGGGACTGGCAGGAAAATGGAGTTCAGGCCACAGATCAGACATGATTTTATTGAATGGCAGGGCAGACTTTAGGGACCGAATGGTCCGTTCTTGCTCCAATTTCTCATGATCATATGTTGATCCCTGGAGATAATACTGCACTGCCATAAGGTTACACAGGTAGTTGTTCTTGGGTCAGCTAAATTAAATATTGTTGGCCAAGATTCTTAAGGAATTTCCAATTACTCTTGCATGTTCACCTCTTGGGGAAAGGAATGTTGCTTTAGTAAAAAAGGGTGGCTATTTGCCATTTAAATTTTGTTTTAAAGTTGGCATAATGTCTCAGTATAATTCATTGCTGTATAATTGAATGCTCAAAGATTCTATAAAATATAATTTCTGCCTACTTAGCGAAGCTGGACTTTGGAAAGCAACAATTATGAAGGCGCCAATGAAGGAAACATGGACAAAATATTTCCTTTGATACCCAATGTGAATATAATTATTGCTAGTTGTATTTAATGTTCTGAAATAGGTGCTAATGGGGAAAGAAATCTAGCCCATAGGGCCTTGTTAGAGCTATTCCAAATGGGATTTTTTTTTTTTTTTCGTTCATGGGGTGTGTGCATTTATTGCCTATCACTAATTGCCCTGAAGGGGGCAGTTAAGAGTCAACCACACTGCTTTGGACCCAGCCGGGTCGGAGAATTGCGCGGGGGGGGGGGGGGGGGGGGGGGTGGCGGCATGAATCCCGCCCCGACGCCAGTTGCCGAATTCACCGGCGCCGGGGTTTTGGCGGATGCGGGAATCGCGGCAGTCGGCGGCCGCCGGCAGCGCCCCCCCCCCGGCGATTTTCCGCACCGCGAAGGGCCGGGCGGCCACCCGTTTTCAGGAAGGTCCCACCGGCGTAAATCAAACCAGAACGTACCGGCGGAACCTGGCTCTGCGTGCGGCCTGCGGAGTCCTCGGGGGGGGGGTCTGGCCCCGCCGCGATTGGGACCCACTTTCCCTCCACGCCGGCCGCTGTAACGGTCCGCCATGGCCGGCGCGGAGAAGAACCCCCCTACGCATGCGTTGGGATCACGCCAGCACACGCTGGCGCTCCTGCGCATGCGCCAACTCGTGCCAGCTGGCAGAGGCCCTTTGGCGCCAGTTGGTGTGGCGCCAAACGCTCCGACGTCGGCCTAGTCCCTGAACTCCGCACCTTCCGGCCTGCCCGACGCCGGAGTGGTTCACGCCACTCCTTGGCGCCGGTGCGGCCCGCCCCGCTGGCTAGGGGAGAATCCCGCCCCTGGAGTCACGTGTAGTCCAGACCAGGTAAGGACGACAGATTTCCTTCCTTAAAGGACACTAATGAACAACAATCGTTACACGGTCATCATTAGTCTTTTAATTCCAAATTTTTATTGAATTCAAATTTCACAATCTGCAGTGGCAGGATTTGAACGTGGGTCCTCAGTGCAATACTCTGGTTTCTGATTTACTAGTCCAGTGACAATACCACTATACCACTGCCTCTCCAACTATGACATACCAGTTTGCCGCACTGAATGACCATTTCAGGGTGATTCACTGAGTGTCTGAGGATTTCAATTACATCTCTATTGCTGTCATGCCGGATGAAAAATGTCAGATGAATTGTCATGCTCAGTGTAGACATTTCCGCTTCGTAACTTTCAACATGGACTACAATCAGTTTCTACTTTTCTGGGAATGTCTTTTTTTTTAAAAGGACACTACCAAAGGCTACCAAAGGTCAGGTGACTTATGCAATTTCTACACAGACTACTTCAAGTTTCCAGAAAGTTCTTATTTTGAATGATCGTGAGTGGGGTGCTCAGCATTGAATAGACGTACCAAGGCAAATAGTATCTGTGGAATTCATTCTTACTATTGCTTGTGGATTCAGCAAAAACACAAATCCATGCTTCATGGGCGGGGTTCTCCAATCCTGCGGCAGAGTGTCCACGCCGTCGTAAACGCCGTCGCGTTTTACGACGGCGTGAACGGGCCGCTCCCACGACTAATTCTGGCCCCTCCAGGGGGCCAGCATGGCGCTGGAGCGGATCGCGCCAGCTGCAGATCACGGTGCGAACTGTGCGCCGTGGGATTCGTGCATGCGCAGTGGCCTCCTTCAACGCGCCGGCCCCGACGCAACATGGTGCAGGACTACAGGGGCCGGCGCGCAGGAAAGGAGGCCCCCAGCCACAGAGGCCGACCCGCCGATTGTTGGGCCCCGATCGTGGGCCAGGCCACATTGGAGGCCCCCCCCAGGGTCGGACCCCGGCTCCCTCCCCCCCCCCCCCCCCAAAAGGACTGCCACCCGACCCTTACATGCCGAGGTCCCGCCGGCCCAGAGCAGGTTAGAATGGCGCCGGTGGGACTTGGCTCTTTTCTGACGGCCGCTCGGCCCATCCGGCCCAGAGAATCGGTGGGCGCGGCGGTGGCGTAGAGTGGCCCGCGACCGATGCCGCGCCCACCACGCCTGCGCAGTGGTGCCAATTCTCCACTCTGCGAAGAATCGCGTGCCGGCGTCGGGGTGGCATAAAGCGATTTGCGCAGCCCCCCGGTGATTCTCCGACCCGGCGCGGGGTCGGAGAATCCCGCTCCATGTCTCTGGGTTTGAAATTAAATATTGAGAGCTGGGCAAAAACCGATTCATCCCGAGTAGTTGTGAAAACTCTCCATTACCTAATTTTCTAACCATGGGTTCTTTCTGGGTGGCAATAAAAGTTGGCCCTGCGTCCAAAACTGTCTTCAGATTACGGGTTTTACTTATCTCGAGGCACAGAGAGAAACTCAAGCAGTCTACACGACACCACCTGCAGCACATTAGCAGCAGGAAATACAGTAAACCCACACCTTTTAAACCCTAACCCTAAAACATCTCTCAATTGGATTCCTATTCCAAACCCAGCTGTAAAGGAACCTGATCTCCTGGCAAGAAGAAACTGCAAGTGACTATCTTGGTGACCTGCTGGGCATCCACCTCTTTGACGGAATCCTATAATGGTTCCTGGTAATGACTGCAGTTATTGAAATGACCTAAACTACCCTTTTTGAGTGAATACACAGTCTGCTGGGTCATAAACCCTTCTTTACCTATAATGAACCAAGCACATGAACAATTGTTTTGTTTACAACTTGCAAAAGTGCACTATTCTCTTGAACTGCACACTTCTCATCTGTGTTTTGTTTGAATGACATAACATTTAGTCTGTCAGGGTAAATGCAGGACTAAATAATCCTCTTCTGTCAGGGTAAATGCGAGACTAAATAATTCTCTTCATTTAAACCCACGATAGCTTGCTGATATTTAAATTGACCACACCCACCAGGGCGAAGAAACAGTCACACCTTCCGTTACAAAAGCACACCGATTACGTATAGTAAGGGAAAGAGTACCAGGGTTTCAGTCCCCTCCCAACCACGCCCATAACAATATTGTCACATTGACTAATATAAAAAGCATCTTTCAACCACACCGAGACATGAGCTCCTTGTATTCCTAAGATTTTTGACATTTAAAACACTGGGCCATCGTCCCAGTCTCATAGTGATCACATGGGACAGGCAGGCGCAGGATATAGACTTGCAGTGATGCTTGTTCCTGCCTGACCCTCCCATTGACCCTGTCAGCTTCAGGAGGGTCAGCACCAGAGATTGCTGATGTATGTCATTCTGGCATTGGGATTCTGTCGTGAAGAATTTCCGGGCCCTCGTTTCTCTTCTGTTGGCAGCTACAGTTGCTTTTACTGCTGCCACCAAGCATTTCAGATATTTATGTTGCTTATGCGTGTGATTATGAACTTGAAATGAAACTGTAATTGAGACACAAACAGTTAACAGAGCTGTCAACACTGGGCAGATCTTAGGTGTGAGATTTTCAGTTGCGAGGCATATGTTTGAGGTGCTGCTTTGCGCCAAAAACATAAACATGGTTAAAGACGACATTCTGCATCTGTCACATGAGCCGCAGGGGACATTAATGTACTTTTCCTTTCTTTTATCCTCGTTTCCATGTCAATTTTATCTCTTTCTCTTTTTCCTCTTTCTGTATGCCACCTCCTCTCCTCATAACTTGCCGAGAATTGCAGGGGGTTGTGACCTACTGCTAGCCTTCTGTTCCATTTAGAGTTTTATATTCTTATCACAGCGTAGGGCAGTGTTTTGTTTCAGACCCTGTAAAATAGGCTGGATCCTCAGGGCATTATTTCATATACGCTTAGAGTTTTGAGGACTTGATGAAGAAGAATTTTTAGATTTTGAGGTCCACCGGGTTGCATGGCCCTTCTCCGCGTTGACTGCTGCAAGACTTTTGCCCTGGGTTTGTGACAGCACCGTCAAAATGATGACAATTCCCTGGGATATTTGTTCTTAAAAACTCATCAATACCAGTTGTTTAAAATAAATTTAACGTCACTTGTGAAGACTGGTTGCTTAATACAGACGAGTCTGAAATTTAATTTCTGCACTTAGTTTCTCGGATTGCCGTACTTTTTTGGAATCGCTGCTGTTTTATTTTTGTTTGCTTTTGCTGCTCCCTTTAAAATTTCCATCACTCATCAGGCACTGCTGTCTGATGATGAGCTCAGAGTTGGCCAATGTCCATTTCAGTTTGGACAAAACCCATTGCTGAGCACCACGGGCCAGATAGATGTGAAGAGGAAGGATGGCAGAAATGCTTGTACAAATTATGTTTCTTAAGTTAATGTAAAATAAATGAAGGTGTAAAAAGAAATTGGACTAGAGGCAACATTAGTGCTGTTTGTTTCTTTGAAGTTTGAAAGTATGAGCGCGCCACCTGCTGCCTTTCATACCATCTGCAGCTCCTCTCATCACTTAGGCAATGACAGGGGAACATTCCCTACGTGCAAGAGATCACAGTCTTCAGGTGGGAAGGTTATGATCTCCTGCTTCCTGAAACTTAATACGGACAGGAGAGTTAGCAAGCCGAACAATGAACAGCCCATACAAGTTGTGTGACTGAATGCCACTTAAATCTGCCTTCTTGAGCAGTAAATTACTTCTATTTCAGAGGTGGGGGGGGGGGAGGAATTAATACACACATTGGATTGTGCAAGATATTAGCTGAATTAATGGAAATTGCGGCCAATCCACCGCCTACACTGTGCCATATTTAATTCAAAGAAAGGTTTAGGGTGGCAAATGATTTTTGCCTGATGGAATTGAAGCAGAAAATAATTTAAAATGTGAGAATTAAAATAATGGTCTTTTTGTCTCCATTGCCCACTTGTCAAGTTTGCTGTTCTTCAACCCAAGATTTGTTATACAGTCGGATGGATTTGGTGATCAAACGTACGGTGGCAAAGAGTCTTGTTTCTTGATCAGTGTGGTAGGAGACATGCTTGAGAAGCGTGGGGAGAAAACCTGGCAGCCAGCTTTCCTTTCATGCCCCTGAGTAACCAGCTGAGAGTGTTAAAATGCTCTGTAGGAGAAGCAATGGTGCGAATGTGAGTCAATACCAGTGCTTCATTTTTAGCTGAGCATTGGAACCATTACCCAGTCTCAGCGTTAGAATGGAAGTTGGTGCCATTTGATTTGTGAAACTTTTACCACAAAGCAGCTCCATGTAACAAGAGGCTTCATTCCCAATCCAAATCTCCCATTGTCAGTTAACCCTCACTATCTACTATTGGAAGTAGATTTTCTGCTGAATAAAAATATACTTTACGCTTGTCATAGAAAGCTGTAAGATTTTTCCTGTTTGTAAAATAATTATTGCACTTAAGTCATTCTTTTCTCCAAAAATGAATGCTGTGTTAGAATACTATTGTTTTATATGATGATGCTAACACAAATGGTAGTCGCTCGTTATGCTATCTATCATTTTGGGGTGACTGGTTAGGTCATGCAAAATATTATCTGTGACAAAATTAATGCAACGTATATCGGGACAGGTTGGGGAGGGGTTGAATGGTTGAATTTATTCTGCAACATTGCTACTGGTTCAATAAATCAAATTGAACTAACTTCAAGGTCTGGAGTATCTTTTGGTTAAAGCTGCATCCAGTTGCAGCCTGTGTTATCCCAGAGTACATAACACGACATGCTACCAGGAGACTGCTTAATCTAGGTGGTGTAGTACCCTCAATAACGACACGAGAGTGTGGAATGGTAAATGAAGGCTTTAATAAGCAGAGAACTAACCAGTTACCGAGACGTGTGCTTACGGAGTGCCACCTACAGGGCGCCACCTTATATACGGCTCCCTGGTGGGCAATATGTACTGGCCTCACCAGTGATGCTGTAAAAAAAAAATTTTTTTTTAAATTAGCAGTTCAAAAGCAGGAAAACTCCCAGCTGCAATGCCATTGGCTTGCACCTTTACATATGCATATGAAGCTGTGGCAGCTGGTGAGACCATTCTAAAAGCACAAGGAAACTTGGGATAAGAGTTTTGAAGATGCCCCGGCAATAGAAGTGTCCTCTATCCAAATTTCCTCACTAATGCGGAGCCAGAGGCGGAGTCCCCCAGGGTTCCAAACCCGGTCTTAAAGGGGCATCACCAACATGGTGTTAAGGGTACAGTAACCATTCATCACAGGTGGTTTACCTCAGTCTGTTCCGTGACGACCAGCGAATGTATCCCGGCACCATGGAGAAGATTCAGGCTCCTCACCAGCTCAGGACCTCCGGCAATCTCAGTGCCAACTGGCGGTCATTCAAGCAAACGTTTCTGCTGTACATCAAAGCTTCAAACCTTGCGGGTGCGTCTGATGCAAGGAAGATCGTGCTTCTCCTCTCAACGGCAGGTGGTCAAGCCATCAAACTCTTCAACTCTTTTCACTTCACCGAAGGCCAGGATAGGACAAAGTTTGGGACCATCCTGGACAAGTTTGACAAGTGGACACCAATGAAATCTTCAAGCGCTACATACTCAAACAGCGTCTACAAGGTAAAGATGAATCTTTCAACTCCTTCTTAACTAACCTTCGCCTGCTAGCGCTGTCCTGCAACTTTGGTGATATTGCTGACTCCATGATCAGAGACCAAATCGTTTTTGGGGTTCACTTTGATCCTCTGAGAGAGCAGCTACTGAAAATCAAGCATATGACCCTGCCAGTCATGATTGAAACATGCACAGTGCATGAGCACGCCAAAAATCGCTATGCCCAGTACAAATCGGCTGAAAATGAGAAACTTGCCTTCCCCGAGGCAGAGTGTGCAGGCCATCTCCCGGATGCAGCGCCTCAGCATTGATAAGTGGCCATTTTGCGCGCTCTTCCCGGGGCCCCATGCATGCCCGATGCGAACGGGATAACGAAGCGGCCGACAGCCGCACTGCGCATGTGCGACGACACGCGGAGCATCAGGATGCCGACGTCATGACATGCTCAAACTGCAGCAATGCCCACTTAAAGAAACACTGCCCTGCAAGAGCCCTGCAAGAGGCAGGCTATGTTTAAACTGCGGGAAGCCTGGACACTATGAAGCCTTGTGCAGGTCTGCACCACCAGTCAGGCTTCCATCCCGCCTGTCAAGGCGCCGTCGTCCCCACCGCCACCTCTCCGGCGGTCGACAAGATCAGACGCAAGCCCCAGAGACTGGACTTATGAACATTTGTTTTGTTTGCTATGTTCTGTTTTCTCACATTAGACAGCTGTCTTCACATGTAAATACGTTCACATATGCCACCGCTTGTAAATATGTTAATATATGCCACCACATGCAAGTATATTCCCATATGCCAACAAAACAGTTTTTAAAAAGGGGAGATGTCATGATAATGACATACAGACAGGCAGCTAATGAACACAGAGAACAGGACATGACCAATGAGCAGGCAGGACACTCAGTGGTGGTATCTCACTATAAAAGGCACGAGGCACTCACACTCCACCTCTTTCCACTGGTGAACATCTACAGAGTGAGTCAGGGTGTATGTACAGTATGTACAGTATCACACCTCCAGCATGTGGCTAAGAGCTAGTCTGGTTCAGACAGACAGAGTAAACACACTTAGGTTAGCAGAGAGTCGAACTCTGAGAACTGTGCTCCTGGTTCAATAAATCAGATTGAACTAACTTCAAGGTCTGGTGTATCTTTTGGTTAAAGCTGCATCCAGTTGCAACCTATGTTATTCCAGAGTACATAACACAACATCCCCAACTGTCCCTAGCCCCCCCCCCCCCCCCCGATGGTTATGGACCTGCTGGAGTGTCGCTGACATCCCCCCCCCCCCCCCCCCCCCCACTGAATATCATGGCTGCACTCTGTCGACTGCATCAGTTCTGGGTAAACCTGGTTCAGAGGTTCAGCATCTGACTGGGACCCAGTTGGGTCCTGGGATCCAGCAGACCTCCGACTGCACTCTCACCTGGGCGTTCTTGCCTCCACCTGATTTGCATCAACAACTTCTGTTCTCCAGAAGCCTGACCACTACGGTCTCCAAGGTGTTCTCATTGGAGGCAGTGGGGGAGACCACTTCGTATGGGCCGGCACCATCGGATGAAGATCCTGCAAGAAAATGGACATGTGGGAGGGATGGCTCATTCTGTTTGCCATTAACAAATCTTGTGTGACAGGTCATCTGTGTGACGGCTGGTGGATCCTCACCTCTGCGCCGTGCGCCAACCTCTATGTGGGTGACTGATCTGTCCCCGGCTACTCCCGCGACCTCCAGGATCCGTTCCTCATAGGGGGTGAGGACTCTGACGTCTAGCACCCTGCCGCCAGTCTGAGCCCTCTCCCGTCTGTTGTGGGTCAACTTCTCCTACATGTGACCGTACACTTCGCTCATCGCGGTGGTGGTGGGGGGGTGGGGGGTGGTGAGGTGTGCAGAGGATGGGGCGGTACTGCTGGACATGGGCGGGCTGGGGCACGGTATGGTGTTGGCCAGGGGTATTGCCAGGTTCATGGTTGTTGGGAGGTGGTGGGTGGTGCCAGGGGGCAGGTGCCAACTCACCCGTGTGGCCCATTGGAGGTCATTGATCTTCTTGCAGCACTGGGTGCTGGTCCGCCTAGTGGCGCACCCAAGCTGACGGCTGCTACGACCTTGTCCCAGGCAACACTGGTTGCCCTGTGGCTGACCCTTCAAGCCCCTCGGGTGAACAGGGCATTCCGTTTGGACTCGACCATGTCCAACAATCTGACCAGATCGGCATCCCCGAATTGTGGGGCTGGGCTCCTCGATGGCATGGCTGTGTGCCGTGTGGGCTTTGCGCCGCAGGATCAGTTTTGGTGGGGGAGGGGGAGCTGGAAGGCGCGGTCATGGCAAATCAGCCGGCAGTATGCCTTTTGCGGCAAGAAGCTCATGGGGCCTAGTCAAGTGGACCAATTAGTGTTTGATACGGGTGACGTCCTCACCAGGTCGAGCATCGGGAAGCTCGTGGCAGTTCCCACTCGCTCCGCATTTAGAAACTTTTCCATTAAATTGCTCCCTATGTGTGCTTAGATAGCGGTGGGGAGCTCGCTGTCAGAGCCGCAGTGAGACTCCCAGCAAAACCCGCCACAAATGACACTTAGAAATCTTTCTGTTAGATTGCGCCCTTTATAGAGTGCAGCTTAGTGCCAGTTTTTTTGAATCATTTCTATTTGCATGTTTTCTGCGAAGAGCTAGACACGATTCTGACTGTCTCTCTGAGGGTCTGTCCACTGGAAGATTTTCTGACCCGTTTCCCACTCGCATTCTCAGTGTCTCAGTGACAGGAAAGCCTTTCCCCTTGGTGAATATCATCCATTAACATGGAAGGGGAACAAGAGCAGCACAGCTACAGGATTGGGAAACATTGAATCATCCACCACTCAAGGTTGATGCAGACCACAGGTATTGGAGGCGATTCTCCGAGCCCCGCGCCGGGCAGGAGAATCGCCGCAACTGCCGCCGGCGCGCGATTCTCCGAGGTGCGGAGAATCGCCGCCATTTGCGCAGGCGCGTTTGATGCGGCGCGGGCCGCTGGAATCGACAGGGCCGCCAATTCTCCGGCCCTGATGGGCCGAGCGGCCGCGCCGATACGACAGAGTCCCGCTGGTGCCTTTCACCCCTGGTCGCTGCCGGCGGGAACTCTGCGCGAACGGTCGGAGGGCGGCCTGTGGGAGGGGGGGGGGGGCTCCTTCACCGGGGGAGGCCTCCGATGGGGTCTGGCTCGCGATTGGGGCCCACCGATCGGCGGGCCGGTCTCTTCCACCCGCCCGGGCCTACTTTCTGGCGCGGCCGGCCCCTGAACATCGACGCCATGTTGAGTCAGGGTCGGCACGCTAAAGAAGTCCTCCACGCATGAGCAGGTTGGCGTGGCCCAACTGCGTATGTGCGGTTTGGCGCGGCGCCCATTTGGCGCCACAAAAGGAGGCTGGAATTGCGTGAACCGCTCCAGCACCGTGCTGGCCCCCTGTGAGGGCCAGAATCGGTCGTACCAGGGCCTGGTTCGCGCCGTCGTGAAACGCGACGGCATTCACGACGGCACGAACACTTGGGCTCCATATAGGACAATCGCCCCCAACACCTTCTATTCCCAATATGCAGGCAGTATACGTCGCATGAGGACCATTCCAAGGTGGTCTCCATAAGAAGAGTACACTTCGCCTAAGGTCAATTCTTGACGTTTTGAAGCCTCATTCATCTGCCAGCATTTCTTTCCATGCGGTTAAGGCAGCTCTCATCATCCTCAATTTTTATTGAGCAGGTTAATTTAAAGCAGTCATCGTGGATCTCTACAGTATGTGCAGGTAATCAGGTCACTTTGTAGCAGAATAGAACAATGTGCGTAACCTTCTGAACCTTAGCAAGGCAGCAGAGAAAGAAAGTTCTATGGGGTTGCTGACTTCCCCAGGAACCTGGGTGCAATATATGGCACCAACACTGCATAGAGGATGCCTGCAGAAAATTAACAGGAAGGGTTTCAACTTCTTTAATGTCCAGATATTGCTGGTCAATTTTACCCTCAGTGTGTTTCTAGAGAGGCTGGTGGGGCAAGTGCAAAATATACTTATTGGTCTAAGTTTGCAACTGGAATATTTTTATTCCAAAATGGATGATTCAGAGCATCTGATTGCTGGATGGACGAGGAGGGTCTAGATGCCAGATGTCCTCCAGCTCACATGTGTAGAAGACGCAGCAGGTATCACATGACAGTACCTGAACCCCCTTTGCTCCCAACGTGACTGTACCAATAATCGTCCACAAAGTGAATACGTTGGCATCAGATGAGTGGACCCATTCCTCTATGACTGTAATTCCCCTGGTTGGCCTTACAAAGGAATGCTTTATATTTACCTTGGAGATCCTCTGCATATCCATTAATCATCAAGACCGAGACAATTGTAAGGCTCCATCGGCTCATTGAAGATTAAATAAAGGGACGATTCCTGGTGCAAGGCTACACCAGTGACAACATCAGCAAAGAGTGTAAACAAGTAATTTATTTGGGTGTTTTTGTCTTGTTTTCCTACTGCTAATTGAAAGCTTTCCCATTGATTTGGTAAACTGAACTAATTTGTAATTGCTCCAAATTTAGTTAATTAAGTATTTGAGCTCATCAACACAGTCAATTTAATAGAATGCAGTTTCTGATTGTGACACTGTTGAGGCAGGGTGCATTTGATGTATATAATTTCTGAGGTGTGACACTTTGAGGTGTGAAATGCAACTTGACAGACATGCACTGGATGCGATGGACAGCTAGCTGGATAGACTCTAAATTCTAGCAGTATGTATACTCTGCTCCCGATCGAGGAGATGAGCGTGAACACATTGCGCTGCCTCCTCATTCCCATGATTGTGGCTTGAGGCTCAGTTCTGAGCAAATTGCTGAATGGTTGCACTCCAGGTTTGTGCAAGACCACTTTAAACTAAAAGAAAATTACTGTGGATGCTGGAATCTGAAACAAAAGCAAAAAATGCTGTACAATCACAACAGGTCTGACAGCAGCTGTGGAGAGAGAACGGAACTAACGTTTCAAGTCTAGATGACTAAGCTAACCTGCATCTCTTATAGGTGAGGTACATTCTCACTGTCGTATGGGCTGAAATTACTTGGCTAGCATTTAAAGACTTCCAAGAAATATGATATACACACGGTTTTGTATACCACGCTGGAGTTGCTAATTCAGGGGATGGGCTGCAGGAGAAACATTGAACTTCCTCAGAGTGGCATTCAGAGTTGGAATGCCATTCTGCTCTAATTTTGTATCTTGCAATTTTTCCAATTCTATCCATCCAGTAAATGTGGTTTATTTAGACTTTCAGAAGGCTTTTGACAAGGTGTCAGATAGCATAATATGTAAAGTTAAAGTGCATGGGATTGTGGGTAGTGTCTTGAGATGGATAAAAAGCTGGTTAGCAGACAGGAAGCATGAAGTTGGAATAAATGGGACTTATTCTGATTGGCAGGCAATGACTAGTGGGGTACAACAGGAATCTGAGCTCGGACCCCAACTGTTTACATTATAAATGATCCAGATGACGGAACTAAATTTATTGGGCGGGATTCTTCCTTCTGGGGATTAAGTTCCCACGCCCGCCGGAAAACGGGCGAGAATCACTCCGGGCTTTTTCCTCGAAGGTCCGGGGTGACTCTCCGTTTTCAAGGGGGCAAGCAGGGCCCCGGCATGCGTCCCGCAGCTCTGGCTGCCGGCGGGGCCCTGCAGTTACGGCGGCCGACCGCGGGTCCGTGCATGCGCGCGGCGGCGAGTCTTCGCGCCGGCCCCCGCGCAGCATGGCGGTGCCCTACAGGGGCCAGGCGCAGAGGAACATAGGCCTCCCCCGGAATGAGCCGCCCGCTGATCGGTAGCCCCCGATCGCGGGCCTGGCCACTGTGGAGGCCCCCCCCCAGAGTCGGATCCCCCCGCCCATCCACCAGGATGGCCCCCGCAGCCAAACGCCGAGGTCCCGCCGGGTGGGACCACATGTTAACCACGCTGGCGGGACTTGGCTGAACTCGACGGCCACTCGCCCTGTCAAGTACAGATAGTCACAGTGAGACTGGTTCCGTGTCGCCCGCGTGTGCCTGGCAGGTCCGCGAAGAATTGCAGAAGCGCCGTCGCACCGGATTTCCGGTGTGAACGGTTATTCTCCGCCCCCACGCCGGGCGAGATTCCAGCGCAGAGGGTCGGGGAATCCCGACCGTTATCTCCAAATTTGCAGATGATACAAAGTTGGGTGGAAAGGTGAGCGATGAGGAGGGTCCAGAGATGCTTCAGTGGGATTTTAGCAGGCTGAGTGAGTGGGCACGTGCATGGCAGATGGAGCATAATATGTACAAATGTGAGGTTATCCACTTCGGTAACAAAAATAAGAAGGCAGATTATTATTTGAATGGGTGTAAATTGAGACAGGTGGATAGTCAGTGAGACCTTTGTGTCCTTGTGCATCATTCACTGAAAGTAAGTGCTCAGGTACAGCCGGCAGTAAAGAAGGCAACTGGTATGTTGGCCTTCACAGCGAGAGGATTTGTGTGTAGGAACAGAGATGTTTTACTGCAATTATATAGGGCATTGGTGAAGACATACCTGGAGTATTGTGTGCAGTTTTGGTGTCCTTATCTGAGGAAGGATGTTTTTGCTATAAAGGGTGTGCAGCGAAGTTTTACCGGCTGATTTCTGGGATGGCGGGACTGTCATATGAGGAGAGACTAAATTGGTTGGGATTATATTCATTGGAGTTTAGAAGAATTAGAGGGGATCTCATAGAAACTTATAAAATTCTAACCGGATTAGACAGAGTAGATTGAAAAAGAATGTTCCCGATGGTGGGGGAGTCCAGAACTAGGGGTCATAATTTGAGGATAAGAGGTAAACCTTTTAGGACTGAGGTGAGGAGAAATTTCTTCACCCAGAGGATGGTGAATCTGTGGAATTCGCCACCACAGAAAGTAGTTGAGGCCAAAACATTGTAATAATATTAATCGCTTATTGTCACAAGTAGGCTTCAAAGAAGTTACTGTGAAAAGCCCCTAGTCGCCACATTCAGGCACCTGTTCGGGGAGGCCGGTACGGGAATTGAACCCGCGCTGCTGGCCTTGTTCTGCATGACAAGCCAGCTGTTTAGCCCACTGTGCTAAACCAGCCCCTAGTTGTGTAATTTCTAGAAGGAATTAGATACAGCTCTTGGGGCTAAAGGGATCAAAGGAAATGGGGAGGGCGGGATCAGGGTATTGAACTTGATGATCAGCCATGATCATAATGAATGGTGGAGCAGGCACGAATAGCCTCCTCCTGCTGTTTTCTATGTTTCTATCTCGTCTGACCTTCCAATTTCAGTATGTTGAGAACTGTGCAGGGCAGAACCTTCCTGGGACCTTCTGTTGTGGGCTTCAGAGTTGAACGATAGGAGGCCACACATCCTTTTCTATGGCATCAGCTGCTGTAAATCTGGTCGTTTTAAAAGTCCAGTCACTTTCAAGTCAGCGGAATGGAAGGTTGGTCAGGTAAATAGTTAGAATTGGGGTTGGGCACTTGGGGAGTGGAGGGTGGGCACTCGGGGAGGGAGAGTTGGGCACTCGGGGGTGGGAGAGTCGGGCACGGAGGTGGGGGGGGGCGGTCATGCAGTCGAGGGAATTTGAACAGTCAGGGTTATCATTATCCATATTGTTGTTCTACTCTATCACCTCATTGATACCCTTTGACTTACTATATCTCCCCGTGCATGATTCATTCACCCTACCCTACTGCCCTAGATATATGACTCACCAGAATACTGTTTCCAGAGGGTTCAGATGAAGACAATTCCAGCAGTACAGCTCGCCAGTACCGTGCCCGATGAATCAAGAGCGATTTCTCCCACTTGAGTCACTCATGCGGTCTTTGGTCGGTGGCTAATCACCATACACAAAAAAATGCTTTGAACATTTACAGGCCTGTTAGGCAGCCTCTTATTGCTGTGAAAAAGCATGGAAAAGTTCTCCTCTAATGTAATAGAAGGCAGAGATGGGAGCTTATCCTTTCTAGTGTGGAAATGGTGGGATCACTATGAGCACACTTGCAGACCCAACCATAGCCCAGTATCCAATGTTTCATGTCTCCTGATAAGAATTGGAGAAATTTACAATTTAAAACAATTCAGTTGGGATAAAAGAAAATAAAACGGTGAGATGTAACAAGTAACATTTGCGTAGCACATGCACCAAGCACTAACCATCTCCAATAAGAATCAATCATCACCCCTTGACATTCAATGGCATTTTCATCACTGACTCCTCCACTATCAACAACCTAGGGGTTACCATTGACCGCAAACTAACTAGCCATATAAATACTGTGGCTACAAGAACAAGTCCGAGGCTAGGAATCGTGCAGTGAGTAACTCACCTCCTAACTCCGCACAGCCTGCCCACCATCTACAAGGCACACATCAGGAGTGTTGTGGAATAATCCCCACTTTCCTGGATTAGTGCAGTTCCAGTTCATAGACGAAAACATTGGGGGTAATGTGGTGGTATGTATTAGGGGTAATACGGTACACCATGAATGCCGAGGAGCTATTGGAGGACAAATGCTGGATCCCGATTGGATCCGCCGCCTACTGGGCCCCACCCAGATAGGCGGGGTATAAGAACCTGGGTTTAATCCCCGCAGCTGCATTCTGTGACTGAGCTGCTGGGGGATCGAGTCTGAACAAGTCTGCTCAATAAAGCCTCGATTGAAATTCTTTACGTCTCGCCTCGTGTGTGATCGATGGTGCTACAATTTATTGAGCAGACTTAAAAAGGAATATGGAGCTCCGGATCACCCCGGAGTGCCTGCGAATCAGCCCCCATGCAGCAAACGCAACATCGGCGTTTAAACACTGGCTGGTGTGCTTTGAGGGATACCTCCGAACAGCCCCCGGCAGACCAACAGAAGACCAGAAGATGCAGGTCCTGATTCCAGAGTGAGTCCGAAATCTACCCTCTCATCGAGGACGCGGAAGAATTCCCAGCGGCGCTCAACTTGCTGAAGGAGATCTACATTAAGCCCGTCAACCAGGTCTACGCACGCTACCAGCTCGTGACGAGACGACAAATCCCCGGGGAATCGCTAGACAATTTCTTCAATGCTCTAACGATCCTGGGACGAAACTGCAACTGCCCAGCGGTTACGGCAAACAAACATACGGACCTCCTGATCAGAGACGCTTACGTAGCAGGTTTGGCATCGTCGCAAATTCGCCAGAGACTTTTAGAGAAAGACTCCCTCGGACTTACAGAGGTACGGGCCCTTGCAGCCTCCCTCGACGTGGCCTCCCAAAACGCCCGGGCCTATGCCCCCGACCGCGCTGCAGCCCCTTGGGCTCCGTGGACCCCCGCCGTGACCGACCCCCCCCCCCCGGCAACCCCAACCCCTCCACAAGCGTGCGCAGCCAGAATCCCCGACCACCCGGGGGGCCCCCGCTGCTACTTTTGCGGGCAGTCAAAACACCCCCGCCAGCGCTGCCCGGCCCGCTCGGCCACCTGCAAAAGCTGCGGTAAAAAGGGGCACTACGCAGCGGTGTGCCAGTCCCGTTGGATCACCGCTATCTCCGGGGAACAAATGGGAACACTGGCTCAAACCCCCCAGCGACCCACGGGCGGCCAACGGGCGCAGCCATTTTGGACCCCGGACACCACGAGGGGGGGACGGGCGCCGCCATCTTCCTACCCACAGGCCGCGTGCGATCCATGAGAACGGCCATTTTGTCCACCCCCGGCCGCGTGCGACTCATGGGAGCGGCCATTTTGTCCATCCCTGACCGCGTGCGATCCATGGACGCCGCCATCTTGGCTGACAGGCAAGCACCCCGGCGTGGACGGCTCCACACTGCCTGAAGACAACGATCTGATACACCAACCACGTTTGGCATCGGTGACCCTCGACCAGTCGCGGCCCCGGACGCTCCAGACGACAACGACAAAGGTGTTGGTGAACGGCCACGAGACGCCATGTTTGATCGACTCTGGGAGCACGGAGAGTTTTATTCACCCGGACACGGTAAGACGCTGTTCCCTTGTAATTCGGCCAAGCACCCAAAAGATTTTCCTGGCGGCGGGGTCCCACTCCGTTGAAATCAAAGGGTTCTGCATCGCAAACCTAACGGTTCAGGGGAGAGAGTTCAAAAATTACCGGCTGTACGTCCTTCCCCACCTCTGCGCTCCCACCCTCCTGGGGTTGGACTTCCAATGCAACCTCCAGAGCTTAACATTCAAATTTGGCGAGGGAATTTGAACAGTCAGGGTTATCATTATCCATATTGTTGTTCTGCTCTATCACCTCATTGATACCCTTTGACTTACTATATCTCCCCGTGCATGATTTTTTAAAAAATATATATTTTATTCGCGTATTTTGGCCAAACATAACAATACGTAGTGTTTCTTTTACACAATAATAAAGCCATATAAATAACAGTGGCCAGTTTTAAACAAATAAATAAATAATATATAAACAAAAACAAAAGAAAAACAAAACTAAATGGCAACTGCCTTGTCCAAAATAAATACTCTCCAAAATTACAGTCCAACAGTCCAATATACAATTACATATACCAAATACCTATACATGTACAATAACATCCCTGAGAGTCCGTCCGATTCCTCCCCGCCCCCCCCCTCCCCCCTGGGTTGCTGCTGTTATCTACTTCTTTTCCGTTCCCTCTATCTTTCTGTGAGGTAGTCGACGAACGGTTGCCACCGCCTGGTGAACCCCTGAGCCGAACCCCTTAACACAAACTTAATCCGTTCTAACTTTATGAACCCTGCCATATCGTTTATCCAGGTCTCCACCCCCGGGGGCTTAGCTTCCTTCCACATTAACAATATCCTGCGCCGGGCTACAAGGGACGCAAAGGCCAACACGTCAGCCTCTCTCGCCTCCTGCACTCCCGGCTCTTCTGCAACCCCAAATATAGCCAACCCCCAGCTTGTTTCGACCCGGACCCCCACCACCTTCGAAAGCACCTTTGCCACCCCCACCCAGAACCCCTGTAGTACCGGGCATGACCAGAACATGTGGGTGTGATTCGCTGGGCCTCTCGAGCATCTCGCACACCTATCCTCTACCCCCAAAAATTTACTAAGCCGTGCTCCCGTCATATGCGCCCTGTGTAGCACCTTAAATTGTATCAGGCTTAGCCTGGCACACGAGGACGATGAGTTTACCCTACGTAGGGCATCCGCCCACAGCCCCTCCTCAATCTCCTCCCCCAGTTCTTCTTCCCATTTCCCTTTCAGCTCATCTACCATGATCTCCCCCTCGTCCCTCATCTCCCTGTATATGTCCGCTACCTTACCGTCCCCCACCCATGTCTCTGAGATCACTCTATCCTGCACTTTCTGCGTCGGGAGCTGCGGGAATTCCCTCACCTGTTGCCTCACAAAAGCCCTCAATTGCATATACCGAAATGCATTCCCTTGGGGCAACCCATATTTCTCCGTCAGCGCTCCCAAACTCGCAAACGTCCCATTTACAAATAGATCTCTTAATTGTACTACCCCAGCTCTTTGCCATGCTCCAAATCCCCCGTCCATTCTCCCCGGAATGAACCTATGATTGTTTCTTATCGGGGACCACACCGAAGCTCCCGTCCCTCCCCTATGCCGTCTCCACTGCCCCCAGATTCTCGATGTAGCCACCACCACCGGGCTTGTGGTGTATTTCTTTGGCGAGAACGGCAACGGCGCCGTCACCATTGCTTGCAGGCTAGTCCCCTTGCAGGACGCCCTCTCCAATCTCTTCCACGCCGCTCCCTCCCCTTCTCCCATCCACTTACACACCATTGAAACATTGGCGGCCCAGTAGTACTCACTTAGGCTCGGTAGTGCCAGCCCCCCACTGTCCCTACTACGCTGCAAGAATCCCCGCCTCACTCTCGGGGTCTTCCCAGCCCACACAAAACTCATAATGCTCTTCTCAATTCTTTTGAAAAAAGCCTTCGTGATCACCACCGGGAGGCACTGGAACACAAAAAGGAATCTCGGGAGGACCACCATTTTAACCACCTGCACCCTACCTGCCAATGACAAGGACACCATGTCCCATCTCTTGAAATCCTCCTCCATCTGTTCCACCAACCGTGTTAAATTAAGCCTATGTAATGCACCCCAATTCTTGGCTATCTGGATCCCCAGGTACCGGAAGTCCCTTGTTACCTTCCTCAACGGTAAATCCTCTATCTCTCTGCTCTGGTCCCCCGGGTGCACCACAAATAACTCACTTTTCCCCATGTTCAGTTTATACCCTGAAAAATCCCCAAACTCCCCAAGTATCCGCATTATCTCTGGCATCCCCTCCGCCAGGTCCGCCACATATAGCAACAAATCGTCCGCATATAGAGATACCCGGTGTTCTTCTCCCCCCCTAAGTACTCCCCTCCACTTCCTGGAACCCCTCAGTGGCATGGCCAGGGGTTCAATCGCCAGTGCAAACAATAACGGGGACAGAGGACATCCCTGCCTCGTCCCTCTATGGAGCCGAAAATAGTCAGACCCCCGTCCATTCGTGACCACGCTCGCCATCGGGGACCTGTACAGCAACTGTACCCACCGATATACCCGTCCCCAAAGCCAAATCTCCTCAACACCTCCCACAAATAATCCCACTCCACTCTATCAAATGCTTTCTCGGCATCCATCGCCACCACTATCTCCGCTTCCCCCATGGTGGGGGCATCATCATTACCCCTAGCAGCCTCCGTATATTTGTATTTAGCTGTCTCCCCTTCACAAACCCAGTTTGGTCCTCATGGACCACCCCCTGGACACAATCCTCTATCCTCATTGCCATTACCTTGGCCAGGATCTTAGCATCCACATTCAGGAGGGAAATGGGCCTGTATGACCCGCATTGCAGCGGGTCTTTTTCCTTCTTTAGGAGGAGCGATATCGTTGCCTCTGACATAGTCGGGGGCAGCTGCCCCCTTTCCCTCGCCTCATTAAAGGTTCTCATCAGTAGCGGGGTCAGCAAGTCCAAATATTTCTTATAGAATTCAACTGGGAATCCGTCTGGTCCCGGGGCCTTCCCCGCCTGCATGCTTCCAATCCCTTTCACTACTTCCTCCGTCTCAACCTGTGCTCCCAGCCCCACTCTCTCCTGTTCCTCCACCTTAGGAAATTCCAGTTGATCCAGAAAGCACATCATTCTCTCCTTCCCATCCGGGGGCTGCGCTTCATATAATCTTTCATAAAATGCCTTGAACACTCCATTCACTCTCTCCGCTCCCCGCTCCATCTCCCCCTCCTCATCTCTCACCCCCCCTATCTCCCTCGCTACTCCCCTTTTCCTCAGTTGGTGGGCCAACAACCTACTCGCCTTCTCCCCATATTCGTACTGTACACCCTGTGCCTTCCTCCATTGTGCCTCTGCCTTACCCGTAGTCAACAAGTCAAACTCTATATGTAGCCTTTGCCTTTCCCTGTATTGTCCCTCCTCCGGTGCCTCCGCGTATTGTCTGTCCACCCTCAGCAGTTCTTTCAACAATCGCTCCCTTTCCCTACCCTCCTGCTTTCCTTTATGTGCCCTAATAGATATCAGCTCCCCTCTAACCACTGCCTTCAGTGCCTCCCAGGCCACTCCCACCTGTACCTCCCCATTATCATTAATTTCCAAGTACCTTTCAATACACCCCCTCACCCTTAAACACACACCCTCATCTGCCAATAATCCCATGTCCATTCTCCAGGGTGGAAGCTGTTGTTTTTCTTCCCCTATCTCCAGGTCCACCCAGTGTGGAGCATGATCCGAGATGGCTATAGCCGTGTACTCCGTCCCCGTCACCTTTGGGATCAGTGCCCTTCCCAAAACAAAAAAATCTATTCATGAAAATACTTTATGTACATAGGAGAAAAACGAAAACTCCTTACTCCTAGGTCTACTAAATCTCCAGGGATCTACTCCTCCCATCTGCACCATAAAATCCTTAAACACCCTAGCTGCAGCCGGCCTCCTTCCGGTCCTGGACCTCGATCTGTCCAGCCCTGGGTCCAGCACCGTATTAAAGTCTCCACCCGTTACCAACTTTCCCGCCTCTAGGTCCGGGATGCGTCCTAATATACGCCTCATGAAATTGGCATCATCCCAGTTCGGGGCATACACGTTCACCAATACCACCGCCTCCCCTTGCAATTTGCCACTTACCATCACGTATCTGCCCCGGCTATCTGCCACTATAGTCTTTGCCTCAAACATTACCCGCTTCCCCACTAGTATGGCCACCCCCTTGTTTTTTGCATCCAGCCCCGAATGAAACGCCTGCCCCACCCATCCTTTGCGAAGTCTAACCTGGTCTGTCAGCTTCAGATGCGTCTCCTGAAGCATAACCACATCTGCCTTAAGTTTCTTTAGGTGTGCGAGTACCCGTGCCCTCTTAATCGGCCCATTCAGCCCTCTCACATTCCACGTGATCAACCGGGTTGGGGGGCTCTTTACCGCCCCCCCCCCCCTTGACGACTAGCCATTTCCTTTTTCAATCCAGCTCCTCACCCGGTTCCCACGTAGCTGTATCCCCCCCCAGGCGGCGCCCCCCCGCCCCGACCCCCCCCCTCCCACACCAGCTCCCCCTTCTCCCCAGCAGCAGCAACCCAGTTAACCCCCCCCCCTGCTAGATCCCAAGCTAGCGTAATTGCACCCCCCCCATGTTGCTCCCAGAAGTCAGCAAACTCTGGCCGACCTCAGCTTCCCCCCGTGACCTCGGCTCACACTGAGCGAGGCCCCCTCCTTCCTGCTTCCCTGTTCCCGCAATGATTACCATAGCGCGGGAACAAAGCCCGCGCTTCCCCTTTTGGCCCCACCCCCAATGGCCGGCGCCCACAGCTCCTCATCCACCCTCACCCCCTCCCCCACGACATGGGGAAGAGAGAGAAGTTACAGGGTCGCAGATTTAACAATCTGGGAAGTCTTCTCTTCCCCCTTTTCCCCCCTTCATCCCACAAATTCACCCCCCCCCCCCTTTTGTCCCAAACGTTCTTTTTCTTCTGGCCCGCTCACTCCAGCTTCTCCTCGACAATAAATGTCCACGCTTCGTCTGCCGTTTCGAAATAGTGGTGTTTCCCTAGATGTGTGACCCACAGTCTCGCCGGCTGCAACATTCCGAATTTGACCTTCCTTTTATGCAACACCGTCTTGGCCCGATTAAAGCTTGCCCTCCTTCTCGCCACCTCTGCACTCCAATCTTGATACACGCGGATCACCGCATTCTCCCACCTACTTTTCCGAGTTTTCTTGGCCCATCTGAGGACCATCTCTCTGTCCTTGTATCGGAGAAATCTCACAACTATTGCTCGAGGAGTTTCTCCAGCCCTCGGTCTTCGCGCCATAACTCGATAGGCTCCCTCCACCTCCAGCGGACCCGTCGGGGCCTCCGATCCCATTAACGAATGCAGCATCGTGCTCACATATGCCCCGATGTCCGCCCCCTCTGCACCGTCGGGAAGACCAAGAATCCTTAAGTTCTTCCTCCTCGCATTGTTCTCCAGCACCTCCAGCCTTTCCACACATCTTTTGTGTTGTGCCTCGTGGATCTCCGTTTTCACCACCAGGCCCTGTATGTCGTCCTCATTCTCAGCAGCCTTTGCCTTCACGACCCGAAGCTCCTGTTCCTGGGTCTTTTGCTCCTCCTTTAGCCCCTCAATCACTTGTAATATCGGGGCCAACAGCTCCTTCTTCATCTCCTTTTTGAGTTCATCTACGCAACGCCGCAGGAACTCTTGTTGGTCAGGACCCCATATTAAACTGCCTTCTTCTGACGCCATCTTGCTTTGTGCCTGCCTTCCTGGCCGCTGCTCTTGAGGATCCACCGCAATCCGGCTACTTTCCTCTCTTTTTTCCATCCGTGTCCGGGGGGGGATTCCCTTCTGGATTACCGCACAGTGTTATTTGCCGTTAAAATTGCTGATGGGGCTCCTTTTAAGAGCCCAAAAGTCCGTTCCACCGGGAGCTGCCGAAACGTGCGACTTAGCTGGTCATCGCCGCACCCGGAAGTCGATTATTCATCCTACCCTACTGCCCTAGATATATGACTCACCAGAATACTGTTTCCAGAGGGTTCAGATGAAGACAATTCCAGCAGTACAGCTCTCCAGTACCGTGCCCGATGAATCAAGAGCGATTTCTCCCACTTGAGTCACTCATGCGGTCTTTGGTCGGTGGCTAATCACCATACACAAAAAAATGCTTTGAACATTTACAGGCCTGTTAGGCAGCCTCTTATTGCTGTGAAAAAGCATGGAAAAGTTCTCCTCTAATGTAATAGAAGGCAGAGATGGGAGCTTATCCTTTCTAGTGTGGAAATGGTGGGATCACTATGAGCACACTTGCAGACCCAACCATAGCCCAGTATCCAGTTTTCAATGTCTCCTGATAAGAATTGGAGAAATTTACAATTTAAAACAATTAAATTGGGATAAAAGAAAATAAAACGGTGAGATGTAACAAGTAACATTTGCGTAGCACATGTTCAGGAGCAGACTTGTTCAGACTTGTTCCCCCAGCAGCTCAGTCACAGAATGCAGCTGCGGGGATTAAACCCAGGTTCTTATACCCCGCCTATCTGGGTGGAGCCCAGTAGGCGGCGGATCCAATCGGGATCCAGCATCTGTCCTCCAATAGCTCCTCGGCATTCATGGTGTACCGTATTACCCCTAATACATACCACCACAGGTATAGAAAAGGTAACTTCAAAATGGAAAGATAAGGATATTGACAACTGTATGCAAAATGCCAACTTCACAGTGTGGATAACAACAAAGGGTCAAATGGTATGTCAATGACTGGAAAAAACGTGAGACACAGACACCGCCACCATAAGCCACAACCAGTTGCAGAATGTCTCCCCAAAACAAGTTATTGCTAAAAAGAGATCTAATTAAGATCACAACCCGAAGCAAGCAAATTTTTACTTCGCTGAAACTGAAGATGTTTTTTCCAAATGTGGTCACATAACCTGTGCATGGTAACTATGGCGGGATTTAGCTCATAGAGTTGTACAATACTAGATATTGTTTGCGAATAAAGGGGCATCTCGGGCAATGTAAATAGTTGGAACCAAGGGTAATTTTCTGTATCCAAAATCCTGGAACTCCCTCCCTAATAGCACAGTGAGTGTACCTACACCACATGGATTGCAGCGGTTCAAGAAGGCAGATCACCACCACCTTCCCAAAGGCAATTAAGACGAGGGCTGTGTCTGCAGCTTTGACAAAGAGTCATCGGACTCGAGAAGTTAGCTCTTTTCCCTCCCTACAGATGCTGCCAGACCTGCTGAGATTTTCCAGCATTTTCTCTTTTGTTTCAGATTCCAGCATCCGCAGTAATTTGCTTTTATATGGTAATTTTCTGTAACACTGTGTATAGTCATTAGTGTACTTACATGTTGTAGTGTGTCTTTTTTTCCTTTTAAGTTAATAAATATTCTTTGTTAATTGTTCATAAAGGACAGGACTATTCTTCCCTGGTTCACATTTTTTAAATCATAGTATAGCAAATTGAAAATAGACACCACTAAGAACCGGTGTTCAAGTTACCCTTCTGGGTTTTGGGATACAATTGCATTTAATATCAACAGGATCCTTAACAAAATTAGGGGCTCTTCCGGGATTTTGAAAGGCACCATTCTTTGGGTGTAGGGGAATTTCTGACTTTTAAATGTAACGCGAGTGTGGAACCGAGTGAGGAGGTGTGCGATTTACAATACGGCGACTGCACAATGACTCTCGCCATGGCTAATAAGACTTTCCTGAGGATGGAAGATGTAACTATGCCTGGTTTACAGCAGAAAGTAACCAAAAGTCAGTTAACTGAATTGGCAGGTAAATTGGAATTCGGATTACCTGCAGGATTAAAGAAAACTGAGATAATTGAAAGCATGGCAAAACATTAGGAGACAATTGAATTGGCTAACACTCAATTACACAATGAAAAGCTTGAACTAGAGATGCAGGAAAATCAAAAAGAATGGGAAAGAGATGAAAGAACCTTTCAAAAAGAAATTGAAATGAGGAAACTTGACGTGGAAATGGAGAAGTTAGCAATGATAGAAAGAAAAAAAGAGAAAGAGAGAGAATTTAAATTTCAAATGTGGGCAGTTAAAAGCAGAGTTTGCCAATTATTATGAACTGGTTCTTTTGACACACTTTCAAATCTGAGAAAGATAGAAAATAGGAAAGGACAAGAAAAGACAGTCAAGCAAGAGAGGAAGTGGTTGAAAATTCCAAGGAGACTTCACCTCAAAATAAAAAAATGGTGCTAAGGGAATGAGAGATATGAGGAAAGTGAGATGCTTTCATTGTAATTAACTAGGCCACATCAAATCATAATGCAGGTTACATCAGAAACCAGTTGGAGTTATTAGCCTTAAGAAAGGAAATGGTAAATCAGAGACTGGAGAACCAGAGAAGCTGGCAGGGTTTGTACAGAGAGAAAAACAAACAATAGAAGTGAATGAAGGGGTGGGAAAATGTACAGAAGCCGAGTGAACAGCAGGTGGCTGATATGTTTAGGCATTTTGTATGTGAAGGCACAGTTTTTCATGTTTACTCAATGGAATAGGCAAAGATATTAGAATTTTAAGAGATACAAGAGCAAGTCAATCCCTAATGTTGTGGGATAAGGATATTTGTTGTCCAGAAGGGATATTGAAGGAAGAGATTCTGAATAGCAGTATTCATGGCAAGACAAAATAATTCCTTTGGTGAAACAAAACTTACTTGAAGATGGCGTCATGATACGCTGGGTGAGTGCGGACTCAATTTCAGACCCACTTGATACTGAGTCACAATACAAGTGAAATTAGATTGTATTTACAATACTTCAGGTTATTGGCTGAGCACAATAAAATATAGTCACCAGGTCTTTAACTTAAAAACACAAGTACTATTTTATTATGTACAGTATTATAGTTAAATGGACAGAAAATGTAACTGACTATATTGCTCCTTTCCCAACCCCTCTTTCTAACTCTTACTGTCTACACGGACAAACAACAGAGTGGAAAGAGTGGTGGAAAGGGAAAAGAAAAATATCAATAAAAATAAAATGATAAGGATCCTTGCTGCACTGGGATGACTTCCAGTCATTGCCTTTCTGGAGTTCAAGGCTTTCATTTTGGTTCTTCTTCCTTCCAGTCTTGAGTTGACTTTCTCTAGCAATCTTGTCTACTTTCTCGGAAGACTTCTCATCATCTCAGGTTCATAACAAAGAGTCTACTCACTGCTTTCAGAATAATAGAGCAATGTTTTCACTTCAGTAAGCAGGGGACAGAGAGTGCGTTCCTCTCACTTCCAAGGTCTAAACACCTCTGCTCAGTTCTCTCCGAAGACATCACACAGGAATCAATAACTGGCCAATCCATCGGTTGCCAGTTAACCAATCGAGGTAATTCCCTTCAAAGCTGCCCAGGAGTCTGGTCTCTCCTCTCCAAACTACAAAACCTGGGAACACCGTGTCCTGGCAAGCAGACTGTTTCAACAGAGTCTGCTTAAAGGCACATCCCAATTATGGGTCCACAGACCAAAATTAAAATAAATGGGAAAAAATAAATAATAGAAAGAGCTCTTACAATGGGATAAGTGGTTGTAGGACTGGTGGAAACATTGCCCATTGCAGGGATTCAATTCATTCTAGAGAATTATATAGCTGGATCACAGATAGCAGTGATGCCTATTCTGGTTGAACAGCTGGTCGTAAACAAGCTGCAGAAAAATTGCAAACTGACCACCCTTGGGTGTGTCCGGATTGTGGGGTAACATGATCACAGTCATTTACGATGAGACAAGAGGAGGAGGAGTTGAGAGCACAGGATGTGAAAAGTGAGATCTGGTTACCTGATCCAAGTTTTAGTAAACTGAATGAAGGTGGAAAAGATGAAGGGAAAGAAACAGATGTGTTTAGCTCAAATAGATTGATAGAACTACAGAGGGCAACTTAAAATTAAAACACACCTATCAAATGGCTTACTTGGAATTGGAGGCTCAATGTATTCACGAATGTTATTGTGTAAAGGATCACATTTTAATAAGAAACTGGTGTCCCATGCATATTATTGCAGATGACAAATAGACAGAAATACATCAATTTGTATTACCTCCTGAGTATGGAAAATAGATTCTAAGGATAGCTCAAGAATTTCCATTAAGTGGACATCTAGGAATAAAGAAAATGCAGGCGAAGATACAGTTTTACTGGCCGGGACTACATATAAAGATGTCATTACATTTCGTCAAACATGTCACACGTCAAATAATAGGGAAATCACAAGCTGCAATAAAGCAAGCATCCCTATTGCAGCTTTCGAAGAACCTTTTACAAGGATTCTGGTCGACTGCGTTGGACCACATTCAAGAAGGCGAGGTGGAAGTTAGTACTTGTTAGCTATCATGGATATTTTATCCACTGGATTTCCTGAAGCCATACTCTTGAGAAACGTTACAGCCAAGAGAGTGATAGAAGAATCAAACAAGTTCTTTACGAGATATGGCTTACTGAAAGAGATGCAATCAGATCAATGGTCAAATTTCATGTCAGGATTATTTAAAGAGATCATGAATAGCCTGGAAATAAAACAATATAAATCATTGGGTGATATGGTGGCACAGTGCATTCCAATATTTGAAAGCTATGTTAGCTATACCAAATTATGACAAACAGTTTAAACTGACTGTGGATGAGAGTGATATTGGTGTGGGGGCTGTATTGTTACAGGAAGATGAAATTGGAATAGATAAGCGTGTGGGGTATTACTCAAGGAAATTAAATCATCACAACAGAAATATTCTACAATTGAAAAAGAGACTTTAAGTTTGGTATTGGCATTGTAACATTTTAAGACTTATGTTGCCAGTAATTCAGCAGAAACACACATACACAGAGCATAATCTCTTAACATTTCTGGAGAGGTTTCAAAATCGGAACACCAGGTTATTCAGATGGAGTTTGTTACTATAACTGTTCAATTTGAAAATCATTCATGTAGCTGGGAGAGAAAATCTCATCGTGGATGTCTTATCACGAGTGTAAAAGAGACTATTGGGAACTTTGTGTATAAATACTTTGGTGTATATATTATGCTAATTAATGTTTTAAAATCTTTGTAGTTTCCAATGAGGTAGAACTTTAAAAAAAAAAAAATTTAGCGTGCCCAATTCATTATTTTCCAATTAAGGGGCAATTTAGCGTGGCCAATCCACCTACCCTGCACATCTTTTGAGTTGTGGGGGCGAAATCCACGCAGACAAGGGGAGAATGTGCAACTCCACACAGACAGTGATCCAGAACCGTGCTGCCCCCCTCAATAAGGTAGAACTGATCAGAAATGGTTGAGAAGTGAAATCATTTTAAAAATTATGGTATTTCATTTTAAAATAGAGGGAATGTTTTAGCAATTGTGGAAAATTAAGATATTAGCATATTAGTAAAAAAAGCAAGTGTTTACCTAGGTGAATCGAGGAAAACAATGTGAGTATAGAAAAGATAACTTCAAAGTGAAGAGATATTGACACCTATATACAAAAACCTATAACATCAAAGAGGAAAATGGTATATCGATGGTATAGTGACTGAGGTAAAGGGATACAGAGACAGACACAGCTACCATCATTCACACTCAGCTGCAAAAACAGTCTCCCGAGAACAAGTTAATCAGGCAGCCAGTTAAGGTCAAAACTCAAACTGAGCAAATTTTGGCTTCGCCGAAACAGAAGATGGTTTTCCTAAACATGGCCACATAACCTGCGTATGCTAATTATTTTCTGGATTTAACTCATAGAGTTGTATAGTAATGGATGTTCAAGTGACATAGGTATTTGGAACCAAGGGGTAATTTCATGTAACATTGTGTGTGTACTTGATAATAATCTTTATTAGTGTCACAAGTAGGCTTACATTAACACTGCAATGAAGTTACTGTGAAAATCCCCTAGTCACCACATTCCGGCGCCTGTTCGGGTACACTGAGGGAGAATTCAGAATGTCCAATTCACCAAACAAGCACGTCTTTTGGGACTTGTGGGAGGAGACCGGAGCACCCGGAGGAAACCCACGCAGACACGAGGAGAACATGCAAACTTTGCACAGACAGTAACCCAAGCCGGGAATCGAACCTGGGTCCCTGGCGCTGTGAAGCAACAGTGCTACCACTGTGCTACCGTGCTGCCCTAACAACCTACATGTAGTAGTGTATTATAGTCCTTACTATAGTGTGTTTTTTTCCTTTTAAGTTAATAAATATTCTTTATTAATTGTTCATACAATGACTGGACTATTCACCCCGGTTCATATATTTTCCACACAGTGGTTAGCACTGCTGCCTCATAGCACTAGGGACCCGGGTTCTATTCCAGTATTGGGTGATTATCCGTGTGGAGTTTTCACATTCTTCCCATGCCTGCGTGGGTTTCCTCCGGATATTCTGGTTTCCTCCCACAGTCAAAGATATGCAGGTTGGGTGGAGTTACTGGGATAGGTGAGGGGATTGCACGACCCTAGGTAGGACACTCTTTTGTAAGGTTAGTGCAGGCTCAATGGGCTGAATGGCCCCCTTCTGCACTGTCGGGATTCTTTGTATTCTATGGATATAACAAATTGAAAATATGCACCACTAAGAACCAGTGTTCCAACTTATCCTTTGAATAATAACAATAATAATAATCTTTATTAACAAGCTCTTCTTTCGGGACTTGTGGGAGGAAAGCGGAGCGCCCGGAGGAAACCCACGCAGACATGGGGAGAACATGCAGACTCCGCACAAACAATTACCTCAGCTGGGAATCAAACCCGGGGCCCTGGCGCTGTGAAACAACAGTGCTAAGCACTGTGCTACTGTACCCCCCTCTGAGTTTTGATACTCTCACATTCAACATTAGCAAGGTTCTTAACATTGCTTTCTTTTTAACACATGCAGAAGCCACACAATGCCTGAATTCTGCATGAGAAGATCATGAAATCCGCATTGTTGCAATGCAAGATGAATGTGAACGTTGACACATTAACTACAAGTTGAGTGAGTAGTACCTTTTCTGGTTTTAATACATCTCACCATTGAGCTGTGACATTCACAAAATCACTTACATGCAGTCGATGGCTCCATGCACTGGGGATGCTTGCTTTCCTGGCAAAACCATTGTGTGCTCTACATGCTTCTGTGTTTAGGGAGAAGCCAATTACATCTCTTTTCCTTAATACAAGGCTTCTGTGACCTTTTTGCTGCAGTGATAGAACTAAGCAAAGACAATTAGGGATTTGAAATAAATGCTTGCTGATGGATATCCGAATCCCGTGAGTAAAACAAATAATTTTGCCGAGAAGCTGCAAACCCCTCCCACCTCAGGACTCCACTAATGGCCTCTGAGTGTTTGGGCAGTCCCCTGGGATTAGTAAGCTGTCGATGGGCACATGAATGGAGTCCCGCAGCTTTGCAGCAATATGCAAATGAGGCTCGTGGACCAATTTGTCGTGCTCCTGCCACTGGTCTCATTAGGCAAATGGTCTCAAATGGACGATGCTGAGGATGAATCTCTTTTCTCAGAGGGTTGTTTAGTCTTTAGAATTCTCTAACCCCGAGAGCAATGGAGGCTGACTTATTGAATGTATTCAACGGCCTACTACTGCTCCTATTTCCTATGGCAAAAGCAGCTGTATCTTGAGCATGCTTCAATTAGAGTAATCCAACCTTTTAGTCTTTCTGAATTACTGGTTTCCAGAATGAACTCAAATCTAGATTGCTACCACTCCAGGAGGACAGTCTCCAATTGCTCCCATGTTCAAGGTACCATTGAGTTTAGCACCTTTCCACAAAACCATACTCATGAGTTAATTGTGTTATGGGCCAGGGCTTAGAAACTCCAAAGTATATTATGAAGTCCACCTGACCTACAACCTTTATGTTGAATTTGGCTAGGATGAGCACAACAGCCTTCCCTTCAGGTGTGATTCAACAGTCTTCCTAGATACTTTAATCAAAATAAACTTTATTCTGAGAACTTAGTTAACATTTATATAAACACACAGCAAGAATATTAATCAATTACAAACATAAAGACACCCCACAGCTACAGTAATCTATGTATAACATTTAACAAATTCCCCCTTAACTGTTCCAATTTAAAAACAAAATCCCATAAACCAAAACCCCCTTTTCAAGGGCGTGGTCCAGCACTCTGCATTCTCACTTGAATAAGACTGGCTTTCCCTGAGATTCTGACCCCGTCTCACCAGCAGGTTTAAACCCCTCCGGAAAGCAAACTATATCTTTTAAATTACCAAAGCAGGAAGGTGTAATCAATGTTTTTTTTTCTGGGACACCTCTTTAAAATGAAAATAGAGAGACAGGCCAAAACACTTATTTTCTCTGTCTGTAGTTCACAGCAGTCAAAACTGAAAGTGAAAGTAAAACAAACCTCACAGTCACAGCTCAGCTCCACCCACAAAATGACATCACTGACGCCATGCGATAAGACACAACCCTTTCTTAAAGGGACAATCCCATGACACTTGAATGACACAAAATACATATACAGGACACAAGCCAAATAGAAGAAAAGCTTTGCCTGCTTATTATAGTGGATTTGGGTTTACGCCTAAGAATATAAGAATCACACAGCATAATATTACTTTAATGAGGAGAGAAATTCAGAATGCTGCAGTACAGAGGGATCTGCGTGTCTTTGTACATAAATCACAAAAAGTTAGCTTGCAGGTTCAGCAAGTAATAAGGAAGGCAAATTGAGTCATAGCCCTTATTGCAAAGGGAATGGAGTATAAGAGTAGGGAAGTCATCCTCAAATTTTACAGACCACATCCAGAATACTGCTTATAGTTTGGACCCCTTATTTAAGGAGAGATATACTCCCATTGGGGGCAGTTCAGAGAAAGTTCATTCGGTTGATTCCTGGGAAGATGGAGTTGTCTTATGAGGAAAGGTTGAGCAGGTTGGCCCAACGCTCATTGGAATTTAGATGAATGAGAGGTGACCTCAATGAATCATAAAGATTTTTGAGGGGACTTGACAGAGTAAATGCTGAGATGTAATTTCTCCTCTTGGGGGAATTCGAGAACTAGGGGGCACAGCTTAAAAACAAGGCGTTTCTTATTTCAGATGAGATGAGGAGGAATTTCTCCTTTGGGAGCATTGTTAATCTTTGTAATTCTCTACCCCAGAGAGCAGTGGAGGCTGGGTTTTTGATCTCCCTCAAGGCTGAGTCATACAGATCTTTGATCTACAAAGTCATTAGGGTTATGGTGGGGTGGGGGGGGGGGGCAGGAAAGTAGAGTCATGGCCGCAGTCAGATCAGCTATAATCTTATTTTTTTTTAATAAATATTTTATTGAAAATTTTTGGTCAACCAACACAGTACATTGTGCATCCTTTACACAATATTATAACAACACAAATAACAATGAACTATTTTATAAACAAAAAATGAATAAATAATAAATAACAAAAATGAAAACTAACCCTAATTGGCAACTGCCTTGTCACAAGTAACACTCTCCAAAAATATAATTTAACAGTCCAATATATAATTATCTGTCGCAACGACCTATACATATTATACAGTATATATTAACAACCCTGAGAGTCCTTCTGGTTCCTCCTCCCCCCCCCCCCCCCCCTTCCCTGATCCTGGGCTGCTGCTGCTGCCTTCTTTTTTCCATCCCATCTATCTTTCTGCGAGGTATTCGACGAACGGTTGCCACCGCCTGGTGAACCCTTGAGCCGACCCCCTTAGAACGAACTTAATCCGCTCTAGCTTTATAAACCCTGCCATGTCATTTATCCAGGTCTCCACCCCCGGGGGCTTGGCTTCTTTCCACATTAACAATATCCTGCGCCGGGCTACTAGAGACGCAAAGGCCAAAACATCGGCCTCTCTCGCCTCCTGCACTCCCGGCTCTTGTGCAACCCCAAATATAGCCAACCCCCAGCTTGGTTCGACCCGGACCCCCACTACTTTTGAAAGCACCTTTGTCACCCCCATCCAAAATCCCTGTAGTGCCGGGCATGACCAAAACATATGGGTATGATTCGCTGGGCTTCTCGAGCACCTCGCACACCTATCCTCCACCCCAAAAAATTTACTGAGCTGTGCTCCAGTCATATGCGCCCTGTGTAATACCTTAAACTGAATCAGGCTTAGCCTGGCACACGAGGACGACGAGTTTACCCTGCTTAGGGCATCTGCCCACAGCCCCTCCTCGATCTCCTCCCCCAGCTCTTCTTCCCATTTCCCTTTTAGTTCATCTACCATAGTCTCCCCTTCGTCCCTTATTTCCCTATATATATCTGACACCTTACCATCCCCCACCCATGTCTTTGAGATCACTCTGTCCTGCACCTCTTGTGTCGGGAGCTGCGGGAATTCCCTCACCTGTTGCCTCGCAAAAGCCCTCAGTTGCATATACCTGAATGCATTCCCTTGGGGCAACCCATATTTCTTGGTCAGCGCTCCCAGACTCGCGAACTTTCCATCCACAAACAGATCCTTCAGTTGCGTTATTCCTGCTCTTTGCCACATTCCATATCCCCCATCCATTCCCCCGGGGCAAACCTATGGTTGTTTCTTATCGGGGACCCCCCCAAGGCTCCAGTCTTTCCCCTATGCCGTCTCCACTGTCCCCAAATCTTCAGTGTAGCCACCACCACCGGGCTTGTGGTGTAGTTCCTCGGTGAGAACGGCAATGGGGCTGTCACCATAGCCTGTAGGCTAGTCCCCCTACAGGACGCCCTCTCTAATCTCTTCCACGCCGCTCCCCCCTCCTCCTCCCATCCACTTACTCACCATTGAAATATTAGCGGCCCAATAATACTCACTTAGGCTCGGTAGTGCCAGCCCCCCCCTATCCCTGCTACGCTGTAAGAATCCCTTTCTCACTCTCGGGGTCTTCCCGGCCCACACAAAACCCATGATGCTCTTTTCAATCCTTTTTAAAAAAAGCCTTCGTGATCACCACCGGGAGGCACTGAAACACAAAGAGGAATCTCGGGAGGACCACCATCTTAACCGCCTGCACCCTCCCTGCCAGTGACAGGGATACCATATCCCATCTCTTGAAATCCTCCTCCATTTGTTCCACCAACCGCGTTAAATTTAACCTATGCAATGTGCCCCAATTCTTGGCTATCTGGATCCCCAGGTAACGAAAGTCCCTTGATACCTTCCTCAACGGTAGGTCCTCTATTTCTCTACTCTGCTCCCCTGGATGCACCACAAACAACTCACTTTTCCCCATGTTCAATTTATACCCTGAAAAATCCCCAAACTCCCCAAGTATCCGCATTATTTCTGGCATCCCCTCCGCCGGGTCTGCCACGTATAGTAGCAAATCGTCCGCATACAAAGATACCCGGTGTTCTTCTCCTCCTCTAAGTACTCCCCTCCACTTCTTGGAACCCCTCAACGCTATCGCCAGGGGCTGAATCGCCAGTGCAAACAATAATGGGGACAGAGGGCATCCCTGCCTTGTCCCTCTATGGAGCCGAAAATATGCAGATCCCCGTCCATTCGTGACCACGCTCGTCATCGGGGCCCTATACAACAGCTGCACCCATCTAACATACCCCTCTCCAAAACCAAATCTCCTCAACACCTCCCACAAATAATCCCACTCCACTCTATCAAATGCTCTCTCGGCATCCATCGCCACTACTATCTCCGTTTCCCCCTCTGGTGGGGCCATCATCATTACCCCTAACAGCCTCCGTATATTCGTGTTCAGCTGTCTCCCCTTCACAAACCCAGTTTGGTCCTCGTGGACCACCCCCGGGACACATTCCTCTATTCTCATTGCCATTACCTTGGCCAGGATCTTGGCATCTACATTTAGGAGGGAAATAGGTCTCTAGGACCCGCATTGTAGCGGGTCCTTTTCCTTCTTTAAGAGAAGCGATATCGTTGCTTCAAACATAGTCGGGGGCAGTTGTCCCCTTTCCTTTGCCTCATTAAAGGTCCTCGTCAATACCGGGGCGAGCAAGTCCACATATTTTCTATAGAATTCGACTGGGAATCCATCCGGTCCCGGGGCCTTTCCCGCCTGCATGCTCCTAATTCCTTTCACGACTTCTTCTACCTCGATCTGTGCTCCCAGTCCCACCCTTTCCTGCTCTTCCACCTTGGGAAATTCCAGCCGATCCAAGAAGCCCATCATTCTCTCCCTCCCATCTGGGGGTTGAGCTTCATATAATTTTTTATAAAATGTCTTGAACACTCCATTCACTCTCTCCGCTCCCCGCTCCATCTCTCCTTCCTCATCCCTCATCCCCCTATTTCCCGCGCTGCTCCCCTTTTCCTCAATTGGTGTGCCAGCAACCTGCTCGCCTTCTCCCCATATTCGTACTGTACACCCTGTGCCTTCCTCCATTGTGCCTCTGCAGTGCCCGTAGTCAGCAAGTCAAATTCTATATGTAGCCTTTGCCTTTCCCTGTACAGTCCCTCCTCCGGTGCTTCCGCATATTGTCTGTCCACCCTCAAAAGTTCTTGCAGCAACCGCTCCCGTTCCTTACTCTCCTGCTTCCCTTTATGTGCCCTTATTGATATCAGCTCCCCTCTAACCACCGCCTTCAACGCCTCCCAGACCACTCCTACCTGGACCTCCCCATTATCATTGAGTTCCAAGTACTTTTCAATGCACCCACTCACCCTTAGACACACCCCCTCATCTGCCATTAGTCCCATGTCCATTCTCCAGGGTGGGCGCCCTCCTGTTTCCTCCCCTATCTCCGAGTCTACCCAGTGTGGAGCGTGATCCGAAATGGCTATAGCCGTATACTCCGTTCCCCTCACCTTCGGGATCAACGCCCTTCCCAGCACAAAAAAGTCTATTCGCGAGTAGACTTTATGGACATAGGAGAAAAACGAGAACTCCTTACTCCTAGGTCTGCTAAATCGCCACGGGTCTACACCTCCCATCTGCTCCATAAAATCTTTAAGTACCTTGGCTGCTGCCGGCCTCCTTCCAGTCCTGGACTTCGACCTATCCAGCCCTGGTTCCAACACCATATTAAAATCTCCCCCCATTATCAGCTTTCCCATCTCTAGGTCCGGAACGCGTCCTAGCATCCGCCTCATAAAATTGGCATCATCCCAGTTCGGGGCATATACGTTTACCAAAACCACCGTCTCTCCCTGTAGTTTGCCACTCACCATCACGTATCTGCCCCCGTTATCCGCCACTATAGCCTTTGCCTCGAACATTACCCGCTTCCCCACTAATATAGCCACCCCCCTGTTTTTCGCATCTAGCCCCGAATGGAACACCTGCCCCACCCATCCTTTGCGTAGCCTAACCTGGTCTATCAGTTTCAGGTGCATTTCCTGTAACATAACCACATCTGCCTTAAGTTTCTTAAGGTGTGCGAGTACCCGTGCCCTCTTTATCGGCCCGTTCAGCCCTCTCACGTTCCACGTGATCAGCCGGGTTGGGGGGCTTCCTACCCCCCCCCCCTTGTCGATTAGCCATCCCCTTTTTCCAGCTCCTCACCCGGTTCCCACGCAGCTGTATCACCCCCAGGCGGTGCCCCCCGCCCAACCCCTCCCATACCAGCTCCCCCCTCTCCCCAGCAGCAGCAACCCAATAATTCCCCCCCCCCACCCCCCCCCCGCTAGATCCCCCGCTAGCATAATTACACCCCCTATGTTGCTCCCAGAAGTCAGCAAACTCTGGCCGACCTCGGCTTCCCCCCGTGACCTCGGCTCGCACCATGCGACGCCCCCTCCTTCCTGCTTCTCTATTCCCGAAATGATTATCATAGCGCGGGAACCAAGCCCGCGCTTCTCCCTTGGCCCCGCCCCCAATGGCCAACGCCCCATCTCCTCCACCTCCCCTCCTCCCCCCCCCCCATCACCACCTGTGGAAGAGAGAAAGGATTAGTACATAAAACTCCTCTTTCCCCCCTTTTTAACCCCCCTCTTCGCCCCCCACATTCGCCCCACCACTTTGTTCAAACGTTCTTTTTAATAACCCGCTCATTCCAGTTTTTCTTCCACAATAAAAGTCCACGCTTCATCCGCCATCTCAAAGTAGTGGTGCCTCCCTCGATATGTGACCCACAGTCTTGCCAGTTGCAGCATTCCAAATTTTATCTTCTTTTTATGAAGCACCGCCTTGGCCCGATTGAAGCTCGCCCTCCTTCTCGCCACCTCCGCACTCCAGTCTTGATAAACGCGGATCACCGCGTTCTCCCATTTACTGCTCCGAGTTTTCTTTGCCCATCTAAGGACCATTTCTCTATCCTTAAAACGGAGGAATCTCACCACTATGGCTCTGGGAATTTCTCCTGCTCTCGGTCCTCGCGCCATCACTCGGTATGCTCCCTCCACCTCCAACGGACCCGCCGGGGCCTCCGCTCCCATTAACGAGTGCAGCATCGTGCTCACATATGCCCCGACGTCCGCTCCCTCCGCACCTTCAGGAAGACCAAGAATCCTCAGGTTGTTCCTCCTTGCGTTGTTCTCCAGTGCCTCCAACCTTTCCACACATCGTTTCTGATGTGCCTCATGCGTCTCCGTCTTCACCACCAGGCCCTGTATGTCGTCCTCATTCTCGGCTGCCTTTGCCTTCACGACCCGAAGCTCCCGCTCCTGGGTCTTTTGTTCCTCCTTTAGCCCTTCGATCGCCTGTAGTATCGGGGCCAACAGCTCTTTCTTCATTTCCTTTTTGAGCTCTTCCACACAGCATTTCAAGAACTCTTGTTGTTCAGGGCCCCATGTTAAACTGCCACCTTCCGACGCCATCTTGGTTTTTGCTTGCCTTCCTTGCCGCTGTTCTAAAGGATCCACTGCAATCCGGCCACTTTCTCCTCCTTTTTTCATCCGTATCCAGGGGGGATTCCCTTCTGGTTTACCGCACAGTGTTTTTAGCCGTCAAAATTGACGTTGGGGCTCCTATCAAGAGCCCAAAAGTCCGTTTCACCGGGAGCTGCCGAAACGTGCGACTCAGCTGGTCATCGCCGCACCCGGAAGTGGCTATAATCTTATTGAATGGCAGAGCTGGCTCAGGAGTCCCAATTCTAATGGCCCATTTCTGATCTTCTTGGGTACTTATCAAAGTGACCGTTATTCTTAAATGTGCATTTGACAAAGATAGAAAGCTATGTAGAAATAGCCAACATTGAGACTGAGCTCTGCCTTGTCCTCACTACGTGTCTGGTTGATTCAGAAAGTAAAGTATTTCATATGAAAGATAAACATCTCCCATACATATTTTTGATACCCTATCCTTACAACAAGCTGAGCAGTCTTGCTGAAGTACACAATGCACAGTGAATGGTTCATTTATGGAATTCAACAATCCTGTCACGCATCAAACAAGATTTCTGAGTGTTGTTGTTTATCAGGATGGTTTTGTTTGAAATTGATATGGACAGGATTGCTTTGAACACTCGTGATTTTGATTTCAAAAGGATTTTGTATTATTCCTGATTCTTGTCCTCTTGGTGCAACATTCCATTCAGAAATGATGAGTTTCTGGGCAGTAAATCGCAAATGAAAAGATTTCAAACTTTTTTTTTAACAAACAATTTTAATGATGTATTTTTGGCATTACAAACAACCACAGTATAAAAAATAGGGCACAAAGAACAATAGTCATAATGCGACCACCGACATCCGTCCCTCCAAGGCCTGCCTATTTAACCCCCTACTCTTACCCCCCCCCCCCCCATGCTGACGATTAATTATCCGCAAAGAAGTCAATGAATGGTTGCCACCTCCAGGCGAACCCTGACGCCGACCCTCTCATGGAGAACTTGATCTATTCCAGGCCGCGAAAGCTCGCCATGTCGGCCGGAGGCCTAAAATCCCTCCAAGCCAGTAATATCCGTCGCCGGGCTACCAAGGAGGCAAAGGCCAGAACATCTGCCTCTTTCTCCTCCTGGACACCCAGGTCTTCCAACACCCCAAAAATCGCTACCCCTGAACTCATTTCCACCCTTGTCCTCAATACTCTGGACATGACATCCGCAAACCCCTGCCAGTAACCCCTAGGTTTTGGGCATGCCCAGAACATGAGGACATAGGGGCAGCACGGTAGCCTTGTGGATAGCACAATTGCTTCATAGCTCCAGGTTCGATTCCGGCTTGGGTCACTGTCTGTGCGGAGTCTGCACGTCCTCCCCGTGTGTGCGTGGGTTTCCTCCGGGTGCTCCGGTTTCCTCCCACAGTCCAAAGATGTGCGGGTTAGGTGGATTGGCCATGATAAATTGCCCTTAGTGTCCAAAATTGCCCTTAGTGTTGGGTGGGGTTGCTGGGTTATGGGGATAGGGTGGCGGTGTTGACCTTGGGTAGGGTGCTCTTTCCAAGAGCCGGTGCAGACTCGATGGGCCGAATGGCCTCCTTCTGCACTGTAAATTCTATTCTATGGTTCGCTGGTCCACCCGTACATCTGACACACTTGTCTTCCACCCCAAAAAATCTGCTCATCCGGGCCACTGTCATGTGTGCCCGGTGCACCACCTTAAATTGGATCAAGCTAAGCCTTGCGCATGTAGCGGTCGCGTTGACCCTGCTCAACACCTCTGCCCATAGGCCGTCCTCCATCTCACCCCCCAGTTCCTCCTCCCACTTACGCGTCAGCTCCTCTATATGCGGCTCCTCCGCTCCCATTAATTCTTTGTAGATGTCCGAGATGCTCCCCTTCCCCACCCAGCCCCTAGACACTACCCTATCTTGAATCCCTCTTAGTGGGAGGAGTGGGAAGGATGATAACTGCCTGCGCATGAATGTCCCGCACCTGTAGATATCTGAAGTCATTCCCTGCTGCCAGCCCAAACTTCTCCTCCAGCGCCCTCAAGCTAGGGAAGCTCCCTTCCAGGAACAGGTCCACCATCTTCTCAATTCCCGCCCTTTGCCATACACGAAACCCCCCATCTAAGCTCCCTGGGGCAAACCGATGGTTGTCACATATTGGGGACCAAACCGATGCACCCACTGCTCCAACGTACCTCCTCCACTGACCCCAGATCCTCAGGGCCACCACCACGGGACTGGTGGAATATCTCGCCGGCGGGAACGGCAAAGGTGCCGTTATCAATGCCCCCAAACTGGTGCCTCCGCATGAAGCTGCCTCCATCCGCTCCCAAACCGCCCCCACCACTCACTTCCTTACTATCGCAATATTGGCCGCCCAGTAATAATTACTAAAATTTGGCAGGGCAAGCCCCCCCCTCCCCCCATTTTCCTCTATAGCATCACCTTTTTCACCCGTGGGGACTTACCCGCCCAAACAAGCCCAAAATGATTTTGTTGATCCTCTTAAAAAAGGACCGCGGGATGAAAATCGGGAGGCATTGGAACACAAATAAAAATCTTGGCGATACCATCACCTTAACCGTCTGCACCCTCCCCGCAAGTGACAGCGGAAGCGCATCCCATCTCCGAAACTCGCCCCTCACCTGCTCAACCAACCGGGATAAGTTCAACTTGTATAACCGCCACTTGTATCCCCAGATATCTAAAATTGTCCCCCACCAACCTGAGCGGTAACTTCCCCAGCCGACCCTCCTGACCTCTTGCCTGGACTACAAACATTTCACTCTTCGTCATATTCAGTTTGTATCCCGAAAACCGGTCAAATGCCCCCCAGAATCACCATAATCTCCCCATCCCAGATCCTGGATCTGCTACATATAGGAGCAGGTCATTCGCATACAGCGATACCCTATGCTCCACCCCCCCCGCCCCCCAACCAGCCCTTTCCAACCCCTTGAAGCTCTCAGAGCAATTGTCAGCAGCTCTATGGCTAACGCAAACAGCAGTGGGGAAAGGGGACATCCCTGTCTTGTCCCCCGGAGCAGCCTAAAATAGTCCAAGGTCGTTCTGTTCGTTCTTACACTAGCCTCCAGGGCCTGCTACAACAACCTAACCCAGTCGATTAAGCCACTACCGAACCCAAACCGTCCCAGCACCTCCCATAGATAGTCCCACTCTACCCGGTCGAACGCCTTCTCCGCATCCATGGCCACAACTACCTCAACTTCCCTTCTCTCCGGGGGGCATCATAATCACATTAAGGAGCCTTGTTATATTGGCCACCAACTGCCTACCCTTGGCAAATCCGGTTTGGTCCTCCATAATCACCTCCGGCACACAATCTTGAATCCTGGAGGCCAACACTTTGGCCAGCAGCTTAGCGTCCACATTAAGCAATGAGATCGGCCTACAGGACCCACTCCGGGTTCTTGTCCCGCTTCAATATTAACGAAATGGTGGCCTGTGACATCGTCGGGGGCAGCACCCCTCTATCCCTTGCCTTGTTAAGAACCTTGACCAGCAACGGTCCTAATATCCCCGAACATTTCTTGTAAAATTCCACCGGGAACCCGTCCGGCCCCAGGGCTTTACCCGACTGCATTGCCTTCAAGCCCTCAGATATTTCTTTGGCCCTAATCGGAGCCCCAACCCATCCACCAGCTCCCTGCCCACCCTTGGGAAAGTCAGCCCGTCCGGAAAGCGTCTCATCACCTCAGGCCCCGTGGGGGGTTCCGAGCGATAGAGCTGTGTGGGTCCTATAGGCCGATTTCGGAAGAGTATTCATAAGCAGCCAATAAGACTCAGTGCTGGATTCTTGTGGCAGCAATTGGTGGGATCGCTTTGTCCTCAAGAAAGAGGTCTAACAGCGGCTGTGATCCGTGATGATAAAGAAATGGCGGCTATAGATGTACTCATGAAAGCTCTTCATTCCAAATCCGACTGCTAAACCGTTCTATTTGAGCATACTTCCGCTCAGCTGCAGCCAGTGAAGCAAAGACGAGCGGAGGTTCACAGCCATCGCTCATCAAGTGAGACGGGACTGGCCCAATTCCATACGGGATGAATAATGGCTTTGAAGGATCGAAATGCATCAACACCCTTGAAGCGCATAGCCACCATTCCACTTTTTTGAACGCCTCATCTTGGGCCTTGCTCCACACCTTAGGCTGGTGCTTCTTGAGGAGCAAACCAAGGGGGGCCAGGATAGTTGCCAAATTCGGAATGAACCTGCTATAATAATGACCAATCCAAGAAAAGAGTGAAGCTATGTGGCGTCTCGCGGGACGGGGGCCAATTTGATGGCTCTCATGCGACCGGGTGCAGGCCACCTCGGTCTTCTCGATGCCCCAAATAGACGACTTACTTTGCGTGAAACACGCACTTCGTGTAGCACAGGCAGACCCCATACTCTGAAAAGCACTTTCAGGTTTTGTAAATGCTCCTGGTCGTGTTTCCAATGACAAGCACATTGTCTAAGTAAACTGCAACGCGCAGCAATCCATGCAAGATGTTCCCCACGACACGCTGGAAGATTGTGCATGCCGAGGATACGCCAAATGGGATGGTCGGGTATACTCGTAGAGACCCTTGTACATATTAATCATGATGTACGTCCGTAGAACTTATCAAGCTCCAGCTGTAGATAAGTGTTGCTCGTGTCCAATTTTGTAAATATGTAGCCACTGGCCAATGTAGCATGAAGATCCTCGATGCGGGGTAAAAGATAATGATCCAACCTCGAAGCCGTGTTCACCATGAATTTATAGTCCCCGCAGAGGCAGACTGTCTTGCCAGCTTCATAATGGGTATGACCGGCGCCACCCAATCAGACCAAATGATCGCGGAGCATATCAGGGAAAGCATTTCCATACTCACAAAACTCGGCTACCTTCCATAGCCATGTTATGGACTCGCTGACTGACTCGCCGGGGTTCTCTGCCATATTAAAACGATCTTTGAACGAGCACTGACGGGGTTGGGTTAAAGTGAAACCTGCCAGACCACGGGGAAGATAAGCATTCCCACCCTGTAAATCCCATGAGGGATATTACAATTCCTGGTCTCCCAATGCTGCCAATTTAAAAAATCATCTTGTTGTTTAATTATTTTCATGGCCTCACTGTGATAAAAGAGCTTCCATGTATAGATGGTGGTTGAAATTTTGAAGTATATTCCTACACAAGAGAAGGTCTTGTGAAAGTTTTGCTTTTTAAGAATTATAGTCTACTCCAATGAAAATGGTAAGATTGACTTTGAAAACTATGAAGGTAGGTTCTGAGATAAGCCTGCTTGCGCTTCTGTCCACGTTTAAGAGGATCCATCAATTACCATGGCAGGAGCAAAAAATCCAAGTGGTGCAGCCATCTGTCATGTTACAGAAAGTTGGGCCTGTAGGGGAGCGGGTACCTGCCCCACCCTAAAGACTAGACAAATGCACTGTAGCCCCTTCATGAGGGTGGGAGGGAGTGCACTTAATTAAAACAAAACGTACATTTGGATTCATCTTTGAAGGTCACCATCCTTGCCTGGACCCCGAGGTGGGGTGGACTTACAACCTGGTCTCATCAGGCACACTAGCTGCCCCACCAACTGAGAAACAAGAGACAATGGAGCTCTGCTGTTCAAAATCATCACCCCGACCTCGCTCCCTCTTTCATTGGCCTTGTTAGGGCTGACCAAAGGCTCTGACCCTTACAAAGCTGAGCACACATTCCAATGCAAAACCAGGATCCATCTTAGTGCAAATTCTAATCTGCCTCCATTGCTCCCACCAAAGGTGCAAGGCCCGTATGTTATCTATGCATGTCAGCTTGGCTCAGTGGGCACACACTTGCCTCTGAGTTAGAAGATTGTGGATTCATTCTTTATTTTCGTTCTTGACTGCACAATCTAATAGGATTTCTCAGTGCCCTAGTGGTGCAGCTCTGACGGCGTTGTCTTTTCGGTGAGATGTTCAGATGGTGTTAAAGATGAAGCTCATGCCACTATTTAAAATAAAGCAATTTGTTAAAATAAAGCAGTGCGTGTTTCACGCAAACTAAGTCGTCTATTTGGGGCATCGAGTGGACCGAGATGGCCTGCACCCCGCCGCATGAGAGCCATCAAATTGGCCCCCGTCCCGCGAGACGCCACAGAGCTTCACTCTTTTCTTGGATTGGTCATTATTATAGCAGGTTCATTCCGAATTTGGCAACTGCCCTGGCCCCCCTTCGTTTGCTCCTCAAGAAGCACCAGCCTAAGGTGTGGAGCAAGACCCAAGATACATATTGGTACAGATTGGTACATATTGGTACATATTGGTGCTAACGACATAGGCAGGAAGGGGAATGGGGTCCTGCAGCAAGAGTTCAGGGAGCTTGGCAGAAAGTTAAAGACAGGACCTCAAGGGTTGTAATCTCGGGATTACTCCCTGTGCCACGTGCCAGTGAGGCTAGAAATAGGAAGATAGAGCAGCTAACACGTGGTTAAACAGCTGGTGTAGGAGGGAGGGTTTCAGTTATCTGGACCACTGGGAGCTCTTCCGGGGCAGGTGTGACCTGTATAAGAAGGACGGGTTGCATCTAAACTGGAGAGGCATAAATATCCTGGCCGCGAGATTTGCTAGTGTCATACGGGAGGGTTTAAACTAGTATGGCATGGGGGTGGGTACCGGAGCAATAGGTCAGAATGTGAAAGCATTGAGGGAGAACTAGGGAATAGGGCCACTATGGCTCTGAGGAAGAGCAGACAGGGAGATGTTGCTGAAAACAGCGGGTCTGGTGGCCTGAAGTGCATCTATTTTAATGCAAGAAGTATAACAGGTAAGGCAGATGAACTTAGAGCTTGGATTAGTACTTGGAACTATGATGTTGTTGCCATTACAGAGACCTGGTTGAGGGAAGGACAGGATTGGCAGCTAAACATTCCAGGATTTAGATGTTTTAGGTGGGACAGAGGGGGATGTAAAAGGGGTGGAGGAGTTGTGCTACTGGTTCGGGAGAATATCACAGCTGTACTGCGGGAGGACACCTCAGAGGGCAGCGAGGCTATATGGGTAGAGAGCAGGAATAAGAAGGGTGCAGTCACAATGTTGGGGGTTTACTACAGATCTCCCAACAGCCAGCGGGAGATAGAGGAGCAGATAGGTAGACAGATTTTGGAATGGAGTAAAGCAACAGGGTTGTTGTGATGGGAGACTTTAACTTCCCCAATATTGACTGGGACTCACTTAGTGCAAGGGGCTTGGACGGGGCAGAGTTTGCAAGGAGCATCCAGGAGGGCTTCTTAAAACAATATGTAGATAGTCCAACTAGGGAAAGGGCTGTACTGGACCTGGTATTGGGGAATGAGCCCAGCCAGGTGGTAGAAGTTTCAGTAGATGAGCATTTCGGGAACAGTGACCACAATTCAGTAAGTTTTAAAGTGCTAGTGGACAAGGATAAGAGTGGTCCTCGGGTGAATGTGCTAAATTCGGGGAAGGCTAATTATAACAATATTCGGCGGGAACTGAAGAACCTAGATTGGGGGCGGATGTTTGAGGGTAAATCAACATCTGACATGTGGGGGGCTTTCAAATGTCAGTTGAAATGAATTCAGGACCGGCATGTTCCTATGAGGAAGAAGGATAATTATGGCAAATTTCGGGAACCTTGGATAACGAGAGATATTGTAGGCCTCGTCAAAAAGAAAAAGGAAGCATTTGTCAGGGCTAGAAGGCTGGGAACAGACGAAGCCTGTGTGGAATATAAGGAAAGTAGGAAGGAACTTAAGCAAGGAATCAGGAGGGCTAAAAGGGGTCACAAAAAGTCATTGGCAAATAGGGTTAAGGAAAATCCCAAGGCTTTTACATGTACATAAAAAGCAAGAGAGTAGCCAGGGAAAGGGTTGGCCCACTGAAGGACAGAATCTATATGTGGAGCCAGAGAAAATGGGCGAGGTACTAAATGAATACTTTGCATCAGTATTCACCAAGGAGAAGGAATTGGTGGATGTTGAGTCTGTGGAAGGGTGTGTAGATAGCCTGGGTCACATGAAAAATGAAATGAAATGAAAATAAAAATCGCTTATTGTCACAAGTAGGCTTCAAATGAAGTTACTGTGAAAAGCCCCTAGTCGCCACATTCCGGCGCCTGTTCGGGGAGGCTGTTACGGGAATCGAACCGTGCTGCTGGCCTGCCTTGGTCTGCTTCCACAGCCAGCGATTTAGCCCTGTGCTAAACAGCCCCTTGAGATCCAAGCATATGAGGTATTGGGCGTCTTGAAAAATATTAAGGTGGAAAAGTCCTCAGGGCCTGATGGGGTCGACCCCAGAATACTGAAGGAGACAAGAGAGGAAATTGCTGAGGCCTTGACAGAAATCTTTGGATCCCCACTGTCTTCAGGTGATGTCCCGGAGGACTGGAGAATAGCCAATGTTGTTCCTTCGTTTAAGAAGGGTAGCAAGGATAATCCAGGGAACTACAGGCTGGAGACCCTTACGTCAGTGGTACGGAAATTACTGGAGAGAATTCTTTGAGACAGGATCTACTCCCATTTGGAAGCAAGTGGACGTATTAGCGAGATGCAGCACGATTTTGTGAAGGGGATGTTGTGCCTCACTAACTTGATAGAGTTTTTCGAGAGGTCACAAAGATGATTGATGCAGGTAGGGCAGTGGATGTTGTCTATATGGACTTCAGTAAGGCCTTTGACAAGGTCGCTCATGGCAGACTGGTACAAAAGGTGAAGTCACACGGGATCAGAGGTGAGTTGGCAAGATGGATACAGAATTGGCTAGGTCATAGAAGACAAAGAGTAGCAATGGAAGGGTGCTTTTCTGAGTGGAGGGCTGTGACTAGTGGTGTTCCGCAGCGATCAGTGCTGGGACCTTTGCTGTTCATAGTATATATAAATGGTTTGGAGGAAAATGTAACTGGTCTGCTTAATAAGTTTCCGGACGACACAAAGGTTGGTGGAATTGCGGATAGCGATGAGGACTGTCAGAGGATACAGCAGGAGACTTGGGCGGCAAGATGGCAGATGGAATTTAATCTGGACAAATGTGAGGTAATGCATTTTGGAAGGTCTAATGCAGGTAGGGAATATACAGTGAATGGTAGAGCCCTCAAGAGTATTGACAGTCAGAGAGATCTTGGTGGACAGGTCCACAGATCACTGAAAGGGGCAACACAGGTGGAGAAGGTAGTCAAGAAGACATTCGGCATGCTTGCCTTCATTGGCTGGGGCATTGAGTATAAAAATTGGCAAGTCATGTTGCAGCTGCATAGAAACTTAGTTAGGCCACCTTAGTTAAGCCACACTTGGAGTATAGTGTTGAATTCTGGTCACCACACTACCAGAGGGATGTGGGGGCTTTAGAGAGGGTGCAGTAAAGATTCACCAGAATGTTGCCTGGTATGGAGGGCATTAGCTATGAGGAGAGGGTGAATAAACTTTGTTTGTTCTCACTGGAACGAAGGAGGTTGAGGGGCGACCTGATAGAGGTCTACAAAATTATGAGGGGCATAGACAGAGTGGATAGTCAGAGACTTTTTCCCAGTGTAGAGGGGTCAATTAGAGGTGGTGGAAGCAGGGATGATAGTGACGTTTAAGGGGCATCTTGACAAATACATGAATATGAAATGAAATGAAATGAAAATCGCTTATTGTCACAAGTAGGCTTCAAATGAAGTTACTGTGAAAAGCCCTCGTCGCCACATTCTGGCATCTATTCGTGGAGGCTGGTACAGGAATTGAACCGTGCTGCTGGCCTGCCTTGGTCTGCTTTAAAAGCCAGCTATTTAGCCCTGTGCTAGAGGGATATGGACCCAGGAAGTGTAGAAGATTTTAGTTTAGACGGGCAGCATGGTCGGCACAGACTTGGAGGGCTGAAGGGCCCGTTCCTGTGCTGTACTTTTCTTTGTTCTTTGTTCATTGTTTCATTGTCCTGGCCAGCATTCATCTTCAATCTACCACAACAAACTGATTGAACTTTCCCTGCACTCCACGGTGGCACAGTGGTCAGTGCTCTCTCATAGCACCAGGGACATTGGTTCAATTCTGGCCTTGGGTCACTGTCTGTGTGGAGTTTGCACGTTCTTCCCCAGTCTATCTGGGTTTCCTCCGGGTGCTCTGGTTTCCTCCCACAGTCCAAAGGTGTGCTGGTTAGGTGGATTGGCCGTGACAAATTTCCCCTTCGTGTTCAGGGATGGGCAGGTTAGGCTATGGGGTTATGGTGATAGGGTAGGATGGACGAGAGAGTGGTCATGGGTAGAGTTCTCATTCTAAGGGTCGGTGCAGACTCAATGGGCTGAATGGCTCCATCTGCACTATAGGGATTCTATGATTCTATGAACTGTTTATTGACATAATTGCTGTTCATTAGACCTTTCTGCGTGAAAACTTGCTCCACTTTTGCCTATGTAACAACAGTGACTGCGTTTTAGATAAAGGTAAGGTGAAGTCGCCATAGTCCCAGATAACCAGAGGCTGCTTCCCTTTGAGGGGTGTAGTGATCTCTCTATATCAATATACATGATCAATCTATGTAAAGCTAGTACAGGCAATTGAACACTAGATGTCTCACTATCAGGACCTATATAAATAGTTTTCCCGCTCTTTCTAAGAGGAGTGTGTATCAGGAGTACAGAAAGAACAGACATAGGAAAGCTAGAGAGAGAAGGAGTTATTAGTTATCAAAGTATTGTACTTTATAATTTAGTTAGTTATCTCTCCAATTGTTTCTTTGTTTCACTAGTTCAGTATTCAGTAAAAAGAACTCACCATATTTATTTATATTACTCAATAAATTAGTTTATCTTTACAAGAAGACGACTGCTCATTTCAACAACTCGGCTGGTTTAAAAGAGTAATATATATATTACACAAAGTAATATAACAAGGGGGAGAGCTGACTGGTGGTGATTTAACCTGAGGATCACCACACCTCGGGCGAGGGGCAAGGTTGAGAAGGCAGGCCTTCATGAATAACCTCAGCTGGTACGAAAATTGAACGCGCACTGCTCGCCTTGTTCTACATCACAATCCATTCTAGCCCACTGAGCTAAACCTGCTATTTGACTGTGGAAGGTTTGAGATATCTTGAGAATGTAAAAGGTACTGTAAAAATGCATTATCTTTTTCCTTTATGGCAACAGTTATCAGAAATTGTTACTTGTTAGTGTTCTTGTGAAAAACATGTGTTCTTTCTTAATGATGCACCTTTAGCACCAATACTTTTACCCAGGTTTCTTTCAGTCATCTGCCATTGCTTCAGCAGAAGATTGGTGAGAAATGGCACACATCTTCAGTCAACGCTACAGCAAGCGATCAGAAAATTCAGCAGATTCTATGATAAGATGTTTGTTTTTGATTTTCAATTTTAATAGTTATATTCTCTTCTTGTCGGCTTTCCTCTCTCACCTTTATGCCCCATTATCATATATTCCACTTTTTAAAAAAAATTTACAGGGTGTTTGAGTCGCTGGTTGGACCAGCATTTATTGCCCATCCCGAGGTGCCCTTCAGAAGGTGGTGGTGAGTTGCCTTCTTGAACAGCTGTAATCTTTGAGGTGTAGGTACAGGGAGGGAGTTCCAGGATATTGCCCCAGCAACAGTGAAAGAACGACGATATATTTCCAAGTCAGAGTGGTGAGTGACTTGGAGGGGGAACTCAAGGTGGTGGGCTTCCCAGGTATCTGCTGCTCTTGTCCTTCTAGATGTTAGTGGTCGTGGGTTTGGAAGATGTTGTCTGAGGAACCTTGGTGATTTACTGCAGTGCATCTTGTAGATGATACACACGGCTGCCACTGTTCATTGGTAGTGGAAGGTTTGAATGTTTGTGGAAGGAGGAGCAGTCAAGCGGGCTGCTTTGTCCTGGATGGTGTTGAGCTTCTTGAGTGTTGTGGGAGCTGCACTCATCCAGGCAAATGGAGAGTATTCCATTGCACTCCTGACTTGTGCCTTGTTGATGGTGGACAGGCTTTGGGGGGTCATGAGGTGAGTTACTTGCTATGGGATTCCTAACCTTTCGCCAGCCCTGGTAGCCACAGTATTAGTATGGCTAGTCCAGTTCAGTTTCTGATCAATGGTAACTCTCAGGATGTTGATTGTGGGGGATTCAGCGTGGTAATGCGATTGAATGCCAAGGGGCGATGATTAGGCCATTCTACCCATCATTTCCTGTTTTATTTGACTACTAGCTCTGCACAGGACTTAATTGCCTCTCCTACCTCCAACCCCTTCATGCACATTAGAACAGCTTCCCTCCTCTGTTACTTTGTGTGACCCTGTACCACCCGTCACTGCCCATTTGTTGGTTCCTGCTACTCCTGTGAACCATGGTTTGAAGCTTCCTGGCCTGTTCTCAGTCAGTGTTGCTCTCCAACGTGATTTGTCAGACCATCCACAATCCCTTTTTAAAAATAGTTTTTAACATTTCACACGGTGTTCTCGACCACTGCTGGCTTCCAGTTCTGCTGGTTACGGCACTATGGCACAATTAATGGCCAGAATATTCTGGTCGCCAGGATTCACTTTTCCCGCCAGCAGTGCACCCCCAGCAGTGGGCTTCACGGCGACATGTAGTGGTTGTAATGGGAACTCCCATTGACAAGCAGTGGGAAGATAGAATCCCACCACCAAGAAACACTTGGCTGAGGAACCGGAGAATCCCATCCTATTTTTCTTTTTTAAATGACTAACTGCATGTCTTCCCAGAGTGCAACAACATTAAAGCATGCTGGACTTAAATCTCTTCCCATCCTTTCATACTTTTCTCTTCCTATATTTCCTCCCTCAGCCCCTCCAACAGCTTTCCCTTTCCTTTGTACACCTCCGATCCTTTACTCTTTCTCCCCATTCACCATTCTGTGAAATCATGGAGTTCTAGGCGAGTCTTTTGTCATCAGATTTAAAACTATGGAGGCAGCATCAAAAATCCTAAGAAGCGTTAAACTCATTTGTTTCAGTCTGTCTTACGGATAATTTTGCCAAATTGCACAAAGAACTTATGGTAAAGAAGTGGTAGATTTCACAGTTTGTCAGTGTTGTCGTAGCCAGAAAGTAATTACTCACTTCTAATTGTCTCCGTGGCCTCCAAGTGTTGGGCTGACCACATGGTGAATCAGTGAATAAAACTAGAACACTGAGGGCATTACGAACAGATCTCTGGCATTGTAGATTATGAGTTGAAAGGTACACTGTCTGGAGGTGCCATAGCGTTGAGTGTACCTGTGGGTTAATGTCTCACTGTCCAAGAAAAAACATTCGCAAAAGTGTAAGCAGTAAATTCACTGTAAAATTATTCGACCAAAATTAAATAAGTGGACGTCAAAACTCCATGAGCCTTCTTGTGCACTCTTAATGTCACTCTGATGGGAATGTGTGGAAAAGGACATAAGTGAGACTGCAGCCCAGAAATCCATGGTTCTGGCCTTATACTGGGAATTTTGTGGAAGAGGTAGAATCTCTGTCTGCTCCTTACCAGGCCAATGGAGAAAGAGGGAGTGGTGACACCCAACATCCAAAGTTTCCATGTCCCTGACCTCACAAAGGCCCATCTATCATTGGTGAGTACATCTCGTAAGATCAGGATTACCAGAACAATTGCCAGTTATGGGGCCCATTTGGGGCTCAAGGTTGAGATCATGGCGTAGATGTTGGATCACACTTGGATCTTAGAGGCCAATATCTAGCCAATCAAATTTTTAGGGAAAAGTAAGTACAACCAAATAGGAAAGAAATACATTTCGATCATTTTACAAGGTGGGTTTGTGGGCACCATTGCATCCTTTCTGGGGGGTCTCAGCATTCCATGATCAACTTTCTGGAATATTAATCCTGATTTCTATCCACCCTGAGGTAGGAAGAAGTTATGAATCGAGGGACCTTCCCTAATTCTGTGAATTTTGCAAGGTCTGCTGCGTAGGCCCAGGGTAGGGTGTCCAGATACCTATGGTGGAAAGTGTTTCCGTGCAACTCTCCTGGGAATTTCAATCCTGCAATTTATTGGAGAAAAATAGATTTGAGCCTTTCAGCCCGGTGAGAGTCAGAACAGAGTAAAGGACGGGGGAGGTAGTAGAAAAAAGGCTGGTAACTATAGGCCAGTTAGCTTCACTTCTAAGTGGGGAAAATCTTGAATCTATCATCAAGGAAGAAATAGCGAGACATCTGGATTGAAATTGTCCCATTGGGCAGCATGGGTTCATGAAAGGCAAGTCATGTCAAATAGAACATAGAACATACATTGCAGAAGGAGGACATTCAGCCCTTCGAGTCCGCACCAACCCACTTAAGCCCTCCCTTCCACCCTATCCCCGTAACCTAATAACCCCTCCTAAACATTGTGGACACTAAGGGCAATTTAGCATGGCCAATCCACCTAACCTGCACGTCTTTGGACTGTGGGAGGAAACCGGAGCACCCGGAGGAAACCCACGCAGACACGAGGAGAACGTGCAGACTCCGCACAGACAGTGACCCAGCAGGGAATCGAACCTGGGACCCTGGCACTGTGAAGCCACAGCGCTATCCATTTGTGCGACCGTGCTGCCCTGCTTGTTTAACTAATTTACTGGAATTCTTTGAGGCCATTCCAAGCACGGTGGACAATGGGGAACCAGTGGATGTGGTGTATTTGGATTTCCTGAAGGCATTCAACAAAGTGCCACACAAAAGGCTGCTGTATAAGATAAAGGTATACGGCATTACGGTGTATTATGTGTATTAGCATGGATAGAGGATTGGTTAACTAACAGAAAGCAAAGAGTGGGGTAAATGGGTGTTTTTCTGGTTGGCGATCATGGCTAGTGATGTGCCTCAGAAATCAGTGTTGGGACTGCAATTGTTTACAATTTACCTAGATGATTTGGAGTTGGGGACCAAGTGTAATGTGTCAAAGTTCGCAGATGACACTAAGATAAGTGGTGAGAGCAAAATGTACAGTGGAGACTGAAAGTCTGCCGAGGGATACAGATAGTTGAAGTGAATGGGCAAGGGTCTGGCAGATGGAATTCAATGTTGGTAAATGTGAGGTCATCCATTTTGGTAGGAATAACAGCAAAATGGACTATTATTTAAATGGTAAAAAATTGCAGCCTGCTGCTGTGCAGAGGGACCTGGGTGTCCTTGTGCATGAATCGCGAAAAGTTGTTTTTCAGGTGCAGCAAGTAATTAAGATGGCAAATGGAGTTTTGTCCTTCGTTGCTAGAGGGATGGAGTTTAAAAATGGGGAGATTATGTCGCAGCTGTATAGGGTGCTGGTGAGGCCACACCTGGAGTACTGTGTACAGTTTTGGATCGGATTGGATTGGATTTGTTTATTGTCACGTGTACCGAAGTACAGTGAAAAGTATTTTTCTGCGAGCAGCTCAACAGATCATTAAGTACATGGAAAGAAAAGAGAATAAAAGAAAATACATAATAGGGCAACACAAGGTATACAATGCAACTATATAAGCACCGGTATCGGATGAAGCATACAGGGTGTAGTGTTAATGAGGTCAGTCCATAAGAGGGTCATTTAGGAGTCTGGTAACAGCGGGGAAGAAGCTGTTTTTGAGTTTGTTCGTGCGTGTTCTCAGACTTCTGTATCTCCTGCCCGATGGAAGAAGTTGGAAGAGTGAATGTGCCGGGTGGGAGGGATCTTTGATTATACTGCCCGCTTTCCCCAGGCAGCGGGAGGTGTAGATGGAGTCAATGGATGGGAGGCAGGTTTGTGTGATGGACTGGGCGGTGTTCATGACTCTCTGAAGTTTCTTGCGGTCCTGGGCCTAGCAGTTGCCATACCAGACTGTGATGAAGCCAGATAGGATAGGATGCTTTCTATGGTTTTGGTTTCCTTACTTGAGAAAGGATGTACTGGCACTGGAGGGGATGCAGAGGAGATTCACTAGGTTGATTCCGGAGTTGAGAGGATTGGCTTATGAGAAGCGACCAAGTAGACTGGGATAATACTCATTGGAATTCAGAAGAATAAGGGGGGGGGATTTTACAGAAACATCTAAAATTATGAAGGGAATTGATAAGATAGAAGCCGGGAGGTTTTTTTCCACTGGCGGGTGATACTAGAACTAGAGGGCATAGCCTCAAAATAAGGGGGGGCAGACTTAGGAATGAGTTGAGGAGGAACGTCTTCACCCAAAGGGTTATGAATCTGTGGAATTCCCTGCCCAGTGAGGCGGTTGAGGCAGAGCGGAGATTTAAAAAGAGCGGGAGCTGAGAGAGTGAAAATTTAAACAGAGCGGGAACTGAGTCAGAGCGGAGATTTAAAAAGAGCGGGAGCTGAGAGAGTGGAGATTTAAACAGAGCGGGAACTGAGTCAGAGCGGAGATTTAAAAAGAGCGGGAGCTGAGAGAGTGGAGATTTAAACAGAGCGGGAACTGAGTCAGAGTGGAGATTTAAACAGAGCGGGAACTGAGTCAGAGCGGAGATTTAAAAAGAGCGGGAGCTGAGAGTTGGCACGGAGATTTAAAATGAGCGGGTGCTGAGAGTCAGAGTGGAGATTTAAAAAGAACAGGAACTGAGATTCAGCGCAAAGATCTCAAAAGAGCGAGAGCTGAGAGTCAGAGCGGAGATTTGAGCAGGAGCTGAGAGTCAGAGCGGAGATTTGAGCAGGAGCTGAGAGTCAGAGCGGAGATTTGAGCAGGAGCTGAGAGTCAGAGTGGAGATTTGAGCAGGAGCTGAGAGTCAGAGTGGAGATTTAACAGAGTGGGACCTGCCAGTGATTTAAAAAGAGCAGGAACTGAGATTCAGCGCAGAGATCTCAAAAGAGCGAGAGCGTTCTCCCTCTCCACCTGCCCATTCGCTGTAGACATAGCTGGGGAAACTGAACAGGGTGAAGATACTGTGGAGGGCTTTGATGACTGTGGGAGTGGTCATATCGGGGAAGGGAATGGCGAACGGAAAGCAGGAGAACTCGTCTATGATGTTCAGGAAGTACGTGTTGTGATTATTAGAGAGGAGTGGCCCTTTGAAATCGATACTAAGGCGTTCAAAGGGCAGGGATGCCTTTATCAGGTGGGCCTTATCTGGTCGATAGAAGTGCGGTTTACACTCCGCACAGATTTGGCAGTCTCTGGTTACAGCTTTGACCTCCTCGATGGAGTAGGGCAGGTTGCGGGCCTTGATGTAGTGGGCAAGCCGGGTGACCCCCGCGTGGCAGAGGTCATCGTGGATTGCATATAATCGGTCATCTTGCGCGCTGGTGCACGTGCCGCGGGACAGGGCATCTGGGGGCTCGTTGAGCTTCCCAGGACGATATACTATATCGTAGTTATAGGTGGAGGATCGAATCCTCCACCTCAAGATCTTGTTATTCTTGATCTTGCCCCGCTGCGTATTGTCAAACATAAAGGCTACCGGGTAAACCTCCTACCAGCGAGGTAGTGCGTCCAGTGCCGTACGGCTTCCACGATGGCATGGGCTTCTTTTTCGACCGAGGAGTGTCGAATTTCAGAGGTGGTGAGGGTGCGGGAAAAGAATGCTACCGGTCTGCCTGCTTGGTTGAGAGTGGCGGCGAGAGCGACCTCTGAGGCATCGCTCTTCACCTGGAAGGGGGCGGACTCATCCACCGCGCGCATTGCAGCTTTGGCGATGTCCGCCTTGATGCAGTTGAAGGCCTGGCGAGCCTCGGCTGCCAGTGGAAAAATGGTGGCCTTAAATAGTGGGCGGGCTTTGTCCGCATACTGGGGGACCCACTGGGCGTAATAGGAGAAAAATCCAAGGCACTTCTTCAGGGCCTTGGGGCAGTGAGGGAGAGGGAATTGGAGGAGGGGGCGAATACGGTCAGGGTCGGGCCCTAGAACTCCGTTTTTCATGACGTAGCCGAGGATGGCTAGCCTGGTTGTGCGGAAAATGCATTTCTCCTTGTAGGTGAGGTTGAGTTTTTGGGCGGTTTGGAGAAATCGGTGGAGGTTGGTGTCGTGGTCCTGCTGATCATGGCCGCAGATGGTTAAATTGTCCAAGTACGGAAATGTGGCCCGCAGCCCGTACTGGTCCACCATTTGGTCCATTGCTCGTTGGAACACCGAAACTCCGTTCGTGACGCCAAAGGGGGCCCGGCGGAAATGGAAAAGGCGGCCGTCTGCCTCAAACGCCGTGTAGTGGCGGTCCTCCGGGCGGATTGGGAGCTGGTGATATGCAGACTTCAGATCCACCGTAGAGAACACGCGGTAGTGCGCGATCTGATTTACCATGTCTGCAATCCGGGGAAGGGGGTACGCATCGAATTGCGTAAACCGGTTAATGGTCTGGCTGTAATCAACCACCATCCGGAACTTTTCCCCGGTCTTGACGACCACCACTGAGCTCTCCAGGGGCTATTGCTGGCTTCTATGACCCCCTCCCGCAAGAGACGCTGGACCTCTGACCTAATGAACGTCCTGTCCTGCATACTATACCGCCTGCTACTGGTGGCTATTGGCTTACAATTGGCGGTGAGGTTCGCAAAGAGGGGGGGAGGGTCGATTTTTAGGGTCGCGAGGCTGCATATGGTGAGCGGGGGCAGGGGCCCCCCCAATTTAAGAGTTAGGCTCCTGAGGTTGCGCTGAAAATCGAGTCCTAAGAGGAGAGGAGCGCAGAGGTCTGGGAGCACATATCGTTTAAAATTAGTGTACTCAGCGCCCTGGATCACTCGGGTTGCAGTAGTGCACCCTTGGATTTGCACCGAGTGCGACCCAGAGGCGAGGGAGATAGTTTGTCGCGTCGGGAATATTGGGAGCAAACAACGTCTTACCATGTCCGGGTGAATGAAGCTCTCTGTGCTCCCGGAGTCGAAAAGGCAAGGTGTCTCGTACTCGTTTACCCGGATGGCCATCATGGAGCTCCGGAGGTGCTTCGGTCGCGACTGTTCCAGGGTGAACACGCTGAGCTGGGGGTAGCTGGCGGCGTGATCAGAGGTGCTGGGGCGGCCCCGCGATGGCTGCTGTCCATGTTGTTCGTACATCTCTGGCGGTGTAGCAGATGGCGGCCAAGATGGCGGCCCCCGTTGGTCGACCGTGGCGGGCGGTGAGGACGATGGCGTCCGAGATGGCGGTCCCCATGGATCGCCCATGGCCGGCCGCGTTGGGGAGGATGGCCAAGATGGCGGCCCCCATGAGTCGCACGTGTTGTGCGGAGGCAGAGTTGACAGACACGCTGCCACTTTGCGGGGTCTGCGGGCCTGTGGGTCGGGCCTGTGAGTTCGAGTTGTTAGACCTGGCCAGGCAGACCTTGGCGAAGTGTCCTTTTCGCCCGCAGTTACTACAGTTCACGTTGCGGGCCGGACAGTGCTTTCGGGAGTGTTGGGACTGGCCGCAAAAATAGCAGGGCAACCCCCCATGATGGGCGGGCAGCCGCGCGGCACAAGCATGGGGCAGTCTCTGGTCGGGGGCCCACGAGGTGGTCGGCGGAGAACGCAGTAAGGCTCTGAAACGCGACCTCCAGAGAGGTAGCTAGTGTTACCGTGTCCTCCAGGTCCTGGGCCCCTTTTTCGAGCAGGCACTGTCTTACATAGTTTGATCGGACCCCCGCCACTTAAATGTCTTGGATAGCGAGTTCCATATGCTGAGGGGCCGTAACGGCCTGGTAGTTACAGTTGTGCACGAGGACTTTGAGGTCACGTAGGTAGTCATCTAGCGACTCCCCGACGCGCTGGCGGCGAGTGGTGAAGATGTGTCGCGCGTAGACCTCGTTCACGGGCCGTACATATATGCGTTCGAGTAATGCGAGGGCCTCTGTATAGGACGCGGGGCCGTGGAGCTGGACAGAAATACGATGGCTCACCCGTGCGTGGAGAAAACTCAATTTCTGTTCGTCCGTGATGGATGGCGTAGACGACGCGGCGAGATAGGCCTTGAAGCATCGAAGCCAGTGAGAAAAAATTTATTTCGCCTCCGCGGCCTGTGGATTGAGTTCCAGTCTGTCAGATTTGAGGGCTGATTCCATAGTAGTATTTTAAGCTGATTAAATTGATGCGACCATCAATTCACTAAGAGACACGTTGAGAAGTAAACCGTGGTTTTAATCAGCTTAGAACTGAGCCTGCCTGTGACCGGTACAACAAAGAATCATGCCCCGACATATCCCACTGTGGGTGAAGCCGTACAATGGCCCATAGGTGGAGCCCACAGGGTTAAACACATAACGTAACACGATACAGCAGTAACATGATATCACAGTGCACTGGTGAATTAACAGTAGTTCCATTCACCACAAAGGTGCAGAGACTTCCGCACCTTTGGGGCGGCCCGACGCCACTCCATTACGCCGGAACCCCTCGCTCCGCCGGGTAGGGGAGAATCCCGCCCCATAATCCAGTTGGCACAGGTTCAATAAGATTAAATAGCTAAATGCATGGCTCAAAGGCTGGTGTGGGAGAAATGGGTTCAAATTCATGGGGCATTGGCACCAGTACGGGGGAGAGAGGGATGGTTCCAATGGGATGGTCTTCACCTGAATCATCCTGGGACCAGCATGATTAGAAAATCAAAGTTAAAGGAGAAGGTGGCAATGCAGGTTAATGATGAGGTTGTTACCAGAAAATAAAAGTAAGGGATAGAACGTGTTAAAGTAATATTGCACCAAGCAATCAGACAAGAGTAGGGAAATTTGATAATAGAAGATACTTAAAGGCTTTGGACGGGATTCTCCCGTATGGGAGAATCGGCGTTTGCGCCATTTTTTTCCCGCAGCACTGGTCCGACGCCGGCAGGCAATTCTCCGAGGAGTGGAGAATCGCCGCCATTTGCGCCGGCGCATTTGGCGCGGCGCTGATCGCGGGCCGCTGTCCGCGGCCGGGCCGCCGATTCTCCGGCCTTGATGGGCCGAGCGGCAGTGCGGAAACGGCAGAGTCCCGCCGGCGCCGTTCACCCCTGCTCGCAGCCGGCGGGAACTCTGCGTGTAGGGTCGGGGGATGGCCTGTGGGGCGGGGAAAAGCGCTCCTTCACCTGGGGGGGGGGGGGCCTCCGATAGGATCTGGCCCGCGATCGGGGCTCACCGATCGGCGGGCCGGCCTCTCCAGCCCCAACCCTATTTTATTACGTGGCCGGCCCCTGAACCCCCACGCCATGTTGCGTCGGGGCCGGCGCGTTGAGGAAGTCCCCTGCGCATTCCCGGGTTGACGCGGCACAACTGTGCATGCGCGGGTTGGGGCGGTGCCCGTTTGGCACCGGGAAGGGAGGCTGGAGCGGCGTGAACCACTCCAGCGCCGTGTTGGACCCCTATGGGGGGTCATTATCGGTAGTGCCAGCGCCCGTTTAGTGCCGTCGTGAAACACAACGGTGTTGACGACAAAGCAAATACTCCATCTCCATTTCGGAGAATTGCGCCCTTTCTGTTTGAATGCACAAAGTAAAATTTCATGGGATTAGGGGTAATTTATTAGCTTGGATAGATGACTGGCTAACTGAAAGAAGGGTTAATTGGGTCTTTTTCTGGGTGGCAAGATGTAACTAGTGGGGTGCCACTGGGTTCGGTCCTCGGGCCCCAACTATTTACAAAATATATTAATGACTGGGTTGCAGGGATAGAAGGTACTACAACCAAATTTGCAGATGACATTGAAATAGGTGGGATAGTAAGTTGCAAAGAGGGGTGAGATTCTCTGTTTGGGAGATTATGTTCTCCCGCCAGAGCGGAAGTGCAACTGATCAGGAAGCAATTCCCTATCCTTCGCCATGCAAATTTATGCATGGTGAGGCTTACGAGGGATTTCCAAGGGAATCATGCTATCAGGCCAACATTTTGAGCAGGCGGTCTGATAGTGAGGTCACGTGCGGGCCACCCCACATCACAAATCTGCCCCCCACACACCTCTCCCCACATCACAGATCAGTCCCCACCCTGGATTTTCTGGGTCTCCCCCCACCCCCCACGTCAAGTACGGGGATGACCCGACTGCCCACCCCCCAGAGACCCCTTAAATATGGGGGCCTCTACAGAGACCTCATAAATAGGGAGATCCCTCCAGAGACCCCCTATAGAGGGACACCCCATAGGCCCCCAGAAAAGATAAACCTGTCAGGAAGCCCCCCCGCCCCCCCCTCAGAAAGGACACCCCTGTCTGGAAGGTAGAGAGCAGTCCTGACAAAGGCAGTGAAAAAAAAATCACTGTTGCAACACTCAGCTGGGCATACACCATCTGTCAATTCCTAAAAGAGAAAGCAGTGACCTAGGTTTAAACCCTTCAGAGGGTGGCACTATTGCCTCTGGCACTGAGGACCCAGGTTCGATCCCAGCCCTGTGGCACTGTTTGTATGGAGTATGCACATTCTCCCTTTGTCTGAGTGGGTTTCACCCCCACAACCCAAAAATGTGCTGGTTCGGTAGATTGGTCACATTAAATACCCCCTTAATTGGAAAAAGATTATTGGGTACTCTGAATTTAAAAAAAACTGCTTAAATCCTTCAGATCCTTAAGCTGCAAGCCATTCATTCATTTCCCTTGGTGGGCTGTGATTCCGCACACACAGCTGTGAGCCTTGTTTCATTCATCTTCCTTCATGGTTCAGTAACTCTGAAGTGCTCTGACCACAATATTTACAAACATCAACCACTTTAAAGAGAATTAATTGCATTCCAATCACTCCCCCCCCCCCCCCACCCCCATCTTTCAGCTTGAGTAATTTTGAAGTGCTCAGCTGGAAATTTACAACATTTTACTCTCTAAAATTTCACGCCAATGTAAAAGCAATTTGGATCTCTAGCAAGATTTTGCTTCCCTTCACCATTCAACCCCAAATGGAACTGAAGCGAAAATTCCGGCACAGGTGTGTGGAAATACAGTCTTCACACAAGTCAATCAACAGCAAGGGGTGAGGTAGCCAGTTGGGATGTTGGGAGTTACTACTTCTCAAGCACCCTAGAATTGGGTTACTTGAGGCATGCCCACAAAGAGGTGTAACCACCCAATGAACAACCTGCGAGTTCAGATAGGCCACGCTTTAGCAAGCAAGTATATCATATACTTTGGTTCCACTAAGATCCCACAAACTTTGACTGGGTCTACTGCGGAGGTCCTGGGTGAGCATAATTTTGTCCCACATATCTTTACAGAATCATGGGGCCATCATTTTCCATTCAACTAGTTGACAGTCAATAATTGTATCTGCTCTAACATTGACTTAATGAGACAGGAATCTCCATCGAGCTATTTCTTCTTTGTTGCTGTACTGTTGTTTTAAGTGTAGTACAACAAATTCAGTGGGTGCCGGTAAAGTTCCATTGGTGGACTGGGAGCAGTTGCAAGGAAATGCCTGACTTAATTTTTTACTTGTATTTCGGGGTTGATGTTGATATTGATGTTAGCTGTTATGATCTTAGGACTGTTTGCATGCAATCAATGTGGAGCAATGACATAGAACCTAATTCTAAGTAGGAACAAATGAAAACAATCTTCTTGTGTAACGGGGGTTACAGCTTGAATGAGCTTGATCAAATCTCCATTTACAAAGGGCGTTGTGTGTGAAGAATAGGTTTAAACATTGATTAAATATCTTGGGACTGTTTACGCAACTGGTATGAATCAGCCCTCATTTACATCTCTCTCCAGGCTTATGCCCTGCTCCAAGCCACTTTCGCACAACCTGGTCACAGAAAACAACTGGCAGAGGCCTGAGAGGAGCTAACTGCTCACCATCTCTGTTAGAGAATGGAATGTGGCTTGGGAGAATAATCAAACTTCAAAATGACGTTGCAAGTTATTTTAGGTTCAAGATGCTTTTACAATATTAAATTGCAGATTTCACCTGCTCCCAACCAAATATCAATTTGTGGAAATCCTTTTGACAAGCGGTGGGAAGAGAGAATCCAGCAAATGGCGCGCCGTCGCGAAACACGCAGCTGGGGGACCGGAGAATCCGGCATAGATCATGGTTGATCTGTGTCTCAACTCATTTTACTCATGTTTGATCCTTATCCTTAATAACTTAATCTACAAATGTCTGTCCATCTCTTGCTTGAAAATTTCAATTTTAGCAGCAAAGTTTGCTGTTTGCAACCATCCTGAGTGGCACTGCTGACACCTCTAAAACACTTATCTGTGATCTCCTCATGTAACTTAAACTAGCTTCTTTGGCACATCATTGTACAGTAAAATAAGAGGACAAATATCTAAATGACCACAAACCTACTATGTAATAATATTCAGGCGGGAAAGTGGGCTAAGGCTCAGTGTGCAACAATTGGCAGGTGGAAAGGCCGAGGGTTGAAAGCACATCCTGATATGGCAGCCAATGAAAATGTTTGTTTCCACATCAGCAGTGACTGCCACCATGCCCTATTTTATCTTTATTTAAAGGTGATCTTTAGCCCCTTGACACCACTCTGTTCAGTACTATTCAGAATGATGAATAAAAAGAGATATTTGACTTTTGCTGATGCAACTCCTCTACATGCCTGTTTAGGCTGGCATACGACTCAAACTAAATTCGGACTGATAACCTATTGCCATGCCATCGGGGAGCTGAGGATGTTAAATGTGTACACAGATACCAGGATACATGTTGCTTGTTTCTTCCAGTTACTGTTTAGCCCCGATTGTGAGTTAATAATTGAGCAAACGGTAACTCTTTGAATTTTCTTAGTACTAGAGAATTATTGCTCAGCTGTTGTTCAAAGAAATTGTTACCTGCTGTTTACAAGAATTCAATAATATTCATGTATGGTTATGTGAATCCAAAATTCCTGTTAATTTGAAAAAATGGTGCGACATCGCATGATCATAGTTTTGAAAGTGTCAAAAATTCAGAATGTGTAACATTTTCATTCTTTTCAGTGCCACGGAGTGAATGCTATTACCATAACTTCAGGTTAGGTTGTTCAGAATGATGAGCAGTATTTACCATACCTTCAGGTTAGGTTGTTCAGAATGATGAGCAGTATTCAGCCACATCCACTGCTCTTTCTATGAAATTATTGCTCCTGACCTTTCCCATTATTTATAGTTTTAAGATACACGGCTATTCTTGATCGCTTTGGGTAAAGGAAGTACCTCAAGTTGTAGATGAACATCAATAAACTTCGCCAACGTTTATAGCTTAAGAAGAATCCCCCACTAATTACAATTTGGATACCCTTTAGGCATCTTTGAGGCTGTGGAACAGAGCATTGTGGTGGCGAGAGCAGTTAAAAATCTCGAGACCAGCATGAGAAAACAAAAGAGCACTGAAAAGCCATTGGGCATAGAGGAGGAAGACAAGTCCTCTGGTAAAGGTAATGGAAAATATCTTAACAGCCTTTAAAATAAAGAGGAGGAAGACTTACTATGCTTACTTTCCTTTGTATCTCCTCTGTGTCCTTCAATGTCGATTTTCATTCCATACAATGGCGCTTGGCTTCCCTTTTGTACATACTGCTCAATAGTGCTTACTTATACAATATAGAGTTTCTATTGTACAACCCTTGTTATGACTGTTGAAATTCCTTTAAAATGCTGGAAAGATAGTGAAAGGGGATATTTTCAAGTTAAACTAAACTAAATATCTGAAGAAATACAACAAATGTTTTGATACCGGATTGGATAGTTTGGAGCAAAATAATTCAAGGTGAGCGCATGTTTACTGACTAACATGATCACCATTTTAGATATTATGCCTGACTTACAATTTACAATTACATTGTAGCAGTTAATGATATCAATATGGCTAAACAAACAGCAACTTGCAGTTTGACTTCACTTTGAGCAATTCATGTAATGTGTTTTTTTGTGGAATTTCAAATAGAATGTTTTGTGGTGCAGAAGCTCTGCCTTTGAGTTCCACTTTAGGACTTGATAGCCATGGAAGGTATGTTTATAATATGGTCAAACAGATTGATAATTAATGTAAATTCTTCCAGTATGACTATGGCAGTTGGTATGTGTGGGAATGTCTCTTGGTCATCCATGCTTGATGCAGAGTAGCGCCGTTTAAGTTACATCTGCTGGCAACTTGTTTCAGGAAAAAACTAACCATGAAACAGACACACACGTCTGCCTCAGGCAAGGAAGAGGTACTTTCACTTGATTCCTTCATGTGCTATTCCTGGGCAGTAATTAGCCCTTTTGTTTTGTATAGATTAATACCTGACTATAAATAGCACACAGGGGAAGATAATACTGCTCATATCAAGCACATGTAACCGCTCCTTGCTGTTGGAAAATATACCCTGTAATAATAGGAGCAAGTAATTTAGTAAAGCATAAATAACTGTGATAGACCTTGTAATATATCTTTGGACGAATTTCTGCTCCCGATTGGGGTGGGTGTCGTGTGGGCACGAGAGTTAAAACGCCCAAAACATGATTTCCAATTACGTCAAAGGAGGAAGCGATTTTGGAAATGTAGCCATGAAATCCAAACTGCGCCATCTTGGAGTACAGGTTAGAATGGTGCCAGCTCATGCAGAAAGCAGAACGTCTAGTCACTGGCCGAAACTGTCTGGAGTCGGTCCTGTTGGGTTGGGGTTTAGGAGGTGGGGTAGTGGTGAAAGTTCATGTGCACCCTGCACTGGGCATCATTTCAGGGGTCATGACTCTCTGGCATGCATGAAGAGTCCTTGAGGCCACAATCACAGTAAATTCCATGACAAACTGTTGCCTTTTTTACCGACTGTAAATATGGCAGTCAGTGAGGTTGCCCTCCTTCCTTTGGATATCAATATTCTAATGCTCAGAGTCGCCAGGTATCAAATGATATCACAACAAGTTTCAACCAGCTATCGATCAAAGAGCCAAACACCAGTTAGTTAGTTCAAGATCAAGGGTACTTTATTTACACACACAATTAATCATGCAACATAAACACTACTAGTTAAACTACACCTATCAACTATGACAACCTGTACTTAATTTCAGGCACCCGGCTTAGGTCAGAGGAACAGTGGCCGTTGTCCGGATCTGTATCTATCGGGTCTGTAGAAGTAACTGCTGCTCAGCTGGGCTCATCCGTCTGGTAGCGGGCATTGAACTTGAACTTGCGTCTGGCGGTGCTGCACTTGGAAGTAGACGTTGCCGGAGCGCCAGGTCCAAGAGAGGCCGAACACATGGTGGTCTCTCTCTTTATCCTTGGGGGATTTCGCGCTCTTTTGGGCGGTCCTTCAGTTTGGACACCACTAATTGGGTAACTCCTGATCACTATGTTTGATTCGCACCAATAAAGGTTTGTGTTATGTTGCTGTACCATCTTCCTAAATGTGTCCTTTCGTGTCTGATTCATGCGTTCCACAATGCCGCTGGACTGCGGGTGGTAGGCAATGTGAAACTTCTGTTTTATGCCAAAAATTGTCATGCCATTTTTCATGACCCTGCCTGTGAAGTGCAAACCTTGTTCCGACTCAGTACTACAGGGTGTCCCCATCTAGTGAAAATCTGTTCAGTTAGAATTTTTGCTGTGGCTTTGGCCGTATTTGTTTTTGAAGGGAAAGCTTCTACCCATTTCGTGAATGTGTCGATGACGACCAACGCATATTTGTATCTATTACTGCAGGGGGCAGGGGACTAATATAGTCTAACTGTAAGTTTGTCCATGGGCCATATACAGGATGGGCGTGTCTTAGCTGATCTTTCTTTGCATACTTGTCCGGGTTGTTCTGTGCGCAAATCAAACAGTTCTCAACGTAATGGTTAACGTTGGTTTTTAAATCAGGCCACCAGCAGAGAGGTCTGAGGTGGGCAAGGGTGGATTCTATCCCTTGGTGTCCGTTTCCGTCATGGAATTTGCAAATAATCTGGTTCCTATCCTGGGTGGGGACCACATAAATGCCATCCTTTAAAACGATTCCCTCATGGATCGTTAAAGAATCTTTAAACTTATCATAGGGAGCTGGGAAGTTTTAAATTTCCTTTTGTGCCTCATCTTCCTTTTGTGCTTGGGCTAAGTCTTGAATGTTGGTCTGTGAGACCTGAACCGCGTGTACTGGGGCACTCTTGGGGGGCTGCCAAAAGTGGTCATGTCGTGAGCCTGCTTTCGCTGTCGAGTCTGCTTTCACGTTACCGGGTGGGGAGGAACGATGGTGACTTCTAACTTTAACTATTCCGTATTTTCTACCTTTCGCTGTCTGGAGGATATGTTTTGAGCAATGGCGCTGAGGGTAGGGGTTTTCCATCGGCGGATCTAAAGACTCTAGATTCCCACAGGGGTAGCAATTCTGTCAGGCTGTTGCAGACATACAAACTGTCCGAATATATGTCTGCTGGGGTCGGGAACGAATCTGGGTGCTGGCAATGTAAGCAGTGGCTGCTAACTCGGCTGCTGCGAACCTAAATGTCCAGGCAACTTTAATGCGATTTCTTCTAAAGCGAGTCCCTGCGCGTCCGCTACATAAATTCCACATCCTGTGATTCTTTTTTCATCAAGAACTGTGGAGGAGCCATCTACATAAATTTTTAGAGTTTGTTGTGGGCTGGGTTGTCTGTGGTCAGATGCCTGTCTTTTTCGGTACCGACTTGGGAACAAAGGGGCATGTGCTGTGCTTGGCTGCAATGATCTCGCACTCATGTGGGGTTCCTGCATATTCTAAATTGTCGGCCAGAAACGTGTGCGCCTTTGTCCGTTTTACGGTAATGTTGCGTCCTTGTAGGAGTAGGATCCAGCGCGCTGCTCAAATTTGGCTTACTGTGCCGTCTTTTAGTCTACCGTCTAATAAAAGCTGTGTCGGGGTGTGCTCGGTCAAAATGGTTACGGGGTTGAGTCCTGTTATGTACGAGAAGTACTGTACCGCCCAGAAAACTGCTAACCGGTGCCTTTCGCAGACTGAAAATCCCTGTTCTACGGGGTTTAAAACTCGTGATGCATAGGCTACGGGTCCTAAACGATCATGCCTTTCCTGTAGAAGTATGGCCGAAAGGGTTTCCGTCGGTTGTTGCTACCTCTATCGCATATGGGGAGTGTGGATCTGGTGCCTGTAAAACGGGAGCTGTGCTTAGGAGCGTTTCAATGTGTCTACGACATCCGTGTGTTGTGGAAGCCATTTCCATGGGGCCTGTTTCTTCAGGAGCTCGGAAAGTGGGGCTGCTTTTGTGGCAAAACCGTCTATGTGGTTCCTGCAGTAACCGACCAGCCCTAAAAATGACCGTAGTGCTATAACATTTTGGGGCAAGGGCAATTTTATAATCGAATCTGTCTGTTTCTGTTCTATTTCACACTTACCATGCGTGATGACCGTACCTAAATAAGTGACCTTTTCCTGGAGAATTTGGGCTTTCTTTGGGTTAATCTTGCATCCAACTTCTTTGAGGAGTCCTAATAGTTCTGAAAGAAGTGAAATGTGCTCTTCCTTGGTGTCAGTCTGTAGGAGCAAGTCGTCCACATACTGAACAAGGCATTCAGGTCGGGAAAATTTTGATAAGCCGTTCGCCAATTGTCTGTGAAAAATGGAGGGGGAGTTGTGGAAGCCTTGCGGAAGGCACGTCCACGTGTACTGCTGTCCCTGGAAAATGAACGCAAATTTGTACTGGCACGTTTTGTCCAGTGGACTGGACCAAAAGCCACTGCTAATGTCCAAAACCATGAAAACGTTTGACTGAAGTCCCTGTTTTAACATGGTCTCGGGACTCGTGGCAACTGTGGGGGCTGCTAATGGAGTCACTTTGTTTAATTCCCTATAATCGATGGTCAGTCGCCATGAACCATCTGGTTTCCTTACGGGCTAAATCGGGGCATTGTTCGTTGATGCTATGGACCGAATCACTCCTTGGTTTAATAAACTCTGGATTACTTTGGCTATCTCTCCCTCGGCTTGCCGGGGAAGCCGTATTGTTTCCGGGGCTTAGGATCGGGATCTGTAATGTTAACCACTCCTGGGATTTTGCTGCAGTCTTGCTTGTGTTGGGCAAACGATGCTTTATGTCTTTTCAAGACTTCTCTAACCGTTCTGTCTGTGGTAATGGTTTGTGGATCAAACCAGTATTCTCCCACTGAGCTAATCCTTTGTGCGTAGTCACCTACTGTGAGCTTGGCAGGGGCTCGTGCTGCTCTAGCCATTTTCCCCACACATTTATTTACGGGGTCGAAAGAAAGGTTGTGTGCACTCATAAAATCTATCCCCAAGATGTGTTCTGCTGTCTCGGGTAAATCTACCAAAACGACCGAGTGTTTTGTTTTAATGTTGCCGATCAGGACATCCACAGGGGCTGTAATGTGTTCCTGCTGGAGATGCCCTATAAAGCCACTAAGGTGTCTGTAGCGGGCCATATACCTCGATGGTACATCGTGGAGGACTTTATCGTGGTCCGGGACCCTCCTGTGTCCCAAAGGAACTCTACTGGGTGTCCCCGGACTGTGCCTGCAACTACCGGTCTTCCCGGACTTATCCCAAAGGTATCGCAGACCCAGGTTGGGGAGCCCGAACACCGTCAATCGGTGCCGTTTATGGCCAAATTATCTGCTCGGGCGCTAACGCTGGGGATGGGTCTAGCATTGTTTCTAGAGGGGGCATTTATGGGCTGATTCCGTTGCTGCTTCGGGGGGGCTTGGCATTCTCGTGCATAATGTCCTTTCTAGCCACAATTGTAACATTCCACAATTGTAACATTTGGGGCAGCACGGTAGCATTGTGGATAGAACAATTGCTTCACAGCTCCAGGGTCCCAGGTTCGATTCTGGCTTGGGTCACTGTCTGTGCGGAGTCTGCACATCCTCCCCTTGTGTGCATGGGTTTCCTCCGGGTGCTCCAGTTTCCTCCCACAGTCCAAAGATGTGCAAGTTAGGTGAATTGGCCATGAAAAAATTGCCCTTGGAGTGTCCAAAATTGCCCTTAGTGTTGGGTGGGGTTACTGGGGATAGGGTGGAGGTGTTGCCCTTGTGTAGGGTGCTCTTTCCAAGAGCCGGTGCAGACTCGATGGGCGGAATGGCCTTCTTCTGCACTGTAAATTCTATTTAATCCTGCGCTTTAGGGTGCTGAGGTTTATTTCTGCCTTCATTTACCCATCCGGGGTCTTGGTGTGCTCTTACTGGATTCATGTTGGCGTCTACTCTTTCCTGCTCTGTCTTTTTCTGTAGGGACTGTTCCAAGCTCTCGATAATCGCTTCAGTACCCACACTTCATTGTGTGCCGGGTCCGAGGGGTCGTAGTTGACACATGCCTTTTGTCCTGCCTCCGTGACATGGGGTACTAGAATATGGGTCCATTTGGCCGTATTGTCTGCCAATAACTGGGCGCGGGCTAACTCACCGAATACTGCGGTAAAGTGGATCCAGGGGCGTCCAGCAAATGCTGTTGGATGCTCTCCCTTTTTCTGTCTGCCAATGGCGTCTAAAATGGCTGTTTTCATCTCTTGGAAGCTACCTCCTCCTACATTTTGTTGGTCGCAAAGGGCTGAACTAACCAACGGGTCAAGGCTCATCACTATGAGCTTTACTTCTTCCTGCTCGTCCAGACCGTACATGAGGGTCTGTTGCCTAACTCGTTCGAAAAAGTGGTGTGGGTCTGACGTGGGGTGAAAAGTCTCAATTTTATCGGGGGCATCTCTGAACTGGGTGATGGTTAATGGGGTGGTGTACACAAAATTGGGTTGGTCTTCTGTTGTTACCCTACGCTGTGTGGTGATGGGGTTCATTGGGTTGGGTGCTGCCTGTGCAGTCCGTGGTCTGGTGCTTTTCATTCCTGGGGGGGCTCTATTCCGACTTTCTGTCCCGTTCACGTATCGTTGGGTCATTTCACTAAGTTCCTGCCAATCGGGGCCATCTTCCTGATCTAACTGTGGGCCAAAGGTATCTCTGAACCCGTTCTGAACGGATAGCAGTGATTGCAATCTTGTAATTTGCTGCCTGCACTTGGCATGGTTCACCGAACTCGGCCTCTATTCCGTGGTGGAACTGTGGAGTGCTCGTAGGGCTGCCTTTAAATCCTCACATTGTTTCCTCAACTGTTCTGCTTGATTCTCTGTTTCCTCTCTTACCAGCACTTGGAAGTAGACGTTGCCGGAGCACCAGGTCCAAGAGAGGCCGAACACGTGGTGGTCTCTCTCTTTATTCTTGGGGGTTTTCGCGCTCTTTTGGGCGGTCCTTCAGTTTGGACCCCACTAATTGGGTAACTCCTGATCACTGTGTTCGATTTGAACCAATAAAAGGGCGGATGCCTTGATGGCTGGGCGTGTCCCAAGCGGTCAGTGACCCTGTTTACACTTCCCGAGTATAGGGAGTGACGTCGAAATGTCTGGGATTGTATCGGTCGCTCAAGTATCAGTCCTTTGTCTGGCGGAGATGGGCCATCAAATGCTAATCGGTTGGGGGTTTCGATACCATCTGGATTCCTCACTCGCAAATATACATTCAGGCTCTGAGCCTGTCTGAATCTTGCATTGTCCATTTTTCCCGCTATGCTTTGCGACCTTCCCTGGTCCTGGTTGTAAGTGGCCATCCCAGATGGCTCCAAAACCATGAATCTTTGGGAACAATGCTGATTCCTGTGTCTTATCAGTTGATAGAATCACTGCAGAGCAGAAGGAAGCCATTCGGCCCATCGTGTCTGCACAGATCCTCTGAAAGGGTCCCCTACTTGGCATCAGGCCCCCTTCCTATCCCCTTAACCCAGTAATCCCACCCAACCTAATCTTTTGGACTCTAATGGACAATTGATCATTGCCAATCCACCTAACCTGCACATCTTTGGACTGTAGGAGGAGACCGGAGCCCCCGAAGAAATCCACGCAGACACTGCAGTGAGGACACCACCCGGAAGATGGAGCCTGGTTTTATTGCTGCCTGCATTCAGAGAAAAAGGTGATGGAAGGTCCTGCTTTGCTACAGGGAGGGGCAGAATCCTCAAGACCTCGGGATGCAGATGCAGGGTGTACAGATGTTGTATGTTCTTCCTGTAGATGAGAGAGAAACGGTGTCAATAAAACCAGCACACGTCAAGGGATTTGGTCATTCACATGCCACCTTCTGCTGGATTTGGTGCCACAGTGACTTGGAGGACAGTCACTTCCAGCCACACTGAAAGTAAATCTGTGGCAGTGGTCCCTTCCACGGCTCCGCTGGGGACCTCTGTGGGGTATGCCAGCTCCAAGTGCATCCAGGGGGGTGACAGACACCATCATTGCAAAGGCTCTCAATTTTGTCGATGTTGACGTAGGTCAGGCAAGTCAGGATCAGCAACATTGGGATTTCCGAGATTTCAGGAATCACATAGGTGCAAGATGCCATCAATTGCATTCACACGTCTAAATTCAGTCCAGTACATAAATTGCAAAGACTACCACTCAATGTTCAGCTGGTGTGCGACAATGTACCATTCAGATTTACGCCAGATACGCCAGAAGAGCTGATGACCCATACTTATTAGATCTCAGATCGCTGACATCTTCCAGGCACCACATAGGATGCAGGGTTTGCTCCTCAGGGACAAGGTTTACCCGCAAAGGGCTGATGACACTATACGGCAGCCTCAGACTCCTGCTGAGAGAGGGTCCATGTCACAACCCGGACTATGGTGGAATACGGCATAGGGAACCTGACAATATGGTTCTGATACTTAGAAAGATCTGACTGAGCACTCCAGTACACTTCCAAGAGGGTTTAACGCATCATCGTGGCTTGTTGCACCCGCCGAAACCTGGCAGATGAGGAGATGGAGGAGCTACATGTCTCCTCTGATGAGGAGGACAACAAAGCGGATGGTGGCGATGAGGTCCTGGAAGCTGATGAGGCAGGCGAAGACGCCATTACATTGGCCAGATGAGTCATGCATGCTCGTCAGGCCATAATTGCCAGAGGATTCCAGGAGGAGGATGACGAGATGCAATGAGAACCCTCCTGGACAAGTCTGTTCCATCAGGGACCAGCATGAACACCAGCACTGCTTCAATTCTAATTTTAGCCATGAGCTTCCAGATGATGCTGTATTGTTGCACAGCATGCTCGCTCAGATTGTCATGTTGCTTTGAAGGATGAGCACAGTTCGAGGTCATGGGCATGATTTTTTGGGCCCTTGTGGCAGCGTGTGCAAATCCCGGTATGGCCGCTAAACCTTGTGAGAGGGCCATAATAGGATTTGCGCCGGCGAGATCTCAGTTTGAGATCTTCCCTGCCCTCCACTGGTGTTGTGATCAGATTCAAGCCCAGAAGGAGTGTGACGAACCCGATTTCCATAAATTTACATGCATTAAAATATAATTAAAGAGCTTCACAGCGTAGTCCCGGTGAGATGCTCCCCCCCGCGGTAGAGTGACATCACACTGGTGCGAATCACTACTAGTTTTTGAAAGGTACGGAGGTGCCTGGACATAGCCTGGTTGAGGGCCGAGGATGGGCATTGCCTGCTGGCACCGTGGCAATGCCCCCTGACAAAATGCTAGGCAGCAGTGCCAGGAGGCACTGAAGTGGTCAATGAGGTGGGCATTGCCAGGGGGCACTGCCAGTATGGTAACCCTCCATTATTTGGTGAGGCCACCCCCCCTAATATTTCCGTGGTGAGGGGGGCTTTCGCCTTCAAGCTTGTGTTAAGGTCCTCCATGGCCATGGGGGGTCTCGGGAGGGAGTTTATTTTTTTCGCAGATTAGGGCACCCTTTAAAGATGTGCAGCCAGGCTTGCTGTTTCAATCAGGCCGTGCCTGAGTGACGGCACAAATCGCACCCACCGGTTTTTTGATAAAGTGCCATAAAATCTGGAGCTGGATTCTCTGGGAGATTATGGCCGGGATTCTCCGGTCCCGCGGCCAAGTTCTGACGCCGGCGTCAAAAGCAGCGTGAGCCACTTTGGCATCAACGGGCCTCCAGGCTCTGGTATTCACCCCTTCCTGGGGGCTAGTACGGTGCTGGAGTGGTGTCTGCTGCTCTGGCGCGAGTCCGCACATGCGTGCCACGGCCGGCGCGACTCTGCGCATGCCCCAGGCAATGTGGCGGAGCCCTAAAGGGTCCCCGCGCAGAGGAACATAAGCCCCCCCATGGAATTAGCCCACCCGCCGATTGATAGGGCCCGATCGCTGGCCAGGCCACCGTGGAGGCCCCCCCCCGGAGTCTGATCCGCCCGCCCCCCCCCCCACCAGGAAGGCCGCTTCCACCAGAACGCCGAGGTCACGCCGGGCGGGACCATACGTAACCCACGCCGGCGCGACTCGGCCAAACTCGGCGTGCACTCAGCCCGTCGAAGCGCGAAGAATTGCCGGGGGCGGGGGCCTGCTTTCGGAGGCCCCGCAGGCTCCCGAGAATCGGCGCCGGAGAATCGACAGTCCAGCGTCGGAGGGGCGTGGCGTGATTCTTGCGCCCCCCCCCCCGGCGATTCTCCGACCCGGTGCGGGATCGGAGAATCCCAGCCTATGTTTCCCCACCATTGATGAATCGCCTCTGATTTGCGCTTGCACTGGGAGCAGCGTCCAGGGACGATTCACTATTCCTTGCGATGCAAATGCATGGAGGTGTTTGCAAGGGATTCCCTCGCGGAATTTTGAGCGTGGCGGCCTGAGAGCAAGGTCTGATGACTGGCCCGCCAACCCACTCCTCCCCGCAATGTAATTCTGTACGCCCCTCACCATGGGATGTGCTGTGTCAGCGCCCCTGCCACAGTATGAGGGAGACCTGACCTTCACCACCGACCCCATAACAGAGACCCCACAAGAGACCCTCCCATAATAGAGCCCCACACCAGAGAACCCCCCCCCCCCATTAAAGACCTCCCGCACATGAGACCCCACCAGGGACCCCCATAACAGAGACCCCACCAGAGAACTTTCCATAACAGAGACCCCCACCAGAAACCCCTGCATTGCAGAGACCCCCCCCCCCCCCCTGCCCCATGACAGAGATCCCGGCCTGGAAGCCAGAGTGCAGGTCAGACAGAAACAGTGAAAAAATCATAGCATTAAAGCTCGCATGTGCCCTACACCTGAGGCCTCAGGCTGTAAATTCCTAGAAAGCGAAAACCACATCTCCAGAGTTTAATCCCCCTCGTATCTTTGACCTGCAAGGCTTTCATTTTCATCAATGAGAAATTACTTGAACTAGGCTGTGATTGGTAGCTTCAAGACAGCCAACTGCCTGGAACATCTTGGCCGGGATTCTCCGGTATCTGGCGGGGCGGGCCATACCGGTGCCGAGGAGTGGCGTGAACCACTCCGGCGTTGGGCCGCCCAGAAGGTGTGGAATCCTCCGCACCTTCGGTGGCGAGGTCGACACTGGAGGGTTTGGCGCCACGCCAACCGGTGCCGACGGGCCTCTGCCGGCCGGCGCAAGTTGGCACATGCGCGGGAGCGCCAGCGTGTTCTGGCGCATGTGCAGGGCCATTGGCGTGATCCCAGCGCATGTGCAGGGGAGTTTCATCTCCGTGCCGGCCATCGCGGAGCTTCACAGCGGCTGGTGTGGAGGGAAAGAGTGCCCCCCACGCACGGCACATGCCCACCCGCCGATCGGAGGGCCCCAATCACGGGCCAGGCCATTGTGGGGGCCTCTCCCTGGGGTCAGATCCCCCCCGCACCCCCCCCGAGGACACCACATGCCACCCGCAAAGCCAGGTCCCGCCAGTAAGGATCTTGTGTAATTTACACCGGCGGGACAGGCTGAAAACGGGCGGCCGCTCAGCCCATCGCGGAGAATCGCCGGGGGGGGGCCGGCGCGGCGCAATTCCCCGGCAAAAAAACGGCACCAGAGAATTCGGCAGCTGGCGTCGGGGCGGCTGGCAGGATTCATGCCGCCCCCCCGGCGATTCTCCGGCCCAGCGGGGGGGTCGGAGAGTCCCGCCCCTTAATTTTATTTTGGTTCTGTAGCCTGCTGTGAACCAACCACAATATTTATAAACATCGAGCAATGATTGACAGCTCTTGACCACACCAAAAGCAGTAAAGTGCTTTCTGCTGTGGGATTGAGTGGTGATATCCCTTGATGTGACGGCGAGCGAGATCCTTGGGAACGTGTGATGGGCTTGTGAGATGAGAGTTATGAGATGGTTGCCTTACCCTGGTGGATACAAGAGATCATTCATCCTCTGCCTGCTCTGGGTGGCTGACGTCTTTTGCAGGTTGTGAGCACTGGCCGCCGCTGCGACTACCTCCCAAGCTAGATTGGTGACCTTGCTGGAGCCCCTACCCCACAGCAGGGTAGATGACTTCATGGCAGGCCTTCACTGCATCCAATAGGGACTCCAGTGAGTTGTCACTAAATTTGGGTGATGAAAGCTTCCTCCTTTTGGATTCCATTTTTATGTGGAGCTTTAATAATCTGAGAGAGTGCGAACACTGTGCTGGGTAGTCCTTTAAATATGGCACCCAGAGTTGAGGAGGTCTAACGTCATGGCCCATTGAATCAGAAGCTTCCCGCCAGCAATACGGTGTGATCCCAATGGATGAATAATCAATGGCATCTAAAGCACAAGATACAGCATGACAATCCACCATTGAGGTCCGTGGGTTGAATGCCGATATTTACGCCCACTCCTGCATTTTGTCTTTTTCAGGGGAAATCGCAGCCTTTAAGTGGATATGTACATAATCTGTATGCATGATCAAACAGGATATGATGCCATCTGAAACATTGTTTGGAATGCATTAGATGACTCAGCAAGATGTAATCGTAATAGCTCTTCAGCAATGGGCATATATTGGTGTAATCTTTGAATGTAGAACTCACAATATAGTTTATCAGTCCTTCTTGAATGATTGGTGAGTTAGTGTTTGAAGAATGGAAGAAAATGAAACAGACCTTCGATCACATCTTTAGAACATAGGGCTGATAAGGTGATGTTTGTTGTCCATGACGTTATGGGTATACTGGATTGGGGTCATTGAGCATTGATGCCTATTAACCACCTGTTGTCCATAGCACAGGGGAATGTTGTGGAAAAACACCTATGCCACTGATAGCTTGCATTCCAGGCATATTCTAGGTTTACCAATGCCGCAGAAAATGTTAATAGAAGTCCTTGCCTCATAATGTGTTATCTGAACAGCACACTTGAACAGCATCTCTGCTAGAGAATATCAGGAGTGCAAAGTGGTCTTTAAATGCTTGGCTCATTCAGACAGGCTGGTTCCTATTTTTTCAACTGAACAATCTCTTTAATAATCACAGAAAATAGTGAAAATTTTGACCAGTCAATGTCATTGTTTATTTCATGGAGTTCTTAAAATTCACCACTGTACCTATTCACTTCTTGTTAAAGCTGCACAATCTACCTTCTGTGGATATTGGCAGATTGAATTGTAGTTGAGGTATTAAACATAAATAAAAAAGACAGCTGCCATGACCATTTAGAATACATTACAAAATATAAATTCCTGTTCTGAGTCGTTCCAGCTTGATGGCTTTCTCTTCATTTACATACGAACATGCATACGCACATACGAATTAGAAACAGGAGTCGGCCACTCAGCCCCTCGAGCCTGCTCTGTCTTTCAATAAGACCATGGCTGAGGTGATTGCAACCTGAACTCCACATTCCTGCCTATCCCTGATAACCTTTTCACCCATTTCCTTATCAAGAAACTGCCTTAAAAATGTTCAAAAACTCTGCTTCCACCACTTTTTGAGAAAGAGAGTTGTAAAGACACACTGCCCTTGAGAGAAAACATGTCTCCTCATGTCTGTTTTAAACGGGCAACCCCGTATTTTTAAACTGTGACTCCCTAGTTCTAGATTCTCCGACAAGAGGAAACATCCTCTCATCATCAACCTTGTCAAGACTCCTCAGCTTTTATGTTCCAATCAAGTCGCCTCTTACTCTTTGATGCACGATCAATGACCACTAAAGCGAGGTTGTAGTCCAACTGAAGGCTTTAATCAGCTAGATGTTTTCCCCAGCAGCTCAGGTACAGAAAGAAGGCTGCTGGGGCGGCACCGGCTCTTATACCCCGCCTAGCAGGGCTGAGCTACCATACAGCTTGACCAATAGGAAACATACAATATCTACCAATGGTGTTCCAGCATTACCAGGTATTGTAATACCTCTACACAGACTACCACACTCTTCTAAACTTCAGCAGATACAAGTCTAGCCTGTAATAATAATAATCTTTATTAGTGTCACAAGTAGGCTTACATTAACACTGCAATGAAGTTACTGTGAAAATCCCCTAGTCGCCACATTCTGGCGTCTGTTTGGGTACACGGAGGAAGAATTCCGAATGTCCAATTCACCTAACAAGTGCGTCTTTTGGGACTTGTGGGAGGAAACCGGAACACCCGGAGGAAACCCGCGCAGACATAGGGAGAACGTGCAGACCCCGCACAGACAGTGACCCAAGCTGGGAATTGAACCTGGGACCCTGGTGCTGTGAAGAAACAGTGCTAAGCACTGTGCTACTGTGCCGCCTGTGTAACCTTTTCTCATAAGACAACCCATTTGTTCCAGCTATTAGTTTGGCAAACCTTCTCTGAACTGCTTCCAACGTACTTCCACCCCTCTTTAATTAAAGAGGCCAATACTGTACACAGTACTTCAGGTTTGGTTTCACCAGTGCCCTATATAGCCGCAGCAAAGCTTCTCTACTTTTGTAATCAATTCCCCTCACTATAAATGATAATGCTCAATTACCTTTCCTAATGCGTGGTGTCATGCATACAAACCTTTTGCAATTCATGCACCAGGACATCCAGATCCCTCTGCATCTTAAAGCTCTTCAGTCTCTCACCATTTAGATAATATGCTTTTTTAGTCTTCCTGCCAAAATGGACTATTTCACATTTCAGCAGAGTATACCCCGTTTTCCAGATTTGTATGCCCACCCACTTAACCTACCTATATCACTTTGTTGCCTCCTTATGTCCTCTTCACAACTTACTTTCCTATTAGCTTTGTATCATCAACAAATTTAGCAACCACACCTTCGGTCTCTACATCCAAGTCATTTATGTATATTGCAAGAAGTCGGGATTCCAGCACTGATCCCGTTGGCACACTACACGTTAGATCTTGCCAACCAGAAAGTGCCCCATTTATGCCTACTTTCTGTTCCCTGTTAGCTAGCCAATCTTCTTTCTGTGCCAATATAAAAGCAAATTACTGCGGATGCTGGAATCTGAAACTAAAACAGAAAACACTGGACGATCTCAGCAGGTCTTGTCATGTTGGGTGTTCTGATATACAAATGATCCAACACGGCTGGAGATGGTGTAACTCAAATGTTATTAACAAACAATAACAAAATCTTAAACAATATGGCAAAAAGTCTGAAACAGTATGTCAGAACAAGTCAGTGAGTCCAATATGAAAAGGTTCATAAATTCAGTCACTCAGGTGGGCAATGAATTTGGGTTGACCGCCTCAAGGGTGGGTCAGGATCCACCGGCTGAGGAACGGGCCGGGCCACGGTCGAGTGAGGAGGATGCTGGGTGTCCGGAAGGTCAACAAAGTTAATTGCAGGGACAACAGGAGGGCATGGCACCGGTAGAGGATCACGTAGCGAGCGCGGAACCAGACGAAGGGCACGCCGATTGCGGCGGCGAATAGAGCCATCAGGCAGATGAACTAGGAACGAGCGGGGAGCTATCTGTCGGAGAACCTCCGCGGTTGCCGACCAGCCGCCCTCCGGAAGTTGTATGCGGACATTATCTCGAGGCGCCAGGGCAGGAAGATCAGTCGCCCGAGCATCATGTGTCACCTTTTGTTGCTCACGCTGTTCATAGAATTATCATAGAATTTACAGTGCAGAAGGAGGCCATTCGGCCCTTCGAGTCTGCACCGGCCCTTATAAAGAGCACCCCACCAAAGCCCACATATCCACCCTATCCCAGTAACCCCCACTTAACATTTTTTGGACACTAAGGGCTATTTAGCATGGCCAATCCACCTAACACGCACATCTTTGGACTGTGGGAGGAAACCTGAGTACCCGGAGGAAACTCACGCACACACGGGGAGAATGTGCAGACTCCGCACAGACAGTGACCCAGCTGGGAATCGAACCTGGGACCCTGGAGCTGTGAAGCAATTGTGCTGTATCCGCCGAAGTACCGGAGCATGATCGAGGTCTGGGACGTGAATGGATGGCACAGTGGTCCTGAGGGTGCGACCCATAAGCAGCTGGGCCGGAGATAGGCCCGTGGATAGTGGGGCCGAGCGATAGGCCAGCAAGGCGAGGCAGAAGTCAGATCCTGTATCAGCAGCCTTGCAGAGGAGCCTTTTAACGATGTGGACGCCCTTTTCTGCTTTGCCATTCGACTGAGGATGCAGAGGACTGTACGTCACGTGTGTGAAGTTGTATGAGCTGGCGAAGGAAGACCATTCCTGACTCGCAAAGCAGGGGCCGTTGTCTGACATCACGGTGAGCGGTATGCCGTGGCGAGCAAAGGTCTCTTTGCAGGCCCGGATGACAGCCGAAGACGTGGTGTCGTGCAGGTATATGACCTCTGGATAGCTGGAAAAGTAGTTGATGATGATGATGTAGTCCCTGCAGAGCGCATGGAACAGGTCCACGCCCACCTTTGACCAGGGGGACGTGACCAAGTCATGGGGCTGAAGGGTCTCACGGGGTTGTGCTGGCTGAAACCGCTGACAGGTGGGACAATTGAGCACTGTGTGAGCAATGTCCTCACTTATTCCCGGCCAGTACACAGCCTCTCGGGCCCTCCGCCGGCACTCCTCAACGCCGAGCTGGCCTTCGTGCAGTTGTTCTAAGACAAGCCGGTGCATGCTGTGTGGGATCACAATGCGGTCCAGCTTCAGGATGACACCATCAACGGCTGCCAAGTCGTCCCGAACGTTGTAAAACTGTGGTCTTGTCCCTTGAGCCACCCGTCCGTCATGTGGCGCATCACACGTTGCAGAAGGGGGTCGGCCGCAGTCTCACGTCGAATGTGGGCCAGGCGTGCATCAGTGGCCGGCAGATTGGCAGAAGTGAAGGCTACATGTGCGTCGACTTTGCAAATGAACCCCTCAGGGTCGGACGGCGTGTTGACTGCCCTGGACAGAGCGTCTGCTATGATGAGGTCCTTACCCGGGGTGTAGACAAGTTGAAAGTCGTACCTCCGGAGTTTGAGCAGAATGCGCTGGAGGCGAGAGGTCGTATCATTGAGGTCCTTTTGAATGATGCCAACCAGCGGGCGATGGTCAGTCTCAACAGTGAACTGGGGAAGGCCATACACATAGTCGTGGAACTTGTCAACGCCAGTCAACAGGCCGAGGCACTCCTTTTCAATCTGCGCATAGCGCTGCTCTGTGGGGGTCATGGCCCATGACGCATAGGCGACTGTGGCCCATGATGAGGCGTCATCCCGTTGCAGGAGGACCGCCCCAATGCCGGACTGGCTGGCGTCAGTCGAGATTTTCGTCTCCCTTGCAGGATCGAAAAATGCCAGTACCGGGGAGGTGGTGAGCTTGACCTTGAGCTCCTCCCATTCACGCTGGTGGGTGGGAAGCCACTGGAATTCAGTTGTCTTCCTGACAAGGTGCCGGAGAGCTGTAGTGTGGGATGCAAGGTTAGGGATGAACTTCCCCAGGAAGTTGACCATTCCGAGAAAGCGTAGCACCGCCTTCTTGTCTGTGGGCTTTTGCATGGCCGTGATGGCTGCCACCTTGTCGGCATCCGGCCGCACCCCCAACCGGGAGATGTGGTCCCCCAGGAACTTCAGCTCGGTTTGTCCAAAAGAGCATTTAGCTCGGTTAAGACGCAGGCCCTGGTCCCGTATCCGTTTACTGACGTGCTGGAGGTGACTGATGTGCTCCTGCGGTGTGGTGGACCAAATAATGATGTCGTCTACATAGACGCGCACCCCTTTGATGCCCTCCATCATCTGTTCCATGATGCGATGGAACACTTCAGAGGCCGATATGATGCCAAATGGCATCCTGTTGTAGCAGTATCTGCCAAATGGAGTGTTGAAAGTGCACAGGTTCCTGCTGGACTGATCCAATTGAATCTGCCAGGAGCCCTTTGAGGTATCAAGCTTGGTGAATATTTTAGCCCGAGCCATCTCGCACGTGATCTCCTCACGTTTGGGTATGGGGTAGTGTTCCCTCATTATGTTGTGATTTAAGTCTTTCGGGTCTATTTCGATCCGGAGCTCGCCGGAAGGCTTCTTGACACACACCATGGAGCTGACCCACGGAGTCGGCTCCGTTACCCGGGAAAGCACTCCTTGGTCCTGAAGGCCCTGCAGCTGCTGCTTGAGGCGGTCCTTGAGGTGTGCTGGGACCTTGCGAGGTGCGTGAACTACCGGGATGGCATCCTGTTTAAGCCGGATTTTGTACGTGTACGGCAGTGTGCCCATGCCCTCGAAAACATCCTGGTTGTGCGAGAGGATTGAGTTGAGCTGCGCCCTAAAGTCTGCATCTGGGAAATCGGGCGTGCCTTCTGGAGAGAGAGAGAGAGTGTACACGCCGAACGAGGTGGAGGATTTTGCATGCCTGTGCGCCTGGCAGAGAGTCCTTTGAGGAGCCCACGATTTCGAATGGTAGTATGGCTTTACGTGAGTTGTGTGTCACTTTGAGCTGGCACGACCCCGTGGCGGGGATGACGTTGCCATTATAGTCAACGAGTTGACAGTTGGATGGCAGAATAGGTGGTTTAACCTTCAGGGTCTGGAATGCTGACCATGCGAGGAGATTGGCGGAGGCACCAGTGTCCAGGCAGAATCTGATCTGGGATCGGTTGACCGTCAGGTTGGCACACCACTCATCGCCCGGATCAATGCTGTGCACTGACAGCGGCTGGTGCTTTCGACTCGGGGACAGCTTGTTCTTGTTGATGACAGCAACGTGGAAGGGCTCCCTGTCCTCAGTGTCACTGGTCTGCGTGATGTCGGGATCGGACTCGGTGAACGTGGGTTGAATTGCCCCAACGTTTCTGCGAGGCTGGTTAAACGGGTACGAGTTGGCAGGCTGGCAGCATAGTGGCCCAACCTGCCACAGCGTAGGCATTGTCGCGCTTTGGCAGGACATTGCCGCTTTAAATGGGCGGAGCCACAGTTGCCGCACGTCGTGACGTCAGTGCGTTAGTTGCGCCACCGCGCATGCACGGTGCGGTCTTGCGTAGTGGACGCCTGTGCATCGCGTTCCTCTGCGTCAGCGTCCCCTCTTTTGGCACGCACAAGCGCGGGAGGCCTCGGAAAGGGCGCGAAATGGCCGGCCTCCTCCAGGCCGCAGCCCAGGAGGTACTCGATCGTCTGAACCCGCTCCGCCTCGTGAGGCCCGTGCCGTGCCGTTTCGGCCGCCTGGATGTGTGAGTACCGGCTGGTGGCGTTCTCATGCAGGACGCAGGTCTTGATGGCAGTCGCCAGGGTGAGTTGCTTGACCCGAAGGAGCTGCTGGTGCAGGATGTCCGACATGACTCCAAAAACTATCTGGTCGCGTATCATGGAGTCAGAGATGGTGCCATAGCCGCAGGACTGTGCAAGGATGCGGAGGTGTGTTAAATAAGACTGGAAAGGTTCGTCCTTACCCTGCAGGCGCTGCTGGAACAGGTACCTTTCGAAGCTTTCGTTTACTTCAATGCTGAAGTGCTCGTCGAGCTTCAGGAGCACCGTCTTGTATTTGGTTTTGTCATCGCCGTACACAAATGTAAGGGAGTTAAAGATGTGGATGGCGTGTTGCCCTGCCGTGGAGAGAAGAAGGGCAATCTTCCTGGTGTCCGATGCATTCTCCCTGTCTGTGGCCTCGAGGAAGAGTTGGAAGCGCTGCTTGAACAGTTTCCAACTGACCCCGAGATTGCCAGCGATTCGGAGCGGCGGCGGCAGGTTGATGTTCTCCATGGTACAGGACGGCGGATTGCTGATACGTTGCAGGTAGGTCTCACAGGCGCTGGTTTGCATCCACTTCTGGTATCACGTCGTGTTGGGTGTTCTGATGTACAAATGATCCAACACGGCTGGAGATGGTGTAACTCAATTTTATTAACTACTCAATTGTAACAGCACACTGCTAACTTGGGTATGTGCATTACCAGCTAATCTGTGGACCCTGTCCTATCACTATCTGGGTGAGGCACTCAGCACATGGTGAACGTCTGAGTGGCAGGCTCTGAGTTCGGTGCTCTGAGCTGGCTGCTGCTGGAATGAGCAGGAACTGTCGTGTCCCCTGTTTTTATAGTGTGTGCTCTCACTGGTGATTGGCTGCGATGTTGTGTGTGTGTTGGTTGGTCCTACTGCCTGTCCATCAGTGTGTGTGTGATTGCACCATGATATGCTGATCTAAATATCATGACAGGTCTGACAGCATCTGTGGAGAGAAAAGGGAGCTAACATTTCGAGTTTTTCATCTCTTTGTCTTTCTATGCCAATGTAATAACCTGTAGTAACCTGTACAGGATTCATCTGGGGATGATTGTTCCCCGTGCTTAATTGGACTGAGTTAACCCAGCACTAGCATAAAAGGCCAGCAGCTGTAGAGCCAGCTGAGAAAGGGAATGAGGACCCGGTGAATGGTAACCGGGCCCTGTGCTGGTATGATGCTGTTGCTGAAATAAAGGAATTTTAAGAAGCTCGTTGGACTCCCCTGGCTTTATCACAGCTGATGTGTGGCATTTTATCAAATGCCTTCTGGAAATCTAAGTACAGTGCAGTATATCCACTGCGTCCCCTTTATCCATAGCACATTTTACTTCTTCAAAAAAACTCCAATAAACTGGTTAAGCATGATTTCCCCCTCTCAAAACCATGTTGACTCTGCCTGATCATCTTGATTTTTTCTAGGTGCCCTGCTAAACTGGACTGGATTCTCCGCTGTTGGGATTCTCCATTGCGCCGGCAGCCCGGGGATATCCGGCGGCGTGGGGCTGCCCACAATGGGAAACCCCATTGGCCAGCTGACGAGGCGGAGAATCCCACCCAGAATCTCTCAAAATAGCAACTAACATTTTCCTAATGACAGGTATGAAGATAATTGGCCTGCTTTCTGTCTCCCTCCCTTTTTGAATAAAGGAGTTACATTCATTATTGTCCAATCTAATGGAACTTTCTCCAAATCTCGGGAATTTGGAAAATCTGTACGTATTCTTACTGCATTTCCCAACTGTTTTGATGGAGTTAAACTAACAATAAGCATACACATTTTCATTTTCAAAGCTAGCTTAGACATTTTTTTTTTGAAGTGATAAGCACAATCAGGAAATTGCATCCAAAGTGGACTTGAAACTGTACTGGCTAGGTTATCATTCAAGTTACTACTAAAAAGTATTTGCACAAGCACAAACATAGGGTCCTCTCTGAACTAGTGCAATTGGGCAGCATAATGCAACCTAATTATTATTTTTCCATTATTTTTCATCATGCATTTAAGGAAAAATGGTGCAGTTTTAGTAACACAGCTGAATGGATTTATCAGAAAAGTGAGCACTTAATTAGAGTGATCTGTGGCTAACCAGATTTAAATTTATTAAGAATTACTTTTTTAAAAAGGCTGTTTGGAAAAAGTTACTGCTTTCAATGTTGTGCGCTTGTTAGTTTCTTAAGGTTGGATTTTCTGGATCTTCCTGCTGGTGGAATCGTCTGGTCTCATGGCAGGTTCCCCAGCAGCGGGGTGGACAATCCACGCAAAAGCCAACAGACTGCGGCGGGAATGGAAGATTGACAATCATGACCACTTCAGTCTTCTCTGCTCCAAGGAAAACAACCCTCGTTTACCCAGTCTTTCTTCATAGCTAAAATTCTCCAGCCCAGTGCTATCACATCCCTCCTGTAATGTGTGTCATGATATTCAAACACACACATCATGATAGACACACCAACAGACAAATCAGAACACACAACACCACAACCAATGACAGAAAGATATAAAAGCACAGACACGACCCCCGGTGGTCAGTATTAGCTGCAGAGGAGGACCAGGACAGATCTGTTACCAAACACACTCAGGGAGACAGCACGTGCAGAGTATCCAGAACGAACTGTATTATAAGAGTTAAAATAAAATAGAGTTGTACCACATACAACTGTGTTGGCTCATCTGTGCACCAGAGCACCCAACACCACATGGTACAGGAGTGGATCGATACTTGCCGGCATACCTCAGTGTACACAGACAACCAGCAGTGCCCAGGCAAAATGATAGAGCTCCCGGTTCCGCAGCCGCTCCAGTGCCACGGCGACCTCCGCGAAAACTGGCGGCGATTCCGGCAATGGTTCGAATTGTTCCTGGTGGCAGCTGAACTCCAAGACCTGGATGATAGCGAAAAAATCGAATTTCTCCTCACCATCGCCGGTGCAAGGGCAAGAGAAATATTCACAAGGTTCAGGTTCTTCAGGAGGCAGCAAAGGTACGATTACCAGGCAGTCCTGGACAAATTCTCCAAGTACTGTGAAGAAAACGCAATCCAATCGGCAAGTAAAGGTAAGAAAAGCTGCAGTACTCACCTCGTGGCTGGGATCCCGGAGCCCGAATTCCCAGAGGCCGAAATCCCGGGCCTGAGAGAGGGCTGGGTCGAGGTTGGCGGCCATCTTGCTAAAGGTATCACGCTAGCACAGTTGCGCGAGCAGTGCGCAGAACCGGAAGTTTCGTTTGCGCATGCGCGAGATGCTGCGCATGCGCAGTCAAGAAAACGGCCATCGGTAAAGGAACAGCGATCTGAGCATGCGCAGTCGCTTCCTACGTGCTACAGTGCTACATACCGAGCGTCAGGATGTCAGAGGCCCCAGACTGCACCAATTTAAAGGGGAAATGTCCCAAATCCAATTTAAAAGGGAAACGTACCAAATCAAAAAAACAAAAATCTGTTAAAGCTGTAAAACAACCTTCCCTCACCTGGAATGACAGCACATTGCCGTAAATTGACCCAGGAGATGAATTTGACCTCCGAAGAACCCTCCGACAAGCAGTTACCTACGCACAAGCCGATGATTCCGACCTCGAATACTTCGATGACGATCTTTACAGTGTTTCCGGACCTCGCGAGCCCAATGATAGCTCCGTGGTCCTATACGACTATGACTCGGACGAACCTTTCGTGTTGCACATTGGCGGCCCCCACATTGAATCCGACGCAGATGCGGATTCATTTTTCGGATTTGAGGATCTTCAATCCAGCAGATATGACGTTCCAATTTATCAGTACCGGATGATGCTGCAGCCTGACATTAACAGACAGGGAGCGGTGCAAGCACACGGAGAGCGCCCTGCTGCCACACAGAGCGTGGTCCACGTCCCGCTCAACGTTCCCGACTCTATGAAAGAAGACATGCAAGACTCCAGAGTGCAGTCCTCGCATGAACCAGAAGTGACTCCAGTGTCACAAGCTTCCACAGCAAGCTCGTGGACAGACTCCACAATTGCAGAAATGCAAGACTCCAGAGCGCAGTCCTTGCACGGACAAGAAGTGACTCCAGTGTCACAAGCCTCCACAGAGAGCTCGTGGACAGCCTCCATGATAGAAGCAACGCAAGACTCCAGAGCGCAGTCCTTGCACGAACAAGAAGTGACTCCAGTGTCACAAGCTTCCACAGAGAGCTCGTGGACAGCCTCCACGACAGAAGCAACGCAAGACTCCAGAGCGCAGTCCTTGCATGAACAAGAAGTGACTCCAGAGTCACAAGCCTCCACAGGGAGCTCGTGGACAGCCTCCACGATAGAAGCAACGCAAGACTCCAATGTGCAGTCCTTGCAGGAACAAGACCATGAGGGTCTAGCAACCTCTCCTGACCAACCAGCGGCAGATGATGCAAGTCTGCCATGCTCACGTGAACAGCAAGAAGGCTATAACAGCCTACCATGCTCCACTACACAGCAGCATGACCATGACGGTCTCTCATGCTACAATGAAGGGCACAGCGCTGAAGACTGTTCAAGCCCAACTGAAGACAAGCCAAAGGAATCGCCTCGTCCAAGCCCGAAGAAAAAAGGTTTATGCGCTGACCTTCAGGATCATTATAGCCGAACAGAGATTAATAATGCTGCACGGCCACAGAAGGATGCTGAGGATTTGCTAAAGAAATTAATTGAATGTTTAACTTGCAAGGAGCAGACTGAGAATTGCCAGTGTTTTAGTACGGATCGAGAAAATGGACTAGACATTGATCCTCAGGTAATGGAAATAACACAACCTGAATCATATCTACAGCAGGGACAAATGTCTCCCTTCAACACAACGCCGCATATTCCCAACTTCGGAGACCAGCAGTTAGTCAGTAATGACTCTTCAAACCTTGAGGGGAACATTAATTGCATTGAACCTATACACACTCCACTGATAAATGAGCAGAACATTGGAGCAAGAATCCTGAGGACACCGACATCGAGTAGCCAGATAACGAATTTAAAACCCACAGCAGTTTCACGTGAACCAAGTGTGCTTTCCACTAATGGTGAAGATGCAGATAAGGTCGACCCGATTATCCATTGTACCACACTAACCCCAGTGATTAAGCAGTTATGTATGGGGAGTATAATGTGGGCAATTGAGAACAGTAAAAGAGAGACTGTGACCATGCCAGTCCCAGCAAAATCAGACCCAGAGACCATGAAGGCATGTACATTAGACAAAGATACATATGAGGTACCTGAGAAGAAAAGTGAAACGGAATGTTCTTTGGAAAATAGTACAATGTCGATAGAAACATTGGATCCTATATTAGAAACCATACATATGGGAGAATTTGGGGGTAAGAAACAAGGTTCTGCAATGTCTGGGGGAAGATTTAAAATTCCAAAGAAGAAAAGCCCAAATGAAGGACAACGGCAAGACAATGACAGTCCACCGACATGGTGTGCACCACCAGATGAAAACTCTGACAATTTACCCAACCCTAGTGAACAGCAAGCTGCTAATGAGGATCTATCCACGGGATGTGAGACGAGTGACGACAGCATCCCACTTCCCATGCAAAAGGTGCAAGGTGACAGACCTCGCCTAGTGCGTACCGAGGCACTCGACGATCACGGTGGGACCACTGACGACTGCGGTGGCGGCGCACCGCTTCCACCCTCGATGGCTCGAGCCTCTCCACTGGTTGGTGCACTCCTGCATGTTCCGACTCCAGAAGTGCAGCTTCAGGGAATCTCGGCTGCCTCCAGTGAACCTGTTGGGACTCCGGACGGGGGGCATCGACGGAAGGCAGACCGGACTCCAGATGGGGAGCAGCCAAGCGCCGACTCTGATTCGCGCACGCCAGACCTTGCTCCGGACGGGCGGTGTCGCGGCCTCGGTGATGGCACACTCAGGGTGACGGCGGATGCCACGGCGACAGGGAATGGATCGCGTGGCAGTCCCACTGGGTCGGCAGTGGCAACCAGCACCGGCGTTCCAAGATGGACACACCAATTCGCGCCATCACCAGACGTTGATGCGAGCAACAATTCTCTCTCCAAGGCGACATGCTTTGACGTTTCTCTGCGGAGTCGCCCTTCCGGCACAGCAGGTGGCCGGAACCAGCGTGCACGGTCTCGGCCAACTTCCACATCTGGCACCGTCATCGCCTTGCATGATATTAGTGATGGTGCTACTTCGATGGCAACGACCCATCGGCTACAAGATGCCGTCCACCACAAACATAAAAAGAAAACAGACTCCACCTTGTTCCTGGCATGCAGGGCGGATGGATTGGTGCGTAGGCGCAATCAGCGAGCTTTGCGCCGCCTTCCACGCTCGCAACTGAACCATACGCACACGCCGGATCCTCCACTGGTTCCCAAGGATGACTTTGTGGAGATGCCACGGATCATGCCCCTTCCATCGCCACCAGAACCAAACCACAGCCAAGGCAACAATAACAAAGATGTTGAATGTTATATTTGCACGAAAGAAAAAACCAAGCACTGCACGAAGTACAACAAATGGTAAAGTAGAGACTTCGGCAACAGCATCACCTCCAACAGTCCAAGGTGAACCAGTGTGACCACAAATCTCCACAGCTGAACCGGCTTGAGGACCAGCCCATTCTTGAGGCGGTCACCCATTAGACTGGACTTATAACGCTGTTCATACGTTCAAAAAGTCAAACACTTCTGTATTATAACCTGTTGTTGTTTATTGTTCCAGATATCGTCTGACCGGACCACTGTTCAAGTTTTTTTTCTCTCGCATCCATGTTTTGTTATGGTACAACCTTGTTAGTGTGACGCACCCGACATCGCCCCATGTAAATAGTTACGTCATATACACACGCTGTACACAACACACACACACACACTCTAGATGCACTCACGACACAATTATATTTATAACCACGTAGGCACATATCTTTGTAAAAAGGGGGGATGTCATGATATTCAAACACACACATCATGATAGACACACCAACAGACAAATCAGAACACACAACACCACAACCAATGACAGAAAGATATAAAAGCACAGACACGACCCCCGGTGGTCAGTATTAGCTGCAGAGGAGGACCAGGACAGATCTGTTACCAAACACACTCAGGGAGACAGCACGTGCAGAGTATCCAGAACAAACTGTATTATAAGAGTTAAAATAAAATAGAGTTGTACCACATACAACTGTGTTGGCTCATCTGTGCACCAGAGCACCCAACACCACAATGTGGATTCCAGAACTGCACACAATAATCTAGCTGTGGTCTAACCAACATTCTATACAGTTCCAGCATAAGCTCCCTGCTCTTAAACTCTATGCCTTGGCTAAGTATACCATATGCCTTCTTAACCACTGTGTCTACCTGCCCTGCTACCTTTAGGGACCAGTGTATATGCACACCAAGGTCCCTCTGATCCTCAGTGCTTCTCAGAGTCCTGCCATTTAACATGTATTCCCTTGCCTTGTTTGTCTTGCTTCAGTGCATCACCTCACACTTATCCAGATTGAATTCCATTTGCCACTAATCAGCCCATGTGACCAGCCCATCTATATCCTCTTGTAACTGAAGGCTAGCCTCTCACTATTTACCAACCCATCAAGTTTCGTATCATCCATGAACTTACAGATCAAACCTCCTACGTTCATGTGTAAATCTTTTGTATAAACCACAAACAGCAAGGGCCCCAACACTAATCCCTGCCCGACCTCCACTGAACACAGGCTTCCAGTCAGAAAAACTCCCCTTGACTATCACTCTCTGCTTCCTGTCACTCAGCCAATTTTGGATCCAATTTGCCAAATTTCCTTGGATCCCGTGGGCTCATACCTTATCAAAAGTATTGCTGAAGTCCAAGTCGACTACATCAAATGCATTTCCCTCATCTACACATCTGGTCACCTCTTCGAAAAATTTAATCAAGTTGGTCAGACATGACCTCCCCTTAGCAAAACCATGCTGACTGTTCTTGATTAATCCCTGCCTCTCCAAATGCAGATTAATTCTGTCTCTCAGAATTGCTCTTAATTCAATGAAAAAAATATGGAATTAAAAGTCGAATGACGACATTGCTGATTGTCATAAAAACCCATCTGATTCACTAATGTCCTTTAGGGAAGGAAATCTGCCATCCTTACTTTGTCTGGCCTACACGTGATTCCCGACCCACATCAATGTGGGGTTGACTCTTAAATGCCCTCAGGGATAGGCAATAAGTGCTGGCCCAGCCAGCGATGCTCACATCTCATGAATGATTTGAAAAATAATGCTGGAAATAGTGCTTGCACATTGGCTATCCTCCAGTCCTAGGCCGCTCTCCTGTGGCTAAAGAGGAGTTGAAAATTACTGACGGCGTCCCTGTTATTTCCTTTCTTTATTTCAATGTCTGAAACCGATTTCACAATGGCATTCCTTAACTGGCAAACGTGGAGGAGCACAAGGAACTAAGCTAAGTTTATGTGGTTCATTGGACTCAGTCAGGCAGATCCCCACAGTGGTGTGGGGGAGGGGTTGGAGTGTCCTGTCATTGGAGAGAGCAAGGTTGGCTTGCTGCCAGGCGCTGGATTGGTTACAGATTGATGGACCAGGATTTCCTGAGCCAGCAGAATGGCAGCTAACTTTTATTGAGTAGTTTCCCCACATGGCATTGGACCCTCAGCGGTGGTGGATGAGACCTAAAGTTGCCATTGATTCACCACTTAAGGGTCGCAGTTGGCTTACACCTCCTCAGTCCTCAAACCTCCCCATCTCTGACTTTATTGCAGGGAGTCAGGAAAGCAACAGGCTCTCCACCTCCCCCTGCATTGCTCCCCCCACCTTCCACCCCTCCTGTTAGCACACTCCTGAGGTTGGCGTTAAACTCTGCCACACATGTGCAGTAAGTGTCTCGGATTGCTTGAGCTTGCTCTGGAAGAGTAGCTCGTGCCATTGGAGGACATATGGGAGGCTGGGAAATGTGTGAAACATGGATTCCAGAAGTTAGTCACCCTGTAGCTACAGAGCATTCAGGAGAACAGTAAGTGAGTGACCATCAGGCAGAGTAGGATGGGGCAGGGTGTGCAGGAATCTTCGGGAGTGTGACACACTCAAACCAGTTTTCAGTGCTGAATACCAGGGATGATGACATGCCTTTGGTGGGGGTGTAGTTTTGAGCACATCGATAACATTCTGGGCCAAAAGACTGCACAGGAAGCTAAAGTGTACAAATGCAGTACCCATGGAGGATTGATTGTCAAGGAGAGCTTCTGATTCCTGAGGAATTGGGACCAACCTGATGCAGGAAAAACCGATTCACAGTGGATGGTTTGAACCACAACAGAGCTGGGATTAATGTTCACTCCGGATGTTTAACTAGTACTGTGAGAGAAGGCTTAAATTAATTTGGCATGAGGATAGCCATCTGGATGAAACAATAAAAAGTAGAAACTCGATGCATAGAGGTCTGGGTGAGACGAATAGCACAACATTAAAACATCTTTTAGAATTAGGAGAAATCAGACAAGGGGAAAATGTGAAACGGTCTCAAATGGGTTTGGAGTACAAGGGCAATGAGGGATGGACAATAATTGCTCGCCTAGCCAGTGACTTCCACATTCCTGCCACAATTAATTTAAAAATGCACAGGCCATGATGAAAATGGGGGGTGAGGTGCAAGAACAAGTCGCCTCATGAGGCTATGGCATCGTTATAATAACAGAGGCTGGGCTCAACTCAGAAAGAGGACTGGGAACTTAACATGCTTGGCTATGAGGCATTCAGGGATGATTGGATTGGATTGGATTGGATTTGTTTATTGTCACGTGTACCGAGGTACAGTGAAAAATATTTTTCTGCGAGCAGCTCAACAGATCATTAAGCACATGAGAAGAAAAGGGAATAAAAGAAAATACATAATAGGGCAACACAACATATCATGAGAGAGGAAAACAAAGAGGTGTCAGCAGCACCATTAATAAATAAATTGTAATGGCGCTGGAGGGGGATAGAGGGATGATGCAGGGGGTCAAAGATGGACGCCGGAGTTTTCCAGTTGCACGCATGCCAGGAATCACTGCGTGGGGAAAATTTGATGGGTCAGCTAAAAGCCCATTGACTTTGTGTGAGTATTTCCGGTCCCACCAGCCAAGGTTTGGATTAAGAAATGAGAAAGGAGCTATTATGCTATTGGGTATTTACTATAGGTTACAAAATTCCCAGGGGGGGAGATAGAGGTGAAAATATGAACGCTTATTACACAAAGGTGCAAGAAACACTGTGTTGTGATAATAGACAACATCAGTTATTCTAATATAGATTGGGGTAGTATGGTGTAAAGGGCAAAGATGAGGAAGAAATCCTGAAACATGTCCAAGAAAACATTGCATTGGGTTTTTATGTTTTTTGGTGGGAGGAGGGAGACAGCATGGAAAGTGAGGGGCCTGCTTGCTCCTGTACCCCAACCCCCCATCGCAGCTAGTTGAATCAAGCATCGGATGGCTCACTAGTGGCGATCTAGTCGGAAAAAAGCCTATTAACAGTGAGGAGGGAGGTGTATCCATTTGGGATTCTCGGTCGGGATGTCCTGTGGCAAACAGGGTATGCCATTAAGAGGAAGTCTGTCAAACTGACAAATGTAAAGGTCCCAGCTCTCTCAATCTCCTTTTTATTATGGCAGGCTTCAATAAAGTAAAAAGTTTTTTATAAAATGCTGCCACCTTCACCGGCAGAATCTGCTGCCACATTTAACCATTTAACAGCCCTGGTGGCAGGCCTTTTCTTCCATCTCCTCACCATAGCTGCCATAAAACACCCCCAATATTTCCACATCCAGGACCGGAAATTGAAGACGATTGGGTCATTAACAAGTTCAATAGTTTGTTAATTGGTCATTTCAAGATGGTGGGCAGACATCCGATTTCCTCATAATTTCAGAAACTGGCATGATGCCATTGTATAGCTGGTTATGACACCATCTTGCCCTATATTATGTTTGTGTGATAAGGTGCATAAAATCTTGCCCCATGTGTTTCCAGCCCAATGAGGAAGGAAGCAGTGCTGGATATAGTCGTGTGGAAATGGAACATGTTTCATTGAGTGAGCATTTGGAGAACAGTGATCATAAAGCCATCAGGTTTAGAATATCCATGGAAACGGACAATTGAAAATCAAATGTATAATTATATCACTTGAGGAGTGATCTGAAGGGTGAAATTCTCCTTTTGGGAGTGTTGACGCTGGGACTGAATTGCATGCAGTTTGCATTCTCATTGGAGGCACTATTTGTGAAGCAATTCAGGACATGCTAATGGGCAGCATTCTGCCCACGTGAATTTAGAGCGACTCTCATTCACGCCGGTGTCGAATTCGCTGGGGCCGGATTTGGAGTTGGAGAGCTTGACAAGCTGGATCTGCTGATAAGCAGTGGCACCCTTAGTTAAGCTCCACCCTTCACTTGTCCCCCCAAACTCATCCCTCGGCCATTCCCCAGTCTTCCACACTGCGCCCCTGTCCCCATTAGTGAGTGCCACCAGGGAACCGCTATCTTCACCACCCCTCCCTAAGTGGCTGCCGCAACCCATGTCAAGATAGAATGTGTGGCCCCTGTCCTGTCTCCCCAGTGGGGTCTACTGTGGGTGTACCATGTGTTACCCCATCAGCAGGGTACCACCTGGTTGTGCAGTGGAGAGAGTCACCATGTGTCACCAGTCGCCTCAATGTTTAGAGGCTTGATGTGGGCAGGTCCTACAGAAGGGGGTGAGGCAGGTAAGTGTGCATCAGCTGGGAGCGTAGCTGCAGTATGGTGTGGGTTCTGGGTGTGACACTCCGGTTGTGACAACCTGTCCAGGGCAGGATGGATGGGAGCAGGGGCACAGTGGACAGGCAGGACTTTGACGCAACTGGTTGTCCTGGTGTGCCACTGGTTGGGCTTGGCCGTGCCCATCCTGTTGATGGATCACCTGGAGTCTGAGGGTTTTCAGAGGGATGGCCTAGGTGGGATCCTAAATGATAAGAGGCTCTGTGGACATTTACAGGACATAGTGAGCAGTCAGCAGAGTGAGCCTGTAACTTGTCCTAAATGACTGCACTACAATTTTTAACAGTTTTCAAACTTTGCTTATCCTCTCTCTTTGTCGGCAGCCATGACGCCCAGTCCCCATTTGTAAATACCTGCAGTAAATTGCATCCGCTTTATGGTGATATGCCTGCAAACAATATTGTATATAGTTGGTGGTGCGACCTCCAACCAGCAGGTGGCGGTACAGATCCACTATGCGGCCTAAACAATATAAACTATAGTTGGTGGTGCGACCACCAACCAGCAGGTGGCAGAACAAATCCACCATGCAATCTTGAGGCAGTGGTCATGTGGTAAGGCACTCAGATGTAAGTCAGGGCAGATCCGGTGATCCAGAGAAGGTTGTAAGACGTACATGAAGACAGTCGTGCATAGATTTAGTTTCAAGGGAGTCTAAAGAAACTCTTTGATAACTTGTTCTGTATTTGATCGTTACCTTACCACGTGTACATCAATAAAAATCCTGGTTTGGACAAGCCAACCAGCAGTTCTGTGGAGTCCTTGCTAGATAACGAACACCGAACACAACACGCGTGATTTCCACCTGAGTGGGGCGGAGCATCGCGGAGGCCTGGAGCATAGTAGCATTGTGGATAGCACAATTGCTTCACAGCTCCAGGGTCCCAGGTTCGATTCTGGCTTGGATCACTGTCTGTGCGGAGTCTGCACATCCTTCCCGTGTGTGCGTGGGTTTCCTCCGGGTGCTCCGGTTTCCTCCCACAGTCCAAAGATGTCCAGGTTAGGTGGATTGGCCATGATAAATTGCCCTTAGAGTCCAAAATTGCCCTTAGTGTTGGGTGGAGGTGTTGACCTAAGGTAGGGTGCTCTTTCCAAGAGCCAGTGCAGACTCAATGGGCCGAATGGCCTCCTCTGCACTAAATTCTATGATAATCTATGAATAATCTAGGGCAAAGGTTCGGCACAACATCATGGGCCGAAGGGCCTGTTCTGTGCTGTATTCTTCTATGTTCTATGTTCTATAGTGGGTCAAAAGTGCGAAATGCATTTAAATGCATGCAAATGCCGGTTTCACTTGCCCACACCAGCGTGGGGCGCATACCTCATTATCGGCAACAGGGAGGGACTGGAGCATGGCCCCCGAATCGGTGCGGGCCTCAATTCTGGCCAGACGCCCGATCGCGGTTTGCATTGTGGTGTTTGGCCCAAAAAGTGATTGGGCCCAACTGGATTTGGAATCAAAAATTGGTGGCAAAAAGGAAATTAAATAATTGGAGTCCTTCAAGGAGTAATTAGTATAAAATGTAAATTGTGATATTAAAAAGGAAATAAGAGAGGCTAAGAGAAAACAGTAGGAGCTAATATAAAGGGGAATTTAAGAGTAATTTGTAAACACATACGAGTAGTCAAAGGAAGAGACTGATTTGGGACCAAAAAGCAAATCTTCTTGTGGAGGTGAAGCACATTGTTGAGATATGAAATTCGTACTTTGCATCGAGAAGATGTTGCCAATTTAAAAGGCTGTGCTTAGATTAAACCTAGATAACCTGATGTTGTTAAAAGGTTTGTCTGCTCAAAGTAGAGAGGTCAACTGGTTTGGATGGAATGAATCCTCGACTTCTGAGTGAAGTAAGGTGAAAATAGCAGAGATTCTAACCAGAATATTTCAGTTATTCTAGGACATGGAGTTGGTGCCAGAGTACTGGACATTCACAAATGTACATCCTGAATTACAGAAGAGAAGGATAAACCTGGCAACTGCAGAGCAGGCAACCTAATGTTATGGACTGAGAAATAAAAGACAGTGCATTTGGCAAACTACATTTAAGTTGGTCAAGTTATTTGATGAAGTAACTGTTAGAATTGATGGTGATGTGGTGTTGAGTATATTGACATTCAAAAGGCTTTTGCTGAAGTAGACTTGTTAGCAGAATTAATGCCCTGAGATTAAAGGGACAGTGGCAGCAAGGTTACAAATTTGGCAAAGGGACAAAAAATAGAGATCGATGATGAACAGTTGTTTTTCAGACTGGAGGTAAGTGTACAGTGGTGTTCCCCAGGGGTTTGTAATAGGATCGCTTTTTGACATGTGTTAATAGCCTGGACTTCAATATATAGGGTTTATTTTCAGAGTTTGCACATGACTTGCAACTCAGAAATGTGGTGTTATGAAACTATACTTTAAATCAAAAAATGATTTTTGAATTTATTGGCTGTAAATTCCAAACTGTTTTAACTATGGCCACATTTCAGTGACTTGTGATCACTGTCAAAGATGGCCACACATTTGTTTCTCTCTGCCTTCTATAGTCCAAAACTATTTCAATAGAGATAACCTGCCTGCAAAATTGTGCCAGGAACCTTGAAAAAGATGAATGGGGCCGTCTCTTGTTCTATCAACAAAGCATTCAAACAACTGTTTGGGTACTTAGCAGAGTGGAGACAAACTATTAGACATATTATTCGGACACTGGGGCCCTAGCTAAGAGAAGAATTCCCAGCTATAATCTAATGAAGGAGTACATGAGCCATTACCAATTTTTGTAATTCATTCACAGGATGTGGGTGTCATTGGCTGGGCCAACATTTATTACCCGTCCCAAATTGCCCTTGAAAAGGTGGTGGTGAGCCGCCTTCTTGAACCACTGCAGCCCATGTGGTGTAGGTACCCCCACAATGCTGTTAGGGAGAGAGTTGCAGGAATTTGGCCCAGCAACAGTGATGGAACGGCAATATATTTCCAAGTCAGGATAGTGAGTGGCTTGGTGGGGAACTCGAGAGTTTTGAAGGTTCTGCCTAAGGGGCTTTGGTGAGTTCCTTCAGTGCATATTGTAGATGGTACACACTGCTGTTACTGTGTGTCAGTGGTAAAGGGTGTGAATGTTTGTGAATGGAGTGCTAATCAAGTGGGCTGCTTTTCCCTGAATGCTGCCAAACCTTTTGGTGTTGTTGGAGCTGCACTCATCAAGGCAGTTAGAGAGTATTCCATCACACTCTTGACTTGTGCCTCTAAAAAGTGGAAAGACTTTGGGGAGTCAGGAGGTGAGTTACTTTCCACAGGATTCCATGATGCTATTTTGCTCTTATAGCCACAGTATTTATTTTGTTAATCAATTTCAATTTGTGGTCAATGGATGTTAATTGCATGCGATTCAGTGATGAGAATGCCTGTTGGAGATGGTCATTGTTTTGCTCTTGTGTGGCACGAATGTTGTTTGCCACTTGTCAGTCCAAGCCTGGATATTGTCCAGATCTTTCTGCGTTTGGACATGGATTACTTCTGTATCTGAGGAGTCATGTATGTTGCTCAACAAAATCAGCAGCGATACCCCACTTCTGATCTTATAATTAAAAAAAATAAATTTAGAGTACCCAATTCATTTTTCCAATAAGGGGCAATTTAGCGTGGCCAATCCACCTACCCTGCACAACGTTTGGGTTGTGGGAGCGAAACCCACGCAAGCACGGGGAGAATGTGCAAACTCCACACGGACAGTGACAACAGAGCCAGGATTGAACCTGGGACCTCGGCGCCATGAGGCTGCAGGGCTAACCCACTGCGCCACCGTGCTGCCCTTCTGATCTTATAATGGGAGGACGTTCATTGGAGAAGCAGCTGAAGATGGTTGGGTCTTGGACACTACCCTCAGGAATTCCTGCAGTGATGTCCTGGAACTGAAATGATTGACCTTCAACTATCACAACCATCTTCCTTTGCGCTAGATATGACTGCATCAGGTGGAGAGTTGTAGACTGTCATCTGTAATGCTGGGAACCTGAGGAGGAGGCCGAGATGGATCATCCATTTGGCACTTCTAGCTGAAGTTTGGAGCAAATGCTTCACACTTATATTTTGCACTGAGTGTATATTTCAAATAGGTATATTTGTGGAGTATATTCTGTCATAATATACACCAGTATATCATGGTACAGACACACACACTGATGGACACACCGCAAGACCAATCAACACACACAACACCGCAGCCAATCACCAGTTAGAGCACACTCACTATAAAGACAGGGGGCATCAGAGTTCCTGCTCATTCGGGATGCAGCCTCTCAGAAGGACAGAGCTTACAGCACAGATCTTCACCATGTACTGAGTGCATAGACTGGTTAGGACAGGCATACGTCTTTAGTTTGATCTAACATCGTGTTAACCCACAGTGAAAGTATGTTCAACAGTTTCTAACTTAATAAAATAGTGTTCCACTGTCTGTGTTGGTGGCCTGTCTGTGTTCCACGGATCCAGAGCACCCAACACATCATCCTCCTCCAGTGAGTTGTTTAATTATCTACCGTTATTCATGACTAGATGTGCAGGACTGCAGAGTTTAGATCTGATCCGTTGGTAGTGGAATTGCTTAGCTCTGTCTCGGTGACTTCCGGTGACGGGGATGTGCTGAGAAGGTGCACATCAGGTGGCCCTCCTCCCACGAACCCGAAAATAGGCTCTTTCACCTGAAATAGCCTGCTAATAAGAGGGAAAAAACATCCCCATACCTCAGCAAACAAGAACGCGAAGGGAAATACCGAACAACAGCCATATCAGAGGCTGTATGGAAACTAGAAGTGAAATCTCCAGGAGAAGCAAATGGCTAAGCCGACAGACGCAGGCCTTGTCAGAACGAGGATGGGTGGAGGATGTTTCTCTCAAGGGAACTGAGAGAACACAAGAGGAGATGAAACCCAACATTCAAGCTGCAGGCAGTGGGGTGGTCGCGGAAGCTCTAGCGACCATGCAGGTGGTCCTAGACAAGGCGGAGTGGTGAATGGAAGCTCAGGAAAGAACCATAAAAGAGCTGGAGAAGGCCGCAACAGATCAGGGTGACTGGATCGCCACCCTGGAGAAAGAAGTAGCAAGGTTGGTCGCGACACAGGAAAGTCTGAAGGGAAAAATCAACGACCAGGAAAACCGATCGAGGCGCCAAAACTTGCGGATTGTAGGACTGCCGGAAGGGATTGAATGTAGGAATGCTACGGACTATGCTGGGCAATTTGGTGGGAAAGGATAGCTTCCCCAACCCACCAGAAATAAATAGAGCCCATCGGTCTCTTCGCTCAAAGCCCAGAGCCAGGGAACAGCTGAGGGTAATAATCGCTAAGATGCACAGGTACCAGGACCAGGAAAGAATCCCGCGCTGGGTGAGGCAAACAAGGAACTGTAACTGGAAAGGAGACCGGATCAGATCTACCAGGACATTGGGCTGACTTGCCCAAACGCCGGACAGAATTCAACAGGGCGAAGACTGCCCTGTGCAAAAGTGGTGTACCCAGCCAAACTCTGGGTCACATTCTAAGGCAGAGAGCTCTTTTTCTTGGCCCTTGCGGACACGAATAAGTTTGTCCTGGAAAACGAGCTTGATAAACGGCAGCTGGGACAGCGGTGAATAGATCACCTGAAAATACTTTATTTGTTTATTTACTAACTGTTAAACAACTTGATGAACTCTTCTGGCAACAAGAGATGAAATAGAAGAAGGAAAAAGTGAGGGCAGCAGAGCGCAGGAAAGGGTGAGGGGCATGGCAGATAAGGATCTCAGAGGGCGGGCTCAGAGGACACACAACCAACCACGGGAGGGGGTCCACCACACTGGCAAGAAAGCTAGCATCGGAAAGCATGAAGGAAAGAGGCCACGGCGCATCTCCCGCAGATATCAGCAACAGAAGGATGACTAGGGGAAGAAACGGTGGGAAGGGAGCGGGTTGGGGGGAGCTGGGGAGGAAGACATACCATAAGGGGAACATAGGAACAAAGATAGCATGGGCATTAGGCTGGGTGCAACAGACTACACGTGGCGACTTGGAACACAAAGGCACCACAAGCAACCACTTTGAAGGGTCCCTGGACAAAGGGAAACCCTGGAGTGCAGGGGCTCACCCATATGGCAGACATATAGTTGCCGGCCATGTTGGGTGACCCCTGGATGAAGGGAAACTCCGAAGCGCAGAGGCCCGACCAAGTGGGGAGAACGGTGACCGCGGCCATCTTGGCCGGTCCCTTAATAAAGGGAAACCACGAAGAACCAGGTAAGTATGGTTGATCCCGCAGGATAGTCACCTGGAATGTTAGGGGACTTAACAGCCATGTGAAAAGATCCAGAGTCTTCACCCACCTGAAAAGTTTGAAAGCCGACATAGTCTTCCTCCAAGAGATGCAACTGAAGGAGGAGGACCGACTGGGGGTAAGGAAGGGCTGGGTGGGACAGACATATCATTCCTGTTAGGGGATGAGGGCCAAGAGGGTAGCCATATTGCTAAATAATGGGCTTTGTCAAGGGTAGCCAGCCAATGTCGAACATCAGGCACCTGCTGAACGTGATAATCTGTGAACACCTGTGGTGATCATCTCCCTGGACGCAGAAAATGTCTTCGACAGAGTTGAATGGAAATACCTCTTTGAGGTACTGGAATGGTTTCGGCTTGGAGCAGGGTTCACCACCTGGGTGAAACTTCTGTATAACGCTCCCACAGCGAGCGTACGGACAAATACTACCAGCTCTGAATACTTCCAGCTGCACAAGGCAGGGATGCTTGCTGTCCCTGTTGCTGTTCGCCCTAGCGATCAAACTACTGACGATCGCACTTAGGATGGGAAAGAATTGGAAGGGGATCCGGAGAGGAGACAGAGAGCACAGGATGACCTGCCCCTCTACATCTCATATCCGCTAAGCAGAATGGAAGGAATTATGGCGCTCTTGAGAGAGTTTGAAGCTTTCTCGGGCTTCAAACTTAACCCGAGCAAAGGTGAACCCGCAAGGGGGTTGGGCAGAGCTGGAAAGAATGAAATTTAAACAGGCCCGACACTAATTCCGCTAACTGGGATCCAAATGGCTCATGAGTGGACAGGGATCCACAAATGGAACCCAACCAGCCTGATGGAGGACGTTAAAAGGACCTGCATAGTTGGGTCACACTCCCACTCTCCCCGGCAGGGAGAGTGCAGATGATCAAGATGAACGTACTCCCCAGGTTCTTCTTCCTGTTCAGATCCATTCCGATCTACATCCACAAGGCCTTCTTCAATTCATTAGGAAAACTGATCATGGCATTTGTGTGTGGGGGGAAGGGGGGTGTGTGTGGGAAGAATGCAAGGATGCCAAAAAGGGTACTGCAGAGATCGAGTATCATGGGGGGGGTCTAACTTCCCAAACTTGCAATATTACCACTGGCTGGCAATCACAGAGAGGGTAAAGGTGTGGATAAAGGAGCCAGAGGCCAAGTGGGTATTCATGGAGGAGGGCTCCTGCCGAGGGACCTCCCTCCGGGCCCTGGCGGACGACCATCCCCATTGAATAAAAACTCAACAAGCCCAGTGGTGATAGCAACATTCCAGTCATGGAACCAACTGCGACAGCACTTTGGGCTAACCAAAATGTCTGTTAAGGCCACCATCTGCAATAACCACAGGTTCACGCCCGCGACTTTGGATGACACCTTCATAAGGTGGGGACAGGACGGAGGGTCGCTGACAGTTAGGGAGTTCTACACTGACAACACTCGAGGAACCAACAGAGAAGATCCAGCTGACAGGGCGGAGCAAACTAAGATACATTCAGGCCAAAAACTTATTACATAGGGAAATGAGGACATACCCACGACCATCGCAACAGTTGTTGTTAAGTGGACATCTTAGGAAAGGGAAACTGCGGCGACATGTATGGGCGACTATTGGGAGGGCTAACACCCAACTGGACGAGACAAGAAAAATGTGGGATGACTTGGGGTTTGAAATAGGGTAGGGACTCTGTAGTGAAGCATTGCACAGGTTAAACTCCACCTCCACATGCTTAAGGCTAAGTTTAATGCAGCTGAAAGTGGTACAGAGAGCTCACTCAACTGGAACCCGAATGAGCAGGTTCTTCCCGGAGGAGCAGGTTCTTTCCGGAGGAGCAGGTTCTTCCCGGAGGTGGAGGATAAATGCGAACAGTGCCAAGGAAGCCCAGCCCACATGTTCTGCTCTTGCCCCAGACTTGTCGGGTTTTAGACAGCCTTCTGTGAGGCAATTTCCAAGGCAGTGGGGATAAGGGTGGAGCCTTGCCCAAAAGTGGCAGCCTTCAACGTATCAGAACAGCCAGATCTCTTCATGGGGAGGAGGTCTGATGCCCATGCCTTTGCCTCCCTAATTGCCCACCGGAGAATCATGCTCGGCTGGCGATCACCACCACGACCTAAAGCTGCAGACTGACTGTCCGACCTGTCGGAATTTCTCCAGATGGAGAAAATTAAATTCACTATCCAGGGGTCGGAAGATGGCTTCCACAAAACATGGGGGCCATTCACTCAGTTGTTCCAAGACCTGTTTGCAGCCAACAGCCAGTAAACCAGAGGGTTGAAAGCCACAACACAATAATGTGTGCCAGCGAAAGGGTTAGGGGGTAGGTGGAGAGGAAACAATGACATAGAACCCAACCAAGATCAGCAAGCAAACAACCAAATGCGCGGTGTCACGCCAATCACACAAGAACAGAAAATAGGAGCTGAAAAGGAATGAAGGCACGTCAGATGACCAGAAGGGGAGGGGGAGGGGTCAAGAAAAAAGGGAGGGGGAGAAGAATGGGGGACCTGGTGGGGAATAAACACCCACTGGAGATCGCAAAACCAGAAGCCGCAACCCATGTAAATAGCGAAACACAACCGATGGAAATACAATTCTTCCTTTTCTTTTTTTTTCTTTACTGTTTTATATTTAGCAGTATTAATAGTTTATTATTTCACTCCTGTTATCTTTCAAAGTATGTTCACAATTGGCTTTGTCTTGTATAGCTTAAAGATCTTCAACATAGGGCGGCACAGTAGCACAGTGATTAGCACAGTTGCTTCACAGCTCCAGGGTCCCAGGTTAGATTCCGGCTTGGGTCACTGTCTGTGTGGAGTCTCCAAGTTCTCCCCGTGTGTGCGTGGCTTTCCTCCGGGTGCTCTGGTTTCCTCCCACAGTCCAAAGATATGCAGGTTAGGTGGATTGGCCATGTGAAATTGCCCTTAGTGTCCAAAAGAGTTGGGTGGGGTTTCTGGTGTTGCCAATCGACACCGGAGTCACCAATAATGTTGCCAAATAATAATGATGCTCTTTAGAGTCGCCAGATATCATGATACCACCACAAGGCTTCACCGGATATCGATCAAAAGACCACACAACCAGTTAGTCAGTTCAAGTTCAAATATGGTTTTTTTACACACAAGGATTACTTCGACATGCAACACAAAACATTACAAGTTAAACTACACCTAACAACTACAATAACCTATTCTTAACTTCAGGGCAACCGGCTCTATGCAGATGGATAAGGCCTTTGTCTGGATCTCGCGTGGCTGGGTGGAAGAAATGGCTCTGCTTCTGCTGGGCTCATCCGTCTGGTAGCGATCGTTGGTCTTGAACTTGTCTTTCTGGTCGTTATGCTGCACTTGGGTTGGCATAGGTCGGATCCAAGAGAGACCGAGCACATGGCTGAGTCTCTTCTTATCCCTCTGGGATTTCATGCTCTTTGGGGCGGTCCTTAACTTGGACCCAATAATTCGACAGGCTTCGATCACTGCCTCTGATTTTGGTCAATAAAGGGGCGGGTGCCTTGATGGCTGGGCGTGTCCTTAGCGGTCATTGACCTTGACTGTTTGTAGGAGTCCAGCGATGATCACAATGTAGGTCATCAGTCCTCTCTTCATCTTGTCTTCTGTCTTCTGTTTTCCATATATTCTTGGGGTTGCAAGCATAATATCTGTTATTATCTTCGGTTAATATCTTGTTTATTTGTCTTTCTCTCCTTAACTTCAAGTACCCATTTGAATCGTCACCATGTGTGACTCCCTCATTTTCTTTTTTGATATAACATTTTGAGAGACAAGACATTGGCAAAAAAAAATGTCTTTGTAAGTGCAGAGATTCTCGCAGCTGGTTGTCGATGCGGGGAGTGGGCGGACACTTTCTCCATCGAGTCTTTCCTTTACTGCAACCCAGTGATGGCTGAGGCTCATCTTACTAGCCAAATTTTATCAAAAAGGGTTACCATAACCAGAGTCAGAATCTGAATCATCACCATCTCCCGGTTGTCAGACTCGTGTCTGCCGTTTTCGTGCCATGGCCGCGTGGGCCGTCGTGAAATCCGAATCATCATCTCTAACCAGTCTACAAGAGTTGTCGCGGTGCCAAAAAGGGGTTCGTTTGTCATGAGGCGTAAGGGCGGTGGCAGTGAAGGGCAAGTTACTGTTGTCGGGCGGTGGCGATGGCTCTGGCTGTGGAAGGGGGTATAGGGGGCCAAACATGTCTTGGTCATGGTACCGGGGGCTGGAGTGATTGGGGCCGGGAAGGTTGTACCAGTGGTCAGTGATCGTGGTCAATTCAGGGAGGCTGGTGCTGTCATCGGATTCAAGCTCGAGGTGGAAGGTCGTACCTGTGAGCGGAGACGACGTCGGGTCTGTGGGCATGGACATGCTGTCAGGGCTGGGGGAGGGTTGGACTAGGTTGTCGATGGGCGGGGCGGAATCGTCTGCTATTTATTGCTAGGGAGATGTGGTGGGAGTGGCTACATTGGGTTCCATAGACTTTGAGCTGGTTGATGTGGCGCCAACCAGTTTTACCATTGGGGTACGTTATCTTGTACACAGAGGGGCTTACTTTGTCCGAAATGGAGTAGGGTCCTGCAAATTTGGGGGAGAGGAAAGAACTGGGATTGTAAAGTGAAACCATTACTTGCTGACCGACTGTGTATTCCACGGGGTGGACGGTTTTGTCAAAGCACGCTTTACCCTGCTTCCTTCTAGTGCCTAGTCGGACAGCTGCAGCGAGCTGTGCTGCTTTAATCTTGTGTGTGACTTATTGTACCGCTTTTTCATGGGTGACGGCGGTGACTGTGGGGCTTGCCAAATGGAGACCTAATAAATATTCAATTCCTTTCATGGGCCGTCCGGTCAAGAGAGTATGGGGGTTGAAATCTGTGGAACTGGAATCGGTGTTCTGAATCAACAGAAGGGCAAATGGGAGAACTGAGTCCCATGTGGTATTATTCTGTTGCACTAGTTTTCTAATGGTCCCTTTCAAAGTGCGATTCATTCTCTCAACAATGCTGCTGGATTGGGGCTGATACGCAATGTGAAATTTTTGTTTGATTTCAAAAATCGTTAGGACATTTTGCATGACTCTGCCGGTGAAATGGGAACCTTGGTCTGACTCAATGCTGCGGGGGAGTCCCCAGTGTGTAAATATCTGTTGGGTCAAAATCTTAGCTGTGGCCTTTGCAGTGTTTTTCCGTGTGGGAAATGCTTCTACCTATTTTGTAAAGGTGTCGATTACCACTAATACGTATTTGAAACAATTTCTGCAAGGGGGGAGGGGGCCAATGTAGTCGAGTTTGTCCAAGGGCCATTAACAGCTCGGGTGTGTCTCGATTGTCCCTTCTTCGAGTACCTTCAGGATTGTTCTGTGCACAGATTCAACAATTCTCAACATAATGTGTTACATCGGATTTTAAATTGGGCCACCAGCGCAAAGGTCTTAAATGGGCAATGGTATTGTCTATCCCCTGATGTCCGTGTCCGTCATGAAAGTGGTAAATTATCTGGTTTCTGTCCTGGGTGGGGACCACATAATTTCCATTTTTCAAAACTATACCGTCCTGTACCATCAGTGAGTCCTTGCATTTGGCGTAGGGGGCTGGGAAGTTACCGTCTAAAACTTGTTTGCGAGTGTTGTCTGCCTTTTGGGCCTGGGATAGATCATAGATCATAGAATTTACAGTGCAGAAGGAGGCCATTCAGCCCATCGAGTCTGCACCGGCTCTTTGAAATAGCACCCTACCCAAGCCCACACCTCCACCCAATCCCCATAACCCCTCGATATTGGTCTGAGAAGCCTGGACTGCGTATAGCGGTTCACTTTCGGGGGGTTGCCAAAAGTAACTGTGGCGTGATCCTGAATTAGCTAAGACGTCTGCCTTTACATTACCGGGTGGGGAGGAACGATGATGGCTTCTCACTTTAATAATACCATATGAGCGGTCTTTAGCTGTCCTAAGAATGTGTTTCAACAATGGGGCTGAGGGTAGGGATTTACCATCAGCGGATACGAATCCTCGAGATTCCCACAGGGGCAGGAATTCTGTCAAGCTATTGCACAAATATAAACTGCCCGTATGTATGTCTGCGGGGGTTGGAAAGGAATCGGGGTGCTGCACTACATATGATATGGCTGCTAGTTCTGCTGCTTGTGATTCTAGGTGGCCGGGCAATTTTAAAGATATTTCTTCTAATGTGCGTCTTCTACATAAATTTCACAACCAGTTATTCTCTTTCCATTTTCTATCGTGGTGGAACCGTCTACATAAATCTTTAAAGCATTGTCTGTGGTGTGTGGATTCTGCGTTTTACTGCCTGCTCGTGTGTGCAGTGACTTCGGAATAAAGGGTCCTGTGTGGTGTTGGGCTGCTATGATCTGGCACTCATGTGGGGTCCCTGCATACTGAAGGTTATCTGCTAGAAATGTGTGGGTCTTTGTACGTTTGACTGTAATGTCCCTTCCTTGTAACAACAGTGTGCAGCGAGCTGCTCTGATCTGGCTGACTGAACCGTCCTTTAACCTACCATCTAACAATAGCTGCGTTGGGGTGTGCTCGGTTAAAATCGTTACTGGGTTAAGGCCTGTGATGTATGCAAAATACTGTACTGCCCAAAAGACTGCAAGCAAGTGCCATTTGCAGGCTGTAAATCCTTGCTCTATGGGATCCAAAATTCGTGAGGCATGGGCTACGGGTCCTAAGCGGTCATAGGGGCTGGTTTAGCACACTGGGCTAAATCGCTGGCTTTGAAAGCAGACCAAGGCAGGCCAGCAGCACGGTTCAATTCCCGTAGCAGCCTCCCCGAACAGGCGCCGGAATGTGGCGACTAGGGGCTTTTCACAGTTCATTTGAAGCCTACTTGTGACAAGCGGTTTTCATTTCATGTCTTTCCTGTAGGAGTACTGCTGATAGGGTTCGGTCGGTGGTTGCTACTTCTATGGCATAGGGAGAGTGTGGGTCTGGAACTTGCAAAGCGGGGGCTGTGCTTAGGGCGCGTTTTAATTCATCGATGGCGTCTGTGTGCTGAGGAAGCCATTCCCATGGGGCGTTCATTTTAGGAGCTCTGAGAGTGGGGCTGCTTTTGTGGCAAAACCACCTATATGGTTCCTACAATATCCAACTAATCCTAAGAATGACCGGAGTGCAGTGATATTGTGGGGCAGGGGCAATTTAACTATTGACTCAATTTGCTTCTGTTCGATCTCTCTTTTCCCGTGGGTGATAATGGTGCCTAAATAAGGGACCTTTTCTTTTACGATCTGGGCTTTTTTGGGGTTGACCTTGCATCCAATGGATTGCAGGAGGCCAAGTAATTCCAATAGGAGCTGTACATCCTTTGTGTCCGCCTGTAGGAGTAAGTCGTCCACATACTGTATAAGGCATTCGGGGCGGGAAAATTTGGTAAGTCTGTTGGCCAATTATTGGTGGGAAATGGAGGGGGAGTTGCGGAATCCTTGCGGGAGGCATGTCCACGTATACTGCTGCCCTTGAAATGTGAACGCGAACTTATATTGACAGGTCTTGTCTAGCGGGATGGACCAAAAGCCATTGCTGATGTCCAGCACTGTGAAGTACTTTGCCTGTATTCCCTGCTTGAGCATGGTCTCGGGACTCGTGGCAACGGTAGGGGCTGCAAAAGGGTGACCTTGTTAAGTTCTCGGTAGTCGATTGTCAGTCGGCAAGAACCATCGGGTTTTTTCACAGGCCAAATTGGGGCATTATTTGTTGAGGCTACCGGCCGAATTACTCCGTGATCTAATAAGCTATTGATGACTTTTGAACTCTCACCCTCAGCTTGCTGTGGGAAACCGTATTGCTTCTGTGGCTTAGGATCGGGATCTGAAACTGTGACCATTCCTGGGATCTTCCCACAATCGTGTTTGTGTTGGGCGAAGGAAGCTTTATGTTTTCTGAGGACCTCTCTAATTGTCTGGTCTGTACTAATTGTTTGCGGATCAAACCAATAGTCTCGTCCTACTGAGCAAATCCTATGATCATAGTCCCCTACTGTGAGCGTAGCGGGGGCTCTAGCTGTTTTGGCCATTTTCCATACACATCTATTCACGGGATCAAAGGAAAGGTTGTGGGAGCTCATAAAATCGATTCCTAGAATGTGCCCGGCTGTTTGGGGCAAGTCTACTAAAACAACTGGGTGTCTGCTGCTTATGGTTCCTATCTGAATATCTACAGGGGCTGTGATGTAACACTGCTGTACGTGTCCGGTAAATCCACTAAGGGTGATGATGTCTGTGGTGGGCCATTTGTCACGCTGGAACATTGTGGAGGAGTTTAAAGTGGTGCGGGACCCTCCTGTGTCCCAAAGAAATTTTACTGGATGTCCCTGGACTGTGCCTGTGACTACTGGTCTGCCTGATTTCTCTCAGAGTGTGTCACAGACCCAAGTTGGGGAGTCCGAACACCGTCAATCTGTGGTGTTGATTGCTGAATTATCTGAACAGGCGCTAACACTATGTATGGGCCTAACATTGTTCCTAGGTGGGGGGGTCTGATTGTTGGTGGCGTTGCTGGTTTGGGGGGTTTTGTCGGCATTCGCGGGCGTAATGTCCCATGTGTCCACAATTATAGCAACCTCGTGGTGCCTGTGCTCTGGGGTGCTGTCCTTCATGTCTACCCTCATTTATCCATGCTGGGTCCTGGTTAGTTCTAACCGGGTGCATATTTACTTCGACCTGTTCCTGATCTACCTTCCTATGTAGAGATTGTTCCCAAGACCTGGAGAGTCGCTTTAATACCCACACTTCATTGTGTATGTGGTCTGCGGGGTCGTAATTCACACAAGCCTTTTGACCTGCATCTGTGGCATGCGAGACTAAGTGCAGGACCATTCAGTGGTGTCGTCCTCTTTAAATGTGCATGGTTCAAATCCCCGAATACTGCCTTAAAATGGAACCAAAGGCGACCTGCAAATGCGGTCTAGCTATCTGGGTTGCAAATATGCACACAAGCTCAGAGTCTGTCTGAGTCCTGGGTTGGCCATAATTCCCATAGTCCTTTGGAGGTGGCCATCTGAGATGGCTACACTGGGTTGCGGGGAAGGGGTGGAGGTGTGGGCTTAAGTAGGGTGCAGTTTCGATGGGCCGAATGGCCTCCTGCACTGTAGATTCTATGAAGCTCTATGAAAAAAAAAACATTTTTTCTCGCTTCTGCTTATGCTGTTTGGCACGCAAGGAGTCCTATGTTGTAGCTTCACCAGGTTGACATCTCATTTTTAGGCAGGCATGATACTGCTCCTGGTATGCCCTCCTGCACTCTTTATTGAACTGGGGTTGATCCCTTGGTATGCCGGAAATATGGATCACTGAGCAGTTGGAGAGAGGTCATGTGACCAGCCAACCTGTTGTGCGTTCAAGCACCTGCTATTTTCTGCAGAACAGGACAAAACTAAAGTTGAAGGAGCAAGACCCTGAGTGGTTCCTTCACCCCTGCCCCCTCCCCTCACCCCCGCTCTGCCACTCCGTCTCTCTCTCTACAACCAACTAGCAAACTTGGAATCATGTCTGCAAATTTTGACCATCCAGATGCTGCAGACATTTAAAAAAGACATATCAATCCAGAACTAATGTCTCCACAAGAACAGATGAATTGTCCAACTACACAATTAAAACACCTCAATGCCAAAAGCATCAGGACTACCGAGTGAAAGTAGTTGAGCGATTCAATTCAGCCTGAACTCGCTGAGTCAACAGCCTCCAAGAGCCCTTTATCCCTTTAATTTTACTGGACACTAAATTACTTCCTGCGCACTCTGTAATGAGTTTGTGCGTGAACTTCTACCGGGTGTGTGTGAAAGTTGGAGCATTTTTATTATTTTACTTCGGCTGAATTAAGTCTCATAAAAGCTATTCCCTTTTCTTTCTTAAACTCATGAACACTCTAAGTGTGTCATCTATGATCATAGCACATAAACAGCTAAACACCCACAGAATTGGCAAGTATATCTGTTTTTAAAACATTGGCCTGTAGCTTCCTGGCAGTGGCAAGAAGCCACGGGCCGCCCATTTTGAAAGAGAAATGTGCGCACTTACCTGCGCTCCGATGATGTGTCCAATCTTCCTTTCACTGGGGTAGCCTGGGGCCTCCAGCTCCCCAGTCTGCGCAGGCTCCAGCGCGGCACAGGAGGAGTGCAGCTCCAGCTCCTTATGATGCAGCCAGCTTGGGAATGTCCTTTGAGGGCAGGCATTTAAACAGCAGAATTAGATTGAAAACAACAGGTAACCTTTTTAACAAGTGTTTTAATGGTATGTAGATGTATTTTAATAGTTTATAACATTTATTTTTAGCAGGCACGACTACTGTCGTTAATTATTTTGAAGTAATTTTTAACTTTTTTATGATTATAGGTGATTATTTATAAGTGAACATAGGTTGGTTATTTGTTTTAAACCTGTGAAACTATTTAAATCTGTGCTATATTATTATTATTTTTTTAAATTTAGAGTACCCAATTAATTTTTTCCAATTAAGGGGCAATTTAGCGTGGCCAATCCACCTACCTTGCACACCTTTGGGTTGTGGGGGCGAAGCCCACGCAAACACGGGGAGAATGTGCAAACTCCACGCGGACAGTGACCCAGAGCCGGGTTTGAACCTGGGACCTCGGCGCCGTGAGGTAGCAGGGCTATTTAGTTTTTAAAATAATCTAGAGTACCCAATTATTATTTTTTTTCCCAATTAAGGAGCAATTTAGTGTGGCCAATCCACCTAACCTGCACATCTTTGGGTTGTGGGGGTGTGACCCACCCAGACACGGGAGAATGTACAAACTCCACATGGACAGTGACCCGGTGCCGGGATTGAACCCGGGTCCTCAGAGCTGTAGGCAGCAGTTCTAACCAATGTGCCACCGTGCCGCCAAATCTGCACTATATTATTATATAGTTTTGCATGTGGCATGCTTAAAAATGTTTGTATGTTTTAATTTAGATTATGGTCGTAAGATTTTAAAAGCACCCCAGGGCCAAAATCTGATTTTTTTTGATTAGTGTTTATGGAAGCACTTCAGTGTGGAAGAAAGCCATTCGGTGCATCAGGTCTGCACTGACACTCCAAAAGAGCACCCTCCCTAGTCCCACGGCTCTGCCCTATCCCCATAACCCCACCTAACCTTTGGACACTGAGGGGAAATTTAACATAGCTAATCCACCTAACCCGCACATCTTTGGACTATGGGATAAAACCAAAGCACACAGAGGAAATGGCGGTGGCACGGTGGCACAGTGGTTAGCACTGCTGCCTCACAGTGCCAGGGACCCGGGTTCGATTCCAGCCTTGGGTGACTGTGTGGACTTTGTACATTCTCCACATGTCTGTGTGGGTTTCCTCCGGGTGCTCTGGTTTCCTCTCACAGTCCAAAAATGTGCAGGTTAGGTGAATTGGCCATGTTATGTTGCCCCTTAGTGTCCAGGGCTGTACAGGTTAGGTTCTGGGGATAGAGCGGGGGAGTGGACGCGGGTAGGGTACTTTTTCAGAGGGTTGGTGCAGACTTGATGGCCGAATGGCCCTCTTTGCACTGTAAGAATTTTATGGTTCTATTTCATCCTTCTAGGAAACCCATGCAGACACAGGGAGAATGTAGAAATACCATGCAGTCACGCAAGGTCCGAATTGAACACGGGTCCCTGGTGCTGTGAGGCAGCAGTGCTAACTAGTGTGCCACCATGTTACCAATGTTAAATATGTTCCTGCCTTGTTTACTTCAATTATCTTATATTTATAATTATCTCAATTGAATGCTGTGTTCTGATAGTTCAGTAAGACATATGTAGAAGCTTGCAAAGTTTAATGTAAAACGTTTATTAACAAAAATAATTTTGGAAATACAAAACTTTGAAACCAGATAATATTTAACTTGATATTTAACTTTATCAAGCTGAACAATGAGATAAAACTACCTCAACTTTTACAAATTTCTTGCAATAAAATATACTTTCTCATTTAAACACAATGGTTCCATCTATTTGTAAAGGGGAGGGAGGGAAGAGGGAGGGGAAGGGGAGGGTTTTGGCAATTGTTAATTGACAAGCTCAACGTCCGAAAGCAGCAGCTGTTGAAGTGCAGTGTCCTGGCACACATCTCCTCTGACATCATTTCTGGATGCCGTTTGGCAGTACACTTCGGAATGGGTGATTGATTCGCTGCAATATCTGTCAGAGAGATAGTTCACATTAGCTTACAGGAGGCTTGCATTATCAGCTAAGGCATTAAACTTTGTTTTAAGTAATCACTGAGGCTTGTACATTATTAACATTACATCACGGAGACTTGTAAACAACTCAGCTTAAAATACATTGCAAAATCCAAGTGTACTTTAGCTCTGAATCAGCTGGGAGGACAGGCGTGCTAACATTAGTGTCCTTGAAGGAGTCAATAGTACCAGTATTGAAGCCATGATTATCTGAAACCAACTCCGCTGGGCCGCCCATAAGGCTCAAGATGTCAGAGTCCCGACTGCCAAAGCAAATATTTCTACACCCAGCTCCAGGAAGGACCTGAACAAGAGGAGGGGAAAAGAAGCTCTTCAAAGATACCTTAAGGCTTACCTCAAGAAATGAAACATAGATGTCAATGTCTGGGCGACCTTTGCTCAGAAGAGACCTACTTGGAGGAACTTCCTGATGGAAGGGTCACAATTGTTCGAGAACACCTGACGGCAAGAGGAGACCCGGAAAAGGAGCCTGAGAAAGGAATACCCATCGACTCAGCGACCAAGGACCAATCCCACCTTTTGGAAACTCCTGCCAAGTATGTGATTGAAGATGCGGCTCTAGGATCAGGCTCATCAGCCACACAAAGAACCATAGAACCCATGGCCAGTAACACTGAGTATCTTAGGTAGACAATTATACTCGTTTGCGAGTGATTGCCACATTCTATCCATTATAGTTCCTTTTAATGGAATTAACATCCTCATGACAAACCAAAGTTTAAAACTATCATTCTTTCACCTTCTATGACTGCAAACTCGCTTTATACAGTAAAGTACTCTTTTAATGGAGTTAATAGGCTCATGACATACCAACCAAAGTTTAAAAAATATATATATATCTTCCTTTCATTTTATTTGCATTTTAAACATATTTATAAATCCGAAACACGAATAATATAAAATATTAATCTACCAAAAAAATGTCTCCCAATGTCTCCCGCCTCTCCTAAACGGAAAAACTTCTGTGTAAATAAAAAGGTGTAAAAACTCACCAAATATCTGGGTAAATGGCCCAAGTTAGCGCTGTAGCTAGATTTTTCATTCAGCAGCGCAGGGCTTCAAGCAGGGAAAAGAAAAATCTGGGAGTTTGAATACTGTGTGCTTCCGGCGCACACATTCCTGATAGGCTGCCAGGTCATCACGCCATACACGTGCTGCGCACCAGCGGCTTAAGTCGCGAATGATGCAGCAAGTTCCGGGGCATTGTTACAGCCAAACAAGGAGAGGGAAAAGATGGAGCCATTCAACCCCTCCTCACCTGATCATTAGCAAAGAGAAGGGTAGCAACAAACTTCAGGAGAACAGGGACAGACTGGTGAAATGAACAGACACATGGCAGATGAAATGTTGCACAGAGGAGTGTGAAGTGATACATTTTGTTAGGAAGAATAAGGAGATGCAATACAAACTAAATGGTTTAATTTTAAACAGAGTGCAGGAAGAGAGAGACCTGGGGTATCTCATACACAAATCTTTGGCAGGACACATTGAGTAGGCTGTTAAAAAAGCATATGGGATCTTTGGCTTTATTAATAGAGGAATAGAATACAAATCCACAGAGGCAATGAAATTGGGCTCGCTCGTGCTTGTTTTTGAACACGATGAAGCCTCAAAACTACAAAATTAAAAACATAGAATCATCGAATGACTACTCAAAGACGGAGGCCATTCTGCCTGTCGTGTCTGTGCCAGCTGTCTGAGAGAGCAACTCAGCTGGTCCCACCCCCCCCCATAGCCCTATGATTATTTTTCTCCTCAGGTGCTTATCCAGTTTCCTTTTGATCTGCCTGCTCTGCATGTTTCTGGCAGCCATTCAATGTGCATGGCAAACCCCTTTACAAATATGGCATATCTTGTACTCCCAGTCAGAAGGCGTACTTGCACATAGTGCATGCCATTTTTTTGTTGAGATTATAAGGCGGGTTGATGAGGGTCATGTGGTTAAGAAAATCGGAACATTAGAAAGAGGACAGGAGTAGGCCATTCAGTCCTTCATTGACATAGTCTCCACTGCTCTCCAGTGTAGAAGATGCCACAGTTTAACAACCTCTTGAGAGAGGAAATGCCTCCTCATTTCCATCTAAAATGGGAGACCCCTTCTGAAAATATGCCTCCAAGTTCAAGATTCCTCCAAGGGGGGAAACATCCTTCCAACATCTACACTGTCAAACCCCCTTAGTATCTTATAAGTTTCAATAAGATCACCTCTCATTCTAAACTGCAATGAGAATAGGCCCAAATTGATGAACCTTTCTTCATAAAACAACTTATTCATCCCAGGAATTAACCTTCCTCAAACTGTTTCCATTGCAATTATATCCTTGTTTAAATAAAGAGACCAAAACTGTACACAGTACGCTAGGTGTGGCCACCAACACCCTGTGCAATTGTAGCAAGACCTCCTTATTTTTGTACTCCATGTCTCTTGTGATAAAGGATAGTATTCCACGTGCCATCTTAATTACTTGCTGTAATGGAGTTTGCTAAAGTAGCACAAAAGAGACTTGTTGGCAGAGTAGAAACTCATGGAATAAAAGAGATTGTGGCAGATTGGATACGGAGTTGGCTGAGTGACAGGAAACTGTGGTGAAGTTAGTTTTCGGACTAGATGTCGCCACCGGTTAGGGTTCCGCAGGGACCTATTTTAGGACCATTGCTTTCCTTGATTTACATTAGTGACCTGGATTTGGGTGTGCAGGGAACAATTTCAATATTTGAAAATTGTCACAAGTAGGTTTACCTTAACACTGCAATGAAGTCACTGAGAAAATCCCCTTGTCGCCACACTCCAGCGCCTGTTCGGGCACACTGAGGGAGAATTCAGAACATCCAATTCGCCTAACAGCACATCTTTTGGGACTTGTGGGATGAAACTGGAGCACCCGAAGGAATCCCACGCAGACACGAGGAGAACATGCAGACTGCACAAAGACAGTGGGCGGAATTCTACGGTCTCCGCTGCCAAAATTGCGTTCGCCGATCAGCCAGAAAATCCCCGTTGGCTCGTAAATCGGGGGCGGTGCCGCTTTTGTGATGCGCCACCTCCTCCAAAATGGCATACTCTAGGAGTATGCCCACGCTGTCGGGGCGGCCTCAGGACGTTACCTGAGGTCCTCCCCCCCCCCCCGATGCTCCGCCCCCGATAGGCCGAGTTCCCAACAGCCTGGGTCTCTCATGGTATTTATTTTCGGGAACTCGGCGTGGCAGCTGCGGACTAAGTCCAGCGCCGCCACAGTTGGAGGGGGGGGGGGAGCCGATCCACGGGGATGGACGCTTTGGTAGGGGCTGGGGGCACTGGTTGGGGGTGGTCCAGGGGTGGCGAGCCTGGCTAAAGGGGGTCAGGACACTATTTGGCAGGCGGTTTCCGCACGCAGCCTGCGCCATGTTGCACATGCGCGGCATGGACCTGCACTTCTCTGGGCAGATTCTCAGCTAGAGCCGGGTGCTCTAAGCTGCGTGCCTGCTCGCTCCCACCAGACGGGGGATACCGGTGGCCGTTTCTTCGGTCGTAAAACGGCACCATTCCTATGCCAGCGTCAGCACTTAGTCTCAGAATCGGAGAATCTATCCCAGTGACCCAAGCCGGGAATCGAACCTGGGACCCTGGCGCTGTGAATCAACAGTGCTAACCACTGTGCTATCGTGCAAAGTGATACATTTTGAATGCTTCATGGAAGGCTACTGAATTTCACTGAAGAAGACTGCAAATGCCCTGGGCAAGTGATCTCGCAAAGCAGGCCTAGAGGGCCGACTGCAGATTGTACCAACTCCACAGTCAGGGCATGGTAACAGCAGTGGTACTGGCATAATGGCAGGGGTGGGTGCTATCATCCTAAGAAAGGGTAATTGGATCTCACGGAATAGAGCTATTGCCACTTTCCTGGTCTGGCACCTCAACAATTCATATAATCTCTTGGAATACAGATTATCGGAAACCCCACAATCAAGTGCCATGAAGACTGCTATCTAATGTGCTGCCTCAGACTGAACTTCAGTATTAGGTGTTTGCGGCAGTGCTGCAATGGAAGCTGAGACAGTGCTATCAGACACTGCACCATGTTTGATGGAGGTGACCACACATTCAATTTTGCGAGGGATGGGCTCCAAGCTTTGCCAGGATTCTCTATCCAGCGACGCTGGAATTACAAAACGCGATTGGGCGGAGGTCGCGCGTGTGGCTACTCATCCCGACTGCCCTCAGGAGGTTGTGCAGCTTTTTCCGGCACTGTTGTTCAGTCTTTGCACTCATGGCCTCTGCCACCTGCGCCCTGGCCCGGTGTATGGCGGCGGGTGGTAGCCCCCTTTCCATCCCGGGCAGCAGATGGCCCGTCTCTCCTCCATGGTTTCCAATATGGTCTCCAGCATGGCATCTGCAAACCGGGATGGCACTCTCCATGCTGCCACCTTGTTGGCTGGGATGAGTGTGTGTGGAGAGTGGATTGCTGATATGCGGCTGCAGCTTGTTACCCTCTCAAGTGGCAATACCAACTCCGGTGAATCGGACACCGGTTTTCATTGGCGCCGGTGCTATCCCATTAACAGATGCTGAATTGCTCTGGGAACAGCATCAATTTAGCTGTCGTAACTGTCCAAAGATTCAGTCCCAGTGTCAATAATAAGTTTCTGAAAAGGAGAATCCCTCCTTTTGTCAGTTTGGTGCTGGACAGTTCACTTCTTCCTTGACATTGAACGTAAGCTTTTCAGCAGTTTTCCAAGCGCACATCCATAAGTCATTTTCTGTAGCCTGGCCCATTGAGGTCTTCATCTGACAGCAGCAAAACTAGTGTGTGATCCCACCTCCAGTGAGCTGGAACCTGCTCCAGCCTCTTCCCCAGCCCCAGTCGACTTGTGTCTGATGACTCAGCATGTGCAGATCTCACTTATATTCTATCCTGTAAATGACATGCAGCATCAGCCGCTGAGCTGGTGGTTATGACGGACATCAAATGGCTTACCTTTTCATCTTCACTGTCTCCTTGATCTGGCTCCACAGCTTGGGAAATTCTCAGTCCTTGATTATCTGAAATGAAAAAAGGAATAAGGTTGTGGTGAAGGGGAGGAGAAAGTAAGAAATGCATGCTTACACCTTGTAATTGAGGAAGTTGAGGGATGCGGGGGAAATGGGATTAGAGAATGAGGTATACAGATATTCTCATCCGCAAACAAAGAACAAAAAACAATACAGCACAGGAACAGAGGGCGGCACAGTGGTTAGCACTGTTGCATCACAGCTCCAGAGTTCCAGGTTCAATTCTCGGCTTGGGTCACCTTCTGTGCGGAGTCAGCACGTTCTCCCTGTGCCTGCGTGGGTTTCCTCCGGGTGCTCCGGTTTCCTCCCACAGTCCAAACGTGTGCGGGTTAGGTGGATTGTTCCCGCTAAAATTGCCCTTAAGTGTTCAAAAAAGGTTAGGTGGGGTTACTGGGTTACGGGGATATGGTGGAGGTATGGGCTTAAGTGGGGTGCCCTTTCCAAGGACCGGTGCAGACTCGATGGGCCAAATGGTCTCCTTCTGAACTGTAAATTCTATGATTCTATGAACAGACGCTTCGGCCCTCCAAGCCTGTACCGGTCATGATATCACCCTTTGCCAAAATCCTCAGCACTTCCTAGTGCCGCACCCCTCTAAACCCATCCTATCCATGTAATTGTTGAGATGACTTTTGAATGCCGTAAATGTATCTGCTTCCACAACCTCCTCTGGTGCGTTCCAGGCACTCACCACCCTCTGTATAAAATACCTGCCTCGCACATCTCCTCTAAACTTTTCCCCACGGACTATAAACCTATGCCTCCTAGTGACTGACCCCTCCACCCTGGGAAAGAATGCCTGCCCATCCAATCTATCCATGCCTCTCATATCTTGTAGACCTCTATCAGGTCGCCCCTCAACCTCCGTCGTTCTAATGAAAACAGTCCGAGTCTATTCAGCCTCTATGCATAGCTAACACCCTCCAGACCAGGTAACATCCTGGTTAACCTTCTCTGCACCCTCTCCAAAACCTCTACATCGTTTCAACCCCACCCTGGTCTCTTCAATGACCCTTCTTATAATGGCCAGTTAGTCTCCTTCATGGTGATTAAAATGTGCAGGTGCACCTCTCCCTCTCCATTTAATTCCTGGTGCCTCCAGTTATGTGGCAGCTTTTCCTGGCAAAAAGGGGGACTGTGTGAGTGAGTGTTGTGCAATTTGTTTGGGTGATGTGGCTGTTGTGGTTAAATCACTGCCAGTGTGTGCAAGCTGTTAGGTGTGAAACTTAGTGGTAAGTTTGAGAGTGAGGTTTTTCCCCTGACTAATAGAGATTGATGATAAGTGAAGGTGAGAGTGTTCAGCATGGATGAGGCCAGTGGTGCAATTGGTAGAATATGACATTTGAAAATGGATTCATTAACCGTGGGAATTTGTGTGAGATCATTAAATTTCTACCTGCGGTGCCACCAAGTCCTTTGGTCTGCTCTCCTGGGACTGACCCCTGCATTGCCTTCTGTATGGAGGGAGTCTCAACCTCTGAGAATACAGGACATCTCTACCTTTCACTTCTATCGCTAAAACCTCCAGAGCAGCAGCTGAAAACTTTGGTGCTTGCTGTGACCCTTCCACGGCACTCTATTCCCAATGATCTCGGCACCACCAGTAGCCACAATGTACCTCCTTTAAGAAGTACCGGCTCACTTTAAGTATTGCAAGGCAGTCATGACATTGAGTCCTTGCTGATGTGTGCAGCCAATGAAAAATGCTGCGAATGCCAGCTAACCTTAGAAATCATCAAAAATAAACAAACAGCAAAATACTTTTATCCTGTCTGCATTGCAATGAAGGAGAGCAGATTATTTGTGTATCGTGGTCCCTGTTTCCGTTTTCTGGTTATCCAATTTAACCCTCATAGGTATTTGATAGTGCAACAAACAAAATGATTGATATTGTATGAGAGCTTTTCATTTACCGTCAATCTTGTCACAGTGGCCCTGTCATATATTCTGTTCACAAACTGCAGAATAATTGCATTAAGTTAATACTATTAGGAAAGTAGTTTGTTTTATCTAAGCTGGTCTCGCATTTTAGAATAGTTGTTATTTATTGTATCACAATGCACTATACACCATGAGGTTAGAATTAATATGTGTGCTATTTTTAATGCACTGATCAAATCATTTGCATCTGATTTCTGTATAAATATTAATTTTGAGGACAGAGTAAAAGTTGTTCCGACTAATGAAAGAATCAAGATCGCGAGGGCACAGAGGGCAAAATAATTAAAAGCAACATGAGGAAAACGTTTTCACATAGCGAGTGGCTATAATCTGGAACACACTGCCTGAGAGTGTGGCAGAGGCAGGTTCAATCGAAGCTTGCAAAAGGGAATCAGTCTTCGACCTGACAAGGAGAAATTTAGAGGGTTCTAGGGAGAAGGCGGGAGAGCAACATTAGGTTAATGGCTGATTCGGAAAGATGGTGCTGGCACCTGAGCCAAATGGCCTCCTTCTGCACTGTAGCAATTATGCGATTCTGTGACGTAGAAACATTTCTAGTGCAAAACACATTTGGAGCAACATAGTGTGCAGATGTTGAGATTCACCTAAACAATGCCCGGGACTACCTCCAGAGTTTGGGATGGAAGCCGCCAGCAACCCTGGACCCCAGAACACCACAGCAGTGGGTCGGGGGTGCATCTGCAGGTGGGCCTTCCAGATTCAGTGTCCTGGAGGGGGCCTAACTTCAAGCCTCAGAGTACTCCCGGAGATCTATCTTCATTTTCAGGAGGTCCACCTTCTTTCTTTAATAATGGATCAATGATGTTGGGCAGCTTTTCAATATGGCACCCGGATAGGATGACGGACTACGTGCCATCAGGCATACCCCAACATGGAATACTACGCAAAACACTTGGATGCATAATTTGATGTGTTTTCCCACCAGCCTCCGCAGCGGGAAACACTCCACAGTTCTGAATCTATCTTACTGGGGAGGGTTGTAGACTCAGCATCAGGCAGATCAGAATTCAACTCCTCTCTCCGAAGCATTCTTCAAAAACTCTGCTTCTCTAATGCTTTCCAAAAATGTCTCTCTAGCATTCCTTGGCTCCACCAAGCAGCGACCTCATCTCCCAAAGCTGAAAAACAAATGATCTCTGCAGGCTGCAAAGCACATTAACCCAACAGGGACTTTCCCAGCCAAACCACAATCCATTAGCCCAGACTGAAAAACACATTCCTTTGTCAATTATACCTTCTGGCTGCTAAAAACATCCAGGCCCTGCAAAACTGAATTTTTTGTTTAAATGATCGTTGCAGTCAAACACACTCTAACCCCAGGTTTTTAACCTTTAAATTAATAATAATAATCTTTATTGTCACAAGTAGGCTTACATTAACACCGCAAGTCACCACATTCTGGCGGCTGTTGGGGTACACAGAGGGAGAATTCAGAATGTCCAAATCATATAACAGCACGTCTTTCGGGACTTGTGGGAGGAAACCAGAGTACCTGGAGGATACCCACGCAGACACGGGGAGAACGTGTAGACTCTGCACCGACAGTGACCCAAGCCGGGAATCGAAACTGGGGCCCTGGTGCTGTGAAGCAACAGCTAACCACTGTGCTACCATGCCACTGTGCTACCATGCAGCCCAATGCTTAGAATCCAATGCTCCTAAAGTTTTCCCGTCATCATATATTTGTCTGTGTATCTTTTCTGAAGCAAAGTGTTAAAAAAAAACTTGTATGCCAGACTTCTGAATTAGAATCCATTAATTCACCAGTGTGACTTGTGCTGACATGTGGACCAGTCCCCTCCAAATGTAACCAATAGCTGATTTGCCTTATTTATAACTGCATCTGATGCTTTCAGAATATGATGAATTGTCTCACCTAAATTCTTTCAGCTGTATTCTCTGTCGGCAGAATCCTCCGCTTCGCCGGCAGCGCACTCATGCTGCGGATTTCCCGACGGTGTGGGGGTGCCCACAATGGGAAATTCCACTGTCCGGCTGCCGGGACGGAGGATCCCACTGCCATTGGGGGCACGCTGCACCCAAAAACGGGTGCAGCGGGACGGAGAATCCAGCCATTTGTCTTTTCAATTTCTGATAATCACAACCCTATTCTGTTCTCTCTTCCCTGGTACTGTTTTCCTTTTCAAACCAGCTGCCTTCACCGCCTTTCAAACTGTCAATCTGTCTCCAACCTTTTCCTCTCCAAAGTCCTTGAACATGTTACTGCTTCCCAAAGCCCATCTTTCCTGGCCTCAATGTTTGAATCACTTCAATTAGGTTCTACTCCTGCCGCAACACTAAAACAACCCTAAACAAAGTCACAAAAATATGACTGTGACCATAGAGCAATATCCATCCTCATCCTCTTTGTCCTGTTTGCAGCTGGAGCCATGGCTAAACACACCATCCTCCTCCAGTGCTTCTCTGGATCAGAGTTATTTGTGATGCCCTCAATATTTGAGTAGTCCTAAGAAATCTCAGTGGGGATTCTCCCCGTACCGGCGCCAAAGAGTGGGGTGAACCACTCCGGCGTCGGGCCACCCGGAAGGTGCGGAATCCTCCACACTCCCGGGGGGTAGGCTAGCACTGGAGTGATTGGCCTCCACCGGCCGGTGCATGTTGGCGCATGCGGGGGAGCACCAGTGTGTTCTGGCGCATGCGCAGAACCGCTGCCGCGATCCAAGCGCATGCGCAGGGGGTTTCTTCTCCGCGTCGGCCATCGTGGAGCTTTACAGAGGCCGGTGTGAAGGGAAAGAGTGCCCCACGGCACAGGCTCGCCTGCAGATCGGTCGACCCCGATCGCGGGCCAGGCCACCGTAGGACTCCGCAGGCCGCCCTCAGTGCCAGGTCCCACCGGTATCGACCTTGTCCATTTCACGCAGGCGGGACCGGCCGAAAACGAGCGGCCGCTTGGCCCATCAGGGCCCGGATAATCGCCAGGGGGGGCCACTGCCAACGGCCCCCGACCGGCGCGACCCCCGCCCCCGCCAAAAAACCGGCGGCGGAGAATTCGGCAGCCGGCGTCGGAGCGTCGGGGCGGGATTCACGCCGCTCCCGGCAATTCTCCGACCCAGCGGCGGATCGGAGAATCCCGCCCTGGGTGAGATTCTCCGACCCCCGCCACCGGATATTCGGCGGGGGCGCGAATCACGCCGCGTCGGTTGGCAGGCCCCCCCCCCCCCCCGCGATTCTCCGGCCCGGATGGGCCGAAGTCCCGCCGCTAAAATGCCTGTCCCGCCGGCGTAGATTAAACCACCTACCTTACCGGCGGGACAAGGCGGCGCGGGCGGGCTCCGGGGTCTTGGGGGGGGGGGTCGTGGGGCGATCTGGCCCCGGGGGGTGCCCCCACGGTGGCCTGGCCCGCGATCGGGGCCCACCGATCCGCGGGCGGGCCTGTGCCGTGGGGGCACTCTTTCCTTTCCGCCTTCGCCACGGTCTCCACCATGGCGGAGGTGGAAGAGACTCCCTCCACTGCGCATGCGCGGGAATGCTGTCAGCGGCCGCTAACGCTCCCGTGCATGCGCCGCCCGGAGATGTCATTTCCGCGCCAGCTGGCGGGGCACCAAGGGCCTTTTCTGCCAGCTGGCGGGGCGGAAATTTGTCCGGCGCCGGCCTAGCCCCTTAAGGTTGGGGCTCGGCCCCCAAAGATGTGGAGCATTCTGCACCTTTGGGGCGGCGCAATGCCCGACTGATTTGCACCGTTTTGGGCGCCAGTCGGCGGACATCGTACCGAAACCGGAGAATTTCGCCCCATGTTTCATTTCTGATCACTCGAAAATAATGGATACCTGTGACATAAAATATAACACAATCTTATTTCACATTGAGTGTTATGATTTTAGAATGATCAAAATAGTAACTGGCCTTGAATATCTATCTTCAGTCTTTCCAGCATATTCCTCTAGAATTCCGGTGGACTTCTGTTGGAGCAGTCAGATCCTTGGCTGAACCCAGTTTCCTTAATGACCTGTTGGAAACAGAGTTTCAGTTGCCTCGATGGAACGAGAGGTCAGCAAGCCAAATATTGGAGTTCCCATCGTTTGCACCTTAAGTGGAACCAGCACTTGGTCAGACAGACATACCTTTGTGACTGGAGTCGCAATGGGGCTTACTTGGAAGTCCAGACCTCAGCTACAGTCTAGAATTTCTCCCCATTCTAAAGAATATCCAACTTTTAAAAATATTATTTTAAAACCGTTTTATGGTGTTCAGATTGGAGTGTTATAAAGTGAATCCCTGGCATTTAAACATCCAGGGATTCACAACCTATCGAAAAGACAGAGAGGTGGGCAGAAGGGGCGGGGTTGCCTTGTTAATTAGGAATGAAATTAAATCAATAGCACTAAACGCCATAGGGTCAGATGATGTGGAGTCTGTGTGGGTAGAGTTGAGGAACCACAATGGCAAAAAAAACATAATGGGAGTTATGTACAGGCCTCCTAACAGTGGTCAGGACCAGGGATACAAAATGCACCACAAAATAGAAAGGGCATGTCAGAAAGGCAAGGTCACAGTGATCATGGGGGACTTCAATGTGCAGGTGGACTGGGTAAATAATGCTGCCAGTGGACCCAAAGAAAGGGACTTCATTGAATGTTTACAGGAGGGCTTTTTGGAACAGCTTGTGATGGACCCCACGAGGGAACAGGCCATTCTGGACTTAGTGTTATGTAATGAGCCAGACTTGAAAAAAGATCTTAAAGTAAGGAACACTTAGGAGGCAGTGATCATAATATGGTAGAATTCAGTCTGCAATTTGAAAGAAAAAAGGTAGAATCAGATGTAAAGGTGTTACAGTTAAATAAAGTTAACTACAGGGGCATGAGGGAGGAACTGATGAAAATCGACTGGGAGCAGAGCCTAGTGGGAAAGACAGTAGAACAGCAATGGCAGGAGTTTCTGGGAGTAATTGAGGACACAGTACAGAGGTTCATCCCAAAGAAACGAAAGGTTATCAGAGGGGGGATTAGGCAGCCATGGCTGACAAAGGAAGTCAGGGAATGCATCAAAGCAAAAGAGAAAACCTATAATGTGGCAAAGAGTAGTGGGAAGTCAGAAGATTGGGAAGACTACAAAAACAAACAGAGGGTAACAAAGAGAGAAATAAGGAAAGAGAGGATCAAATTTGAAGGCTAGCCAGTAACATTAGGAATGATAGTAAAAGTTTCTTTAAAAACATTAAAAACAAACGGGAGGCAAAAGTAGACATTGGGCCGCTTCAAAATGATGCTGGTAATCTAGTGATGGGAGACAAGGAAATAGCTGAGGAACTAAATAAGTACTTTGCGTCAGTCTTCACAGTAGAAGACATGAGTAATATCCCAACAATTCCGGAGAGTCAGGGGGCAGAGTTGAATATGGTAGCCATCACAAAGGAGAAAGTGCTAGAGAAACTAAGAGGTCTAAAAATTGATAAATCTCCGGGCCCAGATGGGCTACATCCTAGGGTTCTAAAAGAGATAGCTGAAGAAGTAGTGGAGGCGTTAGTTATGATCTTTCAAAAGTCACTTGAATCAGGGAAAATCCTAGAGGATTGGAAATCGCTGTTGTAACCCCCCTGTTCAAGAAGGGAACAAGAAAAAAGATGGAAAATTATAGACCAATTAGCCTAACCTCGGTTGTTGGCAAGATTCTAGAATCCATCGTTAAGGATGAGATTTCTAAATTCTTGGAAGTGCAGGGTCGGATTAGGACAAGTCAGCATGGATTTAGTAAGGGGAGGTCGTGCCTGACAAACCTGTTAGAGTTCTTTGAAGAGATAACAAATAGATTAGACCAAGGAGAGCCAATGGATGTTATCTATCTTGACTTTCAAAAGGCCTTTGATAAGGTGCCTCACGGGAGACTGCTGAGTAAAATAAGGGCCCATGGTATTCGAGGCAAGGTACTAACATGGATTGACGATTGGCTGTCAGGCAGAAGGCAGAGAGTTGGGATAAAAGGTTCTTTTTCGGAATGGCAACCGGTGACGAGTGGTGTCCCGCAGGGTTCAGTGTTGGGGCCGCAGCTGTTCTCTTTATATATTAACAATCTAGATGACGGGACTGGGGGCATTCTGGCTAAGTTTGCCGATGATACAAAGATAGGTGGAGAGGCAGGTAGTATTGAGGAGGTGGGGAGGCTGCAGAAAGATTTAGACAGTTTAGGAGAGTGGTCCAAGAAATGGCTGATGAAATTCAACGTGGAAAAGTACGAGGTCTTGCACTTTGGAAAAGAAAATAGAGGCATGGCCTATTTTCTAAACGGTGACAAAATTCATAAGGCTGGAGTGCAAAGGGACTTGGGAGTCCTAGTCCAGGATTCTCTAAAGGTAAACTTGCAGGTTGAGTCCGTAATTAAGAAAGCAAATGCAGTGTTGTCATTTATCTCAAGAGGCTTGGAATATAAAAGCAGGGATGTACTTCTGAAGCTTTATAAAGCACTAGTTAGGCCCCATTTAGAATACTGTGAGCAATTTTGGGCCCCACACCTCAGGAAGGACATACTGGCACTGGAGCGGGTCCAGCGGTGTTTCACACGGATGATCCCAGGAATGGTAGGCCTAACATACGATGAACGTCTGAGGATCCTGGGATTATATTCATTGGAGTTTAGGAGGTTGAAGGGAGATCTAATAGAAACTTACAAGATAATGAATGGCTTAGATAGGGTGGACGTAGGGAAGTTGTTTCCATTAGCAGGGGAGACTAGGATGCGGGGGCACAGCCTTAGAATAAAGGTGAGCCACTTTATGACCGAGATGAGTTGAAATTTCTTCAGCCAGAGAGTGGTGGGTCTGTGGAATTCATTGTCACAGAGGGCGGTGGAGGCCGGGATGTTGAGTGTCTTTAAGACAGAAGTTGATAAATTCTTGATTTCTCGAGGAATTAAGGGCTATGGAGAGAGAGCGGGTAAATGGAGTTGAAATCAGCCATGATTGAATGGCCTTACTTCCGCTCCTATGTCTTATGGTCTTATAGTGGAAACCAGCACTTTACCATATGGACACTTTCATTCTTGAAATTCTTCTCGTGGTTCAGGCGCCATGCCATTAGGGCACAAATCAGGATACTTCTCTGTGATAACGGAAAGTACACTGAGCTAATCGGCGCAGGTTCCCAGTGCTCCTATCTCTGTCTGTGTGGTAACATGTCAAGTCATAGATTTTTGGTGGCAGGTGTCTATTTTCATAGAATCAATAAGGTGCAGAGGGAGGCCATTCGGCCCATCGCATCTGCACTGACCCTCCAAAAGAGCACCCTATCTAGGTCTATGCCCGGCCCTATCCCCATAACCCCACTTTGACACAAGGGCAATTTAGCATGGTTAATCCACCTAACCGGCACATCTCTGGATTGTGGGAGAAAATCGCCGAAAGCTGGTCTTTTAACCTGTCCACTTCAGCAGCAGCCTGACAACATTTCCAAGTAGGCCTGTTTGAGAGGTGGCAGCCCTGACTGCAGCTCATCCCACAACCCCACCATGAAAATAGTGTAGGTGGGCACTGATGGTTGGGAGGCAGACTCATGATGTCAGAAAATGGCCTGACCTCCAAAATGAAGACCCGGTGTTCATACTTTTGTCACAATTAATAGTGCATCAGCAGTGTCAATTTGGTCATTGAATTGTGGAGGGAGGGCCAAAAATTGGTTCGAAGCCAGCGTGAATTTCTTGTGGGATCGTTCGCTGGTGCCTGCCATGGCAGATACGGAAACCCGCTGGAGACTTGTGTGAAACTCATTTGCATTCCACTTATTGGATGCAGATGAAGGCCGTCCACCCAGGCCCAATTCTCAATGGCACCAGAGGAAAAGCATGTGAAACATTTCTGGAACAATGTGGGGTGCAGATGTTGGGACTCACCTCCACAATGTCTGCGGCTGAATCTGGAGTGCAGGAACAAGGCCCCCAGCAACCCTGGATTCCAGAACACCACAGCAGTTTGTTAGGCGAGTATCTGCAGGTGGGCCTTCCAGATTCAGTGACCTGGAGGGAGTCCATCTTCCAGCTTCAGAATGTTCCTGAGGATCCATCACATCTCAGGCGGTAATCATCCGGTCTCAAAGTGCTCCCGGAGATCCATCTTCATTTTCAGGAGGTCCACCTTCTTTCTTCAATAGTGGGTCAGTGATGTTTGGTGCTCGGACACGACAGCAGGCGATGCACCATCAGGCTTGCCCCACCACAGAAAATGGAATGAAACACCCAGGTGCTTAATTAATGAGGTCGTGGTCAGAAGATTGGCACGTTTTCCCGCTGGCCTCCGCAGTGGGAAAGACTCCATTTTCCCACCTGGTCGCAGGACTTAGTTCCAGGGATGTGAGAATTCTGCCCAATGACAGATCCTCTAATTAAGATACTCTTCCCATCCATTACCATTGTTTACCTGTGTCGAGCAGGCTTGCCATCATGTGGTAAGACCGTGAAAAGGGGAAGTGGTAATGTGACTGGTCTAATAATCCAGAGGGCAAGGGTAATGCTCTGGGAACCTGGGTTCAAATCTCACCATGGAAGCTGGTGGAATTAAAATTCAATTAATAAAAATAATTAAAAGCTCCTCTTGTTAATAGTGACCATGAAACCATTGTCGACTGATGTAAAAACCCATCAGATTCATTAATGTCCTTTAGGGAAAGAAATATGCTGTCCTTAACTGCTCTGGCTTACATGTGACTCCAGACACACAGCAATGTGGTTGACTCTTACATACCATCTGAAATGGCCCAGCATGCCACTCAGTTATATAGGAACAAAGGATCATCGGAATTAGGAGCAGAAGTAAGAAATTAGCCCTTCGAGCCTGCTCCGCCATTCAATCAGATCAGAAATATATTTGTCTCCTTCTTGAAACCATTTATTGACTCAGATTCCACCGCACTATGGGGCAGCGAGTTCTTCAAATTCACCACCCTCTGCGAGATGTAGTTCCTCCTCGTCTCAGTTCTAAACCTAGGGCAGCACGGTGACGCAGTGGTTAGCACTGCTGCCTCACAGCGCTGAGGACCCGGGTTTGATCCTGGCCCTGGGTCACTGTCCGTGTGGAGTTTGCACATTCTCCCTGTGTCTGCATGGGTCTCACCCCCACAACCCAAAAGATGTGCAGGTAGCTGAATTGGCCACACTAAAATTGCCACGTAAATGGAAAAAAATGTTTTAGTTCTATATCTCCTGCCTCTCAAGCTACATCTGTGAGCTTTTGTTCTACATTGCTCCACAAGGGGGAATATCAAACCGCTTGTTAAAAAGGGATGAAACCAAATGGAAAACTCGGCATTGATCTAAGCACCAGAAGCACACTCAGACTTGTCAACCCTGAAAAGTCCTCCTCACTAAAATTTGGGGCTTTCTGCCAAAATTGTCCCACAGACTGGTCAAGCAAAGCTTGACATAGTCACACTCACAGTACAGATAATATCCCAGGCACCACCATCACCATTCCAGGATATGGCCTGCCCCACCGCCAGGATGGACCCAGAAGGGATGGCAGCGCAGTAGTATGTAGTAACAAGTGAATTGCCCTGGGTGTCATCAACATTGATTCTGGACCCCATGAAGCCTTGTGGTGACAGGTCAAATATGGGCACGGAAACTTTCTGCTAGTGCCATCTTCCGCCCCTTCCACCCCTCAGCTGATGAATCAGAACTCCTCAATGTTGAGGAAGAGCTTGGAGGAAGCACTGCAGGTGAGAAGGGTGCAAAATGTACTCTAGGTGGAGGGGGGACTTCAATGTCCATCACAAAGCATGGCTTGGTAGCACCACGACTGACTGAGTTGGCCGAGTCCTAAAGATTATAGCTGTCTACATGGCAGGTGGTAAGTGAACCAATGAAAGGGAAAAAACGACTTGACCTCGTCCTCACTAGTCTACCAACACAGGTGTATCTGTCCGTGACATTATTGATAAGAGTGATCACCATACTGTCCTTTTGGAGAAAAGTCCCAACTTCACATTAAGCATGCCTGCCACTATGTTATGTGGCACTACCGCATGGTAAATGGGATACATTTTGCACAGATCTGGCAACTCAAAACAGGGCATTCATGAGATGCAATGGGCCATCAGCAGCAGTTGAATTGTGTTCAACTGCAATCTGTAATCCCATCACCCGGCACATGCCCCATTCCACCATTACCATCCAGCAGAGAGATCAACCATGGTCCAATGAAGAGTGTGGGAGGGCACCAGAACTAGGCTCACCTAAAAATGAAGTGTCAACGTGCTGAAGCTGCAGAACTACTGTCTGGTAGATGGCGGAAGCAGCATGTAATAGACAGAGCTAAGTGATCCCACAACCAACGGATTACATCCAGTCGGGAATGATGATGGACAATTGAACAACTATTTGGAGAAAGAAGCTTCACAAATACCTCCAATCCCAATGATGAGGGAGACCAGCATATCAGTGCTAAAGACAAGGCTGAACGATTTGAAATAATCTTCACCTAAATGTGTTGAATGGATGTTTCATCTCAGCATCCTCTTTGAATCCCCAGAATCAGTTTTCAGCCACGTTTTTTGCCCTACATGATATCAAGAAATGGCTGAAGGCACTGGATACTACAAAGGCTATGAACCCGGACAATGTACTGGGGTCAATGTGAAACAGAGGGATAATTCTCCAGTAGTGGGAGTCATACTAAGAACAAACAAAGGTGATTGTTGTTGTTTGAGATCAGTCATCTCAGTCCTGGGAAATCACTGCAGAAGTTCCTCAGGGTAATGTTCTAGGTCCAATCATCTTCAGCTGCTTCATCAATGTTCTTCCTTCCATCATAATGTCAGAAATGGGGATGGTCGCAGATGACTGAAGCTGCACAATGTTCAGCACCATTTATAACTCCTTAGCGACTGAAGTAGTCCACTCCAATATGCAGCAAGACCAGGATCATCTTTAGGTTTGGGCTGACAAGTGGCAAGTAACATTTGTGCCACACAAGTGCCAGGCAATGACCAATGAGTGCAGTTCCAACAACGCTCAAAAAGCTCAACAATTCAGGACAAAGCAGCCCACTTGTTTGGCACCCCATCCAACACCTTCCACCGTCATCATGCAGTGGCTGTAGTGTGTACCATCTACAAGATGCATGGCAGCAACTCACCAAGGCTCCTTCAACAGCACCTTCCAAACCCGCAACCTCTACCACCTAGAATGACAGGGGCGGCAGATGCACAGGAACACCACAAGCTGCAAATTGAGTTAAAGTACATGACTACATTGAATCAAAAACATCATTCTAAATAGTAGAATTAATGTGTTGAGTTTATCAGAATGAATGTTTGTCAATTTATCGTCATCATTTTACACTAAGAGGAATTGAGATGAATTCCCAAAGGTGTTCTTCTGCTCATTTACAGTAACTACATCCGAAAGAGCTTTTTTAAAATTCATTTACAGAATTTGGATGTCGCTGGTTAGGCCAGCATTTATTACCCATCCCTAGTTGCCTTTCAGAAGGTGGTGGTGAGTTGCCTTCTTGAACTGCTGCAATACCTGATGGGTAGGAACACCCACAGTGCTGTTAGGGAGGGAGTTCCAGGATTGGTCATGATGGTGAGTGACGGGGACGAGGGTTAGGACTTCTGGTGGCGTTCGCGAACGGAGCAGCCGCAGCAAAGAGGCTCCCGCAGATCCACAAAATCACGGCTTTGTTCGGGGGGGTTTCCCGGCGGGTTCTTAAAAAGAATTAAAGCCCCGCGAAATCGGCCCTGCCTCCCTCGCCCTGCCAAGGCGCCAAAGCTCCGTTCCACAGAGCTGAAGAGAAAAAGAGGAGAGACCGGTCCTGGTCAGCGGAGCAGCTGCACGTGGAGGAGGAGTGGGGATCGCAACAAGAAACTGCCAGAAAGTCGGAGCACGGAGAGGATAAGAAAAACAAAATAATATTTTTTTTAATTCAACTTTTTTTTCTCCCCTCTCCTGAATTTTTTAAAAACTCCATTAAAAAAAAAAAACCCTGTTTATTTTAAAAAATCGTTTTTAAAAGGAGAAAAAACCCTTGGGGGGAAAAAAAAAGTATCTCTTTTTCGCACCAAAACCCAGGGAAAAAAAGAAGAGAAAGGCACATAACAGGAATATGCCTGCAAATAATAATAAATCGGGGGGATGGCGAGATGCAAGAAGGAGCAGCAGCGAAGGCGAAGGAAAAAAGCAAGAGCTGCGGCTGCGCAGGCAGACGACCCCACGGGGCAAGGCGGAGGATCAGGCGGACCAGGGAGCGGAAAAGCTGGCGAGCCGAGCAGCTGAGCAGGAACAGGACGCGGCGACCATCCCCCCCCCCCCCCCCCCCCCCCACCCCCTCACAAACTGGGAGGAGTGGAGAAGCATGCTGAAAACGGAGATAAACGCCATAAAGGAGGAGATAAAAACGGAGATAAACACAATGATGGAGGCACTCAGGACGGAACTCCACACAATGATGAAGGAGATGGTGGCGGAGACAACGAACAAAATGCAGCGAACAATCGATGACCTGGAAAGGAAGGTGGAGGCGCAGGAGACGAGAGCGACAGGATGGTAACTCAGGAAGCCAAGGTGAAAAAGCTGGTAATGACCCAGGGGAGCCTAAAGGAAAGTAGAGGACCAGGAAAATGGGTCCAGATAGCAGAATGTTAAAATAGTGGGTCTGCCAGAGGGGATGGAGGGCAGAGACACAATAGGCTACGTCACCCAAATGCTGGGCAAGCTAGAGGGAAGCGAGAAATTTCCAAACCACCCAGAAATCGACAGAGCGCACAGGTCGCTCCAACCCAGGCCCAAAGCTGGGGAGCAGTCCAGAGCGATTATCGTGAAGCTGCACAGGTTCCAAGACAGGGAAAAAAATCCTAAAGTGGGCCCGGCAGGCAAAATCGAGCATGTGGGAAGGGAAGACCATAAGGGTATACCAGGCTATTGGGGGTGGACCTGGCCAAAAGAAGGGCTGAATTCAACAGGGCCAAGTCAGCACTCTACAAAAGTAATGTGAAATTTGGGATGTTATTCCTGTCCAAACTCTGGGTAACATTCGAGGGGAAGGAGCTGTTTTTTAACACCCCAGCGGCAGCGGAGGAGTTCGTTAGAGTGAACAAACTGAGGGAGTGCTAGTGAGAACGGCCAACACGGGAGGGTAGGAAGAAAGGAGGGGAGAGGGAGCGCCTGGCACAAAGGGGGGGGCAGGGCAAAAGGGGGGGGCAGAACACAGGGGGGCAACAGAGGGACAGGGACTATGAAGGGGGAGAGGAATCGGGGGGAGAGCGCAGAACAGAAGAGAAGCAAAGCGAAGGGTGAGGTAGATAAGCAGCACAAACTCGGCGAGCATGGAACAGGGCAAGGAACCAAGATGGCGCCACAAACAGCCACTCTGGAGGGCTGCAGGGCGGAGGGAGACCCTGGAGTGCAGGGGCGCAGCCACGTGGCATACACACAGCTGGCGGCCATGTTGGGTGCCCCCTGGACAAAAGGAAACCCCGGAGCCCTGGGGCCTGACCTCATGTCGAGAGCGGCGACCGTGGCCATTTGGGACTGCCCTCTAACGAAGGGAAACCCCGGAGTGCAGGGGCGCATCCACCAGGTAAATATGGGTGATCCCGCAGGACCGGGGGTCGAAAACCCTCCATCAGGATTGTTACCTGGAACGTAAGGGGACTCAACGGCCTGGTGAAAAGATCCAGAATCTTCACCCACCTAAGAAGCCTAAAAGCAGACATAATCTACCTACAAGAGACGCACCTGAGGGAGAAGGACCGACTGCTGGTAAGAAAGGGTTGGGTGGGACAGACATACGACTCATGCTATGGGACGAGGGCTAGGGGGGGTGGCAATATTAATTAGCAAGAGGACGAGGTCTACGGAAGCCAAGACAGTTATGGACCCGGGGACGGTACGTCATGGTCAGCGGTGTCCTGGAAGTCGCACCGGTCGTACTGGTAAATGTGTACGCTCCCAACTGGGATGACACAGAATTCATAAAGACGACCATGGCAGAAATCCCTGACCTTGACACACACCGACTGATCATGTGGGGCGGCTTCAACTGTGTACAGGACCCACTGACCGACTGATCAAACTCCAGAGCAGGGAAAAAGACTGGCATGGTTAGGCAACTAGGAGCATTTATGGAGCAGATGGGGGCGGTGGACCCATGGAGGTTCCTGCACCCGGGAGAAAAGGACCTTTCAAAAGTACACAAGGTATACACCCGTATCGACTTCTTTGCAGTGGGGAAATCGGTGCTTCCAGGGATCACGGGAACGGACTACTCCGCGATCCTTATCTTCGACCACGTTCCACACTATATGGATGTGAGGTTGGAGACAGGCCAGGCCCAGTGTCCCACATGGAGGCTGGACACGGACCTCCTGGCCAACGAGGCCTACTGTCAAAAAACATCGCGGGCCATAGGCGACTACGTTAGTAACAACCAAAACGGAGAGGTCTTATCCTCCACGTTCTGAGAGGCACTGAAGGCCGTGATTAGAGGAGAGATCATAGCCTACAAGGCAAGCAGAGCTAGGGAAAAGAGGGTGTCCAGGCAACAACTGGTGGACTCCATCCTGGAAGTCGACAGAAAATACTCCGAGGCCCCGACCGTAGAGCTGCTGGCGGAGAGAAAAAAGCTGCAAATGGACTTTAACCTGCTATCCACTAAGAAAGCAGTGTACCAACTCCGTCAGACACGGGGGGCCTTCTATGAACACGGAGACAAGGCTGGCCGCCTATTGGCTCACCAGTTGAGAAAGCAGGCAGCCACAAGGGAAATAGCGCAGGTAAAGGATAGCAGAGGCAGGACCAAAGGAGGTCAATCGGGCATTTGAGAAATTCTGCCGGGGACTACGCCTCCGAGCCCCCCAACTACCAGTTGTGGGGGAAGACAGACGGGGGGAGCTGGAAGCACCAATAGACCTGGGAGAAATCATGGAGAGCATCAGCTCCATGCAGGCGGGGAAGGCACCGGGACCTGACAGGTTCCCAGTGGATTACTACAAAAAAGTCGCACCAGTCCTGGCCCCACACTTAAGGGACATGTTCACGGGCTCACTGGCAAGGGGCACCCTGCCCCCCATGCTAGCGCAGGCCACAATTTCACTGATAGCCAAAAAAGATGAAGACCTGACGGAATGTGGATCATACAGACCCATTTCACGGCTGAATGTGGATGCGAAAATACTCGCAAAGGTCCTGGACAAAAGGCTGGAGGACTGTGTACCAGAGGTGGTCTGTTGCTCTCTTTGGTTGGTTCTAAACATGGCGGTCAATATGGTCGCCTTCCTTAATTCTAATTACGTTTGCTTTAGAGTCGCCAGGTATCTCGATACTGCCACGAGGTTCAAACCCGAATACTGATCAAAGAGTCGGTACACCAGTTAGTTAGTTCAAAGTCAATACTATTTATTTACATACATAGCAATATCTACTCATGCACGAAATATTACAGACTAAACTATCACTACTGCTAAAGCCTATACTTAGCTTTGGGCACCCACTCAGTCAGAGAAACAATGGCCGTTGTTCGGTTATGAGGCTGCTGGGGTCGAAGTGGTAGAGGGGAACAGCTAAGGTCGTCCATCTGGTAGCGAGCGTTCACCTTGGACCTACTTGCTTCTGGTGTAGCTGGTGGATGGGCCTCTCCGCTGTGAGAGCCAAGTCCAAGAGAGCGATTCTCTCTTAAGGCCTTCTTCTTCTACCCGAAGGGGCTTCGCGCGCTTTTGGGCGGGCCTTGAACTTGGCCCCAATCAATTGGGCCATTTCTTGATCATTCGCATTGATCCTGACCAATAAAGGGGTGGGTGCCCTGATGGCTGGGGGCCGTTGGCCTGCTTTGTTTTCTGCTTTCGGTGTGAGGAACTGGCGCCGCGAGGTCTGGGGCCAGCTCGGTTACTTAAGTATCTTCCTTTGTTCCCAGAGATGGGCCATCCATATGCTAATGGGCCTACAGTTTCGTTCTCATCTGGGAGCTGTTTCTCCAATATGCAGACAGGCCCTGTGCCTGCCTGATTTCTTAGCATTGTCCATATTTCCCTGCAATCTTTGCAAATGTCTATTTTGTATTCTGGAAGAGGCCATCCCAGATGGCTACACTGCCTCCTTGTGATCCTCAATGCGAAGCGTGAAGGATCACATTCCCGCGTCATCTTCGTTCTCCTCCCGAGTCGGGCACCCATAAGCACTTGACAGGCTCTACACTGCCTTGTTCTATGAATTGAAACTTTTACCTAAATTATTTTATGTACATACACCATTATAAAATTCTACGGGGCGCTATGACATTCAGGCATGCATTACTAAATTTAAAAAACTGGAACCTCTAACTGTCCTTAACTAAACTAACCTCAATCAATCAAAATAATTAACAACATTTTAAACTGCACAATAGTAGCAACACAGGTCTCTCTGGCTTGGCAGTCAAGCACAGAGTTTTACATTTCTTTATTAGAGCGAAACAAGCACACGAAAAAACGGATGTACTTTAATTCACTTTAAGGGGTTGGGGAGTTTGTTGAAGTCTGAAAATAGGGGACATGAGGGTGTATACCGGGGTGCGGGAGGCTTCCCTCCACCATTTCCTGAGTCTAAGCGTCTGAACGACACTGCAGAGTATCGCCAATACTAACAGTGCTTCCACAACGTAGGGCAGGGAATACCACATTATGGACTTGTCACACCAGGTCGGTGTATCGGTAACTATCTCGAGGTACAGTGTATGGTAGGGGTGGGAAACATTCGCGGCCTGTGTGGTGGGGGTCAGGGGGGTAGCATCCGCGCGCAACTGGAGGGATCCCGCTAAGTTCCAACTGTAGAGCATGATGGTTGTCTTCATCTTTCCTTCTTTCTGTCTTTTCTTCTTCTGAGGTTCCCGAGTTCTATGGCCACAAGCATAATTTTGTTATTATCTTGTTTAAGATCTCGTCTGTCTGTCTGTCTGACCTTTATTGCCAATCACCCATTATAATTGGTCACCATCTGTGACTCCCTCATTTTTTTTTTAAACCAGATATTTGGGGACAAGACATCCGAGAAAAATACTGACATAGTGCGAGCCATCTCGCAGCCTGCGTGATCTACCATCCTAGTGTTTGAGGATGTAAATAGCATCTGGAAGCAACCTAAAGGTCGCCATAAACAAAGAAAAGAGTTTTGAACTTAATGTGCCAAATGGGGTGCGTATGGGCCGCTGTGGGTAAGAATGGGTGGAATCCCCGAGTAGGACGGTGATCAGTGCTGTATGTGCTCTACCCGAGCGTAGCTGACCAGAGGGGCGTCCTCAGGCAGTGCGGGGACCAGTGCCTTTTCTCCACTGCCTGAGCGACCGGCAAGAATGGTAAGAATTTGTGGTCGTCGTGGGGACTGCCTCTTATGATTACCTTCGAAACAGAAGAGTAGCTATGATTGGTTGTCCGTGGACAAACTTGTTCCATTAACTGCCAGTGGGCATTAAAAGAGTGGGGCCATGAAAACTTTAAATTAACAACAACATTTAACATTCACAATAACGCACAAACATACATTACAAACATGGTGCAGGTTCTATCAGAAAGGACACCGTAACTCTCCATCGGTTCCTTTTTACCATCATCTGGACACCTCATTGCTCTAAAGCGAACAGAGTCGCAAAGGGATTTGTTTGATGGGAGTCAGACTCTATGTCATCACCTTCTCCCGGCTGCCATACTGTTGACTGGAGTAGGTGCGCTAAAGCTGCTTGGGGCGAATTGGGGTCCATCTCATCATTCCAGATGAGCCTGAATGAATTGTCTCAGTGCCAGAATTTTGTATCGAGGTTGGAGCTGCTAGGGTTTCATTCATAATCGTCGGGCGGTGGGTCTGGATCAGGGGCTTTAATGTACGATATGTCGAAGGGGTCGCTGGAATCATGTTCGGAATCGCTGGGAGTGGGGCCTTGTGCAGGGGTGTAATCGTAGCGTGGTGTGCTGGGGCTATCATCATCGCTATCGCTGTCGCTGATGGTTGAAGGAAGGGAGAGGCGGAGTCGTGCCTCTGGGGGTGGAGTCGAAGTCGTGTCTGAGGACGGGCTGGACTGGTTGGGGGAGGGGAGGAATATGTCGTTCGTGGACGGGGCGTGCTCATCTGCTGCTGCAGGCGAGATGTGGCATGCATGGTTGTTCTGCGAGCCATAAGCCTTAAGCTGGTTTATGTGGAACAACGCAGACTTGCCATTCGGATGGGCGATCTTATACACAGAGGGGCTGACTTTATCTGAGATGGAGTACAGTCCATAAAATTTGGGGGATAGGAATGAACTGGGGTTGTATAGGGATAGCATCACTTGCTGCCCCACTGCAAACTCGGTGGCGTGTACCGTTTTATCAAAGCAAGCCTTGCTTTGTTTCTTCCGTGTGTCAAGCTTGATGGCTGCTGCAAGCTGGGCGGCCTTCACATTCTCAATAACCTGTTGTACTGCTTTCTCATGCGTGAGGGCGGTGACTGTGGGGCTGGCCAAATCCAGTCCTAATAAATATTCTGTGCCTTTCATGAGGCGTCCGGTCATGAGGGTGGGGGGGTGTATCCTGTGGACATGGATACTGTGTTTCGAATGTACATTAATGCAAATGGGAGAACTGTGCCCCAGGTGCTGTGGTGCTGTTGCACCATTTTTCTGACGGTGACTTTTAGAGTTCTGTTCATCCTTTCTACAATGCCGCTTGATTGGGGGTGGTATGCAATATGAAACTTTTGCTTTATTCTGAAAATTGTGAGGACGTTTTTCATCACTTGTCCTGTAAAATGGGAGCCTTGATCAGACTCCATACTGCGTGGGAGTCCCCATCTTGTAAAGATGTGCTGTGTGAGAATTTTAATTGTCATTTTTGCAGCGTTTGTTCTGAATGGAAAAACTTCCACCCATTTTGTGAAGGTGTCGATGACCACTAACACATACTTAACACCATTTCTGCAGGGTCCTATATAGTCGATTTGCAAATTCGTCCAGGGGCCATTAACGGGGCAGGTGTGACTAGCTGAGCCTTTCTTGCATATCTGTCCGGATTGTTCTGGGCACAGATTAAGCAATTCTCAATGTAATGTGTAACATTGGCTTTTAAATCAGGCCACCAGCAGAGGGGTCTGAGGTGGGCTAGGGTGGGTCCAATGCCCTGGTGTCCATGATTGTCATGGAACTGACAAATAATTTGGTTCCTGTCCTGGCTGGGGACTACATAAATGCCGTCTTTTAAAATCGCACCGTCATGTGTGGTTATGGCGTTTTTAAACTTATCATTAGGGGCTGAGAAGTTGCCTTTTAAAACTTCCGTGAGCTTCTCATCTTCCTTTTGAGCCTTTGCCAAATCTTGAATGTTGGTCTGTGAGACCTGAACCGCGTGTACTGGGGCGCTTTCGGGGGGATTCCAAAAGTTACCATGTCTGGAACCTGCTTTCGCTGGGCGTCTGCTTTGACGTTACCGGGGGGGGGGGGCAAGAACGATGATGACTTTGAACTTTGATAATGCCATATTTACGGTCTTTGGCCGTTTTCAGAATATGTTGGAGTAATGGGGCTGAGGGTAGGGGCTTTCCGTCTGCGGAAACGAATCCTCTAGTTTCCCACAGGGGTAGGAATTCTGTAAAACTGTTGCAGACATATAAACTGTCCGAATATATGTCGGCTGGGGTCGAAAACGAGTCGGGGTGATCTACAATATAAGCTATGGCTGCCAGTTCTGCTGCCTGCAAGCCTAAATGTCCTGACAGTTTTAACAAAATCTCTTCTAGGGCGCGTCCCTGCACGTCCTCTACGTAAATACCGCAACTGGTAATTCTTTTCCCATTTAGAACTGTGGAGGAGCCATCCACATAGATTCTAAGGGGTGCGTATGTGTCTGTGGGCTGGGGCCTCTGGGGCGTAGTTCCTGGTTTCGGGGGAACTGACTTTGGTACAAAGGGTTAGGGACTATGCTTAGTGGATATTATTTCACACTCGTGGGGTGCCTGCATATTGTAAATTATCAGCTAGGAAAGTGTGGGTCTTGGTTCTCTTAACTGTGATGTCCCGTCCCTGTAAAAGAAGGGTCCAACGGGCTGCGCGGATTTGGCTGACTGTGCCATCTTTAAATCGACCATCTAGTAGTAGCTGTGTTGGGGTGTGTTCAGTGAGAATGGTGATGGGGTTGAGTCCTGTAATGTAGGCGAAGTATTGTACTGCCCAAAAAACTGCGAGCAGGTGCCTTTCGCAGGCAGAAAATCCTTGCTCAACTGGATCTAATATGCGTGAGGCGTATGCCATGGGGCCTAGTCGATCATGTTCTTGGAGGAGCATGGCCGAAAGGGTACGGTCGGTAGTTGAAACCTTAATTGTATATGGGGAAAGTGGATCTGGGATCTGTAATGCTCCTTCAGGGAAGTGAGAAGCGAAATGTGCTCTCCCTTTGTGTCCGTCTGTAGTAGCAGATCATCTACATATTGGACCAGACGATCGGATCGGGACAATTTTGCTAATCCATTTGCCAGCTGTCGGTGGAAAATGGAGGGGGGAGTTGTGGAAGCCTTGTGGAAGGTACGTCCACGTATATTGCTGTCCCTGGAATGTGAATGCGAATTTATATTGGCACGCTTTATCCAATGGAATGGACCAAAAGCCGTTGCTAATGTCCAAAACCGAAAAAAACGTTGACTGTAGTCCCTGTTTGAGCATGGTCTCGGGACTCTTGGCTACGGTGGGAGCTGCTACTGGGGTTACTTTGTTTAGTTCCCGATAATCGATAGTCAGTCGCCATGATCCATCGGGTGTCCTGACGGGCGAAATCGGTGCGTTATTCGTGGAGGCTACTGATCGGAGTACGCCTTGATCAAGCAAACTTTGTATAACTTTTGAGATTTCTCCCTGTTTCTTGGGGAAAATCGTATTGCTTTTGGGGTCTAGGGTTGGGACCTGTAATATTCACCAAGCCAGCGATCTTGCCACAGCCGTGCTTGTGCTGTGCAAATGCTGCTTTGTGTTGCTGCAGGACTTCCCTAACATGTTTGTCCTGACTAATGGCTCGAGGGTCGAACCAGAAGTCTCCTACTGCGCTGATCCTATTTTCATACTCTCCAACTGTGAGCGTGGCGGGGGCTCATGCTGCCTTTGCCATTCTCCATATACATTTATTTACCGGATCAAATGAGAGGTTGTGGGAGCTCGTGAAGTCAATTCCTAAGATGTGTTCGGCTGTCTGGGGTAGATTGACCAGAACTACGGGGTGTTTAGTTTTAATGTTCCCTATCTGGATTACTACTGGGGCTGTGATGTGTCCCTGCTTTAAATGATCTGTAAAACCGCTGAGTGTAATGGTGTCTGTCGTGGGCCACGTGTATCGCTGAAACATCGTGGAGGAATTGAGCGTGGTGCGGGACCCTCCTGTGTCCCAAAGAAATTCTACGGGGTGTCCCCGGACTGTGCCTGCCACTACCGGTCTACCAGACTTGTCCAAAAGGGTGTCGCAGACCCACGTTGGGGAGCCCGAACACCGTCAGTCGGTACCGTTCATATCTATGTTCTCAGAATGGGCGCTAACACTGTGAATTGGCTTTGCCCTATTCTTATTTAGGGTGCCTGTTTGTTGGTTTCTCTGCTGCTTCTGGGGCGCATTGCACTCTCGTGCATAGTGTCTGAATTATCCACAATTATAACACTCCTGGGATTTGGGTTGCTGTGGGCTGTTCCTGCCCTCATTTACCCATGCGGGGTTCTGGTGCGTCCTAACTGGATGCATGTCTGCCTGTTCTTCCTCTGCTTTAACAAATGCTGTTTTGCCTTAGATGGACTGTTCCCAAGAGCGGGACAATCTTTTCAAAACCCATTTCTCGTTGTGGGCCTCGTCTGAGGGGTCGGAATTTGCGCAAGATCTCTGACCTGCCTCTGTCGCATGAGAGACTAGGATGCGAGTCCATTTGGACATATTATCTGGGGACAAATGGGCGCGGGCTAATTCTCCGAACACTGCAGTAAAGTGTATCCACAAGCCTCCAGCAAACGCTCTTGTCTTCTTTTTGCCTACACTTGTTTAGACCTTCTACGGGATCTCCTTTGTTATAGCCGATCGCATCTCGGATCACTGTGTGCATTTCTTGGTGTGTGTCTCCTCCTACATTCTGTGGGTCGGGAAGGGCTGCCACAACTGAAGGGTCGAGGCTTAAAACTGTGAGCTTCACTTGCTCCTTTTCGTCCAGGCCGTACATGGTCGCCTGTTGTTATACTCTAGCAAAGAACTGGTGGGGGTCCGATGTGGGTAGGAACGGTGTAATTTTATCACGCGCGTCTCTTAATTGGGTGACGGTTAACGGGTAGTGTATAGGAAATCTGTGTCTCCTTCTGCTGCTGCCCTGCGATGTGTGGTTACACATAGGGGTGTGTTCTTCTTGTGCAGTCGGGGGTTGGGGTGCTTTTCGTTTATGGGGTTTTTCCCGTGTACATGTCCCGTGTACATATCTATGGGCAGTCTTATTTAACTCCTGCCAATCGGGGCCTTTTTCCTGGTCTAACTGTGGTCCAAATGTACTCTGAAACCCATGCTGAACAGAAAGCAGAGATTGCAATTCTGCAATTTGCTTCCGGCACTTTGCGTGATCTACCGAGCTCTGCCTTTGTTCCGTTGTGGAAATGTGGAGTGATCGTAGGGCTGCTTTTAAGTCGTTGCACTGTTCCTGCAACTGCTCGACCTGTTGTTCGGTTTCCTGTCTTACCAACACCGTGCGTTGCGTGTCCTGGTAGGCTTTATCATATTGGGACTGAAAGCTGCTCAAATGGGTGAGACAAGACTGGTGTGCCCGCTTGGCATCCTCCACCTCCTTGTCCCTCGCCGCTAACTGCTCTCTCAGTTCCTTGATCTCTCTCTCATATCCGTTCACATCTCCTTCACTACTCTTGTCTCTCTCCTCAATCTCTCTACGGAGCGTCCTCACGGCCTCCTCTGTGCATCTCGGCTTGCGAGCTTTCCCCAAATTCTTCTTATGGATCTCTGTCAGGTTCTCCCACCAAGTACACCCTATACCTCCGGGACCTGTTTCATCATTGGCGCAGAATTAACTCCAAACGGGCCATCATTTCCCTTTGAGATATTTTGTGATCTCTTCTTCCCATACGGGACACTATCCTCCTCTACTGGTCGCTCCGACCTTAAATTCTTGGGGATCATAAGGCGTTCCATTGCTTTCAGTGCCATCTTTCTCTATCTCTGTGGTCTCTACCGAATTTGGAACAGGGGGTGATAAAGTGGTGATGTAAATACGGGTACGGCTTATGCTAATTTCCAGCCTACAAAAGTCCCGACAGTTTTACGCAACAAAAGCTCTCAGGTTTACCTTATATCCCTGTCAGTACGCATGCATTAACACACTTCTGAATCTTGGAGGTTTGATCAGTATCGTTCTTACACTTGTGGTTTTTCTGTTTCCAATTGGATTCCAATTCAAATTTGGGTTCTCTCGGAGTGACTAGGCCATTTCTAGGTCGAGTCCCATCAGAGGTTGCCAGTAAATGTTGCTCTCTTTGGTTGTTTCTAAATATGGCGGGCAATATGGTCGCCTTCCTTAATTCTAATTACGTTTGCTTTAGAGTCGCCAGGTATCTTTCGATACCGCCACAAGGTTCAAACCCGAATACTGATCAAAGAGTCGGTACACCAGTTAGTTCAAAGTCAATACTATTTATTTACACACACAGCAATATCTACTCATGCACGAAATATTACAGACTAAACTATCACTATTGCTAAAGCCTATACTTAGCTTCGGGCGCCCACTCAGTCAGAGGATCAATGGCCGTTGTTCGGTTCTGAGGCTGTGGGGTCGAAGTGGTAGAGGGGAACAGCTAAGGTCATCCGTCTGGTAGCGAGCGTTGACCTTGAACTTACTTGCTTCTGGTGTAGCTGGTGGACGGGTCGCTCTGCTGTGAGAGCCAAGTCCAAGAGAGCGATTCTCTCTTGTGGCCTTCTTCTTATACTCAAAGGGGCTTCGCACGCTTTTGGGTGGGCCTTGAACTTGGCCCCAATCAATTGGGCCATTTCTTGATCATTCGCATTGATCCTGACCAATAAAGGGGTGGGTGCCCTGATGGCTGGGGGTGTCCTATGTGGCCGTTGGCCTGCTTTGTTTTCTGCTTTCGGTTTGGGGAACTGGTGCTGCGAGGTCTGGGGCCAGATCGGTTACTTAAGTATCTTCCTTTGTTGCCGGAGATGGGCCATCCATATGCTAATGGGCCTACAGTTTCGTTCTCGTATGGGAACTGTTTCTCCAAAATGCAGACAGGCTTTGTACCTGCCTGCTTTCTTAGCATTGTCCATATTTCCCTGCAATCTTTGCAAATGTCCATTTTGTATTCTGGAAGTGGCCATCCCAGATGGCTACAGGTCGCAGAGGACCAAACGGACTTTGTCAAGGGTAGGCAGCTCACAGCGAACATCAGGTGGCTGTTGAACGTAATAATTACCCCCTCCAGGGAGAGAACACCAGAGGTGATCATTTCCCTGGACGCAGAAAAGGCCTTCGACAGAGTCGGATGGAAATACCTCCTCGAGGTACTGTAACGATTTGGGCTGGGAGCCGGGTTGACCCCCTGGGTGAGGCTTTTGTACAACGCTCCCAAAGTGAGCGTCTGAACTAACACCACCAGCTCTGAATACTTTCAGCTGCAGAGAGGAACAAGACAGGGCGGCCCTCTGTCCCCACTCTTGTTTGTGCCAGCGATCGAACCCCTGGCGATAGCCCTGCAGGACACGAAAAGCTGGAAGGGGATCCGGAGAAGAGACCGAGGGCACAGAGTCTCACTCTATGCAGATGACCTGCTCCTCTATGTCTCGAAGTCACAGGAGGGACTGAAGGTAATATTACAAATATTGAAAGAGTTTGGAACCTTCTCGGGCTACAAACATAACCTGAGCAAATGCGAGGCATTCCCAGTGAATCCAAAAGAGCGAGGGAGAGAGCTGGAGGGGCTCCCGTTCAAAACAGCTCAGAACAGATTCCACTACCTGGGGATCCAGATAGCCAGAGACTGGACACAGATCCACAAGTGGAACCTGACCAGCCTGGTGGAGGAAGTAAGACGAGACCTTCAAAGGTGGGGCTCACTCCCTCTCTCCCTGGCGGGGAGAGTGCAGATGATCAAGATGAATGTACTGCCAAGATTCCTCTACCTGTTTAGATCCATTCCGATCGTCATCCCCAAGGCCTTTTTCCAAAACGTAGACAGTCTAATCATGGCGTTTGTGTGTGTGTGTGGGGGGGGGGGGGGGGGGGGGGGGGTAAGAACCCGAGAATTCCCAAACAGACACTGCAAAGAAGGAAAATCAAAGGAGGTTTGGCCTTACCAAACCTACAATATTACCACTAGGCAGCAACGGCTGAAAGAGTGAGGGGATGATACAAGAACCTGACACAGATTGGGTACAAATGGAGGAGGCATCCTGTAAAGGAACAACCTCCGGGTCCTGGCCACAGCAGCACTCCCATCCTCCTCAACAAGGTACTCAACGAGCCCAGTGGTAGCAGCCACGCTGAGAACATGGACCCAGCTGAAACAATACTTCGGGATAACCAAAATGTCCCCCATGGCCCCCATCTGCGGCAATCACAGATTACCCCCAGCCATGCTGGATACCACCTTCAAAAGATGGAGGCGGGACGGGGGCACATTGATGGTCGGGGACTTCTACGTTGGGCACAGACTGGCGACACTAGATGAACTGACGAGGAAGTGGAAACTAGCAAAAGGACAGGAAATGAGACACCTCCAAATAAAACACTTCCTCCGCAAAGAGACGGTAGGGTACCCCGGAGCCCCAGAAAGCACACTACTAGAGGACCTGATAGGCACAAGCAATGAGAAGGGGGGGCTAAGTGGGAAAATATACGGACAGCTACTGGACAGAGCCCGGACTCCACTGGACGAGACCAGACACAAATGGGAGGACGAACTGGGGACAGAGGTCGGATGGGGACTCTGGAGCGAAGCACTGAGCAGGGTGAACTTCACCACCTCCTGTGCAAGGCTTAGCCTAATGCGGCTCAAAATGGTGCACAGAGCGCACCTGACCAGAACCTGAATGAGCAGGTTCTTCCCAGAGGTGGAGGACAAATGTGAGCGGTGCCAGAGGGGCCCGGCCAACCACACCTACATGTTTTGGGCTTGCCCCAAGCTTGCTGGGTTCTGGGCAGCCTTCTCCGAGGCAATGTCCAGGGTTTTGGGGGTGAGGGTGAAGCCATGCCCACTAGTGGCAATCTTCGGGGTATCGGAGCAGCCAGAGTTACACATGGGGAAGGGGGCCAATGCCCTCGGTTTCGCTTCCCTAATCGCACGCCGGAGAATCCTGCTCGGCTGGCGATCGACAGCACCACCCACAGCTCGCTGACCTTTCGGAATTTCTCCTCCTGGAGAAGATTAAGTACGTCACCCGAGGGTCAGAGGAAGGCTTCCTGGATACTTGGGAGCAGTTTGTCGGGCTGTTCCAAAACCTGTTCGAGGCCGGCAACGAGGAGTAACCTAACAAGAATTTTTTTTAAAACACCAAGATAGATGAGGTACCAAAAGACTGCGCAACCCGGGAAGGGGGGTGGGGTGGGGTTTGTGAAGCGGAAGAAAGGTGGGGAACCCACGAGAGATGAGGGGGGGGGGCTACTCCCCCCTTCTTTTTTTTCTCTCCATTCTGTCTGGAAAATAAAAGAAAAGCACAGCCGAAGCCAAGGGGGGCCGGGGGGGGGGGGGGGGGCACACAATGGGGAAGGGGGAGGAACCATAGACCGATCCAGAGGGCAACAAAATGCACATAGGGTCAGTTAAACGAAGGACAAACTAAACCTCTCTGTATAATAAAGGAAATTAGCGCAGGCGAAAAAAATGTGTCGTGTGTATATATACAACTGCTTATAAATATGGGAAATGCCAATAAAAAGATTTATAAGAAAAAAACAAAAAAGGATGGTGAGTGACTTGGAGAAGATTCTCCAGGTGGTGGGATTCCCAAGTATCTGCTGCATTTGTCTTTCTAGATGGTCATGGTCATGGGTTTGGAAGGTGCTGTCTCATGAACCTTGACGAGTTACTGCAGTGCATCTGGTAGATGGCACTCATGGCTGCCACCTTTTTTTAGTGGTGGAAGGTTTGAATGTTTGTGGAAGGAGGAGCAATCAAGCGGCCTGCTTTGTCCTGGATGGTGTCGATCTTCTTGAGGGTTCTTGGAACTGCACTTATCCAGAGAAGTGGAGAGTATTCCATTACAGTCCTGACTTGTGCCTTGTAGATCATGGACTGGATTTGGGGGGGTCAGGAGGTGAGTTACTCACCATAGGATTCCTAGCCTTTGACCTTCACTGGTAGCTACAGTATTAATGTGGCTAGTTCAGTTCAGTTTCTGATCAATGGTAACCCCCAGGATATTGATTGTGGGGGATTCAGTGATCGTAGTGCCATTGAATGTCAAGGAGCGATGTAGATCATCTATTGTAGGAGATGGTCATTGCCTGGTACTTGTGTGGTGCGAATGTAACCTGTCAGCCCAAGCCTGGATATTGTCCAGGTCTTGCTGCATTTGGACTTTGTTATCTGAGGAGTCGCGAATGGTGCTGAACATTTTGCAGTCGTCTGCAAACATTCCCACTTCTGACCTTATTATGTAAGGGAGGTCATTGATGAAGCAGCTGAAGATAATTGGCCTAGAACACTACCCTGAGGAACTGCTGCAGGGATGTCCTGGAGCTGAGATAATTGACCTCCAACCACCACAACCACCTTCCTCTGTGCCAGGTATGACCCCGACCAGCAGAGAGTTTTCACCCTGATTCCCATTGACTCCAGTTTAGGTAGGGCTCCTTGACTGATGTCAAGGGCAGTCACTCTCACCCCACATCTGGCATTCAGCTGTTTTGTCCATCATAGAATTTCAGTGCAGAAGGTGGCCATTCAGCCCATCGACTCTGCATCGGCCCCTGGAAGGAGCACTCCACTTAATCCACACCTCCACCCTATCCCCGTAACCCAGTAACCCCATCCAACATTTTTAGACACTAAGGGCAATTTAGCATTGCCAATCTACCTAACCTGCATATCTTTGGACTGTGGGAGGAAACCTGGAACACCCTGAGGAAACCCACGCAGACACGGGGAGAACGCGCAAGACTCCGCACAGGCAGTGACCCAACCCGGGAATCGAACCTGGGATCTGGAGCTGTGTAGCAACAGTGCTAACCACTGTGCTACCGTGCCATGCTGCCCATCAGGACCTGAGTGACCCTGGCGGAAACCAAACTGAGCATCCGTGAGCAGGTTATTGCTGAGTAAGTGCCGCTTGATAGCACTGTCTGTTGTGATAAAGGATATTTCGCAGCACTGATTGCAAAGAGAAGGGCCCAAACTAAATATCCCAGTTATAACTTCCCTCAGGGGAAACCCTCCCTGACTTTGATTTCCCTCAAGGTCCTGAATAAATAAGATGTGTAACCTCAATACATTGTTCTGCTTAGATGTTGAAATGAGTGAATGAACACAGTACAAATCCCTGTGTGTTTCATGTACAATGTTCAATTACAAAAGAAGTAATTAATTAACCATCAGAATTGTAATATGATAAAGAGATTATTCTTTCCTGATTTATGCTCCTTAGAATTTTCAGATTTGAAAACTACTAACAAAGCAATAAAACAGCATAAAACAGCAATCACGTTACCAGCAGAGGTCATCCTACTCTTAAGGCAAAGGACAAATAACCACTGTTTCATGGAAAACATCTGAATTAAATTACTTAAAAAAAGATTGGTTTTTGCCAAAGTAGGTCATGGATATCCCAAAAGCACAAAGACAAATGTATTTTGAATTCCAATTTTAAATTAAAATAATGGGAGATTGAACCCACCTTGCCCATTGGGAACAGAGCAAAACTCTTTAAAATGGAGCACTGGGCCTTTCTGCTCCATTCCTGCTGGTTACTGTCCAGTGAGATGCCTCCCCTGTGACTTACCTGCTTGCCTGTTACCCTTTCTTTGCTGCTGGGTTTCAGTGGCTGGCTGGCGATTAAAAAGTCTACTCCCACCCATCGGCTGCTTCTATGTTCTGCCTGTTTAAGGCAGGTAGTTGAATGGTAGTGTTGGAGATCAGGTCCATGAGTTAAAATGCCACATGCCAGAAATCTAGGCTGGGAGTTTGTTTGTACAAAAGCAAAAAAGAGATGAAACAAAATAGAGGGGTAATATTAAGAAGAAAAGTGATGGCGATAACTTTGAACAGTTTCAGGAAATTTACAAGGTTCACCAGATTGATTCCGGGGATTAAAGGGTTGACAGAGTGGGCTTGTACTCGCTGGGGTTTAGAAGAATGAGAGGAAATGTAATCAAGGTTGTTATGGGCCAGGGTTTAGAGAACCCCAAAGTGTATCATGGAGTTCACCTGACCCACAACTTTTAATAGATTGTGGTATGGGGAGCACATGGCCCACTCTACAGGTGTGGTACAGCAGAAATGGAAAAGTATTTTTTAAAGCAAAACAATGTTTATTCTATGAACTCAAGTTAACCTTTTTGAAACATCCAGTGAATATTTTAGCAACCAGTAATTCAAATACAACCCCAAAGAATACAACACTAAGTAATGCTTAATAACTTCCCAAACAACATCCAGAAGACCCAAGGAACCCCTTTTAACAGAAGCACATTAGGTTTACATTCACTACTGGGAACATTTATAATTCTGAATTCACCAAATGATCAAGAGATAGTCTTTTGATGGCAGAGAGAACAGCAGTACACCTGTTTGGTCTGGCTTCAGCTCCAACACTGAAAATGAAACTAAAACACACCCTGCAGCAAACAGCCTTAAACGAAAGTAAAAGCTGACAGACAGCCCAGCTCCACCCACTCTCTGACATCACTGCAGTAGTAAACACCCATTTCTTAAATATACTCTCACTACAGATATTTATGTACACACCCATTTATAAACACCCATTTCTTAAAGGTACTCTCACATGACAAGTTATATAAAATATTAAGAGAGGTTGATAAAGTAAATGTAGACCAAATGTTCCTCTTTGTGGGGCAATCTAGAACGAGAGGTCACAGATATAGGTTGAGAGGCAATAGAGTTAAATCTGAAATGAGGAGGAACTACTTCTTGCAGAGGGTGGTGAATTTGTGGAACTCGCTGCCCCATAGTGCAGTGGAATCTGAGTCATTAAATGGTTTCAAGAAGGAGATACATATATTTCTAATAAAAAACGAGTTAAAGGGATATGGTATGGAGAACAGTCAGGGAGGTGGATTTTAGACCAGAAAGAGATCAGCCTCATGACCCACATTCAAGAGTGGGGGCTGCAGAGGCACATTGTGGATGCATTGGTCCGATAAAATTCTGTAGATTCTGGAATAGTTCCTGCAAGATTGGGAGGTAAAAGATGTGACCCCAGTTTTCAAGAAAGGAGGGAAAGAAAAAATTGGGAAATACAAACCTATTAGCCTGACATCAGCAAATGCTAGAATCTATTATGTGACAACTGGATACCTTGTAAATACTAGTTGAATTGAGTGAGACAAGGGAAGTCATATTTGACAAACCTGCTAAGACTTCTTTGAGGGTATAATTAGCAACCAGTGTATGTGGTGTATATTGATTTCAAGAAGGCTTTTGCCAAGGTCCCACACAAGAGGTTACTAAATACAATTAGACCGCAAAGTATTGGGGATAATATGCTGGCATGGATTGAGAATTGGTTCATGGACAGAAAACAGAAATTAGGGTCTGGATTCTCCGCAGTGTCTCGCCGTAATCGCGGCCGGCATGGGGTTGGAGAATCCACTTTCACGCCGTAATCGGGCCCGGCACCGGTCCGGTGAGTCTCTGGGCTCCGAAAATCGGCGTGACCGCGGAGTACGCTGAGCAGCATGGGGGCCCATTGACAGAGGTCCGCCCAGCAAACCTCCGCTCCCGACCGGCCCAGTTCCCGACAGCATGGAACTAACCACCTATTGCCGATTGGGATGCTGGCGTGGTGGCTGCGGTTTCAGTCCGTGGCCGCCCTGGTCGAGGGCGGGGGATCGGACGCCGGGGGGGGGGCCTTATATGCGGCTGGGGAGTAGATCTGCGGGTTAGATGCTCGGGCGCATGGCTGATTGGGGGGGTGGGGCTCATTTCTCGGTGTGGCTCCGAGATCGCCAAGGTGCTCGGCGCGGCCACTGGAGGCCGCCACCGTGCGAAGCTGCAAGATTTTCTCCGGGTCCCTGCTAGCCCCCTGCAGGGCAGTCAATTAGATTCACTTTTTTATCGGAATTTTGGGAGTAAAGCTTCACCATTTTTACGCCGGCATGGGGACATAATCTCATTTTGGGAGAATCCAGCCCTCCGAGATATCAAGTAATTCTCAGGATGGCTGGCTGTGACCTGTGGGGGATTGTATGGATCAGAGAGTAATTGAGCCTCAGCTATCCGCAATCTATATCAATGACTTGGATGTGGGGACCAAGTGTAATATTTCCAGGTTCACTGATGACACCAAACCAGTTGAAAACATCAGTTGTGAGGAGGATGCAAAGGCAATTCAAGGGCATTTGAGTGAGTGGGCAAGAACACGAAAGAGAGAATATAAGTTGGAAAAATGTGAAGTTATTTACTTTGGTATGAAAAGCAGAGCAGTGTATTTCTTAAATAGTGAGAGATTGGGAAGTGTTGATGTCCGAAGGGACTGGGGTGTCCTCATTCATAAGCTACTGAAAGTTAACATGCAAGTAAGTGCAGCAAGCTATTAGGTAGGCAATTGTATTTTGGCCTTCATTGCAAGAGGATTTGATTATAGGAGTAAAAAAGTCATGCTGCAATTGTTTAGCGCACCTAGGGTTTTGTGTACTGTCTTGGTCTCTTTACCGAAGGAAAGATATATTTGTCATGAAGTGCGGCAAAGGTACATGGGAAGGCAGGTTGTCCTATGCGGGAGATTAAAGAAACTAGACCTGTATTCTCCTGAGTATAGAATAACCAGAGTTATAAAATGCCTACAGAGCTCTACAAGATAAATGCAGGAAGAAAGCTTCCCCTGGCCAGGACATTTAGAATCAGGGACCATAGTCTGAGGGTGCGATTAACGGAAAACATTTTAAGTGTCATTTGTGGCGGGATTTGCTGGAAATTTCCCACCGGCTCTCTCGGCGAGTTCCCCACCTCTGGGCTCTGGGCCCTGGGGCGCTTCTCCCCGGTCAAGCCCGCACTTAGAATTATTTTCATCACTGTGGAGCTGAACTCGGTGACCAGCCCGACTCCTACGAGATCAGGCCACCATTTTGAAAGGATGCCCCGATCTCCAAGAAGGCTTGTGGGTTCCCCACACCCCCAACATATGGGGAATGTCACCCCCCCCCCCCCCAAACACACACACACGGGTATTGTCCTACACCACCCCAAGTGATGGCACCCTGCTGTGGGGTTGCTGAGGTGTGAGGTCGCTGAGACCCCCCTTTTCAGAACTTCCAACACCCCCCTTTCAGGCCCCCTTTCCAGGAAAAGTTAGAAGAATTAAAACCACAGGGTGGCACGGTGCAACAGTGGTTAGCACTGCTGCCTCACGGCGCCGAGGACAGAGTTCGATCCTGATCCGGGGTCACACTCCATGTGGGGTTTGCACATTCTCTCCGTATCTGCGTGGGTCTCACCCACACAACCCAAAAAGATGTGCAGGGTAGGTGGATTGGCCACGCTAAATTGCCCCTTAATTGGAACAAAATATTTGTGTACTCTAAAATTATTTAAAAAAAAGAATTAACACCACTTCTAACTCCTGCATATCCATAGTACTGATCATCCCTGAACCCCCACTGGACTACCCTCCCAATCCCACAGGGGACCAACCCCTGCCCATGTACCTCCTGCCCACCGAAACAAACTGCCCCTCCACCCCCGACTACCTTCTCACACCCCCGGCTGAACCCCAATCCCCCACTGACCACCCAGACCCCCCCACCAACCACCACACCCAACCCCCAGCGACTACCCGGCCCCCCTCACTGAACCCTCCCCGACCTCCTCACCAACCACTGTCCCCAACGACCACTACCCCTCACGCTGGCCACACTACACCCCCACTTACCACTGATTGCCCGCCACTGACCACCAAACACTCCCCAACCTACTCCCCTCATTGACAGCTCCCCCCCCACTATCAATCCTACCCCACCCATAGACCACCAGCCATCCCCCTCCACACGGAACACCCTCCCCACGCTGCACCCCTCCCTCCACCACTGGTGACCCAACACTTCATCCTATCGCTCTTCGCTGACCACTTGACTACACCTTTCCCCCACTGACCCCCCAAGACCCCTCAACATTGTACCCACTTACCTTATACACTTACCTTCTCCCTGACTTTTCAAAATGATCATACCTTAAACCTAACTAGCTTCCGGCAACTAGTGCCATAAGAAATGGGCATGATTTCCTTTCCTCCGAGGGTACTGCATTTGACAGAGCGGATTCCTGAACAGCTGCAGTGCACTTTTCTCACCCAGCTTGAGTTGGTAGGTCGGGCATGGATGGTGCAGCTCCCAACTAAGGTAGGTACAAAGGAGTGGAGCGCCAATTCGACCGTGATTGCCATTGCAGTAGCGTAGTTCTGGCCCGACATCTTCAACTGGCAGGGGAAAAACTCAGAGGAAACTTGTGAGAAAGGTGTAGCTTTGCTGTAAGGAACTTGCTGCTTTCAAAGATAGAACCCCCCCCCCCCCCCCCCCCCCCCAAATGTGGAAGAACATGTTCTTTCCATCTGCCTCTCAATTCAAACAGGGTCAGTTAACCTTAGGAGTATCAGTGTATCAACACTGTGCTCCACTACAAGGATAAAGACCAGCTGTATGAGGATATTTGAACTCCTATTAGCCAGTCAGAACATTTTACTAACTGGGAGATTTCAACACAAGAATGGATGCAGACCATGAGACATAGCCCTCCTATCTCAGACATTATAGCCTGGGAAAGATAATTGGAAAAGACAGGGGCGACTTGAGCTTTGTTACTACCATGAGCTTTGTGTAACTAACACCTTCTTTCAGAACAACCTATTCCACAAGACATTCTAGAAAGATCCAAGATCAGGGCGTTGGCACCTGTTGTATCGGATTGAACCTGTTGCTATAAATGATGAGGCAATACCAATTGTTCCTGTGTTTAAATGGGATGGCTCAATGAGAATTTGTGAAGATTTTAAAACTACTGTTAACCCAACTTTGTGCGTAGATCATCATCCACTACCATTCTGCAGGACATTACTTCAGTACAATTGATCTTTCACAGCCACTACTTACCATCATTGTGCACAAAGGCATGTTTTGTTACAGAATAGGTCCTTTTGGAATAACGTCTGTGCCTGCTCTTTTCAAAGATTCATGGATCAAATTCTAAGAGGGTTGAATGGAGTACAATATTGTTTCGATGACACACTCATCACTGGTTTGGGTGAACAGGAACACTTGGAGAATTTGGAAGCTATCCTGAAGCGGTTCCAGAGCCACAACCTGAGAAAGGTTACCCTGGCCAGATCATTGACAAAGATGGTTTACACAAAGAATCAAAGAATCTTTAGGGCACCACGTCCTCAAAATGTGACACAATTAAGGTTTTTAGGATTGATCAATTATTATGTTAAATTTGTGCCAAATTTAGCAACATGAGTGAAGGCTTTACATACTTCGCGATGTGTCAAGCAAGCATGGCATTGGTCAGAAGAATGTGAGAATGCAGACAACAAAGTGAAAGAAACTTTACCATAGTCAGAGCTGTCGCTTCATTATAATCGCAAGATGAAGTTGTAACTTGCTTATGATGCTTCACCTAATGGGGTTGCTGCATTTGTCTCGCACATTATGCCTTCACAAGAGGAACGTCCGATAGCATTTGCTTCACGTACTCGTATTGACACAGAAATAACTACGCTCAGCTCAAAAAAGAAGAGTTGAGCATCATTTTCGGTGGAAGAAGATTTACACCATTCCCTTTATGGCTGTCATTTTACCCTTTGGCAGATCATTGCCCCTTTACTACAATATTTGGGTGATCCAAACGTATATCTTCTTTGGTCGCTGGTAGATTGCAAAGATGGTCATTGATATTGTCGGCACACACTTATGATATCCAGTATTGCAAGTCAGAGCAGCAGGCAAATGCTGATGCTTTATCACGATTCCCGTTGATCATGACCCAGAAGAAAACTTTGTCAATATTTTGTATTACTTGCTCATGGATAGTGTATCTGTGACTTCACCTCAAGTTCAAAGATACATAAGAATGGTTTCAGTGGTGGCAAATGTGATGGACTTGGTCCAAAAAGGAATGCTGCCTGATGTTCATAATAAAAATCCAGACCTCAAGCCCTACATCACACATAGACTTGGGTTGACGGTATAGAATGGAGTTTTATTATGGGAAATCCGTGGGATTAATCCTCCATGCTTGCATAATAGAGTGCTTGACCAACCGCATGAGGGAATATATTTATTTTTGCTGGCCAGGATTAGATGCTGAAATTGAAGATAAAGTTGGGCAATGCCAATCATCTGCAAAACTAAGGAACACTTCACCATTACAATGACATTACTTTAAGATTAGTTTTGATAACATACATGATATGCTTTAACTTTTGTAATGTATATCATTATTTCCTCACACCCAGATCTCATTGTATGCGAACTGATCCTTGTCATGTTGAAAGTGCAGAATCTGTAGAAACCAAACAAAAGATGTTTTGGCTAACATGAAGTCTAATTAAATGCAAAGTGAAACAATTAATTGGAGATCAAGTAGGAAGGATGTTTAAAGTAAGGTGCAATTATTATGGGCCAGGGTTTAGAGAACCCCAAAGTGTATCATGGAGTTCACCTGACCCACAACTATTAATAGATTGTGGTTATGGGGAGCACACGGGCCTACCTTACAGGTGTGATGCACCAGAGATTTACAGTACTTTTAAATTAAAACAATGTTTATTTATGAAACCAGTTAACACTTTATAAACCCACAGTAAACATCTTAATAACTATCAACACCAATCCTCCCCACAGATACAATATTCTATAAGTAAACCTTAATCTTTCCTTCTAACAAGGCAAAAGACCCTTTTTAACACCGAGATCCAGAGTTAAATTCACCACTGAGAACAGTCAGCACTTTGAAATCACCCAATTGATCTGGAGACAGTCTTTAGTTTGCAGAGAGAGATCCGTATACAGCTCCTTGCTTTCCCTGCAGCTATCCAGCTCTCAAAATGAAACTAAAACACACCCTGTGGTAAACAACCTAAAATGAAAGTAAAGCAGACAGACAGCCCAGCTCCACCCACACTCTGACATCACTGATAAACACCCATTTCTTAAAGGTACATCCACTACAGATATTTTTCTAAACACCCATTTCTTGAAGGTACTCTCACATGACACAATAAAGAAATAGATGCATTGCAGCTCAAATTCTTTGGACCTGGTTCGGTGTTAGAAGAGTGGTAAGGTGGGAATCTTGCTGTGCCACAGACATTGGGCTTTTTGACTCTTGGCTACTTGAGTATCTGAGGTCGAGGTAGGGTTAGACAAGTTGCATAAATCTGGTCAATGCTCACACCATTATGGCAACTTGAGCACCTGAGTGTGGGGAAGAATATGTAGTGTGAGAAAACTTTTGAACTGTTGAGACTGCTGTAATTGAGGGAAACACCACAGGCAATTGGCTCACAGAAAGGCTACACAAGCAGCGATGCAATTGATGATGAAATAGTGAAGTTGAAGTTACTCCGTGTTGAGTTTTTTTGTGGTGTTAAACAATTGCAAAGATTCCCAATTTTGTGGGTTGCATTGAACCCATTTCCAAATCACTGGAGCCCATTTTTAGGCATCTCGGGCAGATCCCTTAAGTAGTCCTTATGCCCTTTGGATGTATTCATCTGCAATTTAAAGCATTTTGAGAAATCCATGAAGAAATTATTTCCCAATAAACAAGGCGTATATCTGAAATAGTAACAGAAAATACTTGGACCAACTCAGCAAGTCTGGCAGAATCTGTGGATAAAGAAACAGAGTTAACGTTTCAAGTCCATATGACTTCTTCAGAGCTGGGCAGGACATATATCTGGTCTACTTCCATTCAGGATACTTTTGTGGCTCTGCGGCCCACCAAGTAAAAGCAGAAATTGAATAAAAGGTTCAGTAAAAACTCGACCAGGCAACGAGGAGAAACAAGAATGCGCCCTCGATAATTCTTGACTGCAACAATCGCTCCTCTTCTCCTTGCCTGTTCTGATGCCCCTTCCAGGACGTGGACCTCAGTTCTGTGTTTCAGAAAGACAGACTTTCAACAATACAAAATCCCTGAGTAATGCATTAATGCGTTACTGATTATACTGTCAATTCTCTAGAGTGGAGTGACATACTAAGTAATTCTTGCTGAAGCACAAATCATTCAAATGCTCTTGGGTTTCTCTCAAAAAATACCAAGCACCTAGGCTCACAATGTCTGTGCCGACCAAACTCCATTCAGTATCTAGACTAGGGTCTAGAGTTTGATTAACCTCAAAGTCTGGTATACATTTCCTTCTTCTGAGGACTCCTTGTAGTTCCAGTAGTGGCCACTACTGTGTTCGGACACTACTGGGATGACTCAGCTGTTGACCAATCAGATTGGCCAGCAGCTCTCGAGGGCATGACTGACTTCCTGGGAGACAGTTAATAACTCTCATCTTATTAATGATAATCATAATCTGTATTGTCACAAGTAGGCTTACATTAACACTGCAGTGAATTACTGCGAAAAGCCCCTAGTCGCGGCACCTGTTCGGTGTACACTGGGCGAGAATTCAGAATGTCCAATGCACCCAACAAGCACGTCTTTCGGAACTTGTGGGAGGAAACTGGAGCACCCGGAGGAAACGTACACAGACACGGGGAGGACATGCAGACCCGTACAGATAGTGAACCAAGCCGGAAATCAAACCTGGGACCCTGGCGCTGTGAAGCAGCAGTGCTAACCACTATGCTACCATGCCGCTGGTGCTGCTCTCAGCGTACTATCACTACGGGGCAGACAGATTTAAAATCAATCTATGCCAACCGACATTTTCGACCAGGGAGATGAGAAATACCTCCTCCACCCCATGTAAAATTGATCCCTAGGAGTTGAGCTTCAAAATATTTACCTTTACATTTGGGGTCTTTGGGTGGAACTAACCTTTTTTGTATTGTGATCATTAACACGAATGTATCACACTAAAAATGGAAGAAACTACTTTTAGAATGCTTGGCTAACATGTTGGGGCAATACGTTGAGAGAAGTCAAGATGTAATTACAAAAGTTTCCATCAAAATTTAAAGGAAAAGGTTAACTGTTAAGGAAAGAATTTTATCATTATTATGAGCACTAACACTAACAGAGTTTGTGTGTTTATCCAGCACAAAGGCTGCATTCTATCTGGCACCAGCACATGCAATCAGATTTGAATATGTAAACACTATTTGAAATCAATTTCTGGCACAATTCTTCGTAATTTCCACTGTGATTGGTTATGCACACTGAATCAAATTGCCTTTGGGCTTGCAGACTGAGCAAGGCTACAGGAAACAGGGTGGGAAAGTTTCAGTTGCAGTTTATTGGATAATGAGGCTGTATGGAGGGAACCCAGCAACTTGCCATGGGAATAGGCATAGGATTTGGACCCTGAACATGAATACCAAAGCAATGACCAAACATAACCGGCAGTGTGTAGCAGTGTGCTTTTAAAATTGCATGGCTCTGTTAGCAAGTCAGTAACCATTGGAACTTTGCATCTCATTTAAATAATTCCAGGACAGGAGCAACATTTCTGGCAAAAGACTGAAAGAGTCAGAATGAATGAGAAAGCTGAGAGCGCAAGAAGACAATATTCAGCGAGAAACTCTAAAACTAAAGATGAGTGAATGGGCATCTGAGAATCCTTGAATAATCATTAAGTGTTTGACAACAAGTTGAATGACACAAGCAATCATTCGTCACACAGGGAGAAATAGAACTGTGGATAACTAAGAACAGGGAAATAAATTATGAGGATAAAACATCATGGATCAGCACATCACATAGAAATTGAAGATACCAGGAGCACTAAAAGACTTTGGGCTGGATTCTCCATTTGGAAGACTAAGTACCCACGCTGGCGTGAAAACGGTGGTCTTTTATGCCAAGGAAACTGACACAAAACGGCCACCGATTCCCCGTTTTGCTAGGGACTAGCAAGGAGGCAGCGTGGAGCTCTAAGCTCTAGCTGCCAATACGGCCCTGAGCATTTCCGGTTCCGTGGCCGCGCATGCGCAAGGCGGCGGCCTGCAGCGGCCACGCCATGCTCCTTGGCTCCTTGACCCGGACCGCAAAAGTAGTGCCGCCCTTCGGACCGCTCCCACAGTATCCCTAGCCCCGAATAAAGCCCCCACCCCCCGCCCGTAGATCAGCCCTCCCCTGACTGTGGCGTCGCCAGACCAAGTCCGCAGCCGCCACGCGAGGTTTCTGAACGGTGTGAGAACACATTACCCACTCCGTCGGGAACGCGGCCGGTCAGGGATGGAGCATCGCGGGGAGGGCCTTAGGCAATGGCCTGAGGCCGTGGATAAGTGGTGCGGTTTCAGGGGAAGGAGAATCGGAAAACTGGCGCCGCTCCCGATTTTGGCATCAAAACGGATTCTCTGCCCTGTCGCCGAACGCGATTTCGGTGTCGGGGGTGGAGAATCCAGCCTTTCTTCTTTTACTTGCAATTTTGGTAGTAATATTTTTGAATCATAAGTGAGTATTATTCTAAACTCCTGCTTTTCTTCAGTAAACATTAATCAATTTTGATGCGTTTCTTTCAGTTTAATGTTTAAAGGAGTTCTGTTTCATATTTGGGGTTAAGTAATGGTTAAAAAATAATAATTGAAGTCCAATCGTACGTTCAGTGTTCACCAGTATTAGTAATTATTGGGTGCAATAATTACTAAATAATTTTCTGGTGCACCAGATGTAGCGCACAAAGACTCCATGAGACGAATAGAGTGAAGTCGATGAGGCTTTATTAAGCGTGTCTGTTCCCCCGCAGCTCGATAGTAAACTGGCCTGCGGGGGAAGACTCCGGCTTCTTATACTCCGCCTTCAGGGCGGAGCTAGAGGTCAACGGCCAACCAGGACCCGGGATCTGTCAGCCAATGACATTAGGGCTTCCAGTCCCACATGACCCCCAATACATACTACCACATTCACCCCTTGTCAAAAATGAACCCGGCGGGGGTGATGCTTCGTATGGTGGTAAGGGTTTACAGGGCTGGTCCTGGGAGGAAAAAAAACATTCACATGGCAATACAGTATTGTACAATTTTGTCCTGTTGCAACAATTTACAGAGGGTATAGGAAGAAAAGCAAAATGTTCTTGTGAAAAGTCCATATTTAGTTTTAGATCGACGCCACGAGTCGGTCGGGTGGTCTGGTCGTCCGTGTCGATCGCCTCGGCCCCGGTGGTGGTGGTGCTTGTACCGGTGTTTTCGCCTCCAGGAGCCTTACGGTTTCAGCTTGTGCTTTATTCTTGGTCGGTGCTGAGGGGAGGGGAACCGATCCTCCTGGGAAGGGGGCGGTCGCGGGGTGCGGCGGTGGCAGGAAGGGGGGGGTTGGGTTGATGGTGTCGGGGGGGTGTGCGTGTTGCCGGCGGGCGCCAGATCCCGCAGGGAGACCGTGTCCTGTCGGCCGTCGGGGTACTCCACGTAGGCGTACTGGGGGTTCGCGTGGAGGAGGTGAACCCTTTCGACCAACGGGTCCGCCTTATGTGCCCGCACATGCTTTCGGAGCAGGATGGGTCCTGGGGCCGCCAGCCAGGTCGGCAGCGACGTTCCAGAGGAGGACCTCCTAGGGAAAACAAGGAGACGCTCATGAGGTGTCTGATTAGTGCTTGTACATAATAACGACCGGATGGAGTGGAGAGCGTCCGGGAGGACCTCCTGCCACCGTGAAACTGGGAGGTCCCTGGACCGTAGGGCCAGTAGGACGGCCTTCCAGACCGTGCCGTTCTCCCTCTCTACTTGCCCGTTAACCCGGGGGTTGTAGCTGGTCGTCCTGCTTGAGGCTATGCCCTTGCTGAGCAGGAACTGGCGCAGCTCGTCACTCATGAAAGAGGACCCCCTGTCGCTGTGGACGTATGCGGGGTAACCGAACAGTGTGAAGATGCTGTTCAGGGCTTTAATGACTGTGGCCGCGGTCATGTCAGAACAGGGAATGGCAAAAGGGAAGCGGGAGTATTCATCCACCACATTAAGAAAATATGCGTTGCGGTCGGTGGAAGGGAGGGGACTTTGAAATCGAGACTGAGGCGTTCAAAGGGGCGGGAAGCCTTAATCAGGTGCGCTCCATCCGGCCTGAAAAAATGCGGCTTGCATTCCGCGCAGATGTGGCAGTCCCTTGTGACTGTACGGACCTCCTCTAAAGAGTATGGGAGATTGCGGGACTTGATGAAGTGGTAAAACCGAGTGACCCCCGGGTGGCAGAGGTCCTCGTGGAGGGTTTGGAGGCGGTTAATTTGTGCGTTGGCACATGTGCCGCGGGATAGGGCATCGGACGGCTCGTTCAGCTTTCCGGGACGATACAAAATCTCATAGTTGAAGGTGGAGAGCTCGATCCTCCACCTTAAGATCTTGTTGTTTTTGATTTTGCCCCGCTGTGCATTATCGAACATGAAGGCTACCGAGCGTTGGTCAGTGAGGAGAGTGAATCTCCTGCCGGCCAGGTAATGCCTCCAATGTCGCACAGCTTCCACTATGGCTTGGGCTTCCTTTTCTACTGAAGAGTGGCGGATTTCTGAGGCGTGGAGGGTCCGGGAGAAAAAGGCCACGGGTCTGCCCGCTTGGTTAAGGGTGGCCGCTAGAGCTACGTTGGAGGCGTTGCTCTCGACCTGGAAGGGGAGGGACTCGTCGATGGCGCGCATCATGGCCTTTGCGATATCCGCTTTGATGCGGCTGAAGGCCTGGCAAGCCTCTGTCGACAGAGGGAAGGTCGTGGTCTGTATTAGGGGGCGGGCCTTGTCTGCGTACTGGAGGACCCACTGGGCGTAGTATGAAAAGAACCCCAGGCAGCGTTTCAGGGCTTTTGGGCAGTGCGGGAGGGCAAATTCCATGAGTGCGCGCATACGTTCGGGGTCGGGGCCTATTATCCCATTGCGCACTACGTAGCCCAGAATGGCTAGCCGATCGGTGCTAAAAACGCACTTGTCCTCGTTGTACGTGAGGTTCAAGGCTTTGGCGGTCTGGAGGAATTTTTGGAGGTTGGCGTCGTGGTCCTGCTGATCGTGGCCGCAGATAGTTACATTGTCGAGATACGGGAACGTGGCCCGCAACCTATGTTGATCAACCATTCGGTCCATCTCCCGTTGGAAGACCGAGACCCCGTTTGTGATGCCAAAAGGGACCCGTAGGAAATGGTATAATCGCCCGTCTGCCTCGAAGGCTGTGTACTTGCGGTCACTTGGGCGGATGGGGAGCTGATGGTAGGCGGACTTGAGGTCCACGGTGGAGAAGACCTTATATTGGGCAATCCGATTGACCATATCGGATATGCGGGGGAGAGGGTACGCGTCTAGTTGTGTGTACCTGTTGATGGTCTGGCTATAGTCTATGACCATCCTTTGTTTCTCCCCTGTCTTCACTACTACCACCTGCGCTCTCCAGGGACTATTGCTGGCCTGGATTATGCCCTCCTTTAGTAGCCGCTGGACTTCGGACCGAATGAAGGTCCGGTCCTGGGCGCTGTACCGTCTGCTCCTAGTGGCGACGGGTTTGCAATCCGGGGTGAGGTTCGCAAACAAGGACGGGGGTTGCACCTTGAGGGTTGCGAGGCCGCAGATAGTGAGTGGGGGTATTGGGCCGCTGAATTTGAACGTAAGGCTCTGTAGATTGCATTGGAAATCTAATCCCAGCAAGGTGGGGGCACAGAGTTGGGGAAGGACGTTTAGTTTGTAGTTTTTGAACTCCCTCCCCTGCACCGTTAGGGTAACTATGCAGAATCCCTGGATCTGTACGGAGTGGGATCCTGCAGCTAGGGAAATCTTTTGTGCGCTGGGATAGGTGGTCAAGGAACAGCGTCTTACCGTGTCGGGGTGTATAAAGCTCTCCGTGCTCCCGGAGTCGACTAGGCATGGCGTCTCGTGGCCGTTTATTAGCACTGTTGTCGTCGTCGTCTGGAGTGTCCGGGGCCGAGCTTGATCGAGCGTAATTGAAGCGAGACGTGGTTGTAGTAGTGGAGTGGGGTCCGTTGTTGCCGTCCAGGATGGTGTCGGGGATGGACAAAATGGCCGCCCCCATACATCGCACGTGGCTGGGGGGTCACAAGATGGCGGCGGGGGTGGACAAAATGGCCGCCCCCACACGTCGTACAGGTCTGGGGCGGTCCAAGATGGCGGCGCCCCTCCTCCCCTCGTGGTGGCCGGGACCCAAAATGGCGGCATCTGTGGGTCACACATGGTGCGCTGGGGGGGCTGGGGAGCGCTAGGACCGCGAGCGCTAGGACCGCGCGGAGCTCCCTCACCGGGGACAGCGGTGGTCGGGGCCCAAGTAGGTGGCGCCGGCGGGTCAGGCGTGGGGCGCGGGGTGTGGGTTAGGGGAGCGTTAGGGACGCGCAAACCCCCCTCCTCTCCGTGGAGAGTGTTGGCCGGGACCCAAAGCGATAGCGCCGGCAGCGGGTCATACATGGGCTGCGGGGAGGGGGGTTGGGGAGCGTAAGTGGCGTGCAGGGCTCCCTGTTCTCCCGGGACCGCGGTGGTCGGGACCCAGAGCGGCTGCACCTGCGGGTCGTACATGGCGTGCTGGGGGGGTTGGGCGCGTAAACGGCTTGCAGGGCTCCCTGTTCTCCCTGGACAGCAGCGACCTCGCGGGACTGGCACACAACCGCATAATGGCCCTTTTTCCCACAGCTTTTGCAGATAGCTGCGTGGGCTGGGCAGCGCTGTCGGGGGTGTTTCGCCTGGCCGCAGAAATAACAGCGGGCGCCCCCGGTGCGACTCGGCGTTTGGACCGCGCAAGCCTGTGGGGTGTCCAGCGGGGGGTGTAGGGGGTTTGCCGCGACGGGTACGTACGGGGCCCAATGGGCTGCCGCGCGGTCGGGGCCGTAGGCGCAGGTATTACGCGCGGCCACGTCTAGGGATGCTGCTAGGGCCCGTGCCTCTGAGAGTCCTAGCGACTCTTTTTCTAGAAGTCTTTGGCGGATTTGGGAGGATTGCATACCTGCCACAAAAGCATCGCGCATTAACATGTCCGTGTGTTCGTTTGCGTTCACCGACGGGCAGCTGCAGGCTCGCCCCAAAATCAGCAGCGCGGCGTAGAATACGTCCATCGATTCTCTGGGAGCTTGCCGTCTGTTTATATAGCTGCTTGTAGCGAGCTGGTAGCGAGCGTAGATTTGGTTAACTGGGCGGACATAGAGACTTTTCAGTGCTGCGAACGCCGTCGGGAAGTCCTCCGCGTCTTCAATGAGGGAGAAAATCTCCGTGCTCACCCTCGAGTGCAGGACCTGCAGTTTTTGGTCTTCTGTGACCCGGCCGGTGGTCGTTCTGAGGTAGGCCTCGAAGCAAGTCTGCCAGTGCTTGAAGGCTGCTACTGCGTGGGGGCTGATCCTCAGGCATTCCGGAATGATCCTGAGCTCCATAGTCCTTTTTAGGCACGCTTAATAAATTGTAGCGCACAAAGACTCCGTGAGACGAATAGAGTGAAGTCGGTGAGGCTTTATTAAGCGTGTCTGTTCCCCCGCAGCTCGATAGTAAACTGGCCTGCGGGGGAAGACTCCGGCTTCTTATACTCCACCTTCAGGGCGGAGCTAGAGGTCAACGGCCAACCAGGACCCGGGATCTGTCAGCCAATGACATTAGGGCTTCCAGTCCCACATGATCCCCAATACATACTACCACACCAGAAAAGCAGCTGGCTGCGGTGCCTCGTGAGATTCAATGCGATCACCTTTTGGCAAATCTGCATATTAGAGCGAGAGAGTTAGCCTCGCTCTAATGTACAGATTCATGAGGTACCTGAGGCTTTGGGGTTCATCCCCTTCACCTCAGAGACTTCAGGTGAGCACCATTCAGCACTGGTTCCACAAATGGGGACCAGACAGAATGACACCTGTCGGTCTCCCAGGGGATCGGAGGCCCCCAGCTGCATGCCATTTGGGCAGGGTGGTGCCCTGGCGTTGCTGGTGCCACCTGAGCACCCTGGAAGTGCTGCCCGGGTGCCATCCTGTCACTGCTAAGGTGCCCAGATGGCATTGTTCAAAAGGCCGAGGAGGAGGTGGTGGGAACGAGGCGCCGAATCAGGCCTCATGTATATCGGCAGCACCTATCGTTCAAGGACCTACCGAACCAAACATGTCGCCGATGACTGCGGCGGAGCAGGGAGACCATGCAACATCACTGCCGGATGATGGCGGGCCTGGAACCGCGGGAGTACGGGGATGGACACCCGCTCCCGGTAGCCATCTAGATGACAGTCGCCCTGAACCTTTACGCCATGGGCTACTTCCAGGCACTGAGTGCGGCCCTGTCTGAGATATCACAGACATCCGTACACAGGTGCATCTGCACCGTCAGGGGTGCCCTATATATCAGGCAGCAGCTATATAAACTTCAATGTGGAGCAAGTCCACCAGATGGCCCGGGCAGTGGGATTCGCCACCATCACTGCCATGCCCCAGGTCCAGGGGGTGATTAGTGGGTCAGGAGTGCCGCTACAAGAAGGGGTGCCATTCATCAACTGGTGCACATCGTGCACATCTGAGCCTGAGATCCAGACAGCATGCAGGACGCATTTGTCCTGCTGCATTCGTCCTCCGAGCTTCCCACTAGCTTCACCACAAGATAAAGGATGGTGGCGATGAAGATGGAGAAAGGGTGGAGGCAATGACACATACTTGTTTGACTCCACTCTTGACCTTATTTCCATCGGTGAGGATGTTGCCGGCATCTTGTTGTGGAAGAGTTGGAGGAATCTGATGAATTTCTCTGGATAGCCGGCCTTTGACAAGGTCTTCCATAGCACTTCCTGACTGACTGAGTCAAAAGCCTTGGCCAGATTGATGAAGGCCATGTAGGGTGGTTGATGTTGCTCCTGGCATTTCTCTTGAAGTTGCCAAGCAGTGAAAACCATGTCTGCTGTTCCACGGTTTGGTCAGAAGCCACACGGGCTTTCCGGAAGCATTTCTTCAGAGACTAGGAGAAGGTGGCAAGTGAGGATTCAGGCAGGAATCTTCCCTGTGATTGAGGGTAGGGAGATTCCTCGGTAGTTCTCACAGTCCACTTTGCCTCCTTTCTTGAAGCTGGTGGCGATGATGACATCCCTGAGGTCAGCCGGATTTCCCGATGGCGTGGGGCTGCCCACAATGGGAAACCCCTTTGGCCGGCTGGCGGGAAGGAGACTCCTGCTGCTGGCGGGGGCATGCCGCACCAGTGGTGCGGTGGGGCGGAGAATCCTGCCCAGCATCTTTCGGGACTTGTGGGAGGAAACCGGAGCAGCCGGAGGAAACCTACGCAGACACGGAGAGAACGTGCAGACTCCGCACAGACAATGACCCAAACTGGAAATCAAACCCCGGTCCCTGGCGCTTTGAAGCAACAATGCTAACCCACGTTGGTTTCCGATAATATGGAGATCAGGCAAACACCCACATAATCAGTCCATCCAACACAATAGACCACAATCACACAACTCGGCCCTCAAGAGAGGGGAAGCCCTGACAGAAGAGAATCTGATGGAGAGGGCCGCATCTTATGAGAATGAGTTTGATGAGCAGGAGGTGAGCCATGCTAGCCAGCTGTGCCAGCCGATGCACAGGATGCTTTTGACAACTGAGAGATGCACAATTCTCTACCATTGTGAAGATACCACTCAGTAATGTTTCATCTGTTCAATTATACTATCTTGGTCATAGTCACCTTCTTTTGGTATCTCCCGCTCATTAACTCCAGGGCCTCCTGTGCATGTGTCAGTGTAGATCTACCAAATGAGGCCGATCAGAGGGGTTCACAGAGAACTAACTCTCTTAATTGCATGCAGTCCATCCAATTCCAAACCCATCACATTGCACACATGAAACAAAAATGTAACCAGAACATCAAATTAAAAGAGCAATTATTCAATAACAAAATGAATCAGTAATGTTCATAATTCTTGACATAGAACAATCACCATTGTGAACCCATATGTGATGTTTTGGTGTTTTTTATATAGTTTATGGTGTGGTGCTTCTTGCTCTGTGCTGTAGACAGGTTTCTTACCTTAGACACCTTTGTCTGGAATGACCTTGACAGATGACTTCTGGTTGACTGAGGCTGCGAAAATCCTGGCATGGTGGGAGCTTCCTCCACAACAACAGGAAGCTCATCTGTTAATGTGGCTTTCTGAGGCAGAGAGAAGGAGGAGAGGCCGTCCCCATCAGAAGAACCCAGAGAGATGTCGCCTGTTGGCAACAGCAACTGCTCATCTGCTGTCATGCGGCCCAATTGGCCCTCCTTGCTTTACTTGAGAGGAAGTAGGACCTGGCTGTGACACCCGTCACTCTTTGGGTCTGTGCATGGGAGCTCGGAGACGAGGCGATGGAGTGCAGGTCAGGATGCACCATCAATGAGCTGTTGGGTTTGGCCCTCCATGACAGTTGCCAGTCTCTTGATGGAGGGAGCCATGGAGAATAATGAGCAGGTGAGTTCAGTGCTCATGACCTGGATGGACTGCTCCACTGTTTATGCCAGTGTGCGTAACCCTTCTGGAATCTCTGCTATAACCCCAGGTACATTGTACTGTACAGTCAGTATCTGTCACATGACAGATGACTCCTCAAATTCATCATCAGCTTGGAGCTTAGCATCTAGGTCCCTTTCAGCACTCCTTTGATTGTCTGAGGCCTGCACAGTCTCAGCCTCCGACAACTGCTGTGGCAACTGTGATGTGCTGACCAGTGCGTGCATCCCTTTGAGCCAACTCTTGCTTACCCACTGAGATGCATGTATCATTGCTACTGCTAGGTGCAGAACAAGTATGTGATGCACCCTCTGACACTTCTTCCTCCTCCGAGATTAGCAATGTCTCATGACTAGTGGCTACAGCTGCTGATGTTTCAGCTGTGGGGGAAATCAATGAGGGATATGAAGGGCGCCATCATTGTTTAAGATGACTTCAAAAAAAACACGGTTCATAAAAAGACACACACACCACAATCTTGGAACATCCTTCCTAACAGGGGCAGCATGGTAGCATTGTGGATAGCACAATTGCTTCACAGCTCCAGGGTCCCAGGTTCGATTCCGGCTTGGGTCACTGTCTGTGCGGAGTCTGCACATCCTCCCCGTGTGTGCGTGGGTTTCCTCCGGGTGCTCCGGTTTCCTCCCACAGTCCAAAGATGTGCAGGTTAGGTGGATTGGCCATGATAAATTGCCCTTAGTGTCAAAAATTGCCCATCGTGTTGGGTGGGGTTACTGGGTTATGGGGATAGGGTGGAGGTGTTGACCTTGGGTAGGGTGCTCTTTCCAAGAGCTGGTGCAGACTCGATGGGCTGAATGGCCTCCTTCTGCACTGTAAATTCTATGATAATCTATGAAACAGCACTGTGGGTGTACCTGCACCACATGGACTGCAGCGGTTAAATAACCTAGTTCACCAACCTCATCAAGGGAAATTAGGGATGGGGAATAAATGTTGACCTTACCCTCCCCCCCCCCCCCCCCCCCCCCACCCCCCACTCCTCACCCCCTTCCCACTCACTACCTTCATCTCTGTTTGCAGTAGAAAACCTATGCAATCTCATCACTCGAGGGTCTTCCTCCAACCTTGCCTCACCCAATAGTGTGACAGCATTGATTTGCGGCCAGCAAATGCCCAAGTTGGCTTGACCACTCTGGTCCTAGCCCTCTGTTATACAATATGTGGTTTCTTCTCCTGCAGATGAAAAGGGACCTTGTAGTGAATAAGCTGTACTAAAGTCATGCTGTCAGTTGTGTGGCCAATATGTCCTTTGTTGACGGTCAACAGTTCTCAATACTCTTTGGTAACTAGCAGTTCATAGTACCCGCCTTCCCACAATCCTGAATGTCCCATTGCCACGCAGAATGGTATTTCTGTTGCAGCCCACCTTGTACACTATGCCAAGACACTAGGCACAGTGGTTAACACTGTTGCTTCACAGCGCCAGGGACATGGGTTCGATCCCCAGCTTGGGTCACTGTCTGTGTGGAGTCTACATGTTCTCCCCTTGTCTGCGTGGGTTTCCTCCGGGTGCTCCGGTTTCCTCCCACAAGTCCTGAAAGACGTGCTTGTTAGGTGAATTGACCTTTCTGAATTCTCCCTCAATGTACCCGAACAGGCGCCGGAGTAGAGGATTTTCAGAGTAACTTCATTTCAGTGTTAATGTAAGCCTACTTGTGACACTAATAAAGATTGTTAATATTATAGGCAATCCCATGCTTCACATATAGATCGGCTTCACACCCTTTCGAAATAGTTTCACATTCACCCTAACCGATCGTAAGTAGTAATTCTGCCTCTTACAGAGCTGGAACCAAATGCCACGTTTTATGCGGGCATCTCATGAGTGACCATGACCAACATCCAGGTCACGGCCTGCCCCCTCTCTCCCCGGACACCCTGGGGGCCCAATAGGGTGTGTTGATCACACTTCCATTTCCTAGCTGGCTGGCTTCCTGCCAGGCGGCCGTTATTTGGCTGCAAGAAGCTTTCTTTGGCATCTTTAAAGGTGGGGGTGGGAGTTGGCGAACCGTGTCCACCAGACCATTCCCCTTCCTACCGCCGAGAAGTATTAAATTTATCCCCAAGTGTACCAAACAGCAATATTTTTCCCCCTTTGTTTGTATTCTCCGCATGTATCCTGTTATAGTCTCAAGGATATAAGCAGCTGTGATAGACACAGGAACTTCACTATTTCAATTAAATCGCTTTAAGAAAGTTAACAAGACTCCACTTGATCTATTAGAATGTGAAAGCAACATCATTTTAAATATTAGGTGATTATTAAAGGTTGAAATTGAGGGATTCTTGTGGAAGACAGATTCCTGCACTAGTATTAGCTCTTTAGGTTGATCATCAGTAACTGCTCTAATGGCACCCACATAGTGTTGGTTATCAGGTGTGTGTAGAACAATGATAAATAACTGTGCACAATATTCCATCAAAGTACTTTAAGCTTTTCGAATTTTTTTACACTTATGTAATTTTCTGGTCATGATTAGTTTCACTTAAGCCATAAATTTAAAAGCCATCAGATTTCAATCAGCCTTTGGTTCTTCTCTAGCCATGTTACACTAATAACTAGTGTTAAAAGGCAATGCAGTCAGATTTAGGCCTATCAGTCCAATTATGATGAATTTTGCGTGAACTTAATTAAACATAGGCCATGACCCTGGAGAGCTTCTGTGATCCAGAATTACTAATCCTAATTCATCAAAGTTGAAGGACAACAAAGACTGTTACATACAGGATTGAGGTATCATGATAGATTAATTGCACCAAAGCTTTCAGAATGGCATTACATGGAATGGAGTTTCGAGAAGTATAATCCATGGAGTGGAAGAACTAAGGTACAGAAAATGCCCTGAAACTCAGCACATCAATATTAACAATTGCATTTATACATCACCTTTATTGTAATAAAGCATCCCAAAACACTTCACAGGAGCATTATTAACCAAAATTTAGCAACAATCCACATGAAGAGGAGATATTAGGGCAGATAGCAATAAACTTTCCCAAAAGGTATGTTGTATAGAACATAGGATGAAGTATCATGCAATGGTACAACACAGAAGATGGCCATTTGGCCCGTCATGCCTATGCCATCCCCCCTGACAGAGTTATAATTAATCAGGGAAGGGCTGTAGATGTCATATACATGGACTTCAGTAAGGAGTTTGATAAAGTTTCCCATAGCAGGTTGATGGAAAAAGTGAAGTCGTATGGGGTTCAGGGTGTACTAGCTAGATGGATAAAGAACTGGCTGTGCAACAGGAGACAGAGAGTAGTGGTGGAAGGGAGTATCTCAAAATGGAGAAAGGTGACTAGTGGTGTTCCACAGTGATCCGTGCTCGGAACACTGTTTTTTGTGATATACATAAATGATCTGGACGAAGGTATAGGTGGTATGATTAGCAAGTTTGCAGATGATACTAAGATTGGTGGCGTTGCAGATAGCGAGGAGGACTGTCAGAGAATACAGCAAAATATGGATAGATTGGAGAGTTGGGCAGAGAAATGGCAGATGGAGTTCAATCCAGGCAAATGCGAGGTGATGCATTTTGGAAGATCTAATTCAAGAGTGGACTATACGTTCAATGGAAGAGTCCTGGTGAAAATTGATGTACAGAGAGATCTGGGAGTTCAGGTCCATTGTACCCTGAAGGTGGCAACGCAGGTCGATAGAGTGGTCAAGAAGGCATACAGCATGCTTGCCTTCATCAGACGAGGTATTGAGTACAAGAGTCGGCAGGTCATGTCACAGTTGTAAAGGACTTTGGTTAGGCCACATTTGGAATACTGCGTGCAGTTCTGGTCGCCACATTACCAGAAGGATGTGGATGCTTTAGAGAGGGTGCAGAGGAGGTTCACCAGGATGTTGCCTGGTATGGAGGGTGCTAGCTATGAAGAAAGGTTGAGTAGGTTAGGATTGTTTTCATTGGAAAGACGGAGGTTGAGGGGGGACCTGATTGAGGTCTACAAAATTATGAGAGGTATGGACAGGGTGGATAGCAACAAGCTTTTTCCAAGAGTGGGGATGTCAATTATGAGGGGTCACGATTTCAAGGTGAGAGGGGGAAAGTTTAAGGGAGATGTGCGTGGAAAGTTTTTACGCAGAGGGTGGTGGGTGCCTGGAACGCCTTGCCAGCGGAGGTGGTAGAGGTGGGCACGATAGCATCATTTAAGATGCATCTAGACAGATATATGAACGGGTGGGGAACAGAGGGAAGTAGATCCTTGGAAAATAGAAGACAGGTTTAGATAAAGGATCTGGATCGGCGCATGCTGGGAGGGCTGAAGGACCTGTTCCTGTGCTGTAATTTTCTTTGTTCCTTGTATACAGCCAGTCCTTCTTGTTCCTTTCCCTTCAGCTTATTTCACAATTTTATTACATTTTGGGTGAAAATGGTTTGCTCATCATTCATTATGCAAAAGGCCTTGTACCACAAGCCAGCAAGCGAGTATTTGTATCGGAGAGGATAAAAGTGAGACAGAGAGGCTGAGAGATTTAGGGAGGGGATTCCAGGGCAGTTAAAGAAGTCATGGCCCATCAATTTTGAAGCAATTGAAATTAAAGATGTTCAAGGGGCCAGAATTGGAGCAGTGCTGAGATCTCAGATGGTTGCTGGGCTGGAGAGGGGGTGAGGCCATGGTGGAATTTGAAAATAAACATGAGAATTTTAAAATCAGAATGTTTCTGGACCTGCAGCCAATGCAAGTCACCAGCACAGGGGTAATGGGTAAACAGAACTTGGTGCAAGTTACAGCACAGAGATAAACAGAAAACAGAGGGAATCAGTTGGATTTAAGTTTATGGAGAGAAAAGTCGGAGGCCAGCCCAGAAAAAATTCACAGTAGTAAATATTCAAAATAACTATTATTTCCAAGTTTTCACAAGGGGTATGTGAAAAACAAACATATTCCAAATAAATGACAATATCCAACAATAGTACTGAAGATCTGTGCTCCAGAACATTCCGAACCAGTAACCCAACTGTTCCAGTACAGCTACAACACTGGTATTTACCCGGCAATGTGGAAAATTGCCAAGTTGTGACCTGTACACAAGAAACAGGGCAAATCCAACCCAGTCAGTTACCGTCCTATCAGTCTACTCTCCATCATCAGTGATGGAAGGAGTCATCAACAGTGCTATCAAGCTGCACTTACTCAGCATAACCTGCTCACAGATGCTCAGTTTGGGTTCCGCCAGGGTCACTCAGCTCCTGCCCTCTTTGCAGCCTTGGTTCAAATATGGACCAAAGAACTGAGTGCTGAAGGTGAGGTGAGAGTGACTGCCCTTGACATCAAGGCAGTATTTGACTGAGTATGGCATCAAGGAGCCCTAGCTAAACTGGAGTCAATGGGATTCAGGGGGAAGATTCTCTGTTGGTTGGGGTCATACCTGGCACAAAGGAAGATAGTTATGGTGATTGGAGGTCAATCATCTCAGCTCCAGGACATCACTGCAGGAGTTCCTCAGGGTCGTGTTCGAGGCCCAACCATCTTCAGCTGCTTCATCAATTACCTCCCTTCCATCATAAGGCCAGAAGTGGGGATGTTCGCAGATGACTGTTGTTCAGCACCATTCGCAACTCCCCAGATTATGAAGTAGTTCATGTCCAAATGCAGCAAGACCTGGACAATATCCAGGCTTGGGCTGACAAGTGGCAAGTTACATTCACGCCACACAAGTGCCAGGCAGTAGCCATCTCCTACAATCGAGGATCTAACCATTGCCCCTTGACAATCAATAACATTACAATCGCTGAATCCCCCACAGTCAACATCCTGGGGTTACCATCGATCAGAAACTGAACTGGACTAACTGTGGCTAGTACAGTAGGTCAAAGGCTGGGAAACATGTAGCGAATAACTACCTCCAGACCCCCCCCCCCCAAAGCCTGTCCACCATCTACCAGGTACAAGTCAGGAGTGTAATGGAATGCTCTCAACTTGCCTGGATGAGTAAAGCTCCAACAACATTCAAAAAACTCAACACCATCCAGGACAAAGCAACCCACTTGATTGCTCCCCCTTCCACAAACATTCAATCCCTCCACCACTGACAAACACTGTCAGCCGTGTGTACCATCTACAAGATGCACTGCAGGAACTTGCCTAGGTTCCGTAGGCAGCACTTTTCAAACCCACGACCACTACCTACTGGAAGTACAAGAGCAGCAAATACCTGGGAACCCCACCACCTGGATGTTTCCCTCCAAGTCACTCACCACTCTGACTGTCGCTGGGTCAAGAAGAACCAGGCAATGTGCCTCAATGACTACCGTCCAGTGGCCCTGACTTCAGTCGTAATGAAGTGCTTCGAGAGGTTGATCATGAAGCGCATCACCTCCATACTCCCAGAACGCCTTGATCCACTGCAATTCGCATACCGCTGCAACCGATCCACATCAGACGCCATTTCCCTGGCCCTACACTCATCCCTAGAACATCTCAAAAACAAGGACTCCTACATCAGACTCCTATTTATTGACTACAGCTCTGCCTTCAACACCATAATCCCAGCCAAGCTCATATCAACGCTCCAAAACCTAGGACTTGGCTCCCACTCTGCAACTGGATCCTCAATTTTCTGACCAACAGACCACAATCAGTAAGAATGAACAACAACACCTCTTCCACAATAGTCCTCAACACCGGGGCCCCGTAAGGCTGTGTACTTAGCCCCCTACTCTACTCCCTGTACACACACGACTGCGTGGTAAAATTTGGTTCCAACTCCATCTACAAGTTTGCTGACGATACGACCATAGTGGGCCGGATCTCGAATAACGATGAGTCAGAATACAGGTGGGAGATAGAGAACCTAGTGGAGTGGTGTAGCGACAACAATCTCTCCCTCCATGCCAGCAAAACTAAAGAGCTGGTAATTGACTTCAGGAAGCAAAGTACTGTACACACCCCTGTCAGCATCAACGGGGCCGAGGTGGAGATGGTTAGCAGTTTCAAATTCCTAGGGGTGCATGTCTCCAAAAATCTGTCCTGGTCCACCCACGTCGACGCTACCACTAAGAAAGCACAACAGCGCCTATACTTGCTCAGGAAACTAAGGAAATTTGGCATGTCCACATTAACCCTTACCAACTTTTACAGATGCACCATAGAAATCATCCTATCGGGCTGCATCACAGCCCGGAATCAACCTAGTGAATCTCCTCTGCATCCCCTCCAGTGCCAGTACATCCTTTCTCAAGTAAGGAGACCAAAACCATAGAAAGCATCCTATCCTATCTGGCTTCATCACAGCCTGGTATGGCAACTGCTAGGCCCAGGACCGCAAGAAACTTCCGAGAGTCATGAACACCGCCCAGTCCATCACACAAACCTGCCTCCCATCCATTGACTCTATCTACACCTCCTGCTGCCTGGGGAAAGCGGGCAGCATAATCAAAGACCCCTCCCATCCGGCTTACTCACTCTTCCAACTTCTTCCATCGGGCAGGAACTACAGAAGTCTGAGAACACGCACGAACAGACTCAAACACAGCTTCTTCCCCACTGTCGCCAGACTCCTAAATGACCCTCTTATGGACTGACCTCATTAACACTGTATGCTCCATCCGATGCCAGTGCTTATGTAGTTACATTGTATATGTTGTGTTGCCCTATTATGTATTTTCTTTTATTCCCTTTTCTTCCCATGTATTTATTGATCTGTTGAGCTGCTCGCAGAAAAATACTTTTCACTGTACCTCGGTACACGTGACAATAAACAAATCCAATCCAATCCTGGAACTTCCTCCCTAACAGCACAGTGGTTGTGCCTACACCTTAGGAATTGCAGCGGTTCAAGAAGGCAGCACACCGTCACCTTCTGAAGGGCAACTGAAGATGGGCAATAAATTCTGGCCTAACCTGTGACACCCACCTTCTGTAAATACATTTTTTTAAAATTCAGTGGGAGAGAAACTTGTTTACATAGCGCTTAAGCAGTGCAATGCAGTATTACGTCAGTTCCCGGGGGCAGACAGAGCCATGGGCTTCTACATGTGCAGCTCACACAATGTTTCTCACCGAGATCCTTGAAGAATACTGTGCGGGTTGCACAGGTAGTGGCCCACAGCAAGTTGCTATAAGTTTGAGGACTGTCGCTCAAGGCAGTGCTATGCTACAAGATGTCTCCCCCAGTGACTCTGAACTCCAAGTACGAAGTCTTACAACACCAGGTTAAAGTCCAACAGGTTTGTTTCGATGTCACTAGCTTTCGGAGCGCTGCTCCTTCCTCAGGTGAATGAAGAGGTCTGTTCCAGAAACACATATATAGACAAATTCAAAGATGCCAAGCAATGCTTGGAATGCGAGCATTAGCAGGTGATTAAATCTTTACAGATCCAGAGATGGGGTAACCCCAGGTTAAAGAGGTGTGAATTGTACCAAGCCAGGACAGTTGGTAGGATTTCGCAGGCCAGATGGTGGGGGATGAATGTAATGCAACATGAATCCCAGGTCCCGGTTGAGGTCGCACTCATGTGTGCGGAACTTGGCTATAAGTTTCTGCTCGGCGATTCTGCGTTGTCGCGGGTCCTGAAGGCCGCCTTGGAGAACGCGTACCCGGAGATCAGAGGCTGAATGCCCTTGACTGCTGAAGTGTTCCCCGACTGGAAGGGAACATTCCTGCCTGGTGATTGTTGCGCGATGTCCGTTCATTCGTTGTCGCAGCGTCTGCATGGTCTCGCCAATGTACCACGCTTCGGGACATCCTTTCCTGCAGCGTATGAGGTAGACAACGTTGGCCGAGTCGCACGAGTATGTACCGCGTACCTGGTGGGTGGTGTTCTCACGTGTGATAGTGGTATCCATGTCGATGATCTGGCACGTCTTGCAGAGATTGCCATGACAGGGTTGTGTGGTGTCGTGGTCGCTGTTTTGAAGACTGGGTAGTTTGCTGCAAACAATGGTTCGTTTGAGGTTGCGCGGTTGTTTGAAGGCAAGTAGTGGGGGTGTGGGGATGACCTTGGCAAGATGTTCATCGTCATCAATGACGTGTTGAAGGCTGTGAAGAAGATGACGTAGTTTCTCCGCTCCGGGGAAGTACTGGACGACGAAGGGTATTCTGTCGGTTGTGTCCGCATGGCGAGACCATGCAGACGCTGCGACAACGAATGAACGGACATCGCGCAACAATCACCAGGCAGGAATGTTCCCTTCCAGTCGGGGAACACTTCAGCAGTCAAGGGCATTCAGCCTCTGATCTCCGGGTAAGCGTTCTCCAAGGCGGCCTTCAGGACCCGCGACAACGCAGAATCGCCGAGCAGAAACTTATAGCCAAGTTCCGCACACATGAGTGCGGCCTCAACCGGGACCTGGGATTCATGTCGCATTACATTCATCCCCCACCATCTGGCCTGCGAAATCCTACCAACTGTCCTGGCTTGGTACAATTCACACCTCTTTAACCTGGGGTTACCCCATCTCTGGATCTGTAAAGATTTAATCACCTGCTAATGCTCGCATTCCAAGCATTGTTTGGCATCTTTGAATTTGTCTATATATGTGTTTCTGGAACAGACCTCTTCATTCACCTGAGGAAGGAGCAGCGCTCCGAAAGCTAGTGACATCGAAACAAACCTGTTGGACTTTAACCTGGTGTTGCAAGACTTCGTACTGTGCTCACCCCAGTCCAATGCCGGCATCTCCACATCTGAACTCCAAGATCGATGAAAAGCAATAAACAAAAATAAATTCCTTGGGATAGGTAGTATTTATTCCGAATGCTGAAAGTAAATTAGGGACCAAATTTGTGAAGCCCTGACAATCATTCTGAGCGAAACAGTGAACACCGAGGAGGTTTAAATTGGCTTCAAACGGGCGAACCAGTACTCGTTTTAGATCTACTTTCTTACCGTTTACTGCTGAACTTCCATCCAGACTTGACTATTTCAATGCTGTCCTAGCCAATGTCTTAACCTTTCACCTTCCAGAAACTGAGGTGCGATCTAATGGATCGCGAAAGGGGCCGAAATCGGGAACCACGCCAGGCGCCGATCAGTTTCCAATCTAACCGGCCGGCTCCCCTTTGCGAAATCGGATCCCGACACAACGTGGCCAGAAGCCAATAATCACCAATTAAGGTCAATCTCCATATCGTTCATGGGACCGACTCCCTATCGATTGGCTTCCCGTTATCTAACTGGCTCCTCAGCGAGTGGGCACGCAGACGTCGATCAGTTCTGGTCCACACAAACATGGACCAGGCATCATGGCACCTGTGAACAAAGAACAAAAAACAAAGAAAAGTACAGCACAGGAACAGGCCCTTCGGCCCTCCAAGCCCTTGCCGACCATGCTGCCCGACTAAACTACAATCTTCTACACTTCCTGGGTCCGTATCCCTCTATTCCCATCCTATTCATGTATTTGTCAAGATGCACCTTAAATGTCACTATCATCCCTGCTTCCACCACCTCCTCCGGCAGCGAGTTCCAGGCACCCACTACCCTCTGTGTAAAAGACTTGCCTCGTACATCTACTCTAAACCTTGCCCCTCTCACCTTAAACCGATGCCCCATAGAAATTGACCCCTCTACCCTGGGGAAAAGCCTCTGACTATCCACTCTATCTATGCCCCTCATAATTTTGTAGACCTCTATCAGGTCGCCCCTCAGCCTCCGTCGTTCCAGTGACAACAAACCAAGTTTATTCAACCACTCCTCATAGCTAATGCCCTCCATACCAGGCAACATTCTGGTAAATCTCTTCTGCACCCTCTCTGAACCCTCCACATCCTTCTTGTAGTGTGGCGACCAGAATTGAACACTATACTCCAAGTGTGGCCTAACTAAGGTTCGATACAGCTGCAACATGACTTGCCAATTCATACACTCAATGCCCTGGCCAATGAAGGTAAGCATGCCGCTTGCCTTCTTGACTACCTTCTCCACCTGTGTTGCCCCTTTCAGTGACCTGTGGACCTGTATAACTCGATCTCTCTGACTTTCAATACTCTTGAGGGTTCTACCATTCTCTGTATATTCCGTACCTGCATTAGACCTTCCAAAATGCATTACCTCACATTTGTCTGGATTAAACTCCATCTGCCATCTCTCCGCCCAAGTCTCCAAACAATCTAAATCCTGCTGTATCCTCATCGCAATCTGCAATTACACCAACCTTTGTGTCGTCTGCAAACTTATTAATCAGACCAGTTACATTTTCCTCCAAATCATTTATATATACTACAAACAGCAAAGGTCCCAGCACTAATCCCTGCGGAACACCACTGGTCACAGCCCTCCAATTAGAAAAGCATCCTTCCATTGCTACTCTCTGTCTTCTATGACTTAGCCAGTTCTGTATCCACCTTGCCAGTTCACCCCTGATCCTGTGTGACTTCACCTTTTGTACTAGTCTACCATGAGGGACCTTGTCAAAGGCCTTACTGAAGTCCATATAGACAACATCCACTGCCTTATCTGCATCAATCATCTTTGTGACCTCTTCGAAAAACTCTATCAAGTTAGTGAGACACGACCTCCCCTTCACAAAACCGTGCTGCCTCTCACTAATACGTCTATTTGCTTCCAAATGGGAGTAGATCCTGTCTCGAAGAATTCTCTCCAGTAATTTCCCTACCACTGACGTAAGGCTCACCGGCCTGTAGTTCCCTGGATTATCCTTGCTATCCTTCTTAAACAGAGGAACAACATTGGCTATTCTCCAGTACTCCGGGACATCACCTGAAGACAGTGAGGATCCAAAGATTTCTGTCAAGGCCTCAGCAATTTCCTCTCTAGCCTCCTTCAGTATTCTGGGGTAGATCCCATCAGGCCCTGGGGACTTGTCTACCGTAATATTTTTCAAGACACCCAACACCTCGTCTTTTTGGATCTCAATGTGACCCAGGCTATCTACACACCCTACTCTAGACTCAACATCCACCAATTCCTTCTCTTTGGTGAATACTGATGCAAAGTATTCATTTAGTACCTCGCCCATTTCCTCTGGCTCCACACATAGATTCCCTTGCCTATCGTTCAGTGGGCCAACCCTTTCCCTGGCAACCCTCTTGCTTTTTATGTACGTGTAAAAAGCCTTGGGATTTTCCTTAACCCCATTTGCCAATGACCTTTCGTGACCCCTTCTAGCCCTGCTTAAGTTCCTTCCTACTTTCCTTATATTCCACGCAGGCTTCGTCTGTTCCCAGCCTTTTAGCCCTGACAAATGCCTCCTTTTTCTTTTTGACGAGGCCTACAATATCTCTCGTTATCCAAGATTCTCAAAAATTGCCGTATTTATCTTCCTCACAGGAACATGTCGGTCCTGAATTCCTTTCAACTGACCCTTGAAAGCCTCCCACATGTCAGATGTTGATTTACCCTCAAACATCCAGCTCCAATCTAGGTTCTTTAGTTCCCGCCTAATATTATTATAATTAGCCTTCCCCGAATTTAGCACATTCACCCAGGACCACTCTTATCCTTGTCCACCAGCACTTTAAAACTTACTGAATTGTGGTCACTGTTCCCGAAATGCTCCCCTACTGAAACATCTACCACCTGGCCGGGCTCATTCCCCAATACCAGGTCCAGTACCGCCCCTTCCCTAGTTGGACTGTCCACATATTGTTTTAAGAAGCCCTCCTGGATGCTCCTTACAAACTCCGCCCCGTCTAAGCCCCTGGCACTAAGTGAGTCCCAGTCAATATTGGGGAAGTTGAAGTCTCCCATCACCACAACCCTGTTGTTTTTACTCTTTTCCAAAATCTGCCTACCTATCTGCTCCTCTATCTCCCGCTGGCTGTTGGGAGGCCTGTAGTAAACCCCCAACATTGTGACTGCACCCTTCTTATTCCTGATCTCTACCCATATAGCCTCACTGCCCTCTGAGGTGTCCTCCCGCAGTACAGCTGTGATATTCTCCCTAACCAGTAGCGCAACTCCGCCACCCCTTTTACATCCCCCTCTATCCCGCCTGAAACATCTAAATCCTGGAACGTTTCGCTGCCAATCCTGCCCTTCCCTCAACCAGGTCTCTGTAATGGCAACAACATCATGGTTCCAAGTACTAATCCAAGCTCTAAGTTCATCTGCCCTACCCGTAATACTTCTTGCATTAAAACATATGCACTTCAGGCCACCAGACCTGCTGTATTCAGCAACTTCTCCCTGTCTGCTCTGCCTCAGAGCCCCACTGTCCCTATTCCCTAGTTCTCCCTCAATGCTCTCACCTACTGACCTATTGCTCCCGTGCCCAACCCCCTGCCATACTAGTTTAAACCCTCCCGTGTGACACTAGCAAACCTCGCGGCCAGGATATTTATGCCTCTCCAGTTTAGATGCAACCCGTCCTTATATAGGTCACACCTGCCCCGGAAGAGCTCCCAGTGGTCCAGATAACGGAAACCCTCCCTCCTACACCAGATGTTTAACCACGTGTTTAACTGCTCTATCTTCCTATTTCTATCCTCACTGGCACGTGGCACAGGGAGTAATCCCGAGATTTCAACCCTCGAGGTCCTGTCTTTTAACTTTCTGCCTAGCTCCCTGAACTCCTGCTGCAGGACCTCATGCCCCTTCCTGCCTATGTCGTTAGTACCAATATGTACAACGACCTCTACCTGTTTGCCCTCCCCCTTCAGGATGCCCTCTACCCGTTCGGAGACATCCTGGACCCTGGCACCAGGGAGGCAACATACCATCCTGGAGTCTCTTTCACGTCCACAGAAGCGCCTATCTGTGCCCCTGACTATAGAGTCCCCAGTAGTTGCTGAAGTTTGGAAACGCCAGCCCCCCTTCCCCTCTGTTCCTTTCGAGCATCACTTTCCTCACCCGCGGGGACTTCCCCGCCCAGACAAATACCAGGATAATTTTATTCAGCCTCTTAAAGAAGGACCTCGGGTGAAAACGGGGAGACACTGAAATAGGAACAAGAATCTTGGGAGAATCGTCATTTTAACAGTCTGCACCCTCCCCGCTAGTGACAGCGGGAGCGCATCCCAACTCCGAACCTCCTCCCTCACTCGTTCCACCAGTCGGCACAGGTTGAGCTTATGCAACTTGCTCCAATCCCATGCCACCTGTATCCCCAAGTATCTGAAGCTTTCTCCTACCAGCCTGAACGGCATCCCCTTCAGCCTGCTCTCCTGCCCCCTCGCCTGAATTACGAACAACTCACTCTTAGCCATGTTCAATTTATATCCTGAAAACTGGCCAAATTCCCTCAGGGTTTCCATGATACCGTCCATCCCCGCCATTGGATCCAATACGTATAACAGCAGGTCATCTGCATAGAACGAGACTTTATGTTCCACTCCCCCTATGTTCTCCCTAACCAGTCGGACAACTGTGGGGGGCTCACAGGCCATTGGAGATCCCTGGGTGTTTAGCAAGAGGGCAGAGTCGTGTCCTGGCTCTTCCTCTGGCACACGAGCACCTTGGCACTGCCAGGCTGGCACATTGGCACTGCCACCTTGCCACTGCCAAGGTGCCTGTGCGGCACTGCCAGGTGTGAGGGTGGGGTGCCAGGGTGGCACTGCCAAGGCTCAGGGTGTGAGGAGGGCCATGCCCATGAAATGAGGGTTGAGGAGGGTAATGAAGAGTGTGGGGTGGGGGGGGGGGGGCGTTAGTGAAGGGCAGGTATGAAGGGACCTCCATAGATTGGGAGGAGGTGAACGGTGGGGGTCCTGGATGGGTGGAGCACAGTGGGCTAAACAGCTGGCTTGTAATGTAGAACAAGACCAGCAGCGCGGGTTCAATTCCCGTATCAGCTTCCCCGAACAGGCGGCGGAATGTGGTGACTAGGGGCTTTTCACAGTAACTTCATTGAAGCCTTTTTGTGACAATAAGCAATTATTAGTAGTATTATTATGCTATAATAGCCACAAAAACTATCTAAAATTCAGTATATATCTACTTTGCAACAGATTTTGTCCAAGTTAACAGGAAAATCCCCAAGTGGAACCTACCGGGTAATTTAAACCCCATCTATTCAGCACTGAAGTAACAGATTCAGGTTGCAAGCCAGTCTTACACCCTACATACCTTTATGCTGAGGCCAGTTGAACATATATTCAAGTCAGGTGTCAAACAAGCGTCAAACTGAACCATCCTCATTCATGCGAGGAAAGGTTGAGGGTGCTAGGCCTTTTCTCATTAGAACGGAGAAGGATGAGGGGCGACTTGATAGAGGTTTATAAGATGATCAGGGGAATAGATAGAGTAGACAGTCAGAGACTTTTTCCCCAGGTGGAACAAACCATTACAAGGGGACATAAATTTAAGGTGAATGGTGGAAGATATAGGGGGGATGTCAGAGGTAGGTTCTTTACCCAGAGAGTAGTGGGGGCATGGAATGCACTGCCTGTGGAAGTAGTTGAGTCGGAAACATTAAGGACCTTCAAGCAGCTATTGGATAGGTACATGGATTACGGTAAAATGATATAGTGTAGATTTATTTGTTCTTCAGGGCAGAACGGTAGCATTGTGGATAGCACAATTGCTTCACGGCTTCAGGGTCCCAGGTTCGATTCCGGCTTGGGTGACTGTCTGTGCGGAGTCTGCACATCCTCCCCGTGTGTGCGTGGGTTTCCTCCGGGTGCTCCGGTTTCCTCCCACAGTCCAAAGATGTGCAGGTTAGGTGGATTGGCCATGATAAATTGCCCTTAGTGTCCAAAATTGCCCTCAGTGTTGGGTGGGGTTACTGGGTTATGAGGATAGGGTGGAGGTGTTGACCTTGGGTAGGGTGCTCTTTCCAAGAGCCGGTGCAGACTCAATGGGCTGAATGGCCTCCTTCTGCACTGTAGATTCTATGATTAGGTTTAAAATTATCCACTGATTTTCTTGAGCTGTTTTGCATTTCTCCCAGAATGAGCATAAGGTTTAGGTGTGAAAAGAGCATATTTAGGGATGAAAATAAATGCTATCCTAGCCAGCAATGCCCACATCCCGTCAAAGAATAAAAACACTGACTAGGCCTATTTCAGTCAATGCTGCAACAATATCACGTGTCTCCTCTTGGGAACCTTAGGCTGACTCAAAATTGGACCTTAGGCCTCATTAACATTTTGAAAATGATAAATGTCAGGAGGCTTTCATTGCCCAAAGCAACCCAAAGGTATGCCCTGAGAGCAGGGCTGGAGTGGGCAATTGGAGGTGGTGTGGGGGAATGGCAATCATAATGACTTTGGAGAGTCAGAGCAAACTCCTGTTCCTAAATAAAAGCAAATTACTGCGAATGCTGGAATCTGAAATGAGAGAGAAAACGCTGGAAAATCTCAGCAAGTCTGGCAGCATCTGTCGGGAGAGAAAAGAGCTAATGTTTCGAGTCCGATGACTCTTTGTAAAAGCTAACAGACAGAGAAAGTGGGAAATATTTATACTGTGGAGTGAGAATGAAAGATGAGACTGTTCCGGCAGGCCCAATGTGTCAGCAAGCTCCTGCCCCACCAAACTTATTTTCTCTTGACTCCATCCTCACTCCTCTGGTCCATTCCGTCCCCACCTACATCCGGGATTCCTCTGATGCCCTGCGTCATATTGACAGCTTCCAGTCCGCGGGCCCGAACCACATTCTATTCACCAGGGATGTGCAATCCGTCTACACCTCCATCCCACACCAGGATGGCCTGAGAGCTCTTCGCTTCTTTCTCGAAAAGAGGCCCGGACAAATCCCATCCACCACCACTCTCCTCCGCCTGACTGAACTTGTTCTATCTCTAAACAACTTTTCCTTTAACTCATCTCACTTTCTCCAAATCAAAGGTGTAGCAATGGGTACCCGCATGGGTCCTAGCTACGCTTGCCTTTTTATGGGGTATGTGGAACATTCCTTGTTCCAGGCCTATCCGGGCCCCCTGCCACAACTCCTTTACCGATACATTGATGACTAATTCATCAACATTGCTTCCAGTTTCCACCCCTCTATCACTTTCACCTGGTCCATCTCAGACACTTCCCTTCCCTTCCTTGATCTTTCTGTCTCCATTTCCGGCAATAGACTATCCGCTAATATCCACTATAGGCCCACTGACTCCCACAGCTATCTGGACTACATCTCTTCGCACCCGACAACTTGTAAGGACTCCATCCCTTTCTCTCAACTCCTTCGCCTCTGTCGCATTTGTTCCGATGATGCCACTTTCCAAAATGGTGCTTCGAAAATGTGTTCCTTCTTCCTCAACCGTGATTTTCCACCTACAGTTGTGGACAGGGCCCTCAACAGTGTGCGGTCCATCTCCTGCGCCACTACCCTCGCCCCCTCCACTCCCTCCCAGAACAAGGATAGAGTCCCCCTCATTCTCACAATTCATCCCACCAACCTCCGTATGCAAAGCATAATCCTCCGCCATTTTCACCATCTCCAGCGTGATGCCACCACCAAACACATCTTCCCTTCCCTCCCTCTGTCAGCACTCCGCAGAGGCCATTCCCTCCGAGACAATCTAGTCCACTCTTCCACCATACCCAGTACCTCTCCCATCGCCCATGGCACCTTCCCATGCAATCGCAGAAGGTGTAACACCTGCCCCGTTACCTCTTCCATGCTTAACATTCCAGGCCCAAAACACTCACTCCAGCTTAAGCAGTGTTTCACTTTCATCTCTTCCAATTTGGTCTACTGCATTCGCTGCTCCCAATGTGGTCTCCTCTATATCGGAGAGACCAAACGCAGACTGGGTGATCACTTTGCTGAGCATCTTCGGTCTGTGCGCATTCAGGACCCTGACCTTCCTGTTGCTTGCCATTTTAACAAAAGACCCTGCTTCCATGCCCACATGTCTGTTCTTGGCCTGCTGCAATGTTCCAGTGAAGTGCAATGCAAACTGGAGGAACAACGTCTCATCTTCCGGTTAGGCACACGACAGCCCTCCGGCCTGAACATCGAATTCAACAACTTCAGATGATCAGCCCCACCTCGACCCATTTGTTTTCATTTCATTTTAACTGTCTTTTACCATTTCTTTTTTTCTTAATATACATTTAATTCCCCCCCCCCCCCAATCTTATCCACCTTTCCTGCACCTTTCTCCTCTTTGCTTCCCCCTTCCCCTCCCCCCACACCTCCCCCAGTTCCTCCTCTGATGTTAGTTTCCCTGCTGTTTGACCTTTCACATCTTTTGTCCTCTCTGGGCACTCTTTCCCCTTGGTTTCTGTGGCCATTAGCACCCGGTTTCCCTGGGTTTCTGTGGCTATGACTCATCTTTCATTCTTACTCCACAGTATAAATATTTCCCACTTTCTCTGTCTGTTAGCTTTGACAGAGAGTCACCTGACTCGAAACGTTAGCTCTTTTCTCTCCCTACAGATGCTGCCAGACTTGCTGAGATTTTCCAGCATTTTCTCTTTGGAACTTCTGTTCCTTCTGGCTCAATTTACAACCTGTATGATAATCTATTCATTGAAATTAATGGATAGAAAATCATGTGATTTACAAATCGTATGCACTAATCTTGGCATCTTAAATTTCTAATCTGCAGTGTCAGATGAAACTCTGCACTTGGAGCACTAGGTCACATAATCTGCTTCTGTGTTATGGTAAGATTGTTTGTAAACTAAGAGTACTTCTGTTAGTTAACTACTCAATAGAAGCATCGATATTTCTTTCCAATCCACAAAATTATCTAAAGTGTGCTGCATAAAATGTAATTAACCATCTATTTACTTCTACAACAAATACTTATTTAGCCAGCAGCAATAAAGTCTCAAAGCAAATGAAAAGTGCATTATCCACCAGTGAGAAGTAATAGAATCTTCGTGCGCACTGTTTATTCACATTGTTGAATGGCTTGTTCTAGTGATGTTTTGTTAATGAGCATTAGGGGATTCAATGCAAAGCCTTCTATTTCATTGCACCCTGTTGGATTTAGAGCTTAAAAAAATATTATTTGGGCTGCTATATTCAAAATTGTTTTATAGTTAATCACCATAATCATGTAAAGTGTAAGAGCTCATAATGCTACCGTCCATTTACATTGCTTCAGTATAATTAGCAACCACAGGTACACTTAGAATTAATTGTCCTTGAAAATACTGCAAGATTTATCACCTGTAACCTTATAAAACCAAGCATCAGTAGAATACTAATTTTTGTTTTATAATGTGACATACAAAACTATTCTACTTATAAATATGCATTATTGCCTAAAAATTACTTGACATTTTTGGTACGTTGATTGTTCAGAAAGTTCTGGAGGTGCATTCTGAAGTAAAATATATTTCTGTTGTGTTTCCACTCTGTTATGTCTGTGCTGTATTTTCCATTGTGATCTGGGATCCTCCAAGAGTGTGCTTATTGATGCAGCCGAGAGCTCATTATCATTTATTAAAATGATGAAGAACATCATCTGGGAAAGGGGACAGCCAGACCTGTGAGGGACACCACTACTGGGGCAGCTGATAAATACAGAGTGAGGCTCGAGGCCTTCACTCACCTTCCAGGAAAGGTGACAGCCAGACCTGTGAGGGGCACCTCTACTGGGGCAACTGATAAATACAGAGCGAGACTTGGGGCCTTCACTCTTCTTCCAGGAAAGGGGAGAAGCAGACCTGCGAGGGACACCTCTACTGGGGCAGCTATAAATACAGAGTGAGGCTCGGGGCCTTCACTCACCTTCCAGGAGAGGGGATACCATACCTGCGAGGGCCACCTCTACTGGGGTAGCTGATAAATACAGAGCGAGGCTCGGGGCCTTCACTCACCTTCCAGGAAAGGGGAGAGGCAGACCTGCGAGGGACACCTCTACTGGGGCAGCTGATAAATGCAGAGCGAGGCTCGGGACCTTCACTCACCTTCCAAGAAAGGGGGCAGCGAGATCTGTGAGGGACACTTGGACTTGGGCAGCGGGCTGAGTTTGAAAAGCAATCCAGGAGTGACATCACAGGAAACCTGTAAATTAATTGGCTGGTGATAAGCTGCTATTAAGAATTGTGTTCACATTGCTTTAAGTAGAAAAATGGATAATTTATAAAAAAGTAGCTCCTTGAATTTCAGTAAAGAATAGAACAAAGAACAAAGAAAGGTACAGCACAGGAACAGGCCCTTCGGCCCTCCAAGCCTGTGCCGACCATGCTGCCCGTCTAAACTAAAATCTTCTACACTTCCTGGGTCCGTATCCCTCTATTCCCATCCTATTCATGTATTTGCCAAGATGCCTCTTAAATGTCACTATTGTCCCTGCTTCCACCACCTCCTCCGGCAGCGAGTTCCAGGCACCCACTACCCTCTGTGTACAAAATTTGCCTCGTACATTGATGCACGATCAATGACCACTAAGCGAGGTTGTAGTCCAACTGAAGGCTTTAATAAGCTAGATGTTTCCCCCAGCAGGTCAGGTTCAGAATGAAGGCTGCTGGGGCGGCACGGGCTCTTATACCCGCCTTGCAGGGCAGAGCTACCATATAGCTTGACCAATAGGAAACATACAATATCTACCAATGGTGTTCGAGCATTACCAGGTACCGTAATACGTCTACGGAGACTACCACATACATCTCCTCTAAACCTTGCCCCTCACACCTTAAAACTATGACCCCTCTACCCTGGGAAAAAGCCTCTCAGTATCCACTCTGTCTATGCCCCTCATAATTTTTTAAACCTCTATCAGGTCGCCCCTCAACCTCCGTTGTTCCAGTGAGAACAAACCGAGTTTATTCAACTGCTCCTCATAGCTAATGCCCTCTATACCAGACAACATCCTGGCAAATCTCTTCTGCATCCTCTCTAAAACCCCCACATCCTTCTGGTAGTGTGGTGACCAGAATTGAACATTATACTCCAAGTGTGGCCTAACTAAGGTTCTATACAGCTGCAACATGACTTGCCAATTCTTATACTCAATGCCCCAGCCAATGAAGGCAAGCATGCCATATGCCTTCTTGACTATCTTCTCCACCTGTGTTGCCCCTTTCAGTGACCTGTGGACCTGTACACCGAGATCTCTCTGACTGTCAATACTCTTGAGGGTTCTACCATTCACTGTATATTCCCTATCTGCATTCGACCTGCCAAAATGCATTACCTCACATTTGTCTGGATTAAACTCCATCTGCCATCTCTCCGCCCAAGTCTCCAAACGATCTAAATCCTGCTGTATCCTCTGACAGTCCTCATCGCTATCCGCAATTCCACCAACCTTTGTGTCGTCTGCAAACTTATTAATCAGACCAGTTACATTTTCCTCCAAATCATTTATATATACTACGAACAGCAAAGGTCCCAGCACTGATCCCTGCGGAACACCACTAGTCACAGCCCTCCAATCAGAAAAGCATCCTTCCATTGCTACTCTCTGCCTTCTATGACCTAGCCAGTTCTGTATCCATCTTGCCAGCTCACCCCTGATCCCGTGTGACTTCAATAGTAATAGGGAAGTAACGTTAAATCAAGTCAAAGTGAAATAAGGGGCTGAATTCTCTCATTCCCACTGCCGGCAGAAGAATTGCGATCAGGTGGAGAATAGTGTTCAATGGAAACGCGAGTTGCGTCCGGTGCCGATTCTGTCGTCATGCTCCGGTCCCTCGCTGATAGCATTATCAAAGTTTGTGCTGCGTGCCAGTGGGTCATGCAAAACTATCATTTACATGGATTTAAATATTCTTAGCGGGTGGTCACTTGCTCCACGACTCCGTAATGCTCCCTCCCTCTTAGGCGGAGGTATGGTTAGCATGAAATGGTGCAAGTATTTACAAGTGAGGCCTGGGCGCCACAGCTGTTGAGAGGGAATCAGGAGGTTAAAAAAACTCTCAAAAGCTCTCAAACTACGGGCTTGCTGGGGGAGTGGCTGCCCAGGCCGGGAGGAGTAGCAGGAAATGACTTGGTGCCAAATCCGTGGACACGGCGTGTACTGGCTCAGACCACCATTGCTGAAGTATCTCGATTTGAACGCACCTCTATGATGCTACTTATAGGCCCCGGACTGCTCTCACTGCTGACTGCTCACTGTGTCCTGTAAACGATCAGAGAGCCACTGGTTATGTAGGAGCGCACCGACACCGCCCCTCTGGAAACACTCCAGCCATATCATCAAGGGGATGGATGTCGGCAAGATCAATTAGTGGCCCCAAGGTGTTCGAACCTCAGAAGCGCTGCCTCACTACAGTGGAAGCAGGGGATTAGCAGAGTTTACCCCAAACAAAGGACACCTGCAATGTGGCCTTTGGAACCCTCCCTGGTTCGCTGCCCCTTTCAAGGCAGAGGCCTCACCCATGACCCCCATCCCTCAGGATCACAAACTGTCTGTCTGTCTACTCCTGGTGAGGCTGGCAGCACTGACTGCCACTATCACCACCTCGCAGGCACTGTTCAGGAGGGCGGGCTTGAGTCCGTGGTTCACCCTGGGGAAGAGGATGTCGCTCCTCTCATCATTGGCATGGAGCAGTGCGTCCACCTCACTCTCCCGAAATCGCATGGGGCAAGTCTTCTTTGTGTCATCTTCGTGGCTACAATGAGTGTGTAGTGAGTGGAGCACTTAAAAACAACTCCAGCTGTCAGGCTCTTTAGCGCTAATTCTGACCCCAGCAATTACACCGCCCACTGGGCTGGGAATTGCTTCCAGATCTTGCCAGCAGAGTGATGGGCCATTTGCATGTCCTGAATAGTGACAAATAGTGACCCCAAAGAAACCTGAATCACATGCTATTCAGTCACGGCGAGAACACAGGGCTGGATTCTCCGATTTTGAGGCTATGTCCAGAGGAAGTGTCTAGTCTACCAAAAACTCGACGGCGCCCCCTCACCAATGCTCTGACTGGTGAGGGGCTAGCAGTCGCGCCACATAAAATACACAAAATAGAGGGCCAGAGAATTGCCGGGTCTGTGGCTGCTCATGCGCACAGCAACAACCTGCAGCGGTCGCGCTGTACAACATGGCGCCAGCTGCGCACAGGCCCGACCTGCCAGATAGTGCCCCCTGGACACCTCTGGGCCACCCGCCACCAGTCCCCCAAGCCCTCTCTGAAGCCCCCGCTTCCACGGACTCAGCGCTGCCAGCGGCATGGATACCCATGACTTTGGCAGCGCTGGACACAGTCCGCAGCCGCCATCCCGGGTTCACAAAAGCTGAGAGCACAAGTGAACCGTGCCGTCGTGACTTGGCCCATCGGGAGTGGAGCACCAGTGGAGGGCCTTCAGTAATGTCCTGAAGTGGCCCCAACGGCGTGCGGCATACTCCTCGATTATGCCGTTTTGGAGGGGGCGGAGCGTCTGAAAACAGGCGCCAGCCCTGATTCCATCATAAACAGGGATTCTCCGCCCAATGCCGATTACAATATTGGTGTCGGGCAATGGAGAATTCCGCCCACAGTTTCCCAAATGGGGAATCTAGCCCAAGGTAATTTAGTAAATAAAGTAAGATAATGTTAGACACCAGAGCCGGGGAGAGAAAAAAAACACAAAAAGAGTAGGACTGAGAGCAGAGCTGGGAGGATAAAGGAGCATGAGAAAGAGCAAACTGAGAATGGAGAAGGGAGGATAAAGGAGAGTGAGAAAGAGTGAAATGGAAAGTGGAGTGGGAGAAATAAGAGTACAAAAAAGAGTAAGACTGGGAGCGGACTGGGAGGATAAACGAGCAAAAGAAACACTTGAGACTAACTTGGAGTTTGGAGCTCCTGAGGTAAGGTCAGGATTCAGTGGTGCTGCAGCTGATTCGGTGAGTAAGGTCAGGTAAGTAGATACTATTTTTATTGCTTATAGTTTGTAAGGTCTCTATTTTGTGTTTCAATGTTTTAACGAGGACCAGGGAAGAAGGACCCTAGAGTAATTTGTATTATTTAATTTTAAGCGTCTTCCAATGGATTTAATTTAAAGGGTAAATCATGGTAAGAGAGCTCCAAGCCGTGGTATGCTCCTCTTGCTCCATGTGGGAAAGCAGGAACTTTTGCAGTGCCCAGGGCCAGCACATGTGCAGGAAGTGTCTTCAGCTGTAGCTCCTGGAAGCGATGGTTGTAGAGCTGGGGTGACGGCTGGGGACACTGTAGAGCGTCCACAAGGCGGTGAGTATCATGAATAACATGTATAGAGAGGTGGTCACACCACAGGCTAAAACTCCTCAGGCAGGAAGGGATGGATGACCACCAGGCAGAGCAAGGCAACCAGACAAGCAGTGAAGGAGTCTCCTGCGGCCATTCCTCACAAAACAGATTTGACGCTTTGGATACTGTTGGGGGAAGGCAGCAACAGCCAAACTTGTTGCATTGTGTTTGGCTCTGCTGCACAGAGGAGGAGTAAAAAGTGTGAGAATGCAATAGTTTCCATAGATTCCATAGAATTTACAGTACAGAAGGAGGTCAAGTTTGCACCGGCCTTTGGAAAGAGCACCCTATTTAACCCCACACTTCCACTTTATCCCTGTAACCCAGTAACCCCATCTAACCTTTTTTTTTGGACATTAAGGGCAATTTAGCATGGCCAGTCCACCTAACCTCCACATCTTTGGATTGTGGGAGAAAAGCGGAGCACCCGGAGAAAACCCACGCAGCCACGGGGAGGACGTGCAGACTCCGCACGGATAGTGACCCAGCCAAGAATCGAACCTGGGACCCTGGAGCTGTGAAGCAACTGTGCTAACCACTGTGCTACCGTGCTGCCCATAACAGAAAACATCATCAAAGGGCTCGTCTGGGATTTGAATCCGGGACCTCTCGCAAATTTCGAGATCGAAACACCCAAAGCGAGAATCATACCCCGAGACCCAGGAGTGTTAGCCTGCGGTGTGACCAGGGGATTTAATTGTAAGGGGAATAAACAGACATTTTTGTAGCCGCAAACGAGACTCCAGGATGATATGTGCGTCCATGGTGCTAGGGTCAAGGATGTCTCAGAGTGATTACAGGAGGGGGAGGGGGAGCAGACAGTTGTCATGGTACACATTGGAACAAATGACTTACATTAAAGAAAGGGATGAGGTTCGAAAAGTAGAATATAGGGAGCTAGGAAGTAAGTTGAGAAATAGGGCCACAAAGGTAGTGATCTCGGGATTACTACCTGTGCCACATGCTAGTCAGAACAGAAATAGCAGGATTTATCAGGCGAATACATGGCTGAAGAGATGGTGTGAGGGAGAAGGTTTCAGATTCCTGGGACATTGGGAATGGTTGTAGGGGTGGTGGGATGAGCACAAAGTAGATGGGGTACACCTGGGCAGGACCTGGACCAATGTCCTGGGGGAGTATTTGCTAGAGTGGTTGGGGAGGGTTTCAACTAAAATGACAAGGGGGATGGAGACCTATGCAAGGAGTCAAAGGAGGGGGAGACATGGACAAGAACAAAAGACAGAAAGGGGAATAAGAAAAGTTATAGGCAGAGAAATCAAGGGTCAGAATCAAACAGTGAAAAAGAATGGAATCGGAACAAGGAATGTTAACAAGACAAGTCTTAAGGCTTTTGACCTTAAAGCGCAGAGCATTTGCTATAAAGTGGATTCATTTATCGCACAAATAGATGTAAACGGGTATGTTATAGTAGGAATTACATAGACATGGCTGCAGGGTGACCAAGGATGGGAACAGAACATCCAGGGGTATTCTATATTTAGGAAGGACAGAGAAAAAGGAAAAGGCGGTGAGATTGCATTGTTGGTTAAACAGGAAATTAATGCAATAGTGAGGAAGGATATTAGCTCTGACAATGTGGAATCTGTATGGGTAGTGCTGAGACACACCCAGGGCAAAAAATATTAGTGGGAGTTGTATGTAGACCCCTAAACTGGGTTGATATTGGGAATGGCATCAAACAGGAAATTAGAGAAGTGTACGATAAAAGGACATTTGTAATTTTCGATGATGTTAATCTGCATATAAATTGGACAAATCAAATTAGAAACAGTACTTTAGAGGAGGAATTCCTGGAGTGTATATGGAATATCTGGACCATTATGTTGAAGAACCAATTAGAGAACAGGCTGTCCTACACTGGGTATTGTGTAATGAGAAAGTAATAATTGGCAGTCTAGTTGTTCAAGGTCCCTTGGGAATAAGAAACCACAATGTGATAGAAATCTTCATCAGGATAAAAAGTGATAATTGATTCTGAGACTACGGTCCTGAATCTAAATAAGGGAGATTACGATGGTGTGTGGTGCAAATTGGCTATGGTGGAGTGGGGAATGTTATTTAATGGTAAGATAATGGATCAGCTATGACAAACATTCAAAGAACGCATGAATGAACTAACAATTGTTCATCTCTGTCTGGCACACAAATAAAATGGGAAAGGTGGCCAAACCATGGCTTACAAGCAAAATTAGAGATAGTATTAGAAACAAGGAAGAGGCATACAAATTGGCCAGAAAAAAAATAGAAAACCTCAGAATTGGGAGCACTTTAGAATTCAGTAAAGGAGGACAAAGGGTGGCCGGCAAGGGGGTTGGGCCTCCCAAATTTATTATATTACTATTGGGCGGCGAATGGCGAAAAGGTAAGGGGCGGGATTCTCCACTCCCGTGCCGGTTGGGAGAATCGCCTGGGCCACCAAAATTTCCCGCAACGCCGGTCCGACCCCCTCTCGCGATTCTCCCAAGCGGCGGGAACGGCCCCTTCGGGTTCCGCGGGCCGCAGGCCGGAGAATCGCCCGAAACACCCAAAATGGCGATTCTCCGGCACCCCTGCTATTCTCAGGCACGGATGGGCCGAGCGGCCAGGCCAAAATGGAGGGTTTCCCCCGGCGCCGTCCACACCTGGTCGCTGCCGTCGGGAACAGAGCGGGAACGCGGGGGGGGGGGGGGCCTGTGGGGGGGGGGGAGGAGGGATCCTGCACCGGCGGGTACCTCAAATGGGGTTTGGACCTCCTTCCTTCCGCAGCCCCGCAAGATCCGTCTGCCATCTTCTTGCGGGGCGGACTCGGAGAGGACGGCAACCACGCATGCGCGGGTTGGTGCCAGCCAACCCGCGCATGCGCGGGTGATGCCAGTTATGCGGCGCCGGCCGCATCATGTATGCGGTGCCGCCTTTACGCGGCGACACGGCCTGACGCATGTAGATGACGCGGCCCCGCTCCTAGCCCATTATCGGGCCCTGAATCGGTCGGGATAGGGGCCGTTTCACGCCGTCATGAACCTCGACGGCGTTCACGACGGCATGGGCACTTTGGCGCGGGAGTGGAGAAACCCGCCCAAGGAGTTGTGTTGGAGGGGGGAGTCCTAGTAGGTTAGAATGGAGAAGGGTCTGTGCAGGGGGTCGGGGTTGAGGGAGTTGGCAACAGTGCCGCTCCCGATGGCCCCGGGTAAATACTCTGGGAGTCTGGTGGTGGTGGCAACGTTGAAGTTTTGGAGGCAGTTGAGGCAGCACTTTAAGCTGGGGTGGGATCAGGGGAGATGCAGATAAGGGGGAACCATAGGTTTGAGCCAGAGAAGCTGGATGGGCGCTTTCCGGAGATGGGAAGGAGAGGGTGAGGAGTGGGGGGGGAGGGGGGGTCAGGGAATTAAAATACCTGTTTCTGGGGGGACGTTTTGCAAGGTTGGAAGAGTTGGAGGAGAAATATGGACTGGGGTAAGGGGAAGGGTTTATGTACCCGCAGCTCCGGGACTTTGCTAGGAAGGAGGCTCAGAGCTTCCAGATAGTGCCGACCCCCTCATTGTTGGAAGAGGCATTGATGGCAGGGGGAAGAGGGTGGTGTTGGCGATCTACAGGAGGACGGGGGGGGTCCATGGAGGGGATCAAAGCCCATTAAGTCTGCACTGGCTCTTGGAAAGCGCACGCCTCCACCCTATCCCAGTAACCCCACCTAACCTTTTTTGGACACTAAGGGCAATTTATCATGGTCAATCCACCTAACCTGCACATCTTTGGCCTGTGGGAGGAAACCGGAGAACCCGGAGGAAACCCACGCAGACACAAGGAGAACGTGCAGACTCTGCACAGACAGCGACCCAAGCCGGGAATTAAACCTGGGACCCTGGACCTCTGACGCAACTGAGCTAACCACTGTGAAACTGTGCTGCCCATGGTTTTCGGTGCATATATTTTTAGTAATTACGCTCGCACAACACATTTTACTAGTACCTTCCAGCAAAACTTTCTGTTGCATTTGCAATCTCTCATTAAACTTGTTATATCTTGGCAGCTCACAATTTGTATTGAATTTTTGTATGACTTTACTATGATCTTTTTCTCAGCTTCAATCTCAAAATGCAATGAGTTATACAAGTCCATAGCTTGTGGTCCAGCCATTAGTAGTAACAGCACAATTTTTCACTGACTCCAAAGCTGAAACAGAAAGATAAATCTCAAATTGTTGCTTAAAACGTTTCTAATTCACATCCAATTTACCAGTAGTCTTGAAGTGTTTGGGAGTCTGTCGAGCTTATATTTATTGCTTCTTTCACTCGGTGCTACTGGATGCGACTGGCTGTAGAGTGCAATGTTTTTTTTTCTCGAAGATTTTTTTTGACAAAAGTTTTTTTTCCCGACGATCTTCTTTCTAACCTAACAAAATCTAACTAAAATCCTTGAGCAAGCATTCATAGAATCATAGAATCATAGAATTTACAGTGCAGAAGGAGGCCATTCGGCCCATCAGGTCTGCACCGGCTCTTTGAAAGAGCATCCTACCCAAGGTCAACACCTCCACCCTACCCCATAACCCGACCCAACACTAAGGGCAATTTTAGACACTAAGGGCAATTTAGCACAGCCAATCCACCTAACCTGCACATCTTTGGACTGTGGGAGGAAACCGGAGCACCCGGAGGAAACCCACGCACACACAGGGAGAACGTGCAGACTCTGCACAGGCAGTGACCCAAGCCGGGAATCGAACCTGGGACCCTGGAGCTGTGAAGCAATTGTGCTATCCACAAGGCTACCGTGCTGCCCTAAATTCCTGGTGCCATGTTATGTTCTTTGTTTTTGTTCTTCAGGATGGTGAAGGCTGTAGTGTTAACAAAGAACAGCAAGCAATGTTTAACAAACAAAGCTAATTTATTACACTATACTGAATTAGATTTGAACGTATCACGAAGGAATTAGATAAGTACAGATTACACTACACTTCTACAATACTAAGTTAGTCTATCAGCTAAGCTATCTTACACCTACTCTGTCTGGCTCCCTTCCACTCCCTGCTCGGCATGTGATATTTATATGGTTGCTCTATAGCACCATTTGGTGACTAGAATAGTAACATACATTAACCCTTTGTGTGCTTTATAATATTGACATATTGCGACGGGGGGTTAAATTTCTTTATTTTTTATTTGGAATGTACGGGTGATGTTTGGATTTGTTTATTGAAGGGGATGCTGTTTGGAGGATTGGTACTGTATTTGTTTTTGTTTGTTTTCTTTTGTTTATTTGATGAAAATGCGTAGAATGAAAAGCTTTTTTTGAAAATAGGTGGACAAAGGGATTGATTAATCAGGGGAAAAGAGATATGAGAGTAAGCTTGTGGGGACCATAAAAACTGACTGTCAAACTTCTATAGGTGTGTGAAGAGAAAAAGATTAGTGAAGACAAATGTTCCTTACCATCAGAAACAGGGGAATTTTTAATGGGAAACAAATAAATAGCTGACCAACTAAATACATACTGGGCGGGATTCTCCGGTCCGCCAGCCACGATTTCCTGCGAGGCACACCCCTGCCAGCAGTGGGATTCTCCGTTCCTACAGACGGCCAATGGGGTTTCCCATTGTGGCCGCCCCACGCAGTGGGCGTGGGTGTACTGCTGGTGGACCGGAAGATCCTGCCAATGGAGAATTCCGCTGACTTTGATCCTGCATTCACAAAGGAGGACACAAAGAACCTATCGGAAATGTTGGGTAACACAAGTTACAGTGAGAGGGAGCAACTGAAGGAAATCAGTATTAGTATTAGTAGGGACATGGTATTGGAGAAATTGATGCGATTGAAAGTCAATAAATCCCCAGGGCTTAAAAACCTACATCCCAGAGTACATAAGGAAATGGCCCAAGAAATAGTGGGTGCATTCGTGGTCACCTTCCAAGATTCTATAGATTCTGGAACAGTTCCTTCAGATTGGAACGTAGCTAATGTAAACCCACTACTGAGAAAGGCAGGTAGAAAGAAAACAGAATTATAGACCAGACAGGCTGACGTCGGTAGTGGAGAAAATGCTAGAGTCCATTATAAAAGATTTAATTGGAAGACAGTGGCAGGGATAGGACTAAAGCAGTATGGATTCACAAAAGGGAAATCATACTTAACAAATCTAATGGAATTCTTCCAGTAGATGTGGTTTATTTGGACTTTCAGAAGACTTTCGACAAAGTCCCATACAAGAGATTAGCATGTAAAATTAAAGAACAAGGGATTAGGAGTAGAGTATTGAGATGGATAGAAAACCCATTGGCAGACAGGAAACAAAGAGTAGGAAGGAACGGTTCTTTTTCCAAATAGCAGGCAGTGACAAGTAGGTAGCGCAGGGATCGGTGCTGGGACCCAGCTGTTCCAAATATATATTGTTATGGGCGAGGTGTTTCAGAATCCCAAAATGTATCATGGAGTTCAACCAATCTTTCCCTTTAATGGATTTGTTGCTTTTCCGAGCACACGGCTTTCTCCCTAGGTGTGGGATTATAATTATGGACATGTGGATTTTTAAACACAAAACACTGTTTATTCCATGAACTCAACTTAACATCTTAAATAAACATTGGATCTCTTAACACCCGTTACTTCAAAGATAACTCAGAAAATATTGCAACAGTAAATAACTCCTTAAAATGTTCCTCAAACTTCCAAGAGACTTAACACCTTTAAACAGTATCACATCAGGTTAAAGGATATACATATTTTCTGTAGAATGGCAGAGACTGTCGCAAACTGGCTTTCTACTTTTAAACTGCTCTCAGCAAAACCAGGCAGGCACTTTGTAGCTGCTCTCAGCAAAACCAAACTGCAAAACCTGCAGCTCTCTGGAAACACACAGACACTGCTTTTAAACTGAAACTAAAAACCTGCAAAACACAAACTGCAAAATGGCTGAACTGAGCTGAGCTCCACCCACTCTATGACATCACTGTTTTCTTAAAGGTACATTGCTTAAACATCCAGTTCTTAAAGGCACTCTCGCATGACAATATATTAATGATTTCGCTGAAGGAGACAAAGGTAACATCTCCAAATTTGCAGATGGCACACAGCTGAATGCAAGAGTGAGCTGTGAGGAGGATGCAGAGAATCTTCAGTGTGATTTGCACAAGATGTCTGAGTGGGCAAACAAGGCAGATTATTATCTGAATGTCTATAGTTTGAGAGAGGGGGGATGTGCAATGAGTCCTGGGTGTCCTCGTACACCAGTTGCTGAAGGTAAGCATACAATTACAGCAGGCTGGAAAGAAGGCAAATGGTATGTTGGCCTTTATAGCGAGATGATTCCAGTACATGAGCAGGTATGTCATGCTGTAAATTATACAGGGCCTTGGTGAGGCCATGCCTGGACGATTGTGTGCAGTTTTGGTCTCCTTACCTGAGGAAGGATGTTCTTGCTCCAGAGGGAATGCAGCAAAGGTTTACCAGACTGATTCCTGGGTCTGAAGTATGAGGAGAGTTTGAGTCGGTTAGGATTATATTATATATCAGGATTATATTCGCTGGAGTTAGAAGATTTAGGGGGGGAATCTAATAGAAACCTATAAAATTCTAACAGGACTAGACAGGGTAGATGCAGGAAGGATGTTTCCGATGGTGGGTGTGTCCAGAACCAGGGGTCACAGTCTGAGGATATGAGGTTGACCACTTAGGACTGAGATAAGGAGAAAGCTCTTTACCCAGGGAGTGGTGAGCCTGTGGAATTCGCTACCACAGAAAGCAGATGAGGCCAAAACATTGTGCGGGGGATTCCACGCACCCCCCTCAACCCCACCCTGGGGTGTGTCTCTTGGTGGCAGTAGGTGGCTTGCCGGTGGCGGGATATTCTGGTCCTGCCGCTGTCAAAGGGATTTCCCATTGAAACATGCTCCTGCTGCCGAGAAACCCGCAGCAGGGGTTTGCCGTTGGTGGGACTGGAAGATCCCACTGCCGAGAATGGCCGGAAAATTCTCCCCCTGAATGTTTTTAAGAAGGAGTTAGATATGGCTTTTGGTGCTAAAGGGATCAAAGGATATGGGGGGGAAAACAGGAGCAGGTTACTGAGTTTGATGATCAGCCATGACCATAATGAATAGCGGAGCAGGCTCAATAGGCCAAATGGCCTACTCCTGCTCCTATTTTATATGTTTCCATGGAACTCCCAGATCCTGTGATTTGTGTTTCCATTGCACAAAATAGAAAAGTTGTACCTGTTGCTCACACCTGCTTATACTTGCAGAAGTCTTTTACTTTGAAGCCTGAAACATAAAACTAAGTTCATAGGAGTTGGTTGGTATTACAAAAAAGATGTTAACATTTTTTTTTTGCCCTGTACCTGAATTGAGCTGAATTAGTGTCTGACAAATTCCATGTTCTTAATGGCATTGGGATATCGACAAGACTTTGGTTTCTGAGGCATCATAATGACACTCAGATTCATCTGATGAATAGATCAGTGATGTAACCAGTTGTTTACTGGTTAGTGTGATACGTGGAATGTTCCGTGGTTGATTTTCAAATCTTTGTTAATGTTGATAATAAAATATTTTCAAATGGCTTCTTGTGGGTACCCGTGCCATGTCTCAGATGATGCTTTTGCATCGCATTTCAATCAAACTTTGAAGCCTGAACAGTTTGCCTGAACTCTAGAACCGTCAGCACCACTTAGGCCGCAGCCAACAATCAAACACTCAAGAGCTGGGCTTCAGCACTGGGGATATCCTTGCAACCAAAGGGTGAGTGTGTAGACGAGGGCAGGGCACCTTAGCACAGTCTCCCAGTTCCCGGCAGGGGTCTGGGGTCGAGGGGCTTCTGCTGTGGCCGGGGATGAGTGTGCAGAGTGACTTTTTCCAGCACAAATAGCTCATTGGATGGCACTTGAGAGAAGGCGGAACATGTAAGGGTGGGGAGGCTTGGGGGATTTGAGGGTCCGGGTGGAAGCCCTAACTGATGTTTGGGCTCTCTCCTTCTACAATTCCTTACGGATTTCAAAATGGATGATGGTGTCAGTCCTGCAGAAGCTGCCCTAGCTGGAATAGGAGGAGAGGGGACATGTGGCCTCGACTGAGGAGGAGAAGGAGGAGCCAGACCAGGAGAATATGGAGAACGTGCCCGGAGAGGAGCTGCAGGAGGAGCCGGAGGATGGAGGAAAGGCGGAGGCAAAGTTCCGGCATGCCCGGAGGACCATGGAGACCCTCATCCTCAACCACGTCTCATAAGACGAGGCTTTGTCCGTCAGCTCAAACCCTTCCTCCCCCATTCTGCTCCTTCCATCCATTACCCTGCTTCCCCCATTCCTCACCTTCCTTCCCCATTCCCCTCCTTCCCTCCCCATCCCCCTCCTTAGCCTTCCCCCTCCCACTCCCCAACTCTCCTGATCCACCTTCCCAGGATCTGTGTAACCTCACCCCAGGGTAATGGGTCTATGACAGCACTGTCAGAGGGTCCATATACAAGGCAGGAAAGTGATGATCACTCACTGTGAGGAAAGCTCTGGTGCTCCTTTGTTTCTGCCAAAGTTTGACCCCTGTCTTTCTGCTGACAGGGCGCTCATAACCATCCTCTGAACGGGGTCTGCATTGGGTGCACTTGATCTTGGACCACTGTGCGCAGGGGTCGGGGGGTGCAACAGGGGCTGGGGATACAGAAGGCCCGCTGTGAAGATTAACGTGACAGAGGCTTCTGGTAGCATGTTTTATAGTGAATATTGAACATTTCCATTCACTCTAGCTGAAGATTTTGACCCCGCCCACCCCCAGGTGCCCACTCAGTGATACAGAATCTACTTGATCTTACATGGTCTACTGCGACGTCTAGTTATGTCACAAGGATGCACATCAGAGCTGGAGACAGCTTGCCGCTTTTCACGCCCTGCGGCCTTTGAGGCCCTTAGCAGACGTCCTCTGGAGGGCTGAAGCCAGAGTGCTCTGGCCAACTTACTGGTGTTAATGGCATTGCCGTGTCACCCTGTTTTTCCCGTTGCCCTTGAGATGTGCCGGTGTTTGGATGGGGGAATTCGAAAGAATGGAGACTTCCGTCATCTCCTTGGTGGCAGACCCCGGGTTGGCCTCCATCACTTCCTCCACTTTGACGGTGCACGTAGGGCCCTGGAGGTCTCCATCGGATGGAGGGGAAGATGGAGAGGGTTCCAAGCCCTCTGACTCATCTGACTCTGCCAACCCTGGTGGCTCCTCATTGTCTGCACTGTGGTGCCGATGGCCTCAGCGATGCGCCTCAGTGACTGGGCCATGCTCTGCAGTGCCCTGGCAATGTCTCCCTGCATCTATCTGGGACACGTCCCTCAGTGACTGGAACATGATCTGGATTGCCTTGCCTATGTCCACCTGACCGTGGGACATGTTCCTCCGTGACTGGGACATGATGTTGGGGCCCTTAACCATGGCCGTCAGAAATTGAGCCGTGCATTGGACACCACCACTAAATATGCTGAACACTGCTCCAGGCTTTCCATTGGGCCACCCGAACAGTGTTGGCCTCGGGGCTGCGCATTATCGACATCATCTCCTACACTCAAAGCCTTTGGGAATCCTCCAATCGGTTATGTACATGGTGGAATGTGGCTAACATCGCTTCCTGAGTCTCACAGCCATGTCCTAGCATCTGCATCAGCTTCTGGAGAACCTTGTCCGGAGGCTCGGCATCTGACTGGGACTCGCTGAGTCCTGGAATTCGATAGGTCTCTGACTGCTGACTCCCTTGAATGTTCCTGCCTCCACCTAATGTGCACCAGCACCTGTGTGGTGCTCACCAGATTGTGCTTCAGAAGCCTGTCTACTAATGCCGCCCATCGAGGTGTGTGTCTCTGCGCTGGTGGAAAGTTGTCGTCTAGCTGTGATGCCTTGATGGTGGTTTCCTCGGAGCTCTCCGCTGAGGTGTTCTCTTGGGTGCTGGGTGGGGTGGGGAGTGGGGGAAGGCTCCGGATAGCCCTGCCCCGTCAGATGGAGTTGCTGCAAGAGAATGGACATGTGATCAGTGAGAGGGAAGGATCATTTTGTCTGACATGAACAACTCACTTGAGACAGGTCATCTGGGCGAAGGCCATCCACGCTGTCAATTAGTGTTCTCGCCTCAGTCAATCTGACAATCTCCATGGCCTATTCCTCATGGGTAGTAAGGACTCGGATATCTGATACTCCACCCTTCGCCTTGGCCTTTTCCTGCTTATTGTGGGCCAACGTCTGCTGTGGGGACAAAGAGAAGGCTTTGTTAGCTGCATGCTTGATTGACCAGGGGGCTCTGTGGCAGGTGGCATGTGTGGGCATAGCAACTGCACATGAAGGGTTTGTGCTGGTGGGTGGCAGGAGTACTGAGATGCAAGCATGAAGATCGGATGTGGGGAGGGTGTGAAGTGTCAGCCAGTGATTTGTGCAGGGGGGGGCATTGTGAATTTGTGGGGTGGCAGGCAGAACCGATGCCATGAGCGAGGTGGTAACTTACGCTTGCAGCTCGGTGTAGGTCATTGGTCTCCTTCCAACATTGTACCGCGGTCCTCCTTCTCATGCTGCCCACACTGATCGCCTTTGCCAATGTCTCCCAAGCGGTATTGGTGACCCTGCTGCTGGTCCTCCAACCAACTTGTGGGAAAAGGATATCCCATCCCACTGTGGTGATATGCATCACTGTAAGTGCACAAGGGGTTAATGTAGATTCACTAGGACTGAGTAAACACTAGAGGGAGCATCAGAGACATCATGACACACAGACATTCAACCAATAGGTCAGTAAGGTAGGACACGACCAATGGGCAGTCACGACACACACACACAGGTAACACTACCACAAGGGGGCTACCCATATAAAAGGACAAGGCACACATGCTCTTCCTCTTTCCAGAGGCGACACTCAGAGAGACAGGGGCAGATCGGAAGTATCACACCCACGCATGGATTAGAGCAGACTGGTTAGTTAGATTGAGTTACTATAGTAAGATTATCAGGGGAGTCGAAGTCAAGGAGGAGAATTGTTAACTGTTCAATAAATGTGTTAAACCTATCTCCAAGTCTGAACCTTCCTTTGTCAGAGTATACATCAAGGAAGCAACTTATGCTACATGAAGAAGCATAACACAACATGGTTCCAGGAGAGCCTGTTAAATCTACATAGTTCAACTCAACATATCCGTGACTACCAGCAACAGCACCCAGGCAAGATGGTCGAGATTCCGGTTCCACAGCAGCTCAGGTACCACGGCAATCTCAGTGCAAACTGGCGTGCATTCAGGCAGAGATTTGATATCTACCTGGTAGTGTCTGACCTAGATGGCGTGGCAGATGCAGAGAAAATAAAGCTTCTGCTCACCATTGCGGGTGAAAGTGCAGCAGAAATCTTCAAGACCTTCAAATACTCAAAAGGGCAAGACAAGAGACATTTCCAGACAGTCCTGGAAAAGTTTCAAATATACTGCGAGGAAAACACAAGAGAGAATGGTAAAAGGGACGCCAATACTCACCACGAGGCAAAGGTAGGCCTGCAAATGCAAAAAACGGCAGTTTTGATTGGCAGCCATCTTGGGAAAGGAGCCACGCATGCGCAGTTGCGAAAACGGCGCAAGTGAAGGAACAGCAATCTGCGCATGTGCAATCCATTCCTACGCTTTACGTCACAAGTGTCATGACATCAGAGGCCCCGGACCACGCCCACTTAAAGGGGAAATGTCCCTCCCAAAATTTTAAAGCCGTAAAACACAATTCTTTCACCTAGAACGACAGCACAATGCCTGAACTTCGACCAGTAGCTGAAAGTAACCTCCGCAGAACCCTGCAACACGCAGTTTGCACTGCCCAAAGTAATGATTTAGTCCTTGCCGACTACGACTCAGACGTTGATTACTACTTTGGACATAAGAACATAACATAAGAACTAGGAACAGGAGTAGGCCATCTGGCCCCTCGAGCCTGCTCCACCATTCAATGAGATCATGGCTGATCTTTTGTGGACTCAGCTCCACTTTCCGGCCCGAACACCATAACCCTTAATCCCTTTATTCTTCAAAAAACTATCTGTCTTTATCTTAAAAACATTTAATGAAGGAGCCTCTACTGCTTCACTGGGCAAGGAATTCCATAGATTCACAACCCTTTGGATGAAGAAGTTCCTCCTAAACTCAGTCCTAAATCTACTTCCCCTTATTTTGAGGCTATGCCCCCTAGTTCTGCTTTCCCCGACCAGTGGAAACAACCTGCCCGCATCTATCCTATCCCCTTCATAATTTTATATGTTTCTATAAGATCCCCTCTCATCCTTCTAAATTCCAACGAGTACAGTCCCAGTCTACTCAACCTCTCCTCGTAATCCAACCCCTTCAGATCTGGGATTAACCTAGTGAATCACCTCTGCACACCCTCCAGTGCCAGTACGTCCTTTCTCAAGTAAGGAGACCAAAACTGAACACAATACTCCAGGTGTGGCCTCACTAACACCTTATACAATTGCAGCATAACCTCCCTAGTCTTAAACTCCATCCCTAGCAATGAAGGACAAAATTCCATTTGCCTTCTTAATCACCTATTGCACCTGTAAACCAACATTTTGCGACTCATGCACTAGCACACCCAGGTCTCTCTGCACAGCAGCATGTTTTAATATTTTATCATTTAAATAATAATCCCTTTTGCTGTCATTCCTACCAAAATGGATAACCCCACATTTGTCAACATTGTATTCCACCTGCCAGACCCAAGCCCATTCACTTAGCCTATCCAAATCCCTCTGCAGACCTCCAGTATCCTCTGCACTTTTTACTTTACCACTCATCTTAGTGTCGACTGCAAACTTGGACACATTGCCCTTTGTCCCCAACTCTAAATCATCTATGTAAATTGTGAACAATTGTGGGCCCAATACTGATCCCTGAGGGACACCACTAGCTACTGACTGCCAACCAGAGAAGCACCCATTAATTCCCACTCTTTGCCTTCTATTAATTAACCAATCCTCTATCCATGCTACTACTTTCCCCTTAATGCCATGCATCTTTATCTTATGCAGCAACCTTTTGTGTGGCACTTTGTCAAAGGCTTTCTGGAAATCCAGATATACCACATCCATTAGCTCCCCGTTATCTACCACACTGGTAATGTCCTCAAAACATTTTCCATTAAATTAGTTAGGCACGACCTGCCCTTTATGAACCCATGCTGCGTCTGCCCAATGGGACAATTTCCATCTAGATGCCTCACTATTTCATCCTTGATGATAGATTCCAGCATCTTCCCTACTACCAAAGTTAAGCTCACTAGCCTATAATTGACACAAAAAGTGATTAAATGGTCCTTGAAGACTACGACTCAGACGATGATTTCATCATTGGATGTGGCGATCTCAGTGCCAAATCTGAACCGCAACGAGATGTGTTGTAGAGTGAAGAATCCAACACAGACATGGACGAGTTCTTCGGATTTGAGGATCCTCAGCCCAGCACAGGCGACATCCTAACCCAGAAGTACAGGATTCTGCTGCGGCCTGACGCCAAGACAGAGAGTGCTCCATGCACCACGAAGAGTCCCCGACTCCACACACAGGGTGGTCCACGCACCACGAAGAGTCCCCAACTCCACACAGATTGTGGTCCATGCACCGCGAAGAGTCCCCGACTCTGCACAGAAAGCGATGACAGACTCCACAGCGAGACCACTGCACGTTTCCACACAGAGAACACAGAAAGACTCCACAGCGAGACCACTGCACGACTCCGTTGAGAGCGCACAGATCGACTCCATAGCGAGGCCACTGCATGACTCCACACAGGGAATGATGCCAGACTCCACAGAGAGACCGATACAAGCCTCCACAGCGAGCTCATTGACCGACGCCACGATGGAAGCAACGCAAGACTCCAGAGCGCAGTCCTTGCATGAACAAGACCATGAAGGTCTAGCAACCTTAACTGAGCAACCAGCAGCAGACGATGAAAGTCTGACATGCTCAAGTGCACAGCAAGAAGACTATGACAGTCTACCACGCTCAAGTGAACAGCAAGATGACACTGACAGTCTACCACACTCATGTGAACAACAAAGCGACTATGACAGTCCACACAGATCATTTGAGCCACCAGAAGAAGACTCTGACAATCTACCCAGTCAATTAACCGACAAGAAGACACAGAAGGTCTTCCCACAAAGGCTTCACAATTCCCATTGCAAGATGTGCGACATCCCAGCGAGACTGACTGTTCTCTGCTAGTATGTACAGAGGCACTCGACAATCAAAGTGAGGTTACTAGTGACTCCAGTGAGACCACGTTAATTGAAACCTCATCCACTCGAGCCTCTCCACAAGAAAATGCATTCCTGAACGTTTTGACTCCGGACGGGGAGCATCAGGACACCTCAGATGATTCAAGTAAACTTGAAATGACTCCGGAAAGGGAGTGTCAAGAAACCAAAGCTGATTCAGGTGAACCAGAAAGGACTCCAGATGGGGAGCGCGAGGAATCAGAGACGGCACGCTCAGTGAAACAACAGATGCCACAAAGGACGCTGACACAAGTAACTTTGTGAAGGACTTGAATTCTCAACTCGGTGTGGTCATTGGGCACAACAAACACAACAACAAAACCTACGAAAACAACAACAAAGACAACAACAAGAAGCGTACCAAAGGCACCAACGTCGACAACAAGCATGACAAAAACAACAACACTGGAACAATGACTGGTACGACATGGTACAACTCTGCAAATGCAGGACAATGTAACAGCACAGCTCCTAACACTGGCAAGAGTCCAGCCATACCATGGCATGACAGCAAAGCTCACCGATTCAAGTTTGTTCCACTGCAAACCAGCAAACCAGCTTTCAAAGCAGATGAGTTTGCTCCATGACGAACACGCAAACCAGCTTTCAAGGCAGACATACTGCATCAACATCGCAATCACAAGAAACAGTCCAGATCGGACAATACAGATGACATACTGTGTCGCTACCACAAGCATAGAAAAAAAGAGTCCAAATCAGACAACGAAGTGATTTGACCATTTGAACACCTCCTGATGACTTCTTGGTTCCTTAAGCAAAAGGACAATGACGGCGTTCACAAAGCAATGGCAACGTCAACATCACCACTTCAATAACAAAACAAGAAAGCCACTCGACCATGTTAATTCGTGAACTTTGGACTCATACATATTATTTGGTATTATATAATCATCACTGTCATCATGATTTGTACATGTCATCACTTATCTACCTATTTTGTTCAATTTTCTTTAACCATGTACAGAAAATATGTAACACGAAGGGGGGATGTGGTGATATGGATCACTAAGTGCACAAGGGGTTAATGTAGATACACTCGGACTGAGTAAACACTAGAGGGAGCACCAGGGACATCATGACACACAGACATTCAACTAATAGGTCAGTAAGATAGGGCACGACCAATGGGCAGTCAAGACACACCCAGAGGTGACACTACCACAAGGGGGCTGGCTACCCATATAAAAGGACAGGACACACATGCTCTTCCTCTTTCCATAGGCGACACTCAGAGAGACAGGGGCAGATCGGAAGCATCACACCCACGCATGGATTAGAGCAGACTGGTTAGTTAGATTGAGATCAGCAGAAGAGTCGAACTCAAGTAGGAGAATTGTTAACTGCAATAAATGTGTTAAACCTATCTCCAAGTCTGAACCTTCCTTTGTCAGAGTATACATCAAGGAAGCAGCTTATGCTACATGAAGAAGCATAACACAACACCCACATCCAGTGTCGAGAAGCCTGGCCAGGTCGGCATCCCCAAAGTGAGGAATAGGTCTGAGCGCTGTCATGCTTGTGTTTTGACTGGAGTGCGTGGAAAGAGAGCGTTTAAAAGCAGCTGCTCCTTGTTAGTGGAGAGACACTGAGGTGCAAGTCTGTCTGTAATGGCAAGCGAGGGCAGCGCAGTGGTTAGCATTGCTGCCTAACGCTGCTGCGGTCCCAGGTTTGATCCCGGCTCTGGGTCACTGTCCGTGTGGAGTTTGCACATTCTCCCTATGTTTGCATGGGTTTCGTCCCCACAACCCAAAGGTGTGCAGGGTAGGTGGATTGGCCACGCTAAATTGCCCCTTAATTGGAAAAAATTAATTGGGTACTCTAAATTTATTTTTAAAAATAGTAATGGCAAGCAGTTCATGGGGGCTGATTTTCAGCACTAAGTGCTGCGATCTCACCTACTCGGCCATTGAGAAACACCCCGCCAATCACGCCAAAATTACACTTTGAAATTTTTCCATTAAATTGTACCCATAAATTCAAGAGGTCCTTTCTCAATGCCTTGTGAGAAAATTCAGTAAGGGGTGTTCTGAGATTATAATTCAGTCATGTTATTGTGGAACTGTAAAGTGAGCTTTACTTAATATAAGGCCAGTGCTTTTTCTGTGCTTTCTGTCTTTCTGAAAGTGGCTTCCAGAGCCAGGTGACAAAGTGTTTTGACTCACTGATGGTCATGCCAGCTGATCCTACCAGCACAGCTAATAGAATGGTGACATTGGGCGGGATTCCCCCCCCCGGGGCGGGGGGTTCCGGCGTAATGGAGTGGCGGGAACCACTCCGGCGTCGGGCCGCCCCAAAGGTGTGGAAGTCTCTGCACCTTTAGGGGCCAAGCCCTCACCTTGAGGGGCGAGGCCCACGCCGGAGTGGTTTGCGCTCCGCCGGCTGGCGGGAAAGGCCTTTGGCGCCATGCCAGCCAGCGCCGAAAGGTCTTCGCCAGGCGACGCATGCGCGGGAGCGTCAGCGACTGCTGGTTTCATCCCCACGCATGCGCAGGGGAGGGGGTCTCTTCCGCCTCTGCCATAGTGAAGACCATGGTGACGGCGGAAGAAAAAGAGTGCCCCCATGGCACAGGCCCGCCCGTGGATCGGTGGGCCCTGACCGCGGGCCAGGCCACCGTGGGGGCACCCCCCGGGGCCAGATCGCCCCGCACCCCCCCCCCCCCCCCCCCCCCAGGACCCCGGAGCCTGCCCGCGCCGCCTTGTCCCGCCGTTCAAAAGGTGGTTTAATCCACGCTGGCGGGACAGGCATTCCAGCAGCGGGACTTCGGCTCATCGCGGGCCGGAGAATCGGCGGGGGTGGGCCCGGCGTGGCACGATTCCCGCCCCCGCCGAATCTCTGGTGGCGGAGACTTCGGGACACGGCGGGGGCGGGATTCACGCCAGCCCCCGGCGATTCTCCGACCCGGCGTGGAGTCGGAGAATCCCGCCCATTGTTAACAAAAGATAAAATAGCTTCGATTTTACCCCCGACGCATGATAAGACAGGGCAAAAGCAACAAAGCAATGTTCTACTCGCTGGATCCTTGCACCATTTTGGCAGGCGTTACTGCGACTGTACATAAGGCCTTCACCCTAGTCAGAGCCTGGTCTCAGACTGTTTAACTTGTAGTATCTACGACAAACAGAGGGCACATTGTGCTGCTTATTGACTGGCTAATTTAAGAAATAATCAAACTCACCTGACATGATAATATTTCTAGCTCAATGAACACGGCTGGCTTGGAGACTGCATCAAAAAATGAAAAATATAAAATGATGTCCGATTTTAAAAAAAAATGCAACACACATGCTGAGGGAGGTTGTCATAGGCTCAAAAATGACATGGTACCTTGCACAGTGTGAGTTTATATTGCAACATTGTGGGTCTACTATCAGAGCATATGTACTACCACTCATAGAGCCAAAGGGAAGTCCAAAGTAAAATCAGTATCAGAGAAATCAAAAGAAAATGATTGCTTCAGCTTGATAACACAGCCAAAACCCACTGATCACTGAAAATTTCCAAGAAACGCGATGGATACTGCACAGTACCCTGGGTGCATTCTCCAGGTTTAATTTCATGTACTCGAAAATTAACTCAAACTGGTCCAATTAAGTCACAAGAAGCTTACTATTTGATTGGATGCTTTTTTTGTCATTTGTCATTCATTTTGTTTTGAATCAACCCATTTTAGATGCTCACTCGTTTAAAAATAAAGTTCTATTTTTGCAATCTTTCTTAAACAATTGTGATATTAATTAAAACATGTAAAATTTCTTTCAGAAATTTAGCCAGATATCTACAAATAGTGATATCAATTGACTTCAGAGGAAAGGTTCCTCTTACTGGACTTAGTTTATGTAAAATTTCTGCCAAAGTGGCGGTATATGTCTTAAATCTGATTTTGGGCAGAAATGCTTTGTTACATTGATATAAAGCCCAGCAATGTTGCACATGTCCTGACAGACGGACATGCATGATTGCACATGATATTAATGTGTGGAGAGATGTCTGTGCAGTTCAGAGGTACATAATATTAATTCAGAATGCATCGACATAAAATGGGGTTTCTATTAGTATGTGGAGTTTTGTAGCCTGTAGGCTAATATTGGCAGCATTCATTTACAGGCACAATGAGTACTGTCCATGTTGACAGGTGCATGCATATTAACTAGTTAGAGGCAAAATGCTGTGTGTACACCAGATGATAAAATATTGTTATGGACATTAATGTAAGATGTTCATTCGTGTGGATTAAGCTTGTCCACTTCCTCAGTGCACAATGAATCTCTTTTCCCTGGCAAATAACCTAACTGTTTTGTACTTTGGTACAATTCACTGGTCCTTTCAAGTAATCTTTTTAGCACCTAAGTTTCCTTCAATATAAAGGAGATCACCTCTGATTTGCAAAGTTGGATGTGACAAATTTGACATTGGTTTTCAATATATCTGTTGAACTTGCTGTAATTCTATTCATAAAATAGTGGACCCATTCTATAAGTAAATCTTATTTGATATACAAATTCAGATCTTGGCATCTTTTTTCATTTCTGCACCAATTTTCTGACATTTCAACAGTGACTACACGGCAAACAACTTTTACTGAATTGGCCACAAAGCACTTTGGAACATCCTGTCATGTAAAAGGAAGTCTCGCTTTCTTATTTCTTTAACTCTTTTGTCATTTCTGAGTGTATTGCAACAGAATATACTGTACGAGTAACTTCTATAATGTGTTATATTATTAGAGATATTGGGCACAACCTTAGCTGCCAAGACAGGGTAGGTTTGGCTGCAGGGGCAGTGGGGGAGGCAGACAGTAAATCCCTAAAAATGTCAGTGTATCAGAAACCTGACATGATCCTGCCCAAGTCCAACTTTTTATTGGAGTGTGTTCCAAGATGAGCGAGAATCCCCTTGGAAAACATCCAATTAATTGAGCCTTTAAGCCAAAGTTCTGGTTTTACAAGCCAGCATGTGAATTGCTCAAGTTGTGTTGAACCATGATCAACCAGGTGAAAGCAGAGCACAACTCAATGGTCACTGGCAGGGGAAAGGCATTAAATAGTGAAGCTGCAGAGCTATATCCCTGCCCATGTGAAAGGCTTATGCTCACATGCTTTCTTCTGAGAGTGTTCTTTCACTGCTTTACAAATATTTTCCAACCTTTTGGAAGTTATTTCATCTACTTTGGACTTTTCCACTTTAATCTGTACTTCTCTGCTGCCAGTCTTTGTTGCAGCTTGGGAACAACTTATGCAGCTGTGCCATGACCTTTGATGAGGAACAACATGAGCAACCACATGAATGGATAGACACAGCGCTCCAGCTTGAAGGGTTAGCTGCATCGACATGATGGCAGGTCATTGTTGACTCCTCATGCACTCCTCATGGCAGTGCCAAGGTACCAGGTTGCCAGGGGTCAGGCCCAGGAGTGCTTTGCTCTTAAGAGGTGGGGTGAGGGGAGGGGGGCTCAAGGATCCTAGAAGAGGTACATTGGGTGAAGTGGGGGAGTCTGGAGGCCGTTTTGGGGTCACTGAGGGGGATCGAAAGATCAACACCGATTGTTCCACATCAAGGCCAAAATAAAAGGGACAAATGCCATTGGATAGCGGGGTCTTTAGTGCTGATAAACACCCCGTTAAACGCACCCGAAACCGGACATAGAAATGTTTTGGTTAAATCGTGCCCTACCTTGACATTTCAGAGAACGGTATCGGAAAAGCAAAGTAAGTGAATATCATGTGGCAGTGTGATGTCTGAATATGTCACCATATATGTGAGAGACCCCCAGCTTCCCATTGCCCACACATAGGCTCTGCCACCTTGGCAAGCTTGAAGGCCTCAGGCTAACAATGACTACAGAGCCACTCTCAGTTCTCTGCCTCTCCCTAGTGTTCTGTGCTTTCTTTTCCTGCAATGAGAAAAAGCAGAGTTATGAATATGAAGAATGGAATGTGTGGAGAGGAGGGAATGACAACATTAAAGAGGGTGACTGTGAGAGATGGGTGCAAGATGTCAATAGCTGAGGGTGAGTGTTGGGTGTCCAAATGAGAATGTGAAAAGGTGCCTTGATTGGTGATTGGAGTTAAAAATTGAGTTGTCCTGAGGAATTTTGTGCATGAGAATGCTGGAGAAGATAGAGTGTGTGGACTGGCACTTAAAAGTGGTACACCACTCACCTTTCCTGCCTTAAATAGATCATTGTGGCATTGTATCCATGTTCTTGGGACCACACTCTTGGAACTCTCTGCTTCAGAAACATTCAACCACCATGTATTTTATTTGAATGCCTCTAGTCCACAGAAAATAATGCATTTCTTCAGGCCCTCACCACTTGTAACCTACGAGGAACAGTCAATGAACCGGAGAGGCAGCCTTTCTATGTCTCACTTTTGTCTTCTTCCTGCAGCCTTAAGAAACAATGTTGGATGCAACCATTCTACTTCCTATCATGGTCCCTTTAAATACAAAGCCTTTCATTGACTGGCGGAGCAGTCATCACACCTGCATTCTGTGATTGGTCAGGGGAACTGAGTTAAGTCGTCATGGCCAAACCTGCTGCTGCAATAACCATGTTCCCAATCTGCTGTGAGTGGGTCAGTTATATTAAAATTGTGCCCCTCAACTTTCACTAAATATAATCCCACAACTCAACCGAAAAATGATTTTGTTGTTTTCCCATCAACCCCGAATATTTTTTTAAAAATGTAATTGTTCATAATACACAAAGAATCAAAGGTATCTCAGTACATCGGAGAGAGACAACTGGTTATATATAGCTTGAGGGTCACCACTCCGTAAGCATGGGGGACGGAGGGGCAAGGCGAGGGGGCAGATCTCCATAAACTACCATAGCCAGTACAAGGATTAAACTTGCACCGTTGATGTTATTCTACATCACACTCTAGCCATCTAGCCAACTGAGATAACAGAAAACCCTCAATTCTGACCAACAGGCTGCTCTCCATTCACTTGTTTGCACTCTGCTTTCCTGAACTCAACAAGCCTTTCTGCACAATCTCAGTTTTTAACATCTCCACAGAGGGCAGTAGGGTTGACTACCCTCCGATAGAAAGTAAAGGAACCCTCACCCTGCAACACACACACGGTGAACCCCCCGACCCCACATGCACAAGAGGAATACTGCACCAAGGACACCCCTCTCCCTGCAAATACAGGGTCACCCCCACCCACAGATATGGGGGATATCCCTCCACAGGCACAAGGGCATCCCCAATTCATAAGGAAAGCCCTCCCAGAGGGCCACACCAGCATTACCTCCTGGAAATGCCGGGGGCAGTGCTAAGGGGCAGTGCCAGGGTGCTACTGGGGAATGCCCCTCTCTCCCCCCCAGAGACTATGCTTATCCGTTCACCCCGGTGGTTCCCTTTGCCAGATTCTCGTTTTTAAAAACTAGCCGTAAACCTCGTCGACATAACATCACATTGGCGAGGGGGGAATTGCTAATGTGGGGGGACGATACAGCGGGGAAGCCTGCTAATTATATTTAAGTGTATGGAAATTAGGTTACTGACATTCCTAGGTTGAAATCTCGTTACATCACTGACGGAGAGATGAGGAGAATCAGAAAACGAGGTCTTACCAGTGAGACTCTCGTTTCCCAATTCTTGCGATATTTTGCACCCATATCACCATTTGCGCTCGCGGCAAGCGCAGGAGCAAAAAATATTTATGACGTTGTATCCTTCAAGGTGTATTTTCAGCATGAACACTGCCCTGAACAATTCTGAATTTATATGAGTGACAACAGCCAGGTGGGTACCAGCATAGAATCATAAATAATGCCAGAGTCAGAGCTCACAAATATTAAACTTCTACATGTGACTATGGGTAGAAATGCACCTTAACCGTATTAACTAAACTTAAGGGCAAAATGGATGTATGCAAAAACTCATGGAACATCACAGGAAAGTGCCAGTACATGATTTGCATGATTCTTATCCCTCAAATAAAGTAAAAGAAAAAATCCAGTTGGAGTTAAATTTACTAACTCCTTATAACAGGCAATGGAAATGGTTACATGATTAATTTACATCCACCTTCCTTAGGCAGTTCTCCCGGGATTAAGGATCACTTGCTTTCTCTCCAATTCAAATTGATTTAAAATAGCTGATAAGTCCTGTGCATGATCTACAGACTGTATCACATTCAGGGCTGATAGTGCTTGAAGGGTTGGATAGATGGGTTGTTTAGAAGCCCATGCACACCCTCTGATGCTTCAAGTTCACCTGTGCACATTCCCGACAAAGTCACTTGATGATGCTGAAAAAAAAAACAGGATGCTAAAGCTTTTTGGTTTGTACTACTCAGGACAAATGCAAGAATTCCAAATTTCAAACAGCAGGAGAGAATGGTGCCGATTGGTTATCAAGTCAACTCTGATTAGCTGAGGCATTGCCAGGAAGAAAGTAATGGGGAACTATATGATTACAAGCCGTTGGGACGGCCTCAGGACGTCACCTGAGGCCCTTCCCTGATGCTCCGCCCCCAATGGGCCGGCTTCCCGATGGCATGGGACACGTGTCCTCTCAACTTTTGTGAACCTGGTGTGGCGACTGCGGACTGTATCCAGCGCCGCCACAGCCGGTAGGGGGTGGGGGTGGGGGGGGGGGAAAGAGAATGGTGGCTTCGGCACGGCTGGAGGGACAGATGGGGGGTGGACTGGGGTTGGCGATCGGGGTTATAAGGGGGCAGTATTTGGCAGGCCAGGTCCGCGCATGGCCGGCGCCATGTTATACAGCGTGGCCACTGCAGGCTGGTGCTGCTAGCCCCCCACTGGGCAGAGCATCGGTGCGAGGGTGCTGCTGACTTTTTGGTCATAAGACCAGATGGATCCTCCGGACATAGCCACAGAATCGGAGAATCCAGCCCATGACCTTTGCACAAAAAAGGCTTATGTTCAAGCCTACCACTTTTTAAAAATTACCATTGGGGAGCTAATAGTTCACTGTTACTTTTTCCATTGCAATGACTCAGCCAATCAGAGTCAACTTCTCAACCAGTAATCATCCTTTTGTCCTGTAGCATAAATTGTTGTGATCATTTGAAATTTGACATTCTTACTTTTGTCCAAATGAGTGCAAGATGAAAAGCTTTGTCAACATGTCTCTCTCTTCAGCAAAATTCAAGTTCTGTACTACCAAGTGACTGTCTATGCGTCTTCCTGAATGTACCTTCTCCATTGTGGTTGATCACAAGTTAGAGTCACCCATAAGTCCTTGGGTGTGTTTGACCTCTTTGCAGATGCTGTGACAACATCCCTAAAGCATTTCCTCTGTCCTCCTGTGAATCCCCTTCTGTGACCAAGTTCCAAGCAGAACAGTTGCTTCAGGAATCTGGTGTCAGGCATGGAAACAATATGTTCAACCCCGTAGAGCTGGTTCTGATTGATTAGCACTTTGATACTAGGTAAGTTGGCTGGAGAGAGGAAGTTGCTGCTGGACTATCTTCTTGCCAATGGATTTGGAGGAACTTGTGGAGGCATTTCTGATGGACTTCAAACTTGGCTGCCCTCCGAAATGTGTTACTGTCCTGTGCCGAGGCCATGGATGCATGCAAGCCACCATCCCTACCAGTCAACACACCATAGACCCTATCACGGTGAAAGCTGGGGTCAAAGTCATGAAGTTTCACAGCTCAAAAAGAGGCCCCTTTGCCCATCGTGTCTGCGCCGGCCATCAAGCAGCTATCTATTCTGCTCCCATTTTTTAGCACTTGGTCCATAGCCTTGTAGATTATGGTGCTGCAAGTGTTCATCTAAATGCTTCTTAAATGTTGTGAGGTTTCCCACCTCTAACACTCTGTCAGGCAGTGAGATCCAGATTCCCATCACCCTCTGAGTGAGAAAAACGTTTTCCTCAAATCCTCTCTAAAACTTCTGCCCAATACCTTAAATCTATGCCCCCTAGTTATACATCCCTCTACTAAGGGGTAAAGTTCCTTCCTAGCTACCCTATCTCTGTCCCTCATAATTTTGTAGACCTCAATCAGGTCTCTTCTCAGCCTTCTCTGCTCTAAAGAGAACAATCCCAGCCTAACCAGTCTCTCTTCATAGCTGAAATGCTCCAATATCCTGGTGAATCTCCTCTGCACCCTCTCTAGTACAATCATATTCTTTCTATAGTGTTGGGACCAGAACTGCATGCAGTACTCCAGCTGTGGCAGAATGAGCATTTTATACAGTTCCATCATAACCTCCCTGCTCTTATATTCCATGCCTCGGCTAATGAAGGCAAGTATCCCATATATCTCCTTGTGTCAAGCAAAGCTGTGTCATTGCACCAACTCTCTTCTCCATTTTCTTCATCGCAATGCTACAGCTCACCTCCCAGCAAATTACAAGCGTGGAGATAATCCATGCTGTAAACCTCTATGACTCTATGACACGCCAACCTCATAGAATCCCTACAGCGCAGGAGGCCATTGGCCCATCAAGGTTGCACCGACCCGCTGAAAGAGCACTCTACCTGAGCCAAATCCTCCACCCTATCCCAGTAACCCCACCTAAGGGCAAATTAGCATGGCCAATCCATCTAACCTGCACATCTTTGGACTGTGGGAGGAAACTGGAGCACCCAAAGGAACCCACGCAGACACGGGGAGAAAGTGCAAACTCCACACAGGCAGGCACCCAAAGCCGGAATTGAACCCGGGTCCCTGGCATTGTGAGGCAGCAGTGCTAACCGTTGTTCCACTGTGCCGCGCTCAGCCATAGAACATGCAGATGATGCTTCTGTGCACACTAACTAAGAAACTGAGTTCTAGGTCATTGTCAACTCCTTCTCCAAAGCATATTGGAAAATGGGCCTTTCATTAAACACATGGAAAACGAAGGTCCCCTTCCTACGAGCTCTGACAGAAACCCCACCCCCACCCCACCCCACTCCTGTCAATTAAGTTCAATGGCTGGACTATTTTCCTAAACGTGGGAGCCTCTTGATGAAGGTAGACATAGATGACACAATTCATCATCACCTCCAATGCGCCAGTTCAGCCTTCCACTAACTGACAAAAACAGTATTTGAGGACCAGGAGCTCAAACCCAAGACTAAGGTCATTGTTTACTCGGTAGCAGTGATCACTGTCTTCCTATAAGTTTCAGAGGCTTTGACGACCTACAGCAGGCACCTCAAAGAACTAAGGAAGTGCCACCAGTGGGCGCCTTCACAAGATCTTCCAAATCCACATCAACTCACTCTATTGCAGGAAGGATGTTAAGTGGTTCTACCTGCCGTTTTAAATGATTGCTGCATTCAGCCAATGCTAACTGGCTGTATTCAGCAGCAGGATGCACAATTTTGTGAGTGACGAGCGCTACTTAAAGGCTGTTTGAACCTCTGAAAGGTGAGATCCATTGGTTGCTTCAAGAATTGATGTGAATTCTTTGAAAGGTGCACCTGGACTGTGATACTACAAGTTGAACATGCAAGAAGGTGAGCACCAAAGTTTTCTGACATTGCTCTGGTGCTCATATTACAAGGTTCTGGAATGCACTACCTCACTGTCATAATATACACAGTGGTATATGATGGTGCACAGACAGGCAGTGATTAACACACAGGATGACCAGTGAACACAGAACACAGCAGCCAATCACTAGACAGGACATGACCACTATAAAGCCAGAGGGCACTAGTTTTCCTGCTCTCTGGGGATCCAGCCTCTGAGACAGTCAGAGCCCATGAGCAGCAACTAGAACATACACCGTGTGGTAGTAAGATAGTCTGGTCAGGTTAGCCTCAGGTCTCCAGTCAAGTCAGCATAGTGTCAACCCACAGTTAAAGTAAGAATGACAGTTAAGACTTCAATAAAATCGAGTTGCATTTCTTCAAGTGTTGGAAGCCTGTCTCTCTCACTGCTGCAGTAAACGCAGTCCTCGCAGACCCGGCATACCCAACACATCACTCACCTCCTCCCTTATCACCATCCAAAGCCCAAACACTCCTTCCAAGAAAAACAATGATTTACTTGTCCTTCTTTGAATTTAGTACACTGTACTAATTGTTCCCGATGCGGGTTTCCTCTACAGTAGGGAGACCAAATGTAGACTGGGTTACCGCTTTCTACTTTCCTTCTGTTCTGATGAAAGTTCATCAACCAAAAAAGTTAACTCTGTTTCTCTCTGCCTTACCAGCTGAATATTTCCATGATTTTTTGTTTTTACTTCATATTCCAACATTCGCAATATTTTTCTTTTGGGTTAAGATAGGGCGTGAGTTGCAGTGGTTAGTTTGAAAATGGCAGAAGTGTCATCAAATCAGCATTGTATACTGATTCACATCATGATCAAGCTTTTCTGCATGTAGCTAGTGATCCTTCGGCTCAGGTGCACAAATCCTTCTCCCAAGATGGAGTCTAACAAACTTTTCATTAGAAGTGGGCATCTTGGGTCCCATTCCTGAGCGTTAGGTGGCTGTGTAGTACGTAAAATGGGTACTATACTGCCCAATTTTGCCTCTATTATCATTATGGCATATTGGCGGAGTGAGAGAGGGATGGTTTTTGTCTTATTGTGGCAGAAAAGGATCTAATTAGCTATGAGTGTTGGCTGTGGCTTAGCTCGTAACACACTTGCCTCTGTATCTCTGGGTTCAAGTCCCAATCCAGAGCTTGAGCACAAAAGTCAGGGATAACACTCCAGTGCATTACTGAAGGAGTGCTGCACTGCCGGAGGTGCTGTCTCCCTGTTTGGGTGGGTGTAAAAGATCCCATTACACTATTTTGAAGAGCAGGGGAGTTATCCCCGTAGTCCGAGCAATATTTATCCCTCAAACACCATCACAAGAAACAGATTTTCCAGTCATTATAGCATTATGGTTTGCAGGAGTTTGCTGAGTGCAAATGATTCCTACATTGCAACAGTGACCACACTTCAAATGTACTTCATTAGCTGTCAAGCGCTTTGAGATATCCATTGTCTGTGGAAGACTCTACAGAAATGCAAATCTTTCTTTTACTTTTTCTGTTAATTTGGATTATGGAAAGGCACACGTGAATAAAAATTTTGATTTATGTAGTCCTTGATTATGTGTGACTCTGTCAGCGTGCTTCACACAATAAGTTACTTTTGGATGGAGCTGCTGGTGCTACATAAGCAACTGATGCAGCCATTCTGTGACAGCAATGTCCTACAAACACCAGGGCAATGAATGAGAAGTTAATCTGTTTTTAATTAGTGGTGTGAGAAGGAACAGTTGTCTGTGGCATCAACAGAACAACTTTATTTTCTTTGAATAATGCCCTAGGATTTTTAACATTAACCCAAACCACTGGAACTGGCAAAAATAACCTAGGTTTTGTGCATTGCCTGAAGGTAATCCAAGCAATCCAACACTGCCTCAGTATTGCTGTAAAGAATCAGCCTAGATTGTGAGCATAAGCCGTGATATGGGGCTTGAACTGACATTGACCCCCCATGTCAAAACGCAACCAACTGAGCTATACTGGCATCCACCAAAGCAGGTGTAACAGTTCCAAACTGCTTGATGCATCAGAAACAACTTAGCTCATTTGTACAAGTTTCTTTGCTAAACTCACATGGTACAAAAATAGCGATGACACTAGATTTCACTATAGGAACAGTTTTCAAGACAGAAAACAGCTTTCTCTTCAACATGTTCTTCCCTCATGTAGACAAATCAGTGTGTTTGTTTTACCAGAACCTTCTTGCCTGAACAGCTATTGCACCAGCATGTAAATTTTTCAATCTCCTGCTGAAAGCCAGGAGGTTTAGTGTGACTAGCATACTGTGATTTTTAGCATTGTCCAAATTTTACACTTTTCTAACTTGCAGGTGGCAACTTGGAACATTAATGTCTGGAATTAAAAAAATTAACTGATTCAAGTACGAAAAAGAAAAATAGTTATCATTTTGAAAATGTCAAGACTCTCTTTCCAAGAATAAGGAACAAGAGACTTTTTTTTCTTCTCAGAGAGCAGACTCACCATGCCACTGAGTAAACTCGGATATTATAGGTTTTTTAGGGAAACTTAGCACAGGAAGGGCAGCCTATCCTTTCAGAGGTTTGTGATTTGCGGCATTGGGAAATCCGTGAAGTACCTCATGTGATTTCTTCCTGCTCTCAATCTCATTATGGACAATGTGCAAGATCTCTGAAAACCAATAAAAAGTTATCAAAATCATCTTCACCATTTTTTACACTTTTTAATCAGTAAGGAGGGAATCAAGGCTATGGGGATAGGGGGAAAGTGGAGTTCAGGATTATAATATCAGATCAGTCATGATCTCACTGAATGGCAGAGCAGACTTGATGGGCTGAATGGCCTACTTCTGCTCCTATGTTTTATGATGGTATAGTCTTATCTAGGTCTTTAAAGGAGCCTGAGGATAGAGAGAGCAAACTCAGTGTTTAGTTTATTAGCTGACATAGTCTGAACTGGAAATCAGAACAGGAGGGAAAAGAGAATGAGAAATCTGAATAAGCGGGGTAGATGCTCCAGCTCCTTCTCACCCTGGTAAAGTGGCCAGGATGAATGCTGAAGAATAATTCTCCTTCCTATCTTGTTCTCATTTTCAATTCTGATGGGTAGATTTTGACTTGGTGAGATAATGTAAAGCAGATGATATTGAAGCAGCAACCCCCTCTCCCAATCTAAATCTGGTTTGCTGTTATCCATTTTACATGATAGCAAAAAATCTTTTCTTTTCTTTTTTTCTTTCTGATTAAGGGTCAATTTAGCGTGTCCAATCCACCTACGCTGCACATTTTATTTGGGTTGTGAGGGTGAGACCCACGTTGACGCAGGGAGACTGTGCAAACTCCACACGGGCAGCGACCCGGGGTGGGATCGACCTCTGGTCCTCGCCGTGAGGCAGCAGTGCTAACCACTGCACCATCGTGCCGCCCGCGAAAAGTTAAATCTGCCTTATTATGTTGACGGAGTTTAATTCACTTTTTAATTTTATTCTCATTTCTGATTCCCTGGTATCTCTCGATATGAATTGTAGTTCACCTTTTAATTTTCTTCTAGGTTCTGGTTTCTTGGTATTGTGTTTTCTGATTAGCTTCCACTTCTACACTGATTTCTAGCTCTCTTCTCTCATTGATAATTTGTTCTTTTTAGTGATGTGTTTTCCTCTTGTCCTGATTCTGGGTCCTTTCATATTTCAGTCATAGTTCTAATTGCTGCTTTCCTTTCCATTTTTGTTTTCCATTTCTTCCTTGTTCTGCTTTGTAATTGATTTTCCATCTCATCTTGAATTCCAACATTCTGTCCGGCCCATCTTGTCCTGAATTTTAGTTTTCGTTCCCTTCTTCTGATCTTCAGTTCTCATTCCCCTCTTATTTTGATATCAATTCTCTTTCTCTTTTTAGTATTTTTACCTCTCACACTTTGAATTCCCTTCATCTTTACCCCCTTGCCAATTTTTACTTCTCTTACTGTTATAACCCGCAAGGGTCTTACGATGGGAATAATTAACTTCCGAGTGAAGGTTGCAGAATACAAGCTCTCCCATGAAGGGTGCGGGGACCTCTGAACAATGTATAGTTGTATGGTATAGAAAGCCGGCCAGTTAGGCACCACAAGGCAGACCCAGTAGGGATCTATCGTATGATGTATATAATAGTTATTGTGAGTAAACTAAGTTTCTTTGAACTACTCATAGTGGACTCCTTTCTTGTCATTCTTGATTCTATTTATTTTTTCCCTCTCACTTTTGTTTTCTGTTTTGTTCCCCTTTTGTTGGGTACGATTCAGTGACTGCATTGTGCCCGGTGTGGATCCAGGCACATCAGGTGAATAATGGGAAGGCCAAAATCGAGATTCGCACCAGGTGTGAACCATTTTGCGATTCACCCGACTCGAACTTGGTGGCGAGTTCTAGATCACGCCCAAAGGTGGCGAGAATATCATTGACCCTCATTTGTGTTCATTTCAATCTCATTAACAACATTGAGGTCGAATGCAGCGGCTTCCCGGGAATTACCCGACTCCCCAACGGGAAGTCACACAGGTGTCGTTTAGTATTCCTTTTTTAAAATGTGAAGTTGGTGCATAGGCTACTGAGGGGAAGTGAGGAGGTGAGTAGCCGTCTTCACTTTCCAGCATGCAATTCAAGGGCCCCAGTGTTCGTGGGGGAGAGGGGTGGGGGGGGCACCTCTCAGGGGGATTGAACAATGGTGGGGGGACCCTCAGGGGTGGTTGAGCTTTGCCAGGAGGCTAGAGCGTTCTGGGTCATGGGGCGCCTCTGGAATGGGGGCTTTGCATCTGCGAGGCCTTTAAATATTATGGCCCCATAACAAGAGCAACCACAGCTGCAGCATGCCTGTCCTATCAGACACTTCCAGGACAGAGCCCTGCTGCTGCTTCTATCCTGAAATTCAATTTCACTCCCTTTGACTGTGAGCAGCCTCTAGCTTCACAGATGAAAGCTATTTCAAATGAGGAATTAGATTTTTTAGTTGTGACAGCACTTCATACTCCTCAACTCTCAAGTGTCCCCTCGAGGGCTCACGTGTCCATGTCTCAGAGGATGACTGGTGGATTGCATGTCCATCAAACTTTGCAGCCTGGACAGTGTGCCTAAACTCTCGGAGCATGAACACCATAGAGGCAGCTGCTAATGAGCAAACACTAAAGAGCAGGGCTTCAGCACTGAGGATCTGCTCGCAAGCAAAGGGTAAGTGTATGGATGAGTTAAGGGCAGCTGAGCACGGTCTCCCTAATGTTCCCGGCAGAGGTTTGGGGTCTGGGATCTAGGGACTACTGATGTGGCCGGCAGTGAGTGTACAGAGCAAGGTTTGCCAGCACAAGAGGCTCGCTGGATGGCACTCTGAGAGAAGGCAAGACAGGTAAGGGTGGAAGCACTAACTGATTGTCAGTCTCTCTCCCTCTCCAATTCCTTACTCACATAACAATGTCTGCTGGTGTGGATCCAGCGGAGGCTACTTGCAGCAGCCCAGACGAGCAGACGCTGGATACGGCAACAAGGCCAACACAGGATGGAAGTGGCACCTCCATATATAGGGGGCTGATGCACACCCTGAAGACCCAGCTGCTCATCAGACTGAGGAGGGATCTAGAAGGGGAGACCAGTGACAGCCCAAGGTGTATCGGCATTGTTGGTCATTCAATGAAATGACGGAGATCAGGTACCGCAGAAGCCTACATCTAAACAAGGAGACAGTGCGGCACCTGTGCTTGTCCTTGCAGACTTGGCACCTTGTGGAAGAGGAGGACACTCACCCTGGTGGCTGTGAAGGTCACTGCACCCCTGAACCTTTATGCCAATGGGTTATTGCTGTGCTTGAGCGGGGACCTCTGTGGAAAATCACAATCTACAGTCCACAGGTGCATCCGGGTGGTTACAGATGCTATGCATGATCGGGAATCCAATTATATCAACTTCCAGCTGGACTAGGCTCATCAAGATGCCCAGGCTTCAGGATTTGACCCAATTGCTGGGATTCCCCAGGTCCAGGGGGTGATCGATCACCCTGCCATCACCGTAGCATAAGGGAGTGACCTTTATTAACAGGAAGGGGTTCCACTACCTGAATTTTCAGATTGTGTACGACCACCTCCTCCGAATCAAGCATGGTGTGCCGGCTACCCAGGGAACTTGCATGACAGATTCATCATGGGTACTTGAAGATGGCCGATGTTTTCGAGGGCCACCCAGGATGACGGGTTGGCTCGTGGGGACAAAGGATTCAAGCTGAGGTCATGGCTGATGATGCCGGTGCGGAAGACTGAGACTGAGGCAGAGATCTGTTATAATGAGGCACATACTGCCACCCGGGCTATCATTCAGCAGTTCGTTGGGCTGCTGGAAATGCAGTTCCGTTGCCTGGACCACTCTGGTGGTGCCCTGCAGTACACCCAGCAGAGGGCCTCCTGCTTTGTGGTGGTCTGCTGGGCCCTCCAAAATCTGGTACAGCAGTGGGTCGACATGCTGGAGGAGGACAAGGAGGGACATGCAGCCTAGTCTGATGTGAAGGCAGTCCAGGAGAGACTGGAGGACAAGCCCGAGGAGGAACCGGAGGATAGCCATCAGCTACGGTCCGATATACGAGGAGGACCAGGGAGGCCCTCATCATCTCCAGATTATTCTCGGACGAGGCTGTGTCCGTCTTTTCAACCTTCCCCCACCCAATTTCCCTCCCGCTCCCAATCCTCCCTCCCTCCCACCATTTCCTTCCGTCTCCCCAATCGCCCCATCCCTCCCACCATGTCCCTCCCTCCCCTCAAATCCCCCCACCATGGGCAGGATTCTCCGCAATCGGCGCGGTGTCCGCCGACCAGCGCCAAAAACATGCGAGAATCAGTCCGGCATCGCGCCGCCCCAATGGTGCGGAATCCTCCGCATCTTGAGGGGCCGAACCCTCACCTTGAGGGGCTAAGCCCACGCCGGACTGATTTCCGCCCCGCCAGCTGGCGGGAAAGGCCTTTGGTGCCCCGCCAGCTGGCGCGCAAATGACTTTGCCGTGCGGCGCATGCGCGGGAGCGTCAGCGGCCGCTCACGGTATCCCCGCGCATGCACAGTGGAGGGGATCTCTTCCTCCTCTGCCATAGTGGAGACCATGGCGAAGGCGGAAGGAAAAGAGTGCCCCCACGGCACAGGCCCGCCCGCGGATCGGTGGGCCCCGATCGCGGGCCAGGCCACCGTGGGGGCACCCCCTGGGACCTGATCGCCCCGCGCCCCCCCCCCAGGACCCCAGAGCCTGCCCACGCCGCCTTGTCCCGCCGGTAAGAGAGGTGGTTTGATTCTCGCCGGCGGGACAGGCATTCCAGCTGCGGGTCTTCGGCCCATCGCGGGCCGGAGAATCACCGGGGGAGGGGGCCCGCCAACCGGCGCGGTGCGATTTCCACCCCCGCCGAATATCCGGTGCCGGAGAATTCGGCAACCGGCGGGGGCGGGATTCATGCCAGCCCCCGGCGATTCTCCGACCCAGCGGGGGGGGGGGTCGAAGAATCCCGCCCCATTTCTCTCCCCCTCATACCCTATCCCTCATCACACCATCCCTCCCCAACCACCCTGTTCCCCCCTCCAAGGGTCTGTGTTGGCACTGTCAGCAGGTCGCCATACAAGGCAGGTGAATGATGATAACTCGCTGTGAGAAAAGTTCCGGTGCTCCTCAGTTTCTGCAAAAGTCTGACTCCTGTCTTTCTGCTGACAGCGCGCTCACACCCATCCTCAGAACGGGGTCTGCAACGGGGACTTGAGATCTTGCACCACTGTGCCGGGGGGGAGGGGGAGGTTGGAGACCTCATCGGTGTTGATTCACTGCTCTTCACTCTTCTGATCTTCCGTGGTCTACTGCTACGTCTAGTTGTGTCTACAGGATGCACGTCAGCCTGCTGCTTTCCATGCCCTATGGTCTTTGAAGCCTTGGCGGATGTCTGCCGAAGGGCCTGGAGCCGGGAGGACCCCATCCGACTTCTAGGTGTCACTGGTGTCACCGTGCCATCCTGTTTTGCCCTTGAGATGAGCCAGTGTCAGGAGGGAAGGTTTCAGAAGAAATGGCGACCGCCATTGTCTCCTTGGTGGCAGGCCCAGGCTGGCCTCTAGCGCTTCCTCCTCCCTGATAGCGCCCGTAGGGCCCTGGGATAAAGGGGCAGTTGGATGGAGCTCCAGAAGCCTCTGAACCATCTGGCACTGCCAGTCCTGGAGGCTTCCCATTGTCTGCACTTATGGCGTTGGCGCCATCAGCAATTATCCTCAGAGACTCGACCATGCTCTGCAGTACCACGGCAATGTCTACCTGCATCTGGGACATGTCCCTCAGCAACTGGGACAAGATGTTAAGGCCCTCATCCATGATCGTCTCAGACTGAGCCATGCCTTAGACACCACCACTCAAGATGCAGACGTTGTGCTCCAAGTTTTCGACTATTGCCGCCACCTTAGCGGTGTTGGACTCAGTGCCATGCCTTGTCGGCACCATCTCCTACACCTGAAGGCTTTGAGACATCTCCAGTAGGCCTCGCAGTCGCTGGAGTGTCGCTGACACTCCCTCCTGAATCTCACAGTTGTATCCACGGTAGCACAGTGGTTAGCACTATTGCTTCACAGCGCCAAGGACCCGATTCAATTCCTGGCTTGGGTCACTGTCTGTGCGGAGTCTGCATGCTCTCTGCATGGGTTTCCTTGAGGTGCTCCGGTTTCCTCCCACAAGTTCTGATAGACGTGCTTGTCAAGTGAATTGAACATTCTGAATTCTCCCTCAGTGTACCTGAACAGGCGCCGGAGTGTGGCGACTGGGGAATTTTCACAGTAACTTCATTGCAGTGCAATCTAAGCCTATTTGTGACCCTACTAAAGATTATTATTATTGAAGGTGGCACGGTAGCACAGTGGTTAGGACTGTTGCTTCACAGCTCCAGGGTCCCAGGTTCGATTCCCAGCGTGGGTCACTGTCTGTGCGGAGTCTGCACATCCTCCCCGTGTCTGCATGGGTTTCCTCCGGGTGCCCCGGTTTCCTCCCACAGTCCACCAGAGGTTGGAATTGAACCCAGGTCCCTGGAGCTGTGAGGCAGCAGTGCTAATCACTGTATTCGATGTGAGGAGGATACAAGGGCCGGGATTCTCCAATAATGGGGCTATGCCCCCACGCCCGCCAGAAAACGGGCGCGACTCACCCTGGACTTTTTTCCAAAAATTCCGGAGTGATTCTCCGATTTTAAGGGGGCTTGCAGGGCCCCGGCGTGCGCCACGCAGCTCCTGCTGCCGATACGGGGCCCTGCACCTCTGGCCCTGGGTCTGCGCATGCGCACGGCGGCCGCCTGTGGTGCTGTTCCCACGAAACATGGCGGAACGGGCCAGCGCGGAAGAAGGTAGCCCCCTCCAGATCGCGCGCGCCTGCCGATTGGTGGCACCCGATCGCGGGCCTGGCCGTCATGGAGCCCCCCCGGAGACTGATTCCCCTGCCCCCCCGCCAGGACGGCCACCACAGCCATGACGCAGTGCTTCCGCCGGGTGAAACCATACGAGAACCACACCGGCGGGAACTCGGCCAGCCGACCACAGAGAATCGTCGCGAGGGCCTCTTCCAATGGCCCCCAACCGGCGCCGCGTCGAACCCGGTCGCCGGAGAATCACGCGAAGGTGTCGCGGGTCCAACGCCCCATTCTCCGCCCCCGCGCTGGGCGCGACTGCTGCACGAGCGCTCGGAGAATCCCGACCAAGGTGTCAGCCAGTGATTTGGAGGGGGGGAGGAGGGTGCTTTTGGGAATTTGATGGGTTGCAAGTGAAACCGATACCAGGAGGAACAACTCGTTGGAGATCTTCTTCCAACATTGAACGACGGTCCTCCTAGTCATGCTGCCCGCACCGACAGCTGCTGCTACTGTCTCCCAGGTGGCAATGCTGACCTTGCTGCTGTTCCTCCGAGCCCCTTGAGGAATAGTGTGGCCTTCCCTCTCTTCTATCGAGAAGCCTTATGATGTCACCATCCCCAAAGCAAGAATCAGGTCTGCATGCTTGCCATGCTTGTGGGTTGACTGAGAGTGAGTAGTGAGTGAGTGCTTCAAAGCCGCTCCCCTTCTTAGCTGTTGAGGTGCGAGTCGAGCAAATCAGATGGCAAAACAGCCAGTAATGTTGAGAAGCTCGTGCGGGCATATTTTTGGCACTAAGTGCCATTGAATACGGGCTGCGATCTCGCCAATGCGGCCGTCGTGAAACACCCTGCCAAGTGTGCCCAAAACTTTCTCAGGCTTAATAATTTAACTGGACCTATGTGACCATAATACCTCTGTGGCCCCTTGAACTCATATATTCTACCTCTATTTATGTCGAAGGATAGGCAGCATTACAAACTCATATTCTCGCTCATATTTCCATTGTATTCCAGTGCTGTGCTTTGTTTTAAACATAGCCCCAAATTGCTCAATAATCATATTGTCCTACTTAGATAATAAAGACAGCAGAGGAATGTGTGAGTTATATATTCAAATAGAGCTCAAGGGAAAAGAATGGAGAGTGATTGCATAAGATTGACCTGCAGTGCGAGAAACTTAATATCTCCCTTCTTGTTGACTGCAGGCCACACTTCATTGAAGTACTTCATTGGCTGTAAAACATTTTGAGATCTGCAGTGGTTGTGGAAAATGCTACATAAATGCAAGCCTTTCTTTATTTTTATAATGGTTATTACTGAGTGTTGTTTAACAAGGAAGTTTGTTTATTAACCTGTATGATAGAACACATTCTGGCTAAAAAAGTGCAATTTTATCATCGTTCAGCTTTTCCTCCAAATGCTTCCAATATTTCCAATGAAGTCAATCAGTCGGAATAATAATGAAAGTTGATTTTTTTAAATGTATTGGAATTCCAAAAAATTCCATAGAAATTAAGTACATGGTACTATAATAATGAAATAAAATTGTTTTGTTCATTAGTTTTTACTTTTTAATTTCAGAAATCTTAATCGAAACTGTGAGCCGTTGAATAGATATCAGTTTTGTTTCGAAGATGAAAGTGTTCTGAACAGTGAGCCTTAACCAAAGTTCATTTGGAGTGATCAGTGGTGTCTGTTTTCCTGCATGAATAGAAGACACATTTTATAAGATCATACGAAATAGGAGCTGGAGTAGACCATTCGGCTCGTTGAGCCTGATATGCCAGTCATTTCAATGATTGTGGCTTAACTTCATTTTCCTGCCTGTCCCTCGTAACGCTTGACTTTCTTGAATATATTCAATTAATTAGCTTCACTGCTTTTCATCTCTATCTGAAATGGGAGAATGAGAGACCCCTTGGGTGGGATTCTCCGTGCCAAAATCGCGCTCGCCGCGAGGGTGGAGAATGGGCAACAGACCAGCGATCGGGAGAATTCCCCAGAGAATCGCCGCTAATCGGGCATGCTTGGTCAACGCGGTGCCGGTCGGGGGCCAGTGAAAAAGGCCCCCACGACGATTCTCCAAGTGCAGCTGGCCGTTTCCTGCCGGCATAGTTCTCTCATGCTTCCACCCGGCAGGCACCCGGCGTTGCGGCTGCGGACTCAGTCTGCGGCCACCCTGGTGGGGTGCAGGGGGAATCATTCACCAGGGGGGTGCCTCCAGGATGGCCAGGCTATTGATCGGGGGCCACCGATCCGGGGGGTGCGCGAACTGAGGGGTTGGGGGCTATCTTTTTGCTGTCGCTCCGCGGTGTGAGTCGGCCATGTCGCGCGGGGCGGCCAATGCAGGCAGCCGCCGTGCGCATGTGCGGACCCCCGACCGGAAATGCAGGGCCCCGTATCGGCAGCTGGAGCACACCAGGGCCCTGCTAGCGCCCTGCAAATCGCAGAATCACCCTGGACTTACTCCAGGTAAGTTCAGAGTGATTTGTGTGTTTTTTTTCACGGGCGTGGGGACATAGTCGCATTATTGGAGAATCCCGCCCCTTATTTTTAAACTGGGCCTCCTGGTGCTAGATTCTTCCAAAAAAGGAACATCCTCCTCCCATCTACCCTGTCAAACCCTCTCAGAAACATATTTCGAGAATATCACCTCTCATTCCTCTAAACTCCAGTGAATATAGGCATAACTTGCTCAATCGTTCTTCATAGGTCAATTCCTTCATCCCAGGGATCAACCTTGTGAGCTTCTCTGAACTGCTTCCAATGCAAGTATATCCCTCCTTAAGTAAGGACAAGAAAACTAAACACAGTTTTACATCAGGTGTATGGATCCGTGTGCTTCATTGAGAGGAGAGGCAATATATTTAAGGTAATAATGTTGCAACAATTGTACTGGCAACTTATAAGTACTTTGCCTCCTTGGTAAGCCCCAAAACCCTAATTCACTGGAAAGTTTGGATTTTGAGCATTCAGCAAGGACAGCCACAATCAGTCAATAAATACTCATATCCTGGTGTGATACTAGAAGGTCTTCATTTACTCAATGCTGTTAAGTTCAAACGTGGCAGAGTTCTGGGATTACCCTCACAAGATGCTCCACGGGTCACTAGGTTGCCAAACAGTACATTTTGCATCTGAGTACCAACTGAGACACCTCTGCCATTATCTAGCAAGTGATTGTCCACCAATATGCAGTTCCAGGGATGTTTTTAAAATTAGAATTCTCACTAGAGATGTACAAAATACATTTTGAAGCTTTTCTTTTCCCTAATTCCCTATCATGATTTTGCTGTTCATTCATGTAAAACTTACTCTTGTGTTCCCACTCACTGTTTTTCCCCTCCCTTCTTGTAAAGAAATACCTGGCCTGCACTCATAGCTGCTCTGACAGCTCAGTTGAGATCAGGAACTCGCCATGTGGGAAATCACAGGCGTGAAGCCACATCCCACCATTCAGCTGTGCAGGCAATAGTAAGCCAATGTGTTGTGGCACTGGTCCACCCTGAAACTGGATATATATATTTTATTTAAACACAATCAGTGCAACAAATACTCCTGCTGTAATCCAAAAGCCTTTTATGGACTTGTGTGACTGACTTTTTTTTTCTCAGAAATTAGTTTGTATTTTTCCCACTCTTCCTCTCATTGTCACACAACATATCCTGGAGACATGTAATATGCCTGTTCCCAGACTGCCAGCAACATCACTGCAAGGAAGTGCTTGAGAATGGCCCATGGTGAGAACTTTTCAAACTTTCAACTTATTCCTGGCTTCCACTAGATATCACAATCTCATGGCTGAGATTATTAGCTCACCCCAAGGTGAGTCGGTATCACAGTGCTCACCGGGATGTTGAAGCATTAATGAAGTGCTCCATTTAATATCCAATTCACTAGACTCACAGTTATTACAAAATTTGCGTTCATGATTTGATCATCTTATCACTGGACTTTCACTGCTCTGGGGGATGACCAGCAGGGGACAGTAATAATAAAGATACATTTTCTGGTCTGAATGAGTAGATTCAGAGCTCATGCGATCAGAGTAAAAGCTTACATTTGCTGGTACTTTCCTCAAGCAGTGTCGAAGTGTTTCTATTGTGGATTAATTACAGTGCTACTGAAGGTAACCCTGTAAGGGAAATAGAGAAATGAGTCAATGATCCAAATAAGTCAAATTTAAATTGATATGCCGGTTGATATGATGCTTAGGTGAAGTTGAAGCAGTGGCCATGTGATGGCTGGTCAGTTTTGAAGTGTGAAGGTTGGTTAATTACGTAAATATTGATCTATTTTAATATTTCAGATATTGATTGAAGATTGTTAAATACATATCATTTCAAAAACAATAAAAGTTTTTAAAAGTGTACATTTTAAACTGCATGTGCAGTATCCTCAGATACTGAAGCAGTCTCATGTCAAAAGGCAGAAAGACCTGGACAACATCCATGCTTGGGTTGATAAGTGGCAAGTAACATTTGTGCCACACAAGTGCCAGTCAATGGCCATCTCCAACAAGAGAAGATCTAACAATCGCTCCATTGAAATTTAGTGGCATTACCATTTTAGAAACCAATATGATCAACATTCTGGGGGTTACCAGTGATCAGAAATTCAACTGGGTGTGCGAGCAAGGGGGCAAGTCCTCGGATTTTCATAAGACCAATGGGGCCAGAGAGCGCTAACCCTGGGGGCGGAGCACGGTTTTCCCAGTCAGTTAGGAGTTTGGAGCATGGTAGCTTTTATCTCGCACTCTGTGCATAGCTTCTTACTTTAATAAATTGTTCATTTGTTAATCTATCTGGTGGTCGCCAATCCGCCAGGTCAGTACACTGGGCCAGCCAGATAAATACGTGGCTGCAAGAGCAGGTCGGAAGCTAGGAATCGCGAGACATATAACTAACCGCCTGACTCCCTACAGCCTGTCCACCTTCTACAAGGCACAAGTCAGGAGTGTGATGGACTACTCTGCAAATGCCTGGATGAGTGCAGCTCCAACAACATAGGAAACTCAACACCATTGAGGACAAAACAGCCCACTTGATTGCTACCCCTTCCACAAGCATTCACTCCCTCTACTGCTGACGAACAATGGCAGCAGTGTGTATCACCTACAAGATGCACTGCAGGAAATTACCAAGGCTCCTGAGACAGCACATTCCAAACCCTTGATCGTTACTATCTCAAAGGACAAGCACAGCTGATACATGGAAACACCATCACCTGCAGTTGTCCTTCAAGCCGCTAAGCACCCTGACTTTGAAATATATCGCCGTTCCTTCACTGTCGCTGGGTCAAAATTGTGGAACTCCCTCCCTAACAACACAGTGGGTCTACCTATACCACATGGAGTGCAGTGGTTCAAGGAAGCAGCTCATCACCATCTTCTCAACGACAATTAGTGATGGGCAAGAAATGCTGGCCGAGCCAGTGACACAAACAGCCCAAGAATGAATTTTAAAAAGTAGTTTATTCCAGAATATTGAGAGGAAAGTAATCGAAAAATTGGAGAAAGAAATTCAATCAAAGGGCACATTCCTAAGTCTTATTTTTTCCAGATTGGTAAATCAATTGAAGAATAGAGTTATGGATCAAATAAAGTCATGAGGATTTTGAAAACATGGACAAGGAGCCGTATTTTAACTGTGCGAAATGAGTGGGTTTTGAGTAAGTCAATATCAGGTAGAGGGTTTTTTAAGTGAACAGGAGCAAGGAGTCAGTAGAGTTCAGTGAAGATATAGCAATAGGGGTGATGGGTAAGATATAAGCTGCAGAATTCTTGATTATTTGGAGCATCTGTCACCAAGAGCTGCAGAGACCAGTGAGGTGACAAAGATTTGAGTAAGGGTTTCAGCAGTCGTGTGGTGAGGTTGGGGAGTAGGCAGATGATGTGTCAGATGCAGAAGCAAGTAATAGTTGCAATGGGCTGTGTGTGAAATTTGAATCTCAATTCATGGTAAGCATGCATTTGACTGTCTATCGGCCATCAAGTCTTGCCCGTGCAATATCATGAACTTTCTTCAGCTTAACAATGGCCAAATTTGACTTGTACAATGATGTTGGAGTCAAAGAAATGGGGCGAGATTCTCCGACCCCCTGCCGGGTCGGAGAATCGCTGGGGGCTGGCGTGAATCCCGCCCCCGCCGGTTGCCGAATTCTCCACCACAGGATATTCGGTGGGGGCGGGAATCGCGCCGTGCCGGTTGGTGGGCCCCCCCCCCCCCGCGATTCTCCAGCCCGGATGGGCCGAAGTTCCGCCGCTAAAATGCCTGTCCCGCCGGCGTAGATTAAACCACCTACCTTACCGGCGGCTTGGGCAGGCTCCGGGGTCCTGTGGGGGGGGTCCTGGGTCGCGATCGGGGCCCACCGATCCGCGGGCGGACCTGTGCCATGGGGGCACTCTTTCCCTTCCGCCTTCACCACGGTCTCCACCATGGCGGAGGTGGAAGAGACTCCCTCCACTGTGCATGCGCGGGAATGCCGTCAGCGGCTGCTGTCGCGCATGCGCCGCCCGGAGATGTCATTTACGCACCAGCTGGCGGGGCACCAAAGGCCTTTTCCGCCAGCTGGCGGGGCGGAAATTCGTCCGGCACGGGCCTAGCCCCTTAAGGTTGGGGCTCGGCCCCCAAAGTTGCGGTGCATTCTGCACCTTTGGGGCGACGCGATGCCCGACTGATTTGCGCCATTTTGGGCGCCAGTCAGCGGACATCCCACCGATACCGGAGAATTTCGTCAAGACTTATCATAGAATTTCCAGTGCAGAAGGAGGCCATTCGGCCCATCGAGTCTGCACCGGCTCTTGGAAAGAGCACCCTACCCAAGGTCAACACCGCCACCCTATCCCCATAACCCAGTAACCCCACCCAACACTAAGGGAAATTTTGGACACTAAGGGCAATTTATCATGGCCAGTCCACCTAACCTGCACATCTTTGGACTGTGGGAGGAAACTGGAGCACCCGGAGGAAAACCACGCTCACACGGGGAGGATGTGCAGACTCCGCACAGACAGTGACCCAAGCTGGAATCGAACCTGGGACCCTGGAGCTGTGAAGCAATTGTGCTATCCACAAGGCTACCGTGCTGCCCCTTTATAACTGATACTTCTGTATGTTATAAAGCTGAAAAGCTTCAAACTGAATTTACATATCAATTAGACATCATTGCGACAATTGAGGAATTGAAGATGATGGGAGGTCAGTATATCTGGTTGAGGCCAGCTTATATGATGTCATGGAATGCAATACTCAAAAATGGAAGACGGTGATATGTATTTGAGTAGAGATGGAGCTTCAAAAGAAAGTGGAGTTTGGAGGTAGTTCAAGAAGGCAGAGGTGTCAAGGCTAGCTTTTCAAGAAGTTGAGTTAAGAATATTTTGTTTAAGAAAGAGAATCATGTTTGAGAAAAGGAAGAGATAATTAAGCATTAGGTCAAGTAGTGGTGAGGGTGGCATGGTGGAGCAGTGGTAAGCACTTCTGCCTCACGGTGCTGAGGACCCGGGTTCGATCCCAGCCCCGGGTCACTGTCCATGTGGAATTTGCATATTCTCCTCATGTCTGCGTGGGTCTCACCCCCACAACCCAAAGATGTGCAGGGTAGGTGGATTGACCAAGCTAAATTGGCCCTTGGAATTTTAAAAAAAATTTACTGGAAGAGTTGGGTTAGTGATTGGGAATTGAGAGGGCGCAGTTTGGTGAATTTATAAGGGAGACAACATCAAGTTAGATTATTAATACAACACATTGGCATATTATTAATGTCAGCAATCAGTAAGGACCACCGACCACCCGTTGTGTACTGGGCACTTTCCTGGCATGTTGAGGTTTGACATGCAGCAGCAAAAAACAAAAAATTGCTAAGGGACCATAGGAGCACTAGGGATGAGGGACACAGATATCTGGGTAGGGGGTAGGGGTGAGGGGACAAAGATAAGGAAAGAGCAGACATGCACATATTTTATTAGCTTAAAGGTGACCTCCAGCTCCCATACAGAATGGGTACTAAATCGCAGATGGGCGGCTGAGGATACCAGTCACATGATAGGATGGAAGTATAAATAAAATGAAGTTGGGAGCCTAAAGAGCTTAGTGCACAATTTATGGATTAACCCCTCGGGCTGAATTTAATGGAAACTTGATGTAAAAATCATTCTGGCTTTAAATTCTGCGCCATTTCAGTAATGCCAAACAATGTTTATATGCAAAGGCCCTAATTAGCCGGAGGTGAATTTACACCCCGAAAACCGGCCAAATTCCCCTAGAATCCGCATAATTTCTCCAATCATGCCTAACGGGTCAGAAATATACAGGAGTAGGTCGTCCGCATATAACAAATCCCTGTTCTCCACCGCCCCCCCCCCCTCCCCCCCCCCCACCCAGACTATTCCCTGCCTGTCCTTTGACGCTCTCAGTGACATTGTCAACGGTTCTATTGCCAAGGCAAACAACAGTGGGGAGAGTGGACTCGTCCCTGCCTCGTCCCCCACTGCAGCCTAAAATATTCTGAGCTCACTCAGTTCGTCCGCACGCTCGCCACTGGTCCTTCCTACCTTCTGAGGGCATCATGATTACATTTAAGAGCTCTTTTGTACTGTTAAGCCAAAGATACAACTGTTTACCAAAAGAAAACTGCCGACAAGGAATAGATCAAAAAACAAATTCAGAAGAAAGAGAAAAAGCTGAAGTTTGACCATCAATGTAGATTAACAGATCATTTGAAATTGCATTTGCATCAGAACCAGTAAAATTTGGGGGCAAAAATTCAAAGGAAGGGCCCCTGGTTTTAAACCAAAACTTCGAGGAGTTCAGACTGCAGAGCTTAGCACATGCAGTACATTAAGGCACAGAGGTAGGGTGGGGAAAAGAACAAAATATTCTCACAGCTTGTATTGAGATATAAATGTGTTACAAATTGGTAATTGGAAATCCAGGGATACGATAGTATCAAGAATTGGTTAAATATTAGATGACCATTATGCACCAAAGCCGTTAATTATTGCGAAGAAATTTCGATCAGAGATCATTCAGTGTGTGGTTTGAGAAATGAGGCCACTCCGAGAAGATTATTAACGAAACTAAATCGAAGCAGAAGGCTGCATTAAATATTGCCGTTACAATGGAACTCATGGCTAAGGAGGCTTCTCAGCTTGGAACAAGGACAAGGAACATAAAATGGCTGGTGCATGTCATCACTGTGCATACACACACCAAGGTCCCTTTGTTTCTCAGAACTTCCCAGTGTCAGGCCATTCACTGAATACTTCCTTGTCAAATTTCTTCTTCCAAAGTTTATCACCTCATAATTTTTAGAGTTACATTCCATCAGCAGCTTTTCTGCCCATTTGACCATCCTGTCTATATCTTCCCAGTAACCCAAGACACTCAAACGCACTGTTAATTGCCTGGCCAATCTTTATGTCATCCACAAACTTACTGATCCTAGCCCCCACATGACGAATAATCGGGAACCCAGCACAGATCCATATGATACGTCTTGGACACTGGCTTCCAGTCACTAAAGAAGCCGTCTGTCATCACCTTCTGTCTCCGACAGCCAAGCCAATTTTGAATCCTCTTTATAAAAGTCCCTGGTCTGGATTCTCCCAAAATGGGGCTATGTCCCCATGCCGGCGTAAAAATGTTGGCGTTGCACTCCCCAGTTTCCTGAAAAAAAAAATCGATTCACTTTCCTTCAGGGGGCTAGCAGGGTCCCAGAGTACTTCACGCAGTTTTGGCTGTGGATACAGGCCCCCGCACTTCCGGTTCTGGGTCTGCGCATGCGCACGGCGGTGGCCTCCAGCGGCCACGGCGAGCTCCATGGCAGACCTGGAACACGGAGGCAGCTCCGTAATGTAGGTCCCCCCGATCTGCCGCGCGCCCTGCATTGGACCAGCCCGATCTGCGCCCGGCCGACTGCAAGCCCCCCCCCCCCCCCCCAGTGCCCGATCCCCCGCCCCCACAAGGGCCACAGCTGCCACGCGAGAGTCCCGACCGGCCAGACCATGTTAGTTCCACGCCGTCAGGAACGCGGCCGGTCGGGAGCGGAGGATCGCTGGGAGGGCTTCTGGGCAATGGCCCCCCCAGCTGCGCGGCGTAATTCACGGACGTGCAGATATTCGGGGTCTGGAGAATCGCCGGAGCGGCGCCAGGCCCGATTCCGTCGGGAAAGTTGATTCTCCGCCCCCGTGCCAAATACAATTTTGTTTTGAATCCAGCATCCTGTATCCCATTTGCATTTGCCTTCTTTATAAGTTTCCCATGTGGGACCTTGTCAAAGGCTTTGCTGAAATCCTACATCAACTGCACTGCCCTTATCGACACACCTGGTCACCTCCTCAAAAAATGTAATTACATTTGTTGGCATGACTTCCCTCTCCCAAAGTCATGCTAACTTTCCCTGATCAAACCTCGCCTCTCCAAGTGAAAATAGATTCTACCCTTCAGAATTTTCTCCAATAGTTTCCCTGTCACTGACGTGAGACTCACTGGTCTGCAGTTCTCTGGCTTATCTCTACAACACTTTTTAAATAGTGAGACATATTAGTTGTTGTCAAGTCCTCTGGCACCTCCCCCATGACCAGAGAGGAATTAAGAATTTAGACCAGACCCCTGCAATCTCCTCCCTCGCCTTCCACAGGAGCTTGGGACACAATTCATCCGGACCTGGAGATTTGTTTACTTTTAAACCTGCCAACACCTCCAGTAAATACCTTGTCACTCCTTATGTCAATTTGCTCAAGAGCCTCACCGTCTCTCTCCCTGAGATCCATAACTATCTCCTCATTCTCTTGGGTGAAGACAGAGGTGACATATTCATTCAACACCCTACCATTGTCATCTGGCACCACCCACAGATTGCCCCTTGGTCCCGAATGGACCCTACTCTTTCCCTGGTTATCCACTTTCTATTGATATACTTAAAGAATATCCTGGGATTGTCCCTACAATTACCACCCAAGCTGTCTCATATCCCTCTTTGCTCTTCTAATGGCTTTCTTAAGCTCCAACCTGCACCTTCTGTATTTCATTAATGCCCCCATGATTTGCACCCATTGTACTTGCTAAAAGCCTCTCTTTTCCTTTTTATCGTAGTTTGAATATCTCTGGTCATCCATGGTTCTCTGGGCTTGTTATTCCTTCCTATCACCCTAGAGGGAACATGTTGGACCTGTACTCTCCCCATTCCAATTTTGAAAGTCTTCTGTAGATTTCCCCATAAATAAATCTTCCCAGTCTACCTTGGCCAGATCCTGCCTTATTTTACTAAAATCCACTCTCCCACAATCCAAAATCTTTTTTGCAACTTGTCTATTTCTTTGTCCATAATAAATTGGGTAAAACCAAGCCTCCTGATTGCCTATCTCTCTGGAGAATCGCCCAAAGGATCCTTGGGGTCGTACCCACCCAAATAAATGAGGGCACTAATTTATTAACTTTGACAAAGAAGGAGTTGGGGAGAAAAATGGGAAGACATTGAAAAGGAAATAAAAATCTCGGGAGTACATTAATTTTAATGGTCGGTGCCCACCAATGGCAAAAGGATGTTGTCCCACTTCTGTAAGTCAGTTTTGGCACCATTTCCCAGACTAGTATAATTTAATTTGTGAAGCGAGGCCCAATCGTGGGCCACCCGGTTTCCCAGATAATGAAAGCTAGATCTGGCACGGTGAAAAGGTAGCATCCCCAGATAGGCTTCCTTCCCCGGGGAGGGGAATTATCCAAATTCAACTTATACACAGAGAAGGAGCCAAATCTCCCAAGCAGCTTCATTATCTTATCCATAGTGCTTACTGGGTCCATAATACAAAGAAGCTGGTCATCTGCGCACAAGACACCCTGTGCTCCACCCCTCCCCAACCTATCCCCCTCTGCTTACTAGAACATCTCAATGCTATGACAAGCGGTTCTATTACCAAAGCAAATAGGAGCGGAGACCGTGGACTACCCTGCCTCATGTCCTATTCAGAAGAAAGTAGCCAGAATTCAAAGCATTCATGCGAGCACTTGCAGCGGGGGCCCTATATAAAAACAAATCCAGGATATAAACTTTTGTCCAAATCCAAACCTCCCAAGAATCTCAAAGAAATATTTCCACTCCACTTTATCAAAAGCCTTATCAGAGTCTAGAGAAACAATTACCTCTGGTTTGGGCACCGAGGAAGGGGAGAGGATAATATTTAACAGACAAAGTATATAGGCCAACAATTGCAGACCCTTGATGAAGCCTGTCTGGTCTTCTGAGATCACCTCTGCGAGGCAGGGCTCCAACCACAGTGCCAGCAGATTGGCAAATAACAACGTCCGCATTTAAAAGTGAAATATGTCGGTACAACCAAACACTGTTGGGTTCTTGTCTTTCTTAAGGATCAAGAAAATAGAGGCCTACAAAGTGTAAAGAACAATGAACCCCGGTTTAAGGGGTCATTGAACATATCTAAAATTAAAGGTAATTGCTCTGCAAACATTTTATAAAACTCAACGGGGAAGCCATCAGGGCCAGGAGCTATACCCGTCTGCATAAACTCAATGCATTTCATAATTTCCTTTGGGCCCAATGGGGTTCCAACTCTTCACACCTCTCCCTCTCCACAGCTGGGATGGATAATCCATCCAAAAAATCAGTTATGGCCGAACTCTCCGTCGGGGCGTCGATCTATAAAGATCTATAAAGGGCAGCACGGTAGCATTGTGGATAGCACAATTGCTTCACAGCTCCAGGGTCCCAGGTTCAATTCCTGGATTGGTTCACTGTCTGTGCGGAGTCTGCACGTTCTCCCCGTGTGTGCGTGGGTTTCCTCCGGGTGCTCCGGTTTCCTCCCGCAGTCCAAAGATGTGCAGGTTAGGTGGATTGGCCATGACAAATTGCCCTTAGTGTTCAAAATTGCCCTTAATATTGGGTGGGGTTACTGGGTTATGGGGATAGGGTGGAGATGTGGGCTTGGATAGGGTGCTCTTTCAAAGAGCCGGTGCAGACTCGATGGGCCGAATGGCCTCCTTCTGCACTGTAAATTCTATGAAATCAGATAAAACGTTTCAAAAGATACATTGACCTGAGGCGGGGTGGAAAAAAGGCTGCCACATGAGTCAGGTACCTGTACAATCTCCCGCGAAGCTGCCTGTCCTCTCAGCTGGTGAGATAAGAGGTGACTGGCCTTCTGCCTTTGTTCATAAAATACATCCCACAAACGTCGCGAGTGACCCATTGCCTTATCCGTTGATAATAATTCAAAGTGTGTCTGCAGTTTTTTCCTACTTGCCAACAACTCCAGGATTGGGGCAAGTGAGTACTGGTGATCCACCTCAATAATGGAGTTCACCAGCCTCTGCTGCTCCGTCCTCACTATCCTTACCATGTACACTTTGGAGGAAATTGTCTCCCCCCTGGTAACCAACTTAAGGCTTCCCACAATGTAGAATGTGAGATAGACTCACTTTTATTAAATTTAATATATTCCCCAATGGCAGTGGACATGCATTCACAAAATCTCATGACCGCTAATGATGCCGTATCCAATCTCCATGGCGGACGCTGGAAGGGACATGATTCCTGTGCCAAATTAACAAAATGTGGAGCATGGTCTAAAATCATAATCATCGAGTAACCCGCGACCACTACAAAAGTCGTGGATAGAGAAGAGAGACCTATCCACCACAAGAAGGCAATATGCGAGTATACCTGGTGCACATGGGAGAAAATTGAAAAATCTTATCACGTGGGTACAAAAAGCACCATGATTCTCCGCTGTTGGGATTCTCCGTTTTGCCACCCGGGGGGTTTCGCGACACCGTTGGGCTGCCCGCAATGGGAATCCCCATTGGCCAACTGGGAAGACGGAGTATCCTGCGGGCAGGGATCCCGCCCCATGAATCTTTCTCCACCCCCCCCCCCAAATCTGTTCCATTAAAAGAAACACCCTGGTCACCCCTGATGGAGTCAGAGATTTGGGCCTGGAACGATCCAGCCTGGTGTCCACAACACAATTTAAGTCACCACCCAAATTAAGCTGATGTGAATCCAAATTGGGGATGGAAGATGGCAGCTTATTAATTAAACCCATATCATTCCAGTTTTGAGCATCGATATTAACCAGAACCACCGAGGTGCTCGGCAAATATCCACAGACAGTAATATGTCTACCATTGGGGTCAGGCAAGATCTTAGCGGCAGAAAATTGAACCCTTCTATTGCTTAATATTGCCGCACCCCGGGCCCTAACATCAAAGCCTGAATGAAACTCTTGTCCCACCTACCCCCTGTCTGGTCTGTGACCCGCAAGTGAGTCTCTTGCAGAAACACTGGGCTGGATTCTCCGATTTTGAGGCTATGTCCCCACGCCGGCATGGGAACGGTGGCATTTTATGACAGAACAAAAACTGCGGAAAACGGCAACCGACCCTCCGTTTGGCTGGGGGCTAGCAGTCGAGCAGTGTAGAGCACCCAGTTCCAGTGGCCGATACAGCCCAGAAAATTGGCAGGCCCATGGCTGCGCACGCGCACGGTGGCAGCCTGCAGCGGCCCCGCCGTGCAACATGGCGCCGGCGGCTCGCGGACCCGCCCTGCAAAATAGTGCCCTCCCTTTGGCCGGTTTGCGAGCCCTAGACCACCCCCCAACAGCACCCCCAGCTCCTGACAAAGTCCCCCCTGCCCGCGGATCGGCCCTCCCCCGACTGTGGCGGCGCTGGACTGAGTGCGCAGCCGCCACGCTGAGTTCCCGACGGGTGAGATAATGAGAGACTCATGCCGTCGGGAACTCAGTCAGTCGGGGTAGGGCATCCCAAAAAGCACCCCCCCCCCCCCCCCCGGATCTGGTCGGAAACCGGGATTCTCCAGCCAATCGCCGAACGCGATTTCACTGGGGAATCCCGCCCAGCGCGTCTGCATTTACACTCTTAAGGTGAGCATATATCCTGGGCGGCACAGTGGTGCAGTAGTTAGCACTGCTGCCTATGGTGCTGAGGACCCGGATTCAAACTCGGCCCTGGGTCACTATCTGTGTGGAGTTTGCACATTCTCCCCATATCTGCGTGGGTTTCACCCCCACAACCCAAAGATGTGCAGGTTAGGTGAATTGGACATGCTAAATTGCCCCTCAATTGAAAAAAAATAACAGGGTATTCTAAATTAAAACAAAAAAGTGAACAAATACCCTTGACCTTTTCATTGGGCCACTCCCTGACAATCCAGGTGACTACACGAATTGGGGGCCTCCCAACCCCCCGCGATCTGCAGTGAGCCATTTCCCCCAGGGGGATTATCAAACAGTTAAGCAGCCAGGCCAACCCAAGATGTCCACCAAACCCACTAACAAGATTAAACAAGATTTAACAAAGATAAATCTGCAGTCACTGTAAGCAAAATGCAATTACCCCCTCCCCCTTTTACCCTCCCCCTCAGACACTACTAAACCCAAATGCGCACACCAGAAAACAACAAGGCGAACATGAACAACTAAAATCTGCTTCTAATAAACCTAACCCAAACAGAACAAAAACTCTTAACCTCATTATCTAAAACAGAACTACTATAATGAGCTGCAGTCAACCCCTAAGCACCGCTCCCGTTAGCTAACCCTTTGGTTAGCAAGGCGGCTCCCATCCAGAGTGAAGGAAGAGGCTGACTGAAAAAACCCAACAAAGTATAAAAACGCCGTAAAACATATTACTACAACAGGGAGTTATATATTTTCACAACGGTTAGAACAAAAAACCCACATAAAACTAAACCCCTGACCTAAGCCCAACTTGTAAAACATTCAACCCCAACAAGAACAGAAAAATGCAAATAAGGAACCTCAACAATTCAAACATATCAACATGCCCATTCCTAATATCCAAAAACCCCAATCACCCCCGCGCCCAGACCATGATTCTTGAAATGAAATGAAAAGCGCTTATTGTCACAAGTAGGCTTCAATGAAGTTACTGTGAAAAGCCCCTAGTCGCCACATTCCGGCACCTGTTCGGGGAGGCTGTTACAGGAATTGAACCGTGCTGCTGGCCTGCCTTGGTCTGCTTTCAAAGCCAGCGATTTAGCCCAGTGTGCTAAACAGCCCCATCTTTACCAGGAATCCATGTCCCCTGGCACATCATAAAAATAGGCTTTTCCCTCAAAAGTCACTCTTAACCGCGCCGGTACACCACTCCAAACCGGACTTTGCTTTTGTACAGGGCAGCCTTGGCTTTGCTGAATGCAGCCTGCTTCTTCGCCAGTGCTGCTCCCCATCCTGGTAAAACCTGATGGCGTGGCTTCCCATTTGTAGTTGCGAAGCTCTCTCACTTATTTCAGGATCTGAGGACCCATTCTTTTTCTATGAAACTCCATGATTACTGCTTGCGGTGGTTGGTCAGGATGAGGGGCAAGATTCTCCGACCCCCCGCCGGGTCGGAGAATCGCCGGGGGCTGGCGTGAATCCCACCCCCGCCAGTTGCCGAAGTCTCCGGCACCAGAGATTCGGCGGGGGCGGGAATCGCGCCGCGCCGGTTGGCGGGCCCCCCCGCTCGATTCTCCGGCCCGGATGGGCCGAAGTCCCGCCGCTAAAATGCCTGTCCCGCCGGTGTAAATTAAACCACCTACCTTACCGGCAGGACAAGCGACGCGGGCGGGCTCCGGGGTCCTGGGGGGGGCGCGGGGCGATCTGGCCCCGGGGGGTGCCTCCACGGTGGCCTGGCCCGCGATCAGGGCCTACCGATCCGCGGGCGGGCCTGTGCCGTGGGGGCACTCTTTCCCTTCCGCCTCCGCCACGGTCTCCACCATGGCGGAGGCAGAAGAGACTCCGTCCCCTGCGCATGCGTGGGAAGCTGTCAGCAGCCGCTGACGCTCCCGCGCATGCGCCGCCCGGAGATGCCATTTCCGCGCCAGCTGGCGGGGCACCAAAGGCCTTTTCCGCCAGCTGGCGGGGCGGAAATTCGTCCGGCGCCGACCTAGCCCCTCAATGTTGGGGCTCGGCCCCCAAAGATGCGGAGCATTCCGCACCTTTGGGGCGGCGCGATGCCCGTCGGATTTGCGCCGTTTTGGGCGCCAGTTGGTGGACATCGCGCCGTTTCCGGAGAATTTCGCCCGAGGTTTCTGTTGGAGTGTCCGGTGGGCTCGGTACAGCTTGGGAATGGACTTTAGTTCACCCTCCCCCACCATCTTCCCAGACATTCCGCAAAGTACTCTATGGGAGTTGGGCCTTCCATTCTCTCTGGCAGCCCCACCATTCAGATGTATTGCCTCCTCAACAGATTCTCCAAATCATTCACTTCGGTCTTCAGCGCTTTATTCTCATCGGCCATCAGAGACATCTCCGCTTCTAGAGCAGCAATTTGGTCATTATTCTTCGAAAGGGCCATCTCTATGCCTTATACCTTGGCTTCATGTGCCTCTTCCGTTTTGTTGGTTCTCTCCAATGCCAAACGGATAGGAGTCAAGGGGCTGGATTCTCCGAGCCTCTACGCCGAAATTGCGTTCAGAGTGGGGGCAGAGAATAGGCGTCAACCCCGTAATTTTGACCGGCACTGCTCCCGTGATTTTCCGGTGCCTGGAGAATTGCTCACGAATCGCGCGGGGTGGGTAGGGGACCATTGACAGAGGCCCTCCCGCGATTCTCTGCGCGCAAATGGCTGAGTTCCCGACGGCATGATTCTAACCACCTATCGGCCATCGGGATCGTCAGGTGGCAACTGCGCACTCAGTCCGCAGCTGCCCTGGGGGGTGCTGGGGGATTGTTCTCCGTGGGGGGCCTCAGGGACGGCAAGGCAAGCGATCACGGGGGGGGCGGTGGGACCTACTTCTTCCATCTCGGTCCGCGATGCGAGTCCGCCATGTCACACAGGGCCGCAGGCCGCCGGCGTGCACATGTGCGGACTCCCGACTGGAGGTGCGGGGCCCCGTTTCCACAGCAAGAGCCACGGAAACCACTCCGGGGCCCTGCCAGCCCCCTGCAGATGGGAGAATCACTTAGGACTTTCTAAAGGAAAGTCCAGAGTGAAACGCCAGCATTTTTACGCTGGCGTGGGGACATTGCCCCATTATTGGAGAATCCAGCCAAGATCTCTTCAATCGATTTATGGAGGTCCCCCGATACACCCACCAGTGTTTGTCAAATTCTTTCGGCAAGGTACTCGTAAGCACCTCGGCTGGTAGTGGACTGGCCGGAGTCCCAGAGGCAGAGGCTGCCTCTGCCATTCATTTCATCCCAGTGGCCAACAACTCTGTTGACACACTTCTACTTTCAGCTGTTTTTCCCCTGAGTCTTCTGGGCATTTCACCTCCTTATCCTATTAAATATGCGGATTTTTGAACAAAAATACCCCCTGAAACTAAGTAAAAAGGGCTAAAACTGGAGCACCCTAGCGGGAGCCACCTCATGCACGTCTTCCCCTAGATAACGCCACCAGAAGTCCCCGGGGAATATACTTAACTCTGTACTCCGAGAGGGATTTCCTCGACTGCCTCATGCTTGGCCTAACCTGTTGTAAACCTCTCCAATGAAACCTCACGTCATCAAGGTATGAATCTTTAGTGAGGAAGGATCATTTGACGGGGGGGGGGGGGGGTGCCGTTAAGTGCATGGAAATATATTTTAAATGTCGCCGCTAACGCGGGATGGGGAAAATCGGGAAACACGATCTCTTCAGCAAGAATCGCATTTCCTAATTCTGATGAGATTTTCCAGCCTCGCCACTGTTCTCGCCGCCAGCGATTGCAGGCTCAAGATTCCAGCCATCGTGCATAAATTATGGCAGAAAGCCCCACATTGCATGCGCTTGTTGGAAAAAGAAACAATCTTCAGGCAAAAGTTATAGGAAGCAAGAGCCGAATAAAACAAATGGCAAGCTGAATCAAGGAAAACACGTCTTTGATTTTTCGAAGATGATCCCTTGGCCCTGATGACATGACTCAGATATTCGACTGAAGTCTGGAAAAATTATTTTTCGGACTCTTAACCCTTAACCTTCTATTTATCTCTGGAGTGTGGCATCTAGGTTGTGAAGATGTTCTTCCTCACACTTTACAGTAACCAAGATGTCATCCAGGTAACACTGGACCCCGTCTAATCCATTTAAGATTTGTACCATAGCTCATTGGAACAATGCCGGTGATGAAGGGATGCCAAATGGTCATCCGTTGTAACGGAATAACCCTTTGTGTGTCACAATCGTCAAGAACTGTTGTGAATCCTGATCGACACTCATTTGAACTGAGGTCGATTTTACTTAAGTGTTGGCCTCCAGTCAATAGGTCATCAATCAGGGGTAGAGGATACTGGTCTGCACACAGTACAAGATTAATAGTGACTTTCAAATTGCCACAAATGTGAACAGATCCGTCTTTTTTCCTCACGGGTACGAGCGTCAGTGCCCAATTGTTCCCATTAATAGGTTCAAGGACTGCCATTCTGAGCAGCCATTCTAATTCTTCCTCGCCCTTAAGTCGGTTGCATATGGTACTGACCTAGCCTTTAAGCATCTCAACTGACTTCCTTCCTTGACCTTCAGCTTTACCGAGATATCCGTCCTGCTTCCCTGCTCACCATTGAAGACAATGGCATGTTTCTTCAAGATTTTGGGTAGACCTGATTCGGAATCTGTCGTGAGATTTACCTTGGCCCAATTTAATCTGATTTCTTCCAGCCAAAGTCTTCCTAATAGTGCCGGATAATTTCCTTTGATGTGTGCAAATTCAAATCTGCCGTCTGTCCATTTAATTGCTTTGTTACATCAATACGGCTCCTCAAGTGAACCACTTCTCCAGTGTCGGTTGTTAACACTATCTTCAAGGGTTGCAGTGCAATATGGAGCTGCCACTTTCCTAACCTATCTATATCCATTTGTAAGGTTCTTATTTCCTCATTGCAAAGAGATATGAGGGCAAACTACTTCTCCCAAAGGGTTGTGAATCTGTGGAATTCGCAACCACAGAGTGTGGTGGCTGCAGGGACAGTGAGTACATTTAAGGAGGAGGTAGACAGATTTTTAATTGGTAATGGGTTGAAGGGTTATGGCGAATGGGCAGGACAGTAGAGTTGAGGCCAGGATGGGATCAGCCATGATCACATTGAAGGTGTTTAGGCTCGGGAGGCTAAATTGCCCACTCTTGCTCCTAGGTCATGTGTTCTAGGGAGGAGATGCTCTGGCTGGTTTTGCAATCCAGCTCTTGGTCTGTAGCATTGGAGATAGAAGATGAGGAACATATCAGCCATGATAGAATGGCAGAGCACACTCGATGGGCCCAATGGCCTAATTCAGCTCCTATAACTTATGAACTTATGAAAGTCATTACTGAAGCAGCTGCACCTCAAAATGTCAACCAACTTTGATCTTTCTTAGGCTTATTAAATTACGATGAAAGGTTTGACCGTAATCTGGGGACTATTCTAAAACCCTTGCACAATCTGCTGTGTCAAAACAAAAAGTGGGCATGGGTGGATCAATGTGAGAGAACATTTGTGCAAGCCAAAGAGGTGCTACTCAAGTCAGAAGTCCTGACAAATTTTGTTCCAAATTTACCCTTGCAACTTTTATGTGGCACATCACCTTATGGGGTTGGGTGATGGTTTCCCACAGTGTCCACAGGTGAAGAGAAGCCGATAGCCATCTCGTTGAATTAAGCCAAAAGCGCAGATAGGGAAGAAAGATCTGGGAATCATTTTTGGAATAAAACGGTCCTACCAATTCCTGTATGGGAGGAAATTCCTTTATTGACCGACCATCATCCACTAAACTGATTTTGGACCTAATACTGGGATTCCATCACTGACAGTGAGCAGAATACAGAGGTGGGCATTGTTCTTGTCAGCACACACACATGCACGATCAATACCACCAGTCAAACCTTTATGGAATGCATATGGACTCTGCCGACTACTCTTACCAAATAGTTTGTTGATAAGCAGTTTGTGTGGAAAAATGTTTTAATTTTCAAATAGATAACGCTCGTGTAACTGCAGGATGGGTGAAGAAGCTTACCAGAAGTGATCCCTTACTGTCAGAGGTTATGGACATAGTGCTTCGAGGCAAGACTTCAGGAGCACACCCTGAGTTAAAGCCATATTCCACCTGAAGACTTGAATTATCCATACAGACAGGTTGTCTCCTCTGGGGAGTAGGAGCCACCATTCCCAGAGGCGGACTTACACTTTTCGTGGTTCGCGCTCTCCCTTTTTGCAGGGGGACCCACATCACACCCTGGTGATGTGGCGGCCCGCCCCCAATGACACCGAACCCTGCCCCAATGACGTTGAGCACCGCCGCCAATGATGGTTCATTTCAACGGGACTCGAGCCTTGACCCTCGACAACTGCATGTGCTCCTTGCTGACTGCCTGGCAGCTGTTGGCTATCTGGCCAGGCCTCTGCTCTTTTTCACCCTCACCGCTTGGTCCAGTTGCTGCCCAGCCCAGCCCTCTCACTCTCAGCCCTGCTAACTGGCTGGCCTCTGATCGAGTCACCCCGCTCCCGCCGGCTCCCCCAAGACATGGCCCGGCACTTGCTTGGCCTTCTGCACACTTAGTGACTGCTGCTCTGCTCACATCTCACTTGGTTGGCTGTGCCACAACACTGGACAACAACATGTTCTCATGGCTGGCGCCTTAGTGCTGCTGCTGGCTATCTGGCCTCTGGCATTTTTGGTTGGTTGTCCACCTGCCCTTCTCAGCCGTGACCTGGAGGTCAAGAATCACCTCGCTGCTCTCTGTGACAGCCATTGACTAGCATCTCCTTCTCTCCTCACTGAAGACTTTGCCGGATCGCACCTCACTTTCAACCTCACGTTTGCCTCAGGCTGCCCGCCAGATCGAATGCCAGAAGCCTGGCTGCTGCCTTGCATCTTTGCTCAATAAACGTTCAGAAACCTTACACAAGAGACCCGAGTCTGAATTGCCCTAAGTCTTCACCACCTCTCAATGGTTGGCAAACTGTTTTCCTGCTCTAAAAGGGGGTCTACCAATCAGAGCCTGAGATTGTTCTGTAATGTCTGCTGATAGTCTCAAGAAATTCGAATAAGTCTCTCAGCATATTTAGAGTTATCAAGGCTCTGATTGGTGTTTCCATGGGGTTCCACCTCAACAATCACCTCTCCGTATCTGCCTTTCTCCCCAAATGGGCAGGGGCCCCACGCTGCAGCTCTGTGTTTTTCATTGAAAGTCCGCCTCTGATTATTCCACCAATATTAAGAAACCGTGTATTTAACCAATTACACAAAAAGGTCACTGTGGTAATGTAAGGATGAAGGAGATAGCCAGAAGCTATTTTTGGTGGCTGGGCTAGATGCCGAAATTGAAGAGAAGGTGGGAATTTATTTGTCTTGTGCAAAATACGGAACCTGCCACCATTAGTCCTATTGAACCCTTGGGAACGGCGAGAAGAGGGCTGTCAATGGGTGCATGTTGATTAAACTGGACCATTGGAAGGGCGCATGTTTCTCATTCTAGTTGATGCTCACTCGGAATGGCCTGTTGTTGCCATCATGAAGTCAATGTCATCAAGGAAACCAACTGAGAGATTAAAACATAGAACATACAGTGCAGAAGGAGGCCATTCGGCCCATCGAGTCTGCACCGACCCATTTAAGCCCTCACTTCCACCCTATCCCCGTAACCCAATAACCCCTCCTAACCTTTTTGGTCACTAAGGGCAATTTATCATGGCCAATCCACCTAACCTGCACGTCTTTAGACTGTGAGGGGAAACCGGAGCATCCGGAGGAAAGCCACACAGACACGGGGAGAACATGCCGACTCCACACAGAACGTGCAGACTCCGTACAGACAGTGACCCAGCGGGGAATTGAACCTGGGACCCTGGCACTGTGAAGCCATAGTGCTATCCACTTGTGCTACCGTGCCCTGCACTCAAAAGATTGGATGAAATCTTCAGCAAATTCGATTACCCTGAACAACTGGTGGGCGATACTGGTGCCAGGCTACCCGTGCCAGGGATCGGGCCTTGGGATACCATGTCCTTATGAGGTGGGTTGAGTCGGGGGGGTGCTCGAGGACCCCCTAAGAGTTAAGTTGGGGCATTGGAGGGGTCTGGAGGCCGCAGTGGAGCGTCCAAGAGAAGGCGAGAGATTGGAGTGGCATTTAAAAATGGTGTGCTGACCTCTTCCGAGCTCAGCTTGCCAGTGCAGGAAGCAAGGTACATTGCAGCCTGTAGCGTCAACATCTTCTAAATAAATATCTATGTTTTGCTTGCACCTCCAAAGCCTGCTGACTCAATCTTGAATCGACAACACGTTGTATGAGGTTCTTTGTCCAGAGAGGGGTAGAAAACTTTGTGCCTGGCTTCCCCTGTGTCCAGTAGGCACTCAAGAGAGGCGCCACTGAATTTCGGGCATTTGAATTTGGCTTTCCACCATCTTTGTTCTGTGCAGGAGTGCCCTTTAAATATGGTGCCTGGATTACAGAAGGCCTAAGGTCACAGCAGCTCTGGTGAATCAGAGTCCCGTCCCGTCACCCCTGTCCCCCACCACCAATTGAATTTGAAACCCATGCCTCTGAATTTTCTATAACAAGTTGCGCATGATAGCTGGTGAAAAGTCACCATTGCCTTCGGCAGCTCAAACGCTGATTTCCCCACCCGTTTTCAAACTTTGCCGAATTCACGGAAAAAAGCAGCCACAGAGTGCAAAATTAACCAGGTTGTCAGCTACCACTAGCAGGCGTGCAGATGTGTGATGATGACTAGACCATGATGGCCTGCTCGTGCACACAAAAACTGGACACTTGAGCGAGGACATGGAAGGGAATTGTGGAACTATTTTCCAGCATGCAGTCAGCAGGATGAAAGAGAGAAAGGGAGGCGAAGAGGGCACAGAACTGCCACTGCCATTCAGTGGTTAGTTAACGGAACTCTGTTCAGGCATTTAAGTACTTGGCTCCAGCAGTTGCCTTTCCTTACACCACAAGCGAGGATTGTTCAATGCTGTTGGCTTACATCACTTTCAAAGCTGGCATCGTCAACAAACAGTACCTGTGGGATAACTGCAGCAAAAGCAAACAAGCTTACTGCAGTCCTTGTCCAGTCTATAGCTGTTTATTTCAATGACAGGATAGTCTCAGAGAACTGAGAAATAAAATATACAAAAAACTGGATCAAAGGGAAGTTCTGGGTTCAGGATAATGAAAAAAAAATCATGTTCCAAAATCACAACAGTTACAGAGCATGAAGAAATCCTTCAGATGGGACAGCGCTGTCACTTTAGATGGCAAACAAAGATTTATTTTCTTAGAAATATCACAGGTCTCTAGGAAGCCTGAAACTTCAAAATACTTAGAAACAAAAATCTTCTGAGACAATAGTGCATTTATCAAATACCCTGGCAGAATGATAAGCCTTTTGCAAATCTGTCTCTCCTAACAGGGTGCAGAGATAGTCTAAGCTCCAGCCTTTACTGCCCAATGGTTGGAAACAGGTTCGTGAATTCATTTTCCTGCAAAATCACTTTTGAAATGGGTCCTATTTTGTCGTGTTAGGTACACTGGTATAACACTGGCTGCAACTGGATGCAGCATAGATCAAAAAGATACTCCAGACCTTGAAGTTAGTTCAATCAATGAGTTCGACTCTCTGCTAACTTAAGGGTGGTTACTCTGTCTGACTGAACCAGACTAGCTCTTAGCCACGTGGTGGGGGTGTGAGATTGTAACAACACCCTTGACTGACTCTGTAGATGTTCCTGCTTATTGGTCATGTCCTGTTCTCTGTGTCCATTAGCTGCTTGTCTGTATATCATTATGTGTGTGTCTGCATATCATGACATCTCCCCTTTATTTTATGTTTGGATGACATATGTGAACTTATTTACAAGAATAGGCCAATATTAACATATATACATGCAGTGGATGTGAACATATGTACATGTGAACATAGCAAACAGAACAAATGTTCATAAGTCCAGTCTCTGTGGCTTGCGTCTGATCCTGGTCGACCGCCGGAGAGGTGGTGGTGGGCACGACAGCACCTTGACGGGCAGGATTGAAGCCTGATTGGTGGCCTCGTGAGTCGAGGTATCAGGAGGTGGCAAAACAACAGAAGGAAACGGAGAAGAATGTGATTGCGGGCAGTCAGATTTGCGCAGTGCCCGTCTGTTTCGTCGCACAACAGAACCATCAGCCAGACACACAACATACGAGCAGGGGGCAGCCTGTCGAACAACGACAGCTAGAGCTGACCAGCCTCCATCAGGGATCTTGACCTGAACAGTGTCGGATGGGGATAACACGGGCGAATCGGTGGCATGAGCATCATAGCCCTGTTTTTGTCGGTCTCGGAGTTGCTGCACCTTCTGCAGCACCGGGAGGTGATCCAGTTTGGGCGCGTGTATGGCTGGAAGTGTCGTTCGCAGGTCCCTGTTCATCAGGAGTTGAGCCGGCGACATGCCAGTGGACAGTGGGGCCGCCCTGTACGCAAGAAGCGCGAGGTGAATGTCAGACGCAGAATCCGCGGCCTTGCAGACGAGCTGCTTCAATAAGTGCACCCCTTTCTCAACTTTTCCGTTTGACTGCGGATAGTGTGGGCTGGAAGTGACGTGTTTGAACTGATATGACTGGGCAAACTGTGGTAGTCACCACTAACTGTATATTAGATGTAGTAACTGTATATTAGATGTAGTACGGTAAGGCTCCTGTACTAGAGGTACATGGGTAAATCCCTGCCTGCTGGCTCCACCCGGTAGGCGGTGTATAAATGTGTGTGCTCACCGGAGCTGCTCCCATCTGATAGCAGCTGCAGGAGGCCACACATCTTTGCTCAATAAAGCCTTGATTACTCTCGTCTTAGAACATAGAACATAGAACAATACAGCGCAGTACAGGCCCTTCGGCTCACGATGTTGCACCGAAACAAAAGCCATCTAACCTACACTATGCCATTATCATCCATATGTTTATCCAATAAACTTTTAAATGCCCTCAATGTTGGCGAGTTCACTACTGTAGCAGGTAGGGCATTCCACGGCCTCACTACTCTTGGGGTGGGGTGGATGAAGCTTTCCGTGCTCCCAGAGTCAAGAAGGCAGGAAGTCTTGTGCCAACGATTTTCACCATAGTCATTGCGGTTGCGAGGCCGGGACTGGTCGAGGGTGATCGAGGCGAGCTGCGGCTGATGCTGCTAGGCCCCGGGCTGGTCGGCGATGGTGGCAGGCGATGAACCGCCAGACGAAGTTCCCAGCAATAGTGCATCAATTTATTGAGCAAAGATTTTAAAACGATGGAACTTCGTATCAAGCCTGATTGCCTACAGCTGCACCCTCAAGCAGCCAACGCCACCTCGGCCTTTGACCACTGGCTAGCCTGCTTCGAAAGCTACCTCCGAACATCCGCTGGACCTCGGACGCACAGAAGCTCCAGGTCCTTTATTCACGGGTGAGCCCTGACATTTTTCTTCTCATCCGGGATGCATCCACTTACTCTGAAGCAATGGAGCTCCTGAAAGGACATTACGTTCGGCCGTTTAAGAAACTCTACGCCAGGCACCTCCTGTCCATGAGACAGCAACTCCCCGGTGAGTCATTAGATGATTTCTGGCGAGGAACTATTACTGCCAGGCAGTTTCGGCAGTCGAGCATACAGAACTTTTAATCAGAGACGCTTTTGTTACGGGCATGGGGTCGGCGTACATCCGCCAGTGCCTATTGGAAGGGGGGTACGCTTGACCTTGCGGCAACCAGGCAGCTCGCGAATTCGCTAACAGTAGCCTCCCGTAACGTACAGTCGTACGCCCCCGACCGCACGTCACTCTCATGGACGTCGTGGACTCCACCAGCTACCGCCCCCAACCCACCCCAATCCTGCGCAGCGCGGCAGCCAGCCAATCCCGGGGTGCACAAATGCTACTTCTGCGGGCAGACCAAATACCCCCGGCAGCTCAAGTGATAGTGGTAAAGACTGGGGAGAAACACAGGATGGTCATTGACTACAGTCAGACCATCAATCGGTACACTGAGCTCCTTCCCACGCATATCTGATGTGGTCAATCAGATTGCACAGTACCGGGTCTTTTCTACAGTGGACCTGAAATCTGCCTACCACCAGCTCACCATCCGCAAGGCAGACGCCAATACACTGTGTTCGAAGCAGATGGCCGCCTCTATGATTTCCTTAGGGTTCCCTTCGGCGTCACTAACAGGGTCTCGGTCCAACGTGAGATGGACTGAATAGTTGACCGGTACAGACAGCGGGCCACCTTTCCGTACCTAGATAACGTCACCAACTGTGGCCACGACGCTAACCTTCTCAAATTTCTTCACACCGCCAAACTCCTTAATCTCACGTACAATAAGGAGAAGTGCGTGTTCCGCACCAACCGCTTAGCCATCCTTGGCTATGTTGTGGAAAACGGAGTTCTAGGGCCCGACCCCGACCGCATGCGCCCCCTCATGGAACTCCCCCTCCCCCACTGCCCCAAGGCCCTGAAACGATGCCTGGGGTGTTTCTCCTATTATGCCCAGTGGGTCCCTAACTATGCTGACAAGGCCCTCCCACTCATTCACTCCACAGTTTTCCCCCTGACGGCTGAGGCCCACCAGGCTTCATCTGCATCAAGGCAGACATCGCCAAGGCCACGATGCACGTGGCTGACGAGTCCCTGCCTTTTCAGGTCGAGAGCGATGCATTGGACGTCGCTCTGGCCGCCACCCTCAAGCAGGCAGGCACGCCCGTGGCATTCTTTTCCTGCACCCTCCATGCCTCCAAAATTCGGCACTCCTCTGTCGAAAAGGAGGCCCAAGCCATCGTGGAAGCTGTGCAGCATTGGAGGCATTATCTGGCCGGCAGGAGATTCACTCTCCTCACTGACCAACGGTTGGTTGCCTTCATGTTTAATAATACGCAGCGGGGCAAGATCAAAAATGATAAAATCTTAAGGTGGAGGATCGAGCTCTCCATCTACAGTTACGAGATTTTGTATCACCCCGGGGAGCTCAACGAGCCCCCCCGATGCCCTATCCCGAGGTACATGTGCCAGCGCACAAGTGGACCGACTCCGGGCCCTATATGATAGTCTCTGTCACCCGGGGGTCACCCGGTTCTTTCACTTCATAAAGGCCCGCAACCTGCCCTACTCCATTGCGGAGGTCAGGGCTGTCACCGAGACTGCCAGGTCTGCACGGAGTGCAAACCGCAGTTCTACTGGCCAGAGCGAGCGCACCTGGTGAAGGCCTCCCGCCCCTTTGAACACCTCAGCATGGACTTCAAAGGGCCCCTCCCCTCCACCAACCGAAACACGTACTTCCTGAACGTGGTCGATGGGATCCGTTCACCATCCCATGCCCTAATATGACTTCTGCCACGGTCATTAAGCGTTCAATAGCATCTTCGCCCGGTTCGGTTTCCCCACTTACGTCCACAGCGACCGGGGATCCTCCTTTATGAGCGATGAGCTGCGTCAGTTCCTGCTCAGCAAGGGCATTGCCTCGAGCAGGACGAGCAGCTACAATTCCCGGGGAAACGGGCAGGTGGAGAGGGAGAATGGGACGGTCTGGAAGGCCGTCCTGCTGACCCTACGGTCTAAAAATCTCCCCGTCTCCCGCTGGCAGGATGTCCTCCCCGATGTGCTTCACTCCATCCAATCACTCCTCTGCACTGCAACTAACAAAACCCCCCATGAACGTCTCCTTGCCTTCCCCAGGAAGTCTACCTCCGGGGTTTCGCTCCCAACATGGCTGGCAGCTCCTGGACCTGTCCTCCTCCGCAAACACATGCGGACCCACAAGGCGGACCCGTTGGTCGAAAGAGTACAACTACTGCACGCAAACCCGCAGTACGCCTACGTGGCGCACCCCGACGGGCGCACAGACACAGTCTCCCTCCGGGACTTGGCACCAGCTGGATCCCCACCGATGGCCCACTACTCGACCCCCCCCCCCCCCCTCCGATTGCCCCGGCGCCACTCATCCTCCCCCCAGCGCACCTCACCACAGCCCCGCCCCAGGACGATCCGTCCTCCCACTGGTTCCACTCGGGGATGAAGACGAGGACAACACACTCCCAGAGTCACAGGCGACCAAGCCGGCGCCCGCATCACCACCGGGGCCGAGACGATCACAGCGGAGGATTATCAAGGCAGCCGACCAACTGAACCTGTAGATTTTGCCTGAACTTGTAAATTTTGCCTGAACTGTAAATTTTTCCACCACCCCCGTTAGACTTTTTTTAACAGGGGGTGAATGTGGTAATTACCACTAACTGTATATTAGATGTAGTACAGTAAGGCTCCTGTACTCAAGGTACATGGGTAAATCCCTGCACACCGGAGGTGCTCCCATTCTGGTAGCAGCTGCAGGAGGCCACACATCTCTGCTTTATAAAGCCTCGATTATTGTCTACTCTCGTCTTGTAGTAATTGATAGTGCATCACAAACAGAGACCATTCATGACTGCTGAAGCACGGGCCATTGTCACTCATGACAGTGAGTGGGATACCATGCCTGGAGAACGGCTCCTTACAGGCCTTGATGACGGTCCGAGATGTGAGGTTTGAGCGCTTAACGACTTCAGGGTAATTGGAAAAATAATCAATGATTAACACGTAATCACGACCATTTGCATGAAAGAGGTCGATGCCATCGTTGGACCACGGAGAGGTTTCGATTTCACGCTGCTGAAGTGTCTCCTTACTCTGCGCTGGCTGGAAGCGTTGACAGGTCGCACAGTTAAGGACCACGTTCGCGATGTCCTGGCTGATCCCGGGCCAGTAGACAGCCTGCCTGGCTCTGCGTCTGCACTTTTCCACACCCAGGTGGCCCTCATGGATTTGACGGAGCACCAAGTTCTGAAGACTGTGTGGAATTACAATCCGGTCCAGTTTGAGGAGGATGCCATCAACCACCGTCAGGTCGTCCTTTACATTGAAAAATTGAGGGCACTGCCCTTTTTGCCAGCCATTGGCAAGGTGTTGCATAACACACTGCAAGAGGGGGTCTTTGGCTGTCTCCTCACGGATACGAATCATCTTCTCATCAGATGCTGGGAGGGTGCTAGCACACAGCTGCACCTGTGACTCGACCTGTGACTCAATTTGCCTGATGACGTTTAGTGGTTCACTAGGCATGGTGATGGAGCGGGACAGTGTATCGGCAATGATGAGCTCCTTGCCAGGCATGTAGACCAAGTCAAAGTCGTACCTTCTGAGTTTGAGGAGGATGTGCTGCAACCGAGGCGTCATGTCATCAAGGTCCTTGTGGATAATGTGGACCAGGGGCCTGTGATCCGTCTCGACTGTGAATGTCGGCAGGCCGTAGCCATAGTCGTGAAACCTGAGAATGCCAGTGAGAAGGCCCAGGCATTCGTTCTCGATTTGTGCATACCTTAGTTCGGTGGGCGTCATTGCCCTTGATGCGTAGGCAACCGGTGCCCAGGATGAGGTGTCATCGCTTTGCAGCAGGACCGCACCGATGCCATCCTGGCTCACATCTGTCGAGATTTTCGTTTCCCTGTCTGGGTCGAAAAATGCCAATACGGGTGCAGTGGTGAGCTTGGCTTTCAGCTCCAGCCACTCTGCCTGATGGGCCGCCTTCCATTCGAAGGCAGTGGACTTCTTCTTTAGATTTTGTAGTGCCGTGGAGTGTGAGGCCATGTTTGGGATGAACTTGCCCAGAAAATTGACCATGCCCAGGAAGCGCAATTCCGCTTTCTTGTCTTCCGGGACCTTCATGGCTGCGATGGCCTTGACCTTGTCTGTGTCGGGGCACACGCCTTGCTTAGAGATCTGGTCTCCTAGGAACTTGAGTGCCGACATGCCAAAGCAACATTTGGCCCTGTTCAGCTTCAGGCCATTGGTGTGGACATGGCGGAATACCTGCTGGAGGCAGGAAACATGCTCCTCAGGGGTCGTGGACCATATGATGACGCCGTCCACGTACACACAAACCCCTTTGATGCCCTCCATCATCTGCTCTATGATGCAATGAAATATCTCCGATGCCGAGACAGTGCCGACCAGCATACGGTTATAGCAGTACCTGCCAAACGGTGTGTTGAAGGTGCAGAGTCTTCTGCTGGACTCATCCAGCTGGATTTGCCAGAATCCATGTGACGCATCTAACTTTGTGAAAAACCTTGCATGTGCCATCTCACTGGTGAGTTCCATCGCAATTCGGGATGGGTAGTGTTCACGCATTATATTCTGGTTGAGATCCTTGGGATCAATGCAGATGCGCAGGTCTCCAGAGGGTTTTTTAACCACCACCAACAAGCTGACCCAATCAGTCGGTTCGGTTACCCTGGAAATGATCCCTTGCTGCTGCAGCTCCTTGAGCTATTCCTTCAGCAGAGCTGGGACCCAGCTTGGTGCATGGACCACTGGCTTGGCATCAGGTCGCAGTGGGATCTTGTACCGATATGGCAAAGTGCCCATCGCATCAAACACATCTGGATACTGAGCGAGGATGTTGTCAATGCCAGCTTGAAGATCCACGTTGAAGGATGTCGTTGAATAAACCCGCCGCACCAAGTTTAGCTTTTTGCAGGCATGCACGCCCAGTAGGGACGCCCTGTCTGCCTTGACAATTTCAAACCTTAGCCGTGCATGGGTGCTCCGATTGGAGATGAGTAGATGGCAGGGCCCCAGTGCCGTGATGGCATTACCGTTGCAGTCCAGGAGCTGGCAGGCTGCTGGAAAGACCTTGGGGGGCTTCTTGATGCGTTTGAAGTCTGCCTGTGAGAGGAGGTTGGCAGAAGCACCTGTCTCCAGCTTGAACTGGACGGAGCAGCGGTTGACCTGTATCACCGCACGCCATTTGTCCTCCGAATCCACAGCGAGGATGGACTGAATGCGAGATGAGTTAGGTTTGGCATGTTCACGTGTAGTAATGATGACCACTCGATAGGCGGATTCCAGGCACTCGTCCTCTGGATCCGTTGTACTGCCAGGATCAGAATCCTGTAATCATCGTTGCACATTCTGGACGTGCCATCGTCGGAATTGGGAGCGCAGGCCTCTGACTGGTGGTGCAGACCTGCACAAGGCTGCATAGTGTCCAGACATCTCGCAGTTTAAACATCATCTGCCTCTTGCAAGGCAGTGTCCCTTTAAGTGGACGTTGCCACAGTTCAGGCACATCATGACATCAGCGTCGTGTCGCGGTGTACGTCGTCACACATGCGCAGTGCAGTCGGCAGACATCTGCACCTGCGCAGTGTGGGTGTCGGCCGCTTCGTTATCTCATTCGCATCGCGCATGCGTGGGGCTCCGGGAAAAGCGCACGAGATGGCCGCTGTCTTCAATGCTGAGGCGCTGCATCCGGGAGATGGTCTGCACACACTCTGCCTCGTGGGAGGCAAGTTTCGCATTTTCAGCCGATTTGTATTGGGAATACCAATTTTTTGCTCGTGCACTGTACATGTTTCAATCGCGACTGGCAGGGTCATATGCTTGATTTTTAAGAGCTGCTCTCTCAGAGGATCAGAGTGAGCTCCAAACACGATTTGGTCTCTGATAATGGAGTCAGCAATATCACCAAAGTTGCAGGACAGCGCTAGCAGGCGGAGGCTAGTCAAGAAGTCACTGAAAGATTCATCTTTACCTTGAAGGCATTGTTTGAATATGTAGCGCTCGAAGATTTCATTGGTGTCCACTTCACAGTGACTATCGAATTTGTCCAGGATGGTCTGAAACTTTGACTTGTCCTGGCCTTCGGTGAAGTTAAACGAGTTGAAGAGTTTGATGGCTTGATCACCCGCTGTCGAGAGGAGAAGCACGATCTTTCTTTCACCAGACACACCCTCGAGGTCTGAGGCTGCGATGTACAGCAGAAACTTTTGCTTGAATATCCGCCAGTTGGCACTGAGATTGCCAGAGGTCCTGAGCTGGTGAGGAGCCTGAATCTTCTCCGTGGTGCCGGGATACATTTGCTGGTCGTTACGGAAAGGACTGAGGTAAGCCACCTTCACTTAGTAGTCTCCTGGTATCATGTTGTGTTAGGTACACTGGTATAACACGGGCTGCAACTGGGTGCAGCATAGATCAAAAAGATACTCCAGACCTTGAAGTTGGTTCAATCAGGTTTATTGAACTAATAGCACAGTTCTCTGTGAGTTCGAATCTCTGCTAACTTAAGTGTGGTTACTCTGTCTGACTGAACCAGACAAGCTCTTAGCCACGTGGTGGGGGTGTGAGATTGTAACAACACCTTTGACTGACTCTCTAGATGTTCATCAGTGGAAAGAGGTGGAGTGTGAGTGCCTCGTGTCTTTTATAGTCAGATCCCACCCCTGAGTGTCCTGCCTGCTTATTGGCCATGTCCTGTTCTCTGTGTCCATTAGCTGCTTGCCTGTATATCATTATGTGTGTCCCCGCATATCATGACATATTTGTGCAAGCTCACCATTTTATTATTGCTTTAAAATATAAATAGTCTATTTCTTCATTTGGATTTGGAATCCAGGAAACACAGAGATGAGAGGACTGACACCTTGAGCTTATCGACGGACTGGTCCTCAGCCATGGCCAGTAAGGGTGGGATATTTACAGTTAAATTTGAATAATCTAATTTTGCTCCACGCTCCTGAAGGAAAATAGTCACACTGCCCATAGATATAAATCAGGAAAATTGGACCCAATTCTGTTCCTGTTTCAGTGCCTACTGCCATGTGGTGAAAATTGAGCTCTAAATCATATCAGCTGCCTGAATCAAAAATGAATAAGGTCTCTGGTTTTGCACTGAGGCTAATGGAGAGTTCTACTTAGTATTCTGCATCTGCTTAGATTGCTCAATTAAAATGAATCGCACCAGCATTTAGAAAGGTCTGTACCTCACCTGCTTGTTGTTCGTTCCTAGTGCTCACTAAATAAAAATGAATTGGTCAGTTTTAAAATCTTTCAGCCAGACTTATATGCAGTAATTTCTGGATCAGGTAGGTGGGTACAAGTGAGTCCCTGCAGTGACCACCATTCAGACAAATGACTCGTGAGGCTTTTAATGTGCCGCCCTGCTGTTCACTATTCCCACTCAGATTTAGTTATGTCCAACTCCAGTGTTAAAATATATGCAGTTTCTTTTTGTACTTTACCCACCCAACATTCCTGTTCATAAGAATAAAAAGAAATATTGCCATGAATTAGACAGTAATGTTTACTGAGTTGAGTGCTGGATGTGATTCCATGTTGTAAAAATCATGCTGAGAAAATGACTTTTTTTTACCATATGGAGTTTATGGACTAAATTGCATCCAGTTTACTAATCAAGAAACATTTCTGACCATCTTCCAGCATTGCTTCTTTTCTCCAAATCGAGACAAAAATATAAAGTGAGGGGAAAGACAATTTTAATCTCTTACAGATCTATTTTGTTGTTGCAGTTTGCAGCATCCTTAATTTTTCTGCCTCATTGTCTCCAGCCTGTTTTTCAGCTTAGTAAACACGGTTGTCCATTATTACTGCTCAACATTGACTAACAGTAGGTCGGCTGTTACCTCGTTCATTCATTACAGTCACTTTGCAGAACATGTTTAATAAAGATGTGTAGCACTGAAGAGGTTAAAAACTTGCCATGGACTTGGTGCACACATTAATCTCTGGGGAGGAAGCTTGTAACCCGGAGACAAGCTTGTACTGGTGTCCCACAGTGACAGCTGGTAATGGAAATACTTGCTGCTCCAGAAAGGCCATTAAGTGTGCCACTCATTCAGAGCCTTGTGCTGCAAAAGCCTCAGCTCCACCCATAAGTGTGGCAGGCTTTGTCATTCTAATTGACCTGTGTATGTGGAGTGCTGCCATTATTTACTTTTGGCTGGGGGCTTATGTTTACACAGCATGTTGGATTCCTGATGCCATGTCACAAGGGTGTAGTGTGTGCAAGTTCTGCAGCAATATCTTTAGGCACTTTTCTTTTCAATGTCTAATCTAGGTCTGTCAAATACATGTGCTACTAGACTCAAGAGCACAGAAGGGATATAAGGCCTACAGGGAGGAATTACTCCTAATTTCTCAAATAATTGCTGGGCTGTTGCCTTGTTAGTCACTGGAAATAATATCCTAGTCCCTGGCTTTTATAGATAGTCTTTGAGGGACATTAGCTGGCAACACCTTTTTAACTGAGCCCATTCACTCACAAAATCAGAATACTAGAGCCTACAAAATTAATCAACACCGCTTCCATTATATATATTTTAGATTGTTGTTGCCGTGGCAATAAAGTCAGGGACATTGAATCTCCCCTCTTCAGCCATTGTTATCTTCCCTGGCCATCTGCTGTAGAGGAGTAATATTCTATCTCATTTGCATGATGACTGATATATGGGAAGCTTGGAAGGACATATGCTGCAGCAATCATGTGATGAAAATTAAAGTGAAAGTTTTGGGCCCAGAGCCGAAATCTGTGTGTGAGGCTGTTGATGTGCAAATGTAGAATATTGAGGGCTATGAATAGGGATGTATGACGTAGAAACGCACACAAATGCAGGTGCTTATCTCTATGCAGTCAAAGGCACTGGATATCGCATCTTGGGGACTGCTACAGCTCCAGTACAAGCAGATGAAAAAGTAAGAGGTGTGAAGCATGTGCTGAGTTTAGATTAAACTTTCTGCTTGTATTTGTTTGCAACAAAAATATTAGCATATATACTTTGAAGATTAATCTTTATCAGATTAACAGATTTTTAAATAAGATTTTGTAGTACATATGTGATTCAAAGTAGACGATTCAATTTGGTAAATTTAATATTCTGTGATCAGTTCTAGCACCAGTAAGTAACAATTCACTGGATCTAAGTAGAATGAAAGCTTTTTGAAATGAAACTCTGAATGTAGTATTAATACCATAACCTTAATCATGCATTAGAAAGAGCTACTGTGGTTCATCCTAAAATTGTTGGAACTTAAAAAAAAACAGTTTATTTCTGCACTTACGTACCAGCTTTTGGAGTTTTTAGATAGATTTTTCACAATTAGGTATAAGCATTGAGAAAGCTTCTGTTTTAAACTCAGATTTTGCAAATGTTGTTGGAAGAAGGGAACTCCTATCAGAGAATGTTTTTGACTGAGCACTGTATCAATGCATGACCTATTTAGTACATTTCTGAATAGCTTTCTATAGCTTATCGTAGTACAATAATAATGTGAATATACTAGCCTTAGGTCAAAAAAGTAAAAGAAACAAAATGTATTTTGAGAAAGGCCAGACTGGTTGTCAGCAGAAATTCAGTTGGCTGATTGTTTTCCGGTGAATGGAGCATCAATAATTATCATTATTATCCAGGAAGTTTGTTCAGTTAACAAATGCTGCATTTCCATCTGCTCAGTTTTTTAATATGCTGTGATTTTCAATGAATTTCAAAATATTATTCGTATTTTTTTGATGTATGACACTCTGTTTATATGTACAATATGTTAAAAATGTATTCATTCCAAACTTAATGCTCTGTTGTGCATCAGCTATTTCAAAAATATTTCCTGTGAAATGTTTAAAATCTGTTACTAAAGCACAGATTGAAATTGAAACTAATTTGCACTGTTTGCATTTCATGGAAAGATAATTTTCAAATTCAGTATTGCGCTTCTTGTGCCAATATAACTTCCGAATGGCTAAGTTCAAAATGGCAAATGAAAAATCATCTCAAACGTGAAACATCCAGACTTCTACCAAAAGACAAATCCCGTTAAATATATTTGAACTTTTAAAATATTTGCCATTTTGTCACCTACACGGATTTTCTTCTGTATTCCTTCTAAAAGTGAATTCTAAACTATTACCTCTTGAAGTGTTTATGTATGGGATTATTCATGTAATCTTTGACACAAATACTGATATTGCGGCATGTCCTATTTAAGGATGTACTACAAATTGACAACCATTCTTTCACTCAACCTATATATCAGTAACATTTCCTTTTGGAGGTTCAGGAGGCTAAATTGGAGAGCCCAGACAAAGGGACACTAAGATTGTGGAGCGCCATTAACCCACACCTGTTGTTTCTGATGCAGGTAATTTAGCAACTTCATGCCTGCTAATTTGCATGATAACTGCATGCAACCAGGGCAAAATGCACTGTTCAACAGCTGCATGCTTCAGCAGGATGTGCAAGTTTGTGCGAAGCTAGCACAAGTTAAAGCTGGTCTGCACTGCTTAAATCCAGTGGAGCTGCATTTTGACTGGAGCAACTGCTGGAACTGGTTATGGAAGAGTCTGAATAAGACAAAGAGTTAATTGTGGTGTAATAGGTGAGAGGGGATGTTCTGATGTTCTTTGATGCTTTATTGTCTACCTTGGTGATGAAAATGGAAAGGGGGGAGACCTAATCTATTCAGGTGGGGTCAGGAGTCCTCCAGACAAATTTTATGACGGCTGTGGGATCAGACAGCCATTGTAGGTATTACCAGGATTCTAACCCAAGGTCCTAGATGCGGTACTATAAAATATTCTGTGACCTCCCACCAGTAATCAAGGTCATTGAGTGTATCTTCAAATGGCATATCCTACCAACTGCCCAACTAACCTCATCCCCTTCACTCACCTACCAACAATCTCTGTCATTCATAACTTATACCTCACAATTGCAGCTTCATTTCACCCTCACACACTTAATGCTGTTGCAAGCCTCACACTCGCATCCCACAGCTTGCATGCACTGCCTGCAATTCAATTATGACAGCCATATCTGACAGATTGTGCAACACTGACTGAAACACTTCCCTGTCTCCTGTAGGACAAATCAGTGTATAATCAACAGGAGCTGACCCAAGGGGGGCAGGCATGGCTGCATGCCCTTTGCCAGAAGAAGGCGATGGGGGTCATCGTCATTGAGGTCATGATCAGCAGCAGGGCTGGGATTATCAAAGATGATGGTATCCTCATACCTAATCCTCCCTCTTACATCCCACGTGCCCCTCATTCCTCAATTTCTACTGATTTACAAGATTCCAGATGGTGAAAGCATGCACCTTTTGCATTCCTCATCCTATCTTCATCACAATCCTATCCTTGCACCTCCTTTTACATACCCAAGAGCTGCAACCCAGCTATGCAGAGACAGAGGAGCAAGCAGTGTAAGCTCAGGAAGTGATAGAAGATAATAATAAAGAAGAAACACCATCACTCCCAGCCACCGGCTCAAGTACTGATACTGTGCATATCTCAGAGATAATGGGCAGATCTGCACATGGTTTGACACCAGGATTGATTCGCTTGAAGTTAGAGCAGAGTCAAAGATAGTGTAGATGCCATATCAACAAAAGGCAAGGTTGCACATGAGTTCTGTTGCAGGAGATTCAGATGATCACATTTGTGGGATGGCCTATGGAGGAACGTTGATGGGTATACCATGGCCAAGCAAGCCAGGAAGCCTTTGTACAATGTCACAGAGCATGGTGAAGTCTGGTACCAACTTGGCACTGGCTTTGCAGAGAGCTTAGAACCCATCCTTTACAGTATACAAATTCTGTTCCCAATGCTAGAGGCAAACTTGTGGATCCACCCATGATGCAGCATTTGATGCTTTTGCACTGGAAGCTCACGTTTCTCTAATGCAAGGACCGTTGGCTGCTAGTCAAGCTCACACTGCTGCCATCATAGTTACGGATACCAGTATTAAAAAGGGGCTTGCAGAGTTTCACGGCAGTCCCACAATCAATTTTCCAGCAGATTGGTATGTTTGCTGAAGTATTACAACAAGGGAGTTACAGTGGCTCCGTGGAATACAATCCTGCTGTCCTCTCTAGGATGACAACTTTTGTCCTCCCACCCTTTTCACTCCATCGGTGCCCTTTCTGTTGTCCTGTCAGCCAGCCAGCCTGGACTGCTGCTCGTGCAGCACAAATCTGGGCCCTTTAGGGCCAGAGATACTTGAGGTCATCCTACAAGGCTATCTACCACCTCACTCAGTGAAAGTAAGCAGCCTTTCACCAGCCATGCTGCAACCACTGTGGTCACATTGCATAGGAGGACTAGGCCATGCAAAGATGCATAGAAAATATGTACCAAGGGAAAGCACAGCGGTGATTAGTTTTTATGCACTAGGGTAAAGTTTAACTTATAAATTTAGTTTTCAGCATTGTAACCAAGCAAATTCTGTAATGAACAGTAGCAGAGGGAAAGTAAGGCATAGAATTGGTAGTGAATGGATATTTGAGGTCGTGTTAATCAATATTGCAGTCACATGAGTTGGTCATGGACAACCTGGCCGAAAAGGGTCTGTTTAGCTGTCTCCCTCATTCCTCTTCCTCCGTCCACCTCCAGCTCCTCAGCTGGTCGTTGCATCGCTAGTGCCAAGGGTTGTCCCTGCATAATGGAGAAGCTGTGTCGCATGCACTGCAACTAATATTGCAACAAATATTGACCCATGCTCTGCCGACTGCTGTAGGACACCACCCAACTGATCCAGATAGAAGAAACATTGTTTCAGCTCCCCAGTGGTCTGTTTATTGTGCAGCAGCATGTTTTTTTTATATGTACAGTTCCCACGTGTGTCTGGGCTGTGAACCAGAGTCATAAGCCATGTTGTCAAAGGATAGACCTTGTTGACCAGTAGCCACCCTTTGGTTTGTCATGATTGCTGAAATGCAGATTTTATAATAGGCTATTAAAGAGTGAAGCCATCATGACTGCTGCTAGCATCGAAGGCATTGACCTAAATGACGTGCTGAAAACAGTCACACACCAGCTGCATATTGAGGGGCTGGAATCCCTTTGCGTTACTGTCCATCTCAGAGTTGATATGCTACACCTGCAAAGGAATGTGCTTGCTGGCAACAACATCCTGAATCTTGGGGAGGTCTGTATTCCTCACGGAGCCACATGCTCACTCTACCTGGAATTAAATATATTCCGCTCTCTTTGAAAACAGAGCCCCTTATGTATCAGTGGTAGGTAAACTGGGAGATGTAACCTGAAAGGAGTCCAATGTATGATAGGTCATTCCTACTGTCGTTTGCACAACCAATGGCAATGCTTGGTTCTCACCCTGCTCTGAGGTTGCAATTGTGGTTACAGCAGGTGGTGATTTCATTGAAGAGCTCCTTACTAAAGTACAGTTATTTCACAAATGGTTCGCGCTGAGATTCAGGTAGAGAATTGCCCTGGAACATCTTGGGTGAATAGGGCCTCCTCCTGAGAATCCATTTCTCCTTCTCACTCCCTCTTTCTGCATCTTCTGTGCTTATTCTCCCTGTTACGCTGTAGTCCAAAGGGGAATGTATACCATTGCACCCATGCCTGGGAATAAGTGGTTTGTGAGAAATCCTTGAAGTCAGGCCAAAATCCTTCACCAAGTGCCCTACCACTCCCTCTAGACTGTAGCAACTTCAAAAAACTCGAGAACCCAACAACATTCTTGTTCATTTGCAGTAAGAGCGTGTGGAAATTAATTTACAACTATCTTGAAAATAACTCCTGGTCCCTTTAAGTAGCATTGGTGCAGTCCATCCTGCTGCTGAACAATGTAATTGAGCTACATATGGCACCATTAATGTCAAGTCATTAACATCACCTGACAATAAAACTTCTAAAATTTGAGTTGCAAATCCATCGGTTTGCAAACTTGTATTGACACATATTTTTGCAAAGCTTTTCATATATTCATGAAAGTTAAGTCATGAAGGGGATTTCTATGATCTTGATCATCTCAGAAAACAGAATCAACAAACACAGTCAATCTGAAATGGGCACCGATACCATCATCAAAGCTGTGCAATAAGGAACAGCCCTTGCAATATTCTGAGAAATTCAATGTGGTTCCTTGCTCTGACCAAAGTTGACCACTGGGTTAAATTTACCCTGTTCTCACTTATTACTTGATTACTTATTACAGTACACTGAGTTCTTCAGTTTAATGATTTTTTTAAATAATTTATGTCTTGCACTTTATTAATTGGGGAAAAATATCAGACTTCCAGAAAGATAAAGGCTGTTGCTAGAAAAATGTGTTTGGTAAATGAAATGTGTACATCACATACTAGATCAGCCAGCTATTTCTTGGAGTAACATGTCTTCATTCAAGTAAATTATTTTCACAAAGCAAACAATTCTTGATTTGCTTCAGCTTTTTGATTTGCCTTTGCCCCATTAACCATTTCACTACCTAGCCAGTAGTGGGGTGAAGATTCATTGCCACTGTTGACCTACAGTGAAGGCTGATTAGTTAACCATCTTTAACATGTTATGAGGAAATGTACTGTTGGGATTGGCTGAGTTTGAAAGTATAACATTCAAGCAAGCAGAAAAATGTATGATTTTAAATTCCAGTTGACACAGCAACACAAAGTAACACTGTGGAACAACTGCTTTGGAGATATACAAACCTCAGTATGAATTGGAATTGCAGTAACTTGTTTTATGAATTTATAACTCCGTTGCTGCCTTCAAATCACACTGTCACACAAGCCATGCATATAGAATGTAATGTCCAATAGTGCTACTGCAATTGCTGCTCTTTAATCAGAGGAGAAGTGTGACCATTAGAAAGAGATGGATCTTTTTGAAGGGGAACCCAGGTTCTGAGGCAGTTATTTTCCCTGTAAAGAACATAAAAGCATTTATTTTGAGTGAAACTTTGAGGAGCTGTCCTTGGTACCTGTGTTCACTTTATTGACATTACTTTATTTTAGCCGGTTCCTGTAAGTTCTTATCTATGTCTTTGCATCCCATCTGTGCAATATTTCCGTATTATTCGTTATTGATATTTTCATTTTAAGAAAGATATTTTTTCTGCCTGTGCCTTGTCCTGCTCCAGTAGTTAGTCATAGTTTCTTTATTCCTCTGACATTGTTAGTGAGCTCAGTGAGTGCAATCAAAGATTGCCAACTGTCTAGCACATTAGAAGGTATCTTGTGACTGAAAATGGAGCCTTCATGTGGCAGATGGTGATGTGATCTTTTAGGATGTATTTTGTAATATTTGCATTAATGTTTCCATTCAAATTAATTTAAATTCTGAAGGTAATGTGAGGGAAGGGTACATTTGTGACATGATCTTGTCCTACTAAAAATTGCAAATCAGGTAATGTTAAGTATAACAAATGTGAGCTGTTCTTACCAGTAGGCAGGGAAACCAAACAGTCTGCTAACCCTGATGCCCATGTGCTTTCATTTGTTTTTATGCATAAAGTTGTGATCAGAAGCACTTTTTGCACGGTGCCAGGTTTATTTTTTATACACATTTTATGTGTCTAAAATTGCCTTGGCTGTGTGTATTGAAACAAAAGGCCAAAGTGGAGAACTATGATAGTAACTGGTATCAAAAGGTAATGATATGCTGACGGACTCAAGCAGGCAGTTAAAATAAAATTTCCCCATCAATGCACCATAAGTAAACTTTCATTTTGTAGGATCCTGCCAGGTAATCCATTCCCTATTGAGCTTTTCCAAAAATTCCAAATGTCCATGTTTCACACTTCAGGGAATTTGAAAAAGAATTTAGTAGGAAATCAAAGAATTGCCAAGTGTCCCACAGAATGGTTCTCCTGAAAGATAGGAAGTGGAAATGTAGTTGGATTTAAATGGACACAATGGATTATTAACAAACATTTGCACTATATACAGGCTTGAATGTGTGAGTTTATAATAGCAGTGAAAGTATGTTTGATAGTTTCATAGCTGTTGAAAAAAATACTGATGGTTTGAAATGTTTGTTTGGACAGGTCACATATTAATATGTTATAAAAGCCCCATCCACAGTGTAACGTCATGTCATTTTAAATCCAACGCTGTCCCTTAACAGTAAATGAAACTTTGGATGGATAATCCTACAAAATGAGTTTCATGGATTGAATTCAACAAGGCTTCAAAATGGATCCATCTGCTGCATAACAGCTGGTGCAGGAACAAATTTAATTCATTAAATCATTTTAAGGAAATAGCCTTTCAAAGAATTCATTGCTTAAAAATTTTAATTTTTCCAAATTTGCTAACGTTGTAACAATGATATGACAAAACATACTTTAACAATACAATTATTAACTTTTCGATACCTCATTTTCTGCACTTAATAGTTGTCATAATAAATATTCTTTCATCGGTGGAATTTCAACGAATATTGAAGATAAATAGGAAGTTGATTGTTTCTGACATGTTACTGGAACTTGTAAAACTTGCACGATTGAAACACTTTTCCCTACTTAAATCAATGATTTATTTTTCTTATTCGGCAGTACCAAACTCGGTAATGAAAGTAACTAACTGCTTCTGGTTCATTTTATGGATATCGGAATACATTTTCCACGAATATGTTTCTTTCTAATTAGTTGGCTTAAAAAACAGGGTTTATGAATTAACCTGTTCTGTTTCATTGTTTGCACAGCTTGGGCTTTTTATCCCTTTTTTTTGCCTTTGAGGTTGTGGCATGGTGTCAGCTGTTGGCTGATTGTAAAAGAAAGCCATAGTTGTGTGGAAGAAAGAGAAATGGTGGTTGGTAAACAGAGATAAGGCCTGAATGGAGTCCGGGCAAGAGGAGATAGTTCTGCAACAGCCCAGATTGTGCACAGTCTGTTAAAATGATTCAAGCAAAGCCTGCCCTTTCACACACCATCGTTGACAGAGAAATCTCCAGTGACCCAACTGAAAAAAAAAAACACCCAACAACAAGGGTCGATTAGAACAATAGAATCTGTATTTTTAAAATATATATTATATGTATAGAAAATGTTAAATTGCGAACAGCGTTTTATTTTACTGGAAATTACAGGGCTCTGATATTAGCTATATGGATAGGGTTTGTCAGTATCATATAGAAGTTGGCATAATCTTATTCAATTATTGGTGCGATTTAATGGGGAAAAAAACAATTCCTGTTTTAGGCGGGTTTAGCGGAGCGCCAGAAGAAACCCGCAATTGAGCGTTTTTTTGGGCTTCGGAGGGGAATGTCCTGCTGAGGCCGCAGTCAGTTACATTTCCTGCACTGAGGGGTTGGCCCCGCGCCAGCCGGCGTGGAAGGGCTTGGTGCCGTGCCAACCAGCGGCGAAGGGCCTCTGCCGGCCAGCGCGAGTTGGCGCATGCGCGGGACAGCCAATGTGTGCTGGTGTCACCCCAGCGCATGCACAGGGGGGTTCTTCTCCACGCCGGCGGAGGTTGACAGCAGCCGGTGCTGAGGGAAAGAGTATCCCCACGGCACAGGCCTGCCCACGGATCGGTAGATCCCGATCGCGGACCAGGCCACTGTGGGGGCACCCCCCGGGGCCAGATCCCCCCGCACCCGCCCCCCACCCCCACCCCCCCCCCAAGGACTCTGCAGGCCGCCCGTAGAGCCAGATCCCGCCAGTACGGACCTGGTCTGTTTTACGCCGGCGGGTCCCACCGAAAATGGATGGTCACTCGGCCCATCGCGGGCCGGAGAATCGGCAACGGCCCCCGACCGGCGCAATTCTCGCCCCCGCCAAAACCCCGTGCCAGAGAATTCGGCAGCCGGTGGCGGGGCGGGATTCACGCCAGCCCCTGCCGATTCTCTGACCCGGCGGGGTGGTGGGAGAATCCTGCCCCATGTGTTTCTTGGCACTGCCTGCGCCGGGATACATGCTGCTAAACACGCTCGCTAGAGGATATTGTTCCCTTTTTGAATAATCGTGCCTATTATCTTAAACAAATTTGTTTGTATTATGATATGTTCTAAGAAGGAAGGAAAGTTTAATGTTCCCTACCTCTGGCAGAATTGTTATTAAAAACCTTTCCAGGTAATTTGCTCCCATCCTTCTCTATTTGCACTATACTCAACAGGTGAACAAGAATTCTACCTGGCACCCATAGGAGTTCGCAACTGCAATTGTTTACATTTTCTGATTAATCGGCAGAAAATGTGGTTGAGACTAACATTAAGGCGTGATTTTTTTCGTCCTAGAATCATAAAATCATAGAATTTACAGTGCAGAAGGAGGCCATTCGGCCCATCGAGTCTGCACCAGCCCTTGAAAAGAGCACCCGACTTAAGCCCACACCTCCACCCTATCCCCATAAACCAGTTACCCCACCAACCACTGCATCCACTGCAATTCGCATACCACTGCAACTGGTCCACATCAGACACCATTTCCCTGGCCCTACACTCATCCCTAGAGCATCTCGAAAACAAGGACTCCACATTAGACTCCTATTTATTGACTACAGCTCTGCCTTCAACACCATAATCCCAGCCAAGCTCATATTAAAGCTCCAAAACCTAGGACTTGGCTCCCCACTCTGCAACTGGATCCTCGATTTTCTGACCAACAGACCACAATCAGTAAGAATGAATAAAAACACCTCCTCCACAATAGTCCTCAACACCGGCGCCCCGCAAGGCTGCGTACTTAACCCCCTACTCTACTCCCTGTACACACATGACTCCGTGGCAAAACTTGGTTCCAATTCCATCTACAAGTTTGCTGACGATACGACCATAGTGGGCCGGATCTCGAATAACGACGAGTCCGAATACAAGAGGGAGATAGAGAACCTAGTGGAGTGGTGTAGCGACAACAATCTCTCCCTCAGTGCCAGCAAAACTAAAGAGCTGGTAATTGACTTCAGGAAGCAAAGTACTGTACACACCCCTATCAGCATCAACGGGGCCGAGGTGGAGATGGTTAGCAGTTTCAAATTCCTAGGGGTGCACAACTCCAAACATCTGTCCTGGTCCACCCACGTCGACGCTACCACCAAGAAAGCACAACAGCGCCTATACTTCCTCAGTAAACTAAGGAAATTCGGCATGTCCACATTAACCCTTACCAACTTTTACAGATGCACCATAGAAAGCATCCTATCGGGCTGCATCACAGCCTGGTATGGCAACTGCTCGGCCCAGGACCGCAAGAAACTTCAGAGAGTCGTGAACACCGCCCAGTCCATCACACGAACCTGCCTCCATCCATTGACTCCATCTACACCTCCCGCAGCCTGGGGAAAGCGGGCAGCATAATCAAAGATCCCTCCCACCCGGCTTACTCACTCTTTCAACTTCTTCCATTGGGCAGGAGATACAGAAGTCTGAGAACATGCACGAACAGACTCAAAAACAGCTTCTTCCCCACTGTCACCAGACTCCTAAATTACCCTCTTATGGACTGACCTCATTAACACTACACCCTGTATGCTTCATCCGATGCCAGTGCTTATGTAGTTACATTGTATATGTTGTGTTGCCCTATTATGTATTTTATTTTATTCCCTTTTCTTCTCATGTGCTTAATGATCTGTTGAGCTGCTCGCAGAAAAATACTTTTCACTGTACCTCGGTACACGTGACAATAAACAATTCCAATCCATCCAATCCAATCAACCTTTTGGGACACTAAAGGCAATTTATCATGGTCAATCCACCTGACCACATCTTTGGACTGTGGGAGGAAACCGGAACACCCGGAGGAAACCCACGCAGACGTAGGGAGAACGTGCAGACTCCGCACAGTCAGTGACCCAATCCGGGAATCGAACCTGGGACCCTGGATCTGTGAAGCAACAGTGCTAACCACTGTGCTACCGTGCCACCCGCATCAAGCGTCCTGCTTGATGTGCATGCAAATCCCATTATGGACGCTAACTCTTGCGAGAGGGCCATAACGTGATTTGAGCCAGCAAGATCTCCGAATGAGATATTCTTCGCCCCTTGCCAATGTCTCTGGGTATGAATCAGGGGCGAAATTCTCTGGTATCGGCGCGATGTCCAAAGACCGGCGCCAAAAACGGCGCAAATCAGTCCGGCATCACGCCGCCCCAAAGGTGCGGAATCCTCCGCATCTTGGGGGGCCGAGCCCTAACCTTGCGGGGCTAGGCCCGCGCCGGACTGATTCCCGCCCCGCCAGCTGGCGGAAAAGGCCTTTGTTGCCCCGCCAGCTGGCGCGCAAATGACATTGCCAGGCGGCGCATCCGCGGGAGCGTTAGCGGCCGCTCACGGCATCCCCGCGCATGCGCTGTGGAGGGAGTCTCTTCCGCCTCCGCCATGGTGGAGACCGTGGCGAAGGCGGAAGGAAAAGAGTGCCCCCACGGCACAGGCCCGCCCACGGATCGGTGGGCCCCGATCGCGGGCTAGGCCACCGTGGGGGCACCCCCCGGGGCCAGATCGCCCCGCGCCCCCCCCCCCAGGACCCCAGAGCCTGCCCGCGCCACCTTGACACGCCGGTAAGGTAGGTGGTTCAATCCACGCTGGCGGGACAGGCATTCTAGCAGCGGGACTTCGGCCCATCCGGGCTGGAGAATCGCTGGGGGGGCCCGCCAACCGGCGCAGCACGATTCCTGCCCCCGCCGAATCTCCGATGCTGGAGAATTCGGCAACCGGCGGGATTCACGCCAGCCCCCGGCGATTCTCCGACCCGGCGGAGAATATAATTAAACCCCTTTATGCCGTACTTTCCAGCTCCGTGTGATGCTCCCCCTGGTGGCGTGATGTCACACTGCCACAATTCGTAAGCCAGTCGTGATGACCACACCAGGGTGCACAGGTGTCTGGAGGCTCCAGAGTGAGCACCTAGACTGGGCAGTGCTCCTTGGCACCTTGGCAGTGTTCCTGGGACTCTCTAGACATTGAGAAGGAGCACTGAGAGGAGGTAGTGCCAGGGTGCAAATCCTTCTCTCTTGGGGGAGGGGGGGCTTCCCTTTATGTGTGATGGGGGAGAGGGGCACACATTGGAGAATGTGTGGATGGTGGGGTAGAGGGGGGAGTGTGCACCCCGATACTTTCATGATGTGGGGGGGTGAAGTTGCCCCGAGGTTTGTGGGGAGGATCTTTCATGACATTGGGGGAAGAAGGTAGGAAGAAGTTTATTTTCAGCACAAATTGGGGCGGCCTTTAAAGATGGCGCCCTGATCCCTGTGTAGCTGGTCTTGCCGATTCTGTGAAGCCTGACCCGCTAGAGTGACGGTTTAAAACACGGCCAACGATTTATTTCTGACAAATTGTCAGAAGATCTGGACTGAAAATCTGGTTGTGTTTCTGAGAAGAAACATGCCGGTTTTCAGTCAGAACCTAAGAATCTGCCATTTTTTCAGAAAATTCACCCTATGTTTTTCTGTCTTATTCCCACAACAGAGTATTTCTTTCACAACTGGAATAACTTGTGGCGAGGGTAATCCAATATTAGGCAGTTGTGGGATTTAATCGAGCTCTCAGTTGCATGAGCTGTCATGCTATCAAATTAGTTCAAAGTTGTGTTGAATTTCTTGACCTACAAGCAGCTGCGTCAGTGGAAAGAGATTCCATAAATGCACATAATGCAAAATTAAATAAAGACAGAAAGTGCTGGAAAAGCTCAGCAGGTCTGGCAGCATGGGTGTAGAGAGAAAGAGGGTTAACATTTTTAATCGAAGTACATTTCTTCAGAAGCAAAATTAAATGTTGCACCTGAAAATGAAGGGATGATTTTAATTTTGATCGCCTTATGAGGGTGGAGAAGGTGGGCAGTTATTTTGTGATGCACTCCCACCTGTTGCCATTTAACTAAAGTAAAGTCGCCGTAGTCCCAGATGACCATAAGCTGCTTTCCTCTGTGAGGGAGAGAGCTGACTGGTGATGATTTCACCTGAAAATCACCGCACCCTCAGGCGAGGGGCCAGGTTGAGAAAGTGGGGCCTTCATGAATAACCTCAGCCATATAGGAATTGAACCCACGCTGCTGGCCTCGCTCTGTGCCACAAATCAGCCATCCAGCCAATTGAGCTAAACCGGCTGCCATTTTAACTATGGGTTTTCTGGCAGTATCGACAATGTCTGCCACAGACAGACAGAGGGTTACTAAATATTTGAATGCCAGGGCTGAATTGTGCAATTTGGACACTGATGAGATTTTTTTCTGCAGTGATATGTGATGGCATCCTTCTGTAGGACATGTGGTTAGCAAGTTGGAACCAGAAGAGATCCACAAATGGCAGCACCTTTAATTTTTCTATGGTTTCATTGTGGGTTGGGAGAAGCAGGATTGCTCTACTGGAACCAACTAGGAAATGTTGGCCCGAGATCTCCTCCTCTGCCCCATTCACTACTTATCTTATGCTGAAGGCTGTTCTTTCAGATACTTTACGACAGCCTCCTATTACCCCAAATCCTGCTCCCAACTAGTCAGTCAGGTAGCGTTCAACATACTAAATTAAAATAAGAAATTGGAATTAAAATCTCTCCAGGCTTGGATAATAGCATAGTGCGAGCTTAGCGTTTGCCCTAGACCCCCTATGTCACACTTAAAATCAGAGTCCTCAGGTACTTGGATTCAGAAATTCACTTCAGCTGACATTTTGGGTGTGATTTTCAATTGCAAGAGAGCGCGATCAGTGGTGCAGGAGCATTTTGAAGATTGCATTCCTGAAGGGGATCACTGGATCCCTTGCCTCTGGAATATGCCGTAATTTTCAAATGGAGAGTGTGGAGTATGGGGGTGGGGGGAGGGGGGGCGTTGGAACGGTCCAGGAACCTGCTTAACTCCAATTAAAGGTCCATTGAGTTCCTTGAGAGGTTTACTAATGCGTTGGGGAGGGCCAAGAGGCTATTTTCAAATCAAAAATTCCCAAATCCAAACAGCCTGATGGACGTCAGTGCACTGCTGTTAGTTTCTAGGTGTGGAGCTGCAAATTTATTTTTTACAATGGGTAAGATTTTGCCCCAGGGGTTTCATTGCAAGATCAACCACAGTACTATTTGGCCAATTCTCTTCGAGTTGAGGCTCCCAGCCCTCCTAATCCTGCCTCCTCTTTCATGCAAGGCAGCAACAGGCCCACAACATGAGTGCCTTTGATGCTCCTCTCCACTAGTATCTCCCGCCTCTTCACAGAACTCAACATCACCAGTTAGACACCAACCTCACCAAGAATAATAAAATGGCATTGGTGGAGGCCACAAGGATACCTACACCTTCAGTAAAGAGTCCACGACGAGAAATAAATTCAAATATGTATTCAGCAGGATTATTTACTTGTGTTGGTCCAGTTAAAGGAACAAATAAACTGAAGTTAGAGTTACATTGGTACAGTAAAGAAATTTCTAAAATTAAATATGAGTTATGATCAAATCCGAATTTATTTCTGACTTCAGCAATATGGCTAAAGTCATAATTGTTATATGCTTAAGGTGGAAAATTAGGAACATGCCATTAATAATAATTCATTTTGCAGATAGAGATTGTATTATAGTTTGCAATATAAAAAATGCCACTGAAGAATGAAAATAAGCTGTTTCCCAAGTATTTTTCTCAATACATTCATTATTTTTCAATGCATTGAAACCTCAAAACTGAATTTCTGACTTAGCTTTTGAAATAGGAAAGATTACTGCGTAATTGTTAAAAGCATTTCACTGCTTTATTGATTAAAGGGTTTTCCGTACTGTCAGTTTGATCTGTATATGGCGTTGATATTATCAAACGCTGCGCACCAGAAAAGCCATGAAATTGAAGTCATCTAGTCCAAATATATTTTATTTTTCTCCTCTCTGTGCTGGATCATTTTAAATAAGATGCAGATGTATTTGTTCAATAATAACATTTAAAGCTTCTGTTGTACATCATTTTAGTTTATTAGACAATCCATTTGGTTAAATAAATTTATCCATGTGTTCTTTACTTATTTGTGTGAGTTAGAGTGCATAGCTAAAGAAATTCCATAGTTTAGGTGATTTACAGTAAATATTCATCTCGAAGCGGACCAAGTACGACCCCAAAGGCCACTGGGTACTGTATTTACACAGAAAATGCATCAGCCCATTGTACTAGGCAGCTAATGAGATTGGTCGTTAAGTAAATGACACAAAGCCTACAAAAAGCTTAGCAGCTCATTGGAGTATCACAGAGAGTCCCCATACGTTGCACGCGACACATTGGAGTAACCTGGCCCACCCCTGTTTGTACTTCATCATTGGTTCCCTGGTGTCAGTTTTAGAAGGAGAACAAAGACTAAAAGGGAAATGGTAAGTCAGTCTAACAATTGTACCCTGGAGAACAGAAGAGCAAATCCGCTTTCCCTTTAACTGCAGCTGAGTAGAGTCTAGAGGAAAAGTAATAATTTATCACATGAAGGCAAAGTTACTTTATTCTTCAAAACAACCTAGACTTGCAAAAGAAAGACAATTTCTAATGTTCTGTGTTATTTTATTTGTTACTAAAGTAACTATTTTCTCAGGAATTTTATTTTTCAACTGATTATTTTACTCATTAATTTGTCCTGGTTACTGTTGCATCAGTTTTTCAGATTGTAAGTTGAAAATGTGAATAAATAATCAGTGCACATTAACAGGATTGTTTTCAAGACATTTTCATTTTATTGTCATTGAATAACACCTAAAGAAGTTTTTGAAAAAAATGCTGTTTTTATTTGAACCATGCCAGTTAAGAGTTCCATACTCAGTCAGTCGTACTGATTTATTTTACAGATACTTGCTTTAACAGTTATTCATTTTAAACTAATCTAATTTTATAGCCTCAGATCTACATTAGCTGACTTTATATTCAATATAGGACATAATTAAATTGATGAATGTGTGATCTGGTAATTATGGGCAAGAAATAATATTTTTGGTCCTCCCTCTGTGCTTGTTGTTAAAATCATAACTTGTTAGCATCAATAAAACACCTATGGTTCTATCAGTGAATGAACAGTGATGTGTTGACAGGACGTTGCACAGATGGCCCTGTTTGCATTACTATGAGTATGTTTCTTTCTCTATGCTGTTGTTCCTTGCAATATGATGTTGTTCAAAGATTATTTAGGATGGCCTAAGTAGTGAAACAAAAATCTATTGTTTATTGCTTGTAGTATTAACTAGCTGTAATGCTTAACAAAATGGGAAAGATATTTCAAAATGATGGCTTGTGTTGGCTGAGAGTTGTAGCTAATCTTTAATATGCTGAAAGTACAAAAACAGATAGGTATTTAATCATTGGTTTTGAACTAAGGCTTTGATAGTTTGATACTTTTATGTATTAGCTGAACGCAGTCAGTTAGCACTTCTGACAATAATTTGATTCACATCTTTGTTAATTGCAAGGCAGAAGAACATTTGTTTTATTTATCACTTAACAAAGTGCACATGAAGAAACCTCTGATACACCATTGCATCATATTTTCATAATGATAGCACTGTTGTTGCAACAAATGTGATCAGCAAAGTAACTACCACAAGTCTGTTCTAACATTTTAAGTATTAGTCTTCGGTATGCTGCAGTTTTATGTTACCTCCTTTTCCCGCTGAATCACTTGTTCTTATCGATTCAGTGCAAATTCACATTTTGCACAGCTTATGCATTAGAGTGTTGTTTTTTTATGCACATAATTATAATCATGAGCCATCTGGTGATTTGGCAGGCTTCTCTAAATTGCAATGGAAAAAAAAATCCCAAACTAACCCTTACTGGCATAATATCGATTTTTCTTCCAACCACTGATATAGAAATTACTCTGCTGCTTGGTAATATATTTTTCTGGGTTGCATTGATCAGAAACCTATACTTGTTGCCTTGGTTTGAAAGTTTACACTTTAATAATCCCCATTTCTTCATGTGCCACTTTTGTTGTTTTTAATGTCCAACACAAGTGCAGGCTATTGTATCTTTGAAATAATAACAAATAATGTTGGAAATACACAGTTGATCCACAAGCACATAAAAGTGAAGAAAGGCTTTTCTGGTGAAACCCCGTTTGTATATCTGTTGTCTCTATAAACAGAAAATTGACTTATCTGCTTTTTCTCTGGACTCTTGAAGCCTGGCATTTCATTGAGTGGTATTGTCTCAATTCTGTACCAATTGCTATCTGGATAGGTTTGAAATTAAAATAGGCAACCATTAAAAGTTTTGTTTATTGTTCTATTAATTTGTTGACAAGGAATTTGTGATATTTAGTTTGAAAAAAATCATGCAGCCCTCTCAAAAAAGTATTTCATTAAAGTTAGAACTCTTAACAGATGATTTTGTTTTTCACTTTTTTGTCACAACAATACTGACTGCCTTGGCTGTATGGAGTTTGATTTTTAGACGCTGGCTCTGCTAAATCCAGTAGCAAAGTGATAACATAAAATCTAATGAATCTTGCAGCTGAGATAGTGACATTATAGCACTGAGGCATGGAGTCCCCTCCCCCAAATCGTTTGGCCTGTAAAACCGAGTTGTAATTGGAAAACAACTTAGAGCCAAAGGGGAAAAATAATTAACCCTTTTTTAAATACTTCTTCGAGAAATATTGATAGAGAAGTTACCTCTTTTTTTAACACTGCTGAATAATGAAAGTGTTTTACTTATGAGTGATGTTTTTGCCTATACAGATATATACATAAGGAGCATTACACTATTATGATTTTGGACTACAACAGTAGTTGTCTTTGTTCATAGCTAATATCAGTGAGCAGTAGCCAGAGCCACAGATGAACAAAGTGAAGTTGTGTAATGACTGGAACAGCTGACTCATTAGGAGAGAGCAGCAAAAGGTAATTAACCCTGGGAAAAGTACAGCTGCCATGCGAGCTCCCCGTTTTTGTGAGACCTGATTAGGAATTAGTGTTAAATCAGTGATTCTTCTCCAAAATGGCATTGATAATTCAGTATCACCATCAGGTGCAGGCAGAAAAAAAGCAGTGGGTTGATCACATTTACATACAGTTCTCTGCTACAGTACTATTGGGAATTTAGCACTTAAAACAAACCTATTTCATGTTCCTTTCCATCCAAGTCTATTTGGGCAGCATCAGTGGACTGCAATATCTGAATTCTACTCCTTCCGCTTTCATCGTATCAGGCAGCTATACAATGTTAAGACATGGCATACGATATGCCTTAGGTGAGAAACTTTGCTTTTTGACACCTGTGTTTTATAAAAACAGTATGGTTGTTGAAGGTTACTTTCTGAATGATGAATGTGCTGTTTGTCAGTATCTTTTTGCTGACTATAAGATTCTAACAAACGTAGCCACACCTATGTAAAGTCACATACTTCTCTTTGAGTTGATGCTGCTACAGTACCAGTGTGCCACATGATGCGCCATATAAGATGTTAAAAATGACTGAACGGCCTCACATCAAATCTGAACTGTTAAATGTATTAATCCCACCTCAAACTCAGGAGCAAAGAAAGGACTTGGTCCTGCTCCAGGTTTCCATTTTGAAAAAAGTAAAAGAATCCACTCAGGTTTTGATTTTCCCTCAATATTGCCAAACTGCCCAATTTTCATGAATATAGATTTTGGGCCCACTCCTAGGAGATGCTATTATTTTGCTGTGATTGGATAGTGACCAGATATTTAACACTGAATCCTTTTTGTCATTTGTGAGTTGGCAGTGTATTGAATCACGGCTGCAGGGTACATCAAATAACCCTACTTTGCATTCAATTTGTGTCACCCATTAAACATTAACGTTAGCATCATTTTCCAGGGAAATTTCCCATCAACACCTGAGAACGATGGGAAGAAACTAGTTTGCACACCACAATATAAATATTGCGCCCATTTACACCCTTTTATGCCAAATTGTAGGGGATGGTAGGTGAAATACTTGTGAGTTAAAATGATGCTCTGTGATATCAATAATGAAACTGTTAATGTATTAATATCAATTTGTTTTCTTCACCATTTAAAAAAAATAGAAATTTGTTAAATTAGCAGAGGAATTTTATCTGAACACATTGATAAGTTTGTTGTTAATATCACACAGTACAGCGTTAATTAGTTTCTGTTAAATAAACTTGAGTTCACAGTACCTGTGCACTACATGAATCCCATTCTCTCTCTGCACCCACCATAGTAAAGTGCAAAATAAATATGCAATGTGAAGTAATAAATGGGGAGCACCATAAGGTAATTTATTAAATGCATTGCAAAATGTCACTTGCTATTGTCATGGCTTGCAGTTTTATTAAAGAAAGATAGGACACAAAGTTGAAAAGAAAAGAGGTGAGATGCATCTGGAAGCAGGGATTAGTTGACCCATAGGACGGGTCAGGGAGATAAGAAAGTCCACGGACGGAGCTTTCCGAAAAAATAATGGTGTCATTTACTGCAAGAAAATCAGTGCGCTTCCCCCCAGCCCTGGTGATGCAATCCGGACTGCAATTTTCAGGCACTTTGAAAAAATGTTTCCCCCACATGAAAAACACCATCTGCCCTGGGGGTCGTCTGTGCACTTCAGTGAAGGGAGTGCTGCATTTAAACAGCTCCAAAGCACTTGCTTTCATTAAAGCCAGGAGGATGGCAGCTCCTAGGTTTATGGAGGGGCCCTCAGCCATTTGCTGGATGTCATGGAGGAGAGGTGGGCTACAAATTACCCTTGGCCAGGCAGAGGCCATCCAGTAAGGTGGTGAATCCCACCTGGGAGACAGGGGCAGCATTGGTCAATGCTAGCAGCCTGACCAAGAGGACGGGTGTGCATTGCAGAAAAAAGATGAATGACCTACTCAGATCAGTCAGGATAAGTGCTCCCTGTCTCTACTCTGCACTCCACCCTTCTGTCACCCCCTGAAATGTCAACTTGATCACAGATGTTGCCACCTCGCAGGGCTCCAAGACCTGACCTCCCACCTGCATTGCAAACCTCCCCTGGGACTCTCTGCTTAAGCGCAGTACCCACACGTCAGGTGTCATTGACCTCTGACACACCAGGTGTCAAGCTCAACTTGTCCCCATTTAGCTCCTGCAGGCAGAGCTCACCCATAACCGCCGTGAATGAGATAAAACAGGTGGTGGGATGCTCGAGCTGAGGACCTTGACTCTGTTTGAGGAGAGAGCCATGGAGCTCACAGGGGAGGAACAGGAGCAAGCCTGCGCTGAGAGTGAAATGGGCCTGCGAGAGAAATGTGAGGACCCCCTGTATCTTCATTGAGATGACCGGTGTAGTCCAAACCCTTGACCAGGCCATGTACTAAAACCATGTCCCTTGCCTCGCAGGAACATCGACCATAGAGCCTAGCCCATCTACCAGCTTGTCCCAGCCTTGACACCACCTCGGAGGAAATCTTGGAGGAGGACATGGATGATGCATCACAGCTGTCACCTGCACCGTCCGCCATCGCAGAGACACGCACTTCAGTTGGCAAATTTAGCAGGCAGGCGTCTGGGTCACTATCTGGTGAGCTCCACACAACCTCTGCCTCCACCTGATATGCGTCAGGCTCGTCACAGGGATTGGAGAGTCAGAGGGCTGCTAGATCCCAGGACTCGGCTGTTCCCCAGCCAGGTTCTATGCCTCCAGACACGTTCACCCCTCAGCTGCTGGAGATGCAAAGGCACTGCTGGGAAAACCAGGAAGGGGTGTCAGCAACATTCCTGCGACATGGTTGAATAGAAGAGTCCCAAAACCTGCTGTTGCCGGAGATGTTGCTTGCGATGCATGGCACCCAGGCCAACACTGCAATTGTGGCGTCTGCAGTGGAAAGTCTGGGGCAAGAGGTCAGATCCACTCGAGGAGATCCCCGAAGCATGGCTCAGTCCCGAGAACTATGGCTGAGGGCTTCAACTGCATGGTGCAAACAATGGTGGACCTCCAGGAATGGCAGTGTCAGATGATGTGAGGCTTCTGGAGCTTACTCCAGCTGCCCCCCACCCCCATCCCATGGAGTAACCTTGGGACCCACAAGCACCCGGAAGGAGGTGGTTCCACTGGAGCACTTCCACCCAGGAGGTCCTGAGAGTGACCAGCCCATCTAAATCCCCTCTTCCTGAAACTGGTGCAACTCAGGGGCAGGGGGCAGAACAGGGTGATGCAGCAACGTCAGTGCCACGCAAAAGGTAGGCCGTGGTCCTCCAGGTCCTGGCCCTCCAGAGGACTTCTGCCAAGGGCATCTCAGGCAAAAGAGCGAAGACGGCTGCAAGCCACCTCCGCCTCTGATGTGCATTCTGGGAACACACCCAGACGTAGTGGGATGGTTCGCATGAGTAAAGAATTGTAGGGCACAACATGGGTGAAGTTAGGCACAGGTAGTTGTGGGTCATTATCACTTGTTACATGTGCACATGTCACTGAGTTAAATCTCATTCATTTTTACCACCTTAACACCTCACATTTGTTAACCCAGTGGCATAGAGCTTCTCCCCTTCTGGACACAGTTCTTCTCACTGGCCTTCAATGTCAGGTTCACTCATTATGAATGTTTCATTCACAGTGATAGGGCTAAGGCATGATTCAGTAAACCCTCGACCCTTGTCCCTAATCATCCTCTAGAGTTAAGGGACAAAGGAATGTAGGGCAAACCTCACTCAGACATGAGCTGGGGAGTCAGTCAGCTTGCATCAGACAGACAAGAGTCAGACATAATAGCTGAGGAGCATCACAGACCATTCCTCACTGCAATTCATCATCACTCTTCTGCATTGACTGGGCAGGCACTCAAGGACTCCCCAACTCCAGCACCCTGATGAGTGAGATATCTGCAACCTTCAAATCCTGGTCGCAGAGAGGTCACGGCATCCTAGGGGAGGAGGGATGGTGGGGTGTTGCGCTGTTGGACAATATGCTGGTCCTACTCCATGAAGAAGGAGGCGATGAGGGCATCCCTAGCCCTCCTGCCCATGTGCACCCTCGCACCCGCCTTCCCTCCATCCTCCAGATCCTTAGTGACTTATTCCTTTATTCCCTCCTGAATACCATCCTCATCCTTGGACACGTGCCGCTGCTCCAGATCTTCCTCATGAAAGTCGTTGCCCCGCTGCAAAGTCAGGTTATATAGGGTGCAGCAGACCACCATGGTGCAGGAGACCCTCCAGAGGTTGTACTGGAGGGCTCCACCGCAGAAGCCATCTTCAGGAGGCCGATGCACCGCTCCATTACAGAGCAGGTAGCACTGTGAGCCTTGTTGTACCGGGTCTCTACTGCAGTCCCTGGGCACCGCACTGGCGTCATCAGATAAGGGGCATAATCTAACTAAAAACCAACAGAATGCCGTTCTGGGTGGGATTAGTGAGGTAGTTCCCGCCGCTTATAGTGGTGGGAACAACCCGGCAGCCAAACGGCACTCTTTTTATTTCTGGCCTCAGCAGGGAACGCCCCACCAAGGCTGCACTCAGTAGCATTTCCTGCATTGAGGAGCTCCGCTAGTTCGACATCCCAACATGAATCCCGGACCCCCCCACTCACCTGTTGGGGGGTGTGTGAGCACCCCACACTCCACCTCATCTGGACAAGACACCGCCGGGCCCAATCACTGGCGCAGGCAAAATGCCACGCCGACACCTTGGCACAGCCAGCTTGGCATGCTGGCAATGCCATGGCACATAGGTGGTATCAACAGTGCCAGGGTACCACCCGCCCAGAGGCCAACCACCCAGGGGTCTCCGAACACCTGGAAGATGATGGAAGCCAATCCGCCTGGTCCCCATTTGTGGGGACCATTGCTAAATGGTGCCTGGCTGAGGTCTTCTCGGCGTAGCTAGTAGATTGCGGTTGCTGGTTACATCCGGCGTCGGCATTATTAAGTGACCCGTTAGACTTCGCGGGGCGCAACAACCATTGGGAATCCCGGAAGAGGCCTATCGCCCGATCTGACGGCCGTGTCCTGATCCTGGCGTGACGTGGCCGGTATATCAAGGGATAGCCCTTGTTCACTTCAAGCCATCCTTGCAGCCGGAGGTGACCTTTGAAAATTTCAGGCATCTGCGATTGCCCGAGGATGTAACTATCATGCATGCTCCCTGGAAAATGTGCACACATATGCATGGGTTACATCTGCTGATCACACACAAGCTGCACACTGAGGGAGCGGAACCCTTTCCTGTTTA